>NC_140483.1:148801695-149479195 GCF_964271855.1 Acomys minous | reverse complement strand
ATATTCTGCCTTGCCTGGGGCTAGTTAGACTTAGATTGAAACCTTTGAAACTGTGAGACAGAAGAGACCCTTCTACTATTTATGTTATTTGACTCAGGTGTTTTGTCACAACAATAGAAAACAGGCTTGCAGAGATGTGGTGGCAGATATTTCTATTTAGATATATTTTTTTTTCTAGGAAAAGAGCTGTATTTCCAGAAGCTGCTGAAGGTCAAGAGTTGGGAAACTGAGGCAGGAAGACCATGAGTTTGAGGCCAGCTTTGGTTATAGAGTCAGGAGTTGTCTCTGAAACATAGCATGCATTATTGAAATATAATTTATATAGTAAACTCAGTTGGATTAAATGTCCAATTCAAAAGCTATACGTGTATTTATAGAGTTGCACAGCCATGATATAACTCAAACTCCCCACATCCATCAACAGTTATTCCCCTTCCTCTCAACTCTGCCAGAATCTGACTCCCATTCAAATATATTCTGGAGGCGCTTGCCACGTAACCCTAGTGACTTGAGCTTGATCTATGGACCCAAGTAAGGGCAAGGAGAAGAGAGAACTGACTCTACAAAGTTGTTCTCTGACCTACACACATGCGCTGTGATACACACTCATCCCTCGTTAATCATACGTTAAAAATACATCCAGCCTCTATGAATTTTGCTCCTAAGGAAAGCTGCAGGCACACATCTGCCTCAGGATACAACCTGTAGTTTACACACCTGGTCTTCTGCGACTCTTTTCCCCTTTACTCTTTCCTATTGCTGAAGAATTGCATCAGTAAAGTTACTTTGTTTATTTCCTGTTTTCTGTCCCTGTGGGACAGCATGCTGTTATTTGGGTCAGGCTCACCTGGACCTCATAACCTTCCTGCCTCTGCCTCATGAGTGCTGGGGTTACAGGTCACCACACACAGCCTTTGAACCCCCTCTTCCCCCCAACTCTCTGAAACTTCTGTCCCTGTTAATAACCTTTTGACTATCCTATGTTTTCTGATTTTGCAACATGCTTGGGTTTCCTTTTCTTTTTCTGACTATTTATATTAGCTCCCGAGCAGACTTCGGTTTTCTAACTACAGTTACCTGTTGATGCTCGTCAGGGGAGGTTTTTGACTCAACAGTGCAGACTCCTGCCCGAAGCCACATCTCTTTTGGATGTCTACATATCACATGCTCGGAGCACAGCTGCTGAGGAGCTACTGTGAACAATGTAGAGCTCAGTTTTGCCAAGTGACTATCACAACCTTCAACTCTTGCTCTAACGATTCATTGTTCGGGCCAATCGTTTTCTATGTCTGCCTCCCATCCTCCAAACAAAAGATGCCTTTGTTGAAACTCTAGGATGGTGTGTGGGCTACACTGTTGCAGAAGCCAAGAACGAGCATTGTTGGGAGGTGCAGGAGGATTTGATTGACAGAAGAACTTATGAGAGGAAGAAAACTAATTAATTGTGTCACTCTATCCTTTCCCATGCAATGAGAACAAATGCATTTTGATTCCTGACATTTATTCAAGGCACCAAATGCATGTGTGCATTTGGATATGTGTGCGCATGTGTCATATGCAAAGAGAAAGATGTCATGTGTTTTCTTCAATGGCTCTCCACTTGATATTTTGAGACAAGGTCTCTCACTGAACACAAAGCATGATTTGGTTAAGATGACTGATCAATGACCTTCAGGATTCGGACTTTTTTCACCTAGTGAGAGCTGAGATTCAGTTTTATAATGCTGTTCCTGTCCTCCCCCTCCACCCTCACCCCATTCTGTATTTGCTGAAGAGCTGAAACTTAATCCACGTGCTTGTGTGGCAAACACTTTACTGCCTGTCTCCTCAGGCCCTCCCTTTACTTTTGAATTCAGACTCTTAGAAATGCTTGTCAATTAATGTTGCTTTTGTAATTGTAGTATACAGAAATAGGGGGGAATGTTTGCAATTGTAAACAACTCATGTTGCCCTTAACCTTGTGTAGGTGTGAGCTCAGCTGTAATGAGTGTGAAATATGATGTGGGGTCTTTACATTTCTCTGCAGATCTAGATGCTACCTAAGAAAGAATGAAGCCAAAACATTTCTAAACACTGCAATGTTTGAATACTGTGTGCAAAACGAAGGGTTTTGAGTTGAAGAATTGCTCAAGCAATGCTGTTGGTAACACCGGTTCCTCCTGCTTCCATTTTCCATTTTTGTCCTGCCACAAAAAAAAAGCACCAATATGTTAGCATCTTGATTGTAACCACTCAATTATTGATTTGGTTGAAATGAGGACAAGAACAATTCCCTGGAATATATTTATACATATTTATGAAGTTTGTATATCTTTTAATTTGTTTGTTTTGAGATTGAGTCTTACCATGTAGCCTGGGCTGGCTTGAAGCTTACTACGTAGACCAGGCTGTCCTCGAACTCACAGAGATCTGCTTGCCTCTGCCTTCTACATGCTGGGATTATAGGCATTCACTACTATGCCCCACTTATACATCTTAAACAAATCTCTTATATGAACATTGCCATCAAGAAGGTATAAACATATTAAAAAACAATTATTTAATTCAGTGTCTTATTAATTTCTCCCCAAGGTTTAGTCATGTGAAGCTCACCACCAGCACATTTAATAAGGTTACATTGTGATTATTATAAAGGCATATTTTCAGTGCAGGTTGATGAAACCCTTTGCTCAGCAGCCTATTGTGTTGGTCCGATTTCACTTTCTGTTATTTGACTGTGTGCAAGCTCACTTCCGCTGGTGCTCTTGTTAAAGCCTCCTAAATAGAGACACTCATTAAACATCTCTATGTGGGCTCCCCTTGTGTTTCTGTCAATTCTCATGTCTTCAGATCCCACCTGTGTCCTGTGAAATACTCATTCATTCCAGCCCAAGTTTTCTTCTCATATATTACATCCATATATCCTAATGTCTCACTAACAGGCCCCACAGTGGCTGTGCGCTGACACCAAGTAAGCATGCTTCCACTCCACTGAAGCTCAGACTCCCATCCCATTCCCTTCTGAGAGCCGTTTAACTGCTGTCTTTGCAGGTCTCCTTCTGTGCCACTGTGTTGTAGTTCTTTTCCCTTGGAGTGTTCGCTGTTGCCTGAGTCCTCCCTCTCACCCTCCGTTCTCCATCCTTGTACCCATGTGTTTTTCTATCACAATGTAACTTAGTGTTTGTCTGTCATAAAGCAAAAACTTATCCTGTACATTGAAAGAATAAAAATTCATTTATTTCTGTACCCTCAATCCCTAGCATGGTGCACACCCAGCTTACCTGCGCTATAAGTACTGGATAAGTTAAACAAACAAGTTGATGCATTCTGTAGCAATAAAAGAGAATCATTTGAAGAACGGCTGGCTCTTCAGAGCTCGAAGCCCACTTAGAGGTCATTCTCAATTTCAAATCACTTCATCTTCTTTTCATTTACTGGGAGCCTAACCAAGTGCTGGCAGGAAATAGGAAGTTGATAAATGGAATGTAAAGATCTAGAAAAGATCACATGGTTTTGATCTGTCTATAGAGTGTCTAAATCTACTTTCCTGTCCAGTATTAGGCTTATCAACTCAGTATCTGTAAGTCTAAGGAAAGAACGAAGGGGTCATGTGTATTTAGGTATGGAATCAGGGGTATAAATAGAATCAGCATTTGAGTAACCCTAAACCACTAAAGCAGTGAGTCATTCAGCTGAAGATAAAGGCCATTGCCACTGTGCACAGCAGGGAACAGAACTAGGAATACAGAGAGAGACTGAAAGCTGTTTGTTACGCATGCATGAGGGTTATACTGAAAATCTTTGGAAAGTCTTAATAAGTCAAACGCAAACATGTAGGGGTTTTGGCCTCAAGGATGGAGAAACAACTAGTTTTAAGTGGCTCACACACAAGAGAAATCTTACTCCATGCTGTAAGTAATCCAGAAAGAAGAGGCTTCAGGATTTGTGAGCCAACAACATGATGGCAGTGCTAAGCTACCAACTCAGCTAAATCCTCGGCTCACGCTCCTCCATTTTTCCTCTTCATACCGAACTCTCTAGGTGGGTTGTAGAGACCACAGCAAGTCTTGGCCAAGTTCTGAGGAAGGAGGGTACCAGCGAGCCCTCACCCTGTCTCTCCTTCCGTTTGCAAATTTCGGAAGCCTTTCCCACAATCTCCTGGCAAAATTGTCTTTCAAAGCTCACTGGATTGATTTATACCCAGAGACCCTCTGAACCAATCTCTGTCGAAGGGTTTGGCTTCCTCACCCACCCTGGGGCTTGAGCTGAGGGCATGCCCAGGCAACTGATAGATGAACTCCTCCAGGCTGCTGCTACCATGGACTTCTGCCTCAGAACCTCAGCCAAAGAAAATACATCCTCTCTCGCCAGGGTTCCTACTCCCCGGGAGGGGAAGGGTTGAATTTCAAAAGAATTAATGAATTTTGGTGTGAAGACCCCTTTATACCATGGATGTTACCATCTGCAGGCCCATTTCTGTGCACTGGGGATAGGTTATATGGTGTCTGGGGAGTGGTCCAGGCATCCTGGAGATTGACTGCAAAGCAGGGAAGAGTGATTGTCTGTCATCACTGTATTTTCTCTCCACCTTGACAAAGAGCAGCCTAGGCATGGGTTGTCAATCCTATCAGTGTATTCTAGCTTCCAGGCCACTAGTGTTTGTGGTTATGTAGCCCTGGAGTCACATTTCCTGTCACCATTAACTGAAGGAGCTGCATGAGCCCAGTATAACAGAATATTCTAATAGAGAAATGAAAGGTCTTGCAGCCTTGCAGGTCACAGAAGAAGGACCCATACTCAGCCTATTACCTTTTGTCTCAGAGTGTTATTTCCTTAAACAAAGCTCCAAGCTTGGCATTGTATCCACAGGGAAAGAAACAGGCCCAACCAGTTTATTTCCAACACTTTATTTTCCCTCTGCTATCTTTGAACTTTGAGAATATTGTTAGACTTCCATGCAGATAAATATAATATCAAAAGGGGAAATATCAGTTATGTTGTTTACTGTATAGTCAATGTAATTCTCATCTATTTATCTATCTACACACACACACACACACACACACAGAGAGAGAGAGAGAGAGAGAGAGAGAGAGAGAGAGAGAGAGAGAAGAGAGAGAGAGAGAGAGAGAGAGAGAGAGAGAGAGAGAGAGAGAGAGAGAGAGAGACTCACTTTGGGATAATGTCTCAGGTATTCCACCCAGTGTGGTCTCAAAGTGAATGCATGCCTGAAGACGGCCTTGCATCTCTCACTGTTTTGCTTCTACCTCATGAGTGTTGGGATTACATGTGTGCAGCTGGTATATAAGGCCAGGGAATGAGTGTGGAGCTTTATGCATGCTAGGCAAGCACTCCATCAACTGAGCTGCTGCCTCAGCCCCAAATATACTTTTTGAATAAGGCACAGGCCTGGGCCATTGGTAGGGTACAATGTAGGGAATTATATGCAAATTTTCTGAGGATCACTTTTGGCTAAGTACTTACATAAGTTTGGATGTAAACGAGAGATTTTCCTGTTTTCAAGGTAACTATGAACTTGGTGAGAGAAAAAGGATGCAGATAACAGGCTGACTTTCGCTGTGATGTCACTAGTGATGGTTGTCCTGTGGTATAATGATGACCAAAACAATAACAGAAAGAAAGGGAGGGATGCCACTGCCCCGGCTGTGACATTTAGGTGAATGTTAAAAGATACATTAGAGTTTGACAGGTGATCTGAAGTCTCACTTTCCAAAAGTTGTAGTAAGGTATCGATGCTCCAAGCTGTAAGACGAGACTGAAGGTTCAGTGACTGAAGAGAGCATCTTTTGTTCCAGGTTTGCATCAGTTTTGGCAAAGGCCATTCCATTCAGAAATTTGTGGAAATGTGTTGGGGATCAGGGAGACTTTACCACCTACCCACATACTTTACCTTCTACCTCGGAAATGCCTTTCGCTTGTTGGGTGTAGTGTTTGAATAATATGGCCCCAGTAGGCCCACAGGGAGTGACACTATTAGGAGGTGTGGCTTTGTTGGAATAGGTGTAGTCTTGTTGAATGAGCTGGCCCCACCCTTCACAGGAGAGCTGGCCCTACACCTCACCTGCCACTGCAAGGCTTTCCTTGGTTGAGTGCTTCTGCTTCTGGTGTGGGTGCAGAGGGAGAAAACCCTACCCTGTGGGGGTGAGGCACTAGTAATTTGACTATGTTCCAGTGAATAGATGGACAACACAAACTGGTCTTGCTTTATCCTTTTTTTTTTTCCCCTGGAGGTGTTTCACAGGGGTAGGGGGTGAACATGGGAATACTGGGAGGTAAGAATGACTGGGGTGCGTGATATGAGATTCCAAAACAATCACTAAAAAATAATAAAATAAAATAAATATTTAAAAAATACCATGGCTCAAGACCCAGCTATCCCACTCCTTGGAATATACCCAGAAAATGCCCTACCACACAACAGGAACATATATGCTCAACCATGTTCATAGCTGCTTTATTCATAATAGCCAGAACATGGAAACAGCTTAAGTGTCCCTCACTAGAAGAATGGACTAAGAAACTGTGGTATATTTACACTATGGAATACTACTCAGGTTTTAAAAACAACGAATTCCCGAAATTTGTGGACAAATGGATTGTACTAAAAATTATCATAATGAGTGAGTTCACCCAGAAGCAAAAAGAGACAAACGGTATATACTCACTTATATCAAGATACTAGGCCAAGAGATACGTCCCATGAAAACTTTGCTTACCAGGAAAGTGGGTCAGAGAGGAAGACATCCTATTGAGACTTTAGGTGAGAGTAGCATGGAAGAATGGGGAAATAGAAGGATCCAGAGGGTCCTGGAAACCTACAAGAAGAACTTTATGACAGGCAGATCTGGGTCCTGGGGTTCTCCTCAAACTAAGGCAGTAGCCTAGCCGATGAACAGGATATTCTCCACCATTGAGTGGAGAGTGAGATCAGACTCTCACATGAACTCTGGTGCCCCTTTTCTGACCCTGTTCCCTGGATGGGGAGGCCTGGCGGCACTCAGAGGAAGGATAGCAAGTTATCAAGAAGAGACTCGATATCCTATGGGCATATATAGGGGGAGAAGGTCTCCCTCAGTCACAGACATAGGGGAGGGGAGAAGGGGGGAAGCGGGTGGGAGGGAGGAATAGGAGGATACAAGGGAGGGGCTAACAATTGAGATGTAATATGAATAAATTAATAAAAAAATAAAAAATACCATGGGAAAAATGTTTTCTCTTATAAGAGTTGATGTGGTCATGGTGTCTTTTCACAGCAATAGACGTCCTGAGATGTCTAGAGTTCTTACAGGAAAATACTAAAAAGGCTGGGATGCTGAAATGATTAGTCCGGAAGGAGGGCTGAAGGAATCTGAGTATGGTTGAGAGTTATCTGGGAGCAGGAGTTTAGCTTGGGGTGGAGAGAGAATTTGGGCTAGTAGAGACAGGTAGGAGGCAGTGAGAAAAAAGAAGAGGAAAAGGACTGATTTTGGAAAGTTGGGTGTCAATTATGTTTTCTTTTTGATGTTTTTAGAAAGGATTTACATTAAAAAATGACCTTCTATCCCTCTGGTCCCTCTACCCTCTAGACTGTCCATCCCTCCAGACCTTCTATCCCTACAGACCTTCTATCCATAAATGCTCCAGAGATTCAGACTCATGCAACTATATGGGGAAAATGCTTGAAAAATCCTGGTTGTTACAGGGAGACAGATGGACTCTTTTGTTGTTACCATTCACCAAACACTGCAGTCTGACAGCTGTTCACACGGCCTTCATACAACTTTAGCTATTATAAGTAACCAAGAAATTACTTAAAGCATATTGAAGATATTTACCATGATACTACTTATAGTAGCCAGGTTATAGAATCAACTGTCCATCAAAACTTGCATGGATAAATAACACACACACACACACACACACACACACACACACACACACACACACACACAGAGAGACACTGGAGAAGCCATATATACTGTATACACATAAGAGAATACTCTGTAGCCATCAAAAGGATGAAAATTCTAATTTCCAACAATTTGAATGAACATGGATGAAATGATCTAGTCATGGAGAAATAAATATCACATGATCTCACTCATCTGAAAAATCTAGAAAATATGTTTAAAAAAAGATTTTATAGAAGCAGGAAGTAGAATAATGGTCACTAGAAGATAGTGAGGGTAAGTGGATACAGGGGAGAGAGTTAGTGAGTGCAAAATCACAGTTATCCTGGAATAATAATATAATAATAATAATTTCTGCTGCCCCTCAGTACACTAGGGTAACTATAGCCAATGATGTAATATTGCATATTGCAAAACAACTAGGAGACAGGATTTTGAATACTTTTATGTGAAAGAATTGATTTGAGGGAATGGATAGATTTAAAACTCTAATTTAATTTTTTTTGTTTCCATGAGGACATGTAAAGTCTTGAATGGTGGGTCCTCACGTTCCACGTCATCTGAGACAAGGTCTCTTGCTCACAACTGCGCATGTCAGGCTGGATAGCCAGTGAGCTTCAGGGGGTCTTCCCTCTCTCTGCCTTTGAGGTCACTGGAGGAACCCTGGGAATATAGGTGCTCACTAGCATGCCTGTTTTTATGTGGTTTCTGGCATCTGAACTCAGGTCCTCAAGCTCACTCTTCAAACACTTGAGCCGCTGAGCCATTTGTTCAGCCCCAAGTTCTGAACTGATAATTACACATTTTAGACAATTATGAAAACATCCGCATTGTACCTCATACATACATAGGCTTATTTATTATGTGATAATTGGCAGTAATATAAAGCATTTGAAAGGGTGTGCACAGGTCATATGCTAAAATCACATAATACTTCATAAGGAACTTGAAAAAAAATCTGTGAGTTTTGGAATCTGGGCTGGATGGTAGTGGAGTGGATTCTCTGTGTCTCTTTGGTCCTGGGAGACAGCTAAATTTGACCTGAACTGATGCCTTTTGGATATAATGTTGAAGCAAGATAGTGCAATCTGGCCTGGGCGCTCTAGGCCAACTGCATAAGCTGAGGCACCAAGGTGGACAGCTCAGGTGACACTGAACAGCTAGTCACCTCAAGTGACTGAAAGCAGATCTGTTGGAGGAAAATCCTGGCCTGCGGTTTGGCCTGTTCCAGGCTTGGTCCTTGGTCTTCTGAAGTTCATGAGTGAGTGACTCATGTGAATACTCATTGCCAGCTTGACAGTGTTCAGAATCTTTGAAGAGACAAGCCTCTTTGCATGTCTGTGAAGGACTATCTTGGTTAAGTTCTTTGACATCCAAACACTCAACTGAGATGTGGGCAACACCATTCCATGAGCTGGTTTGAAAGGACAAAGGCAGCTGAGGAGCAACACCCATAATTCTCTGCTTCCCGACTGTGGATGCAATGTGACCAGCTGCCTCAGTCTCCTACTGTCATGTTAGCCCTGCTATGACGGATTGTACAGTCAAACTATGGGGCAAAAGAAACCCTTTCTTCCTTAAGTGGCTTTTTCTAGGTATTTTATCACTGCAACAAAAAAGTGACTATTAAGGTTGCAGAGTGGTATTAGAGGTATGGTTTATGATAATGATAGTGATAACAGAATTATTGGAGAAAAGAATGGTCGAATAGGAAATATCAGTTAAAGGTCATTTCAAAACAGAGTTGGCAATTTTTTCCAAAGAATTGATTTGTTTATGTGCATCAACCAAGGCTTTGATTTTATCCAGACTCAGCCATAGCCAGAACTTGGCAGCCTCGTTACTGTTTCTGATTTCTACTATTTAGGAGTGATGGAAGACTTAGAGAGCACTCAGGGTGGACCTGGAGTACAATGCAACAGAACAAGTTTTTACCGAGCCCTTACCAGGTGCCTGGCACAAGGGCCTTGAGCATGGGGCTTACTGTATAATTAGAGTTATCAGATCAACACACAGCCCCCCCCCCCAACCCCCCAAGTGCAGAGGGAGACAGAGGGCTGGAGCTTAATGAGAGGCAGATGTCAACGGGGAGCAGATGTTTGCAGCTCCTCAGTTATATCAAATTAATCATCTCCTGACTTCAAGGTACTTCTTGGATCCAGGGACCTTCCCTGTAATAAATTGCTCCTGGGACTGGTTTTTAAAGTGAGAACGTAGATGGCTCTGTGTCAGATGCTCTGCGGCAGCTCTCTCCTTGGAAGCAGAACGAATTTAGGCGGAAGTGAGAAGACCAGGCTCTCAGGCTGTCCTCTGAAAGAACCGAAGGATTGACTTCTCATTAACAGGATTAGCTGCTGCCACTCTTCTACCACTGGCTCTGCCCACTGTCCCCCATGCATTTAGTAAATAACTTTGGCAGGCACCATAGACAGGAGCTAATTCCGTGAGTGGGAACACAGACACAGGCTGATCTCATGGGTACAAGTAATGCAGGCAGAGTAGCTCTCTTTTGAAATAAAAAAAAAAAAGCTTAAAAACATGGATGGGGAGAGAAATCTCACACGGCCCCACCCCTTGATGAAGAATTACAGGACGACAGGTAATTAGTGGGTGCTGAGAGGAAGACTTAGTCTTCTCCAGAGATGAGCTACTGATACATTTATTCAGTCCCATGTGTCACTTCTAAACACATGCACATAACAGCAACATTAAACAGAAATTGGATTTCTAGATACATATGCTTATATATAAGTAACAAGAAGAAGAAGAAGAAGAAGAAGAAGAAGAAGAAGAAGAAGAAGAAGAAGAAGAAGAAGAAGTGAATTTGAGAGGGAGAGGAGAAATGGGGGTTGGAAGATGAAGACTTGGGTAGATATAATGTAAATACAGTATTTGTGTATTAAATCTTCAAAAATAAAAGCACAACAACAACAACAAAACCACAAAATCATCATAACAAAAATATTTAAGAATATTTTTTTGATTTTGGAATATCTGAATATATTTAGTGAGATCGCATGCTGATGGAACCAAAGTATTAAACAATATATTCAATTTTGTAAGGCTGAGGGTATAACCCAGTTCTGGTCCATGAAGTTTGGAGCCTTGGCTTTGTATCTAGCATGACATAAACCAGTTGAGGTGACACACACCTGTAATGACAGCACTAGGGAGGTGAAGACAAGAAGATCAGAATTCAAGGTCATTGTCTCAGATAAAGTTTTATTGCTGTGGAGAGACACCATGACTACTGCCACTCATATAGAGGCTTACAGTTCAGAGGTTTAGACCATTATTGTCATGGGGTCAAGCATCGTGGCATACAGGTAGACACTGTGCTGGAGCAGGAGCTGGGACATTAACCTCTTCATCCACAGGCAGCGGAAAGAACACTACCCGAGACCCTGCCTCAATGATTCATTTGATTGGTTGGTTCACACCTTACACACACACACACACACACACACACACACACACACACACACACACACACGCATGCACACATGCACGCGCAGCTTGAAGTTGCATACAGCCCCTTTAATAATTTTGTATGTGGAACAAGTTTCTTGGTAGGGAATTTTCCACTTGTGACTTCATGTGAACATTTTGGACTTCGGTTTGAGGATTCTAACTTTCAGTAAATAATGATTCCAGTGTTTCTGAAACTGCAAACGTGGTGTTATGAAAGATATGAGAGACCTGCGGGTCTGGAATAGAGTTAGGACAGGGTTTGATTAGGTCTAGAAGCAGAAAGATCTTTTCTGAGCAAGAGGTAACACTACCCTCTTTCCTCCTTGCTCTGTATTTTTCTTTCATCCTTTCTTAAGCAGTTGTTGAAAATTTGCTAGTGACCCATTCCTTGAGCCCTATCTTGGCAGAGAAAGTAGTCTGATGCCTACTCGGACTATCAGGAAAGACTGGTCAATGTGTCCAGAGAGCATGCACAATAGACTTGAACAAAGGGCTCTGGTGCAGTGAGGGACAGAATTTTGTGGGAGTCTGCTGAAGACTACTGGACTCAGGCTAGGGTATCGGGCAGGGACACCTGCCCGGAAGAACGTGTTTTTCTGAAGTTATTGACTTTTGGGATGGGAAGACAGCTGGGAGTTAGAGCAGAGGAGGGTCTCACTGGCAGAGGAGCTTAGTGCTTAAAGTATGAAAGGGTAGAAAGCGAAGGTGTTCAGCCTGGCTGCTGAAAAAACCATGGTTGGAAGGTCCAGAAGAGGAACATGGCAGCAGAGCCAGTAAAAGCCAGGTCGAGCACCATGGAGCGAGCAGTTCTACAGCATGAGGAGCCACACGAAAGGCACATGATCTGTCTTTATGGGCAACAGTGTGATCCCACCTGTTTTCAGTCAAAAGGGAATTATGCAACCTTGATGTGGCTTTTCTGAGATCTTTCTAGCTGCGAGGTCCGAGGGAAATGTGTGGCATGGGCTTCTATGTATTCAGACACAAGACTCCAAGGGAATGCAAATTACCTGGCTCAAGGTCTCTCCTTCCTCATCAACCTCTCTGTCTAGAATAGAAGTCCTTGAATGGAAAAGAATATATACCATAGGAACATCTTAACTGATGGGGATTTTTCAGTACCATCACTGCAATGGTCATGAAAACTAATGGTTTTTGTTTGTTTGTTTGTTTGTTGTTTTTCTGAAGGGAGAATGTGTTTTTGGTCAGGGTATTAAAAAAAAAAAAGCTTATCGAGGATGAAGGGTTCAAAAAAAATTACTGTTTTAACAAAAAGCTTTCTTTCTTCTCTTTCTCCTCCCTTTCTCCTCCTCTCTCCTTCCCTCCTTCCCTTCCTTTCTAGAATACACTACATAGCCTGAACTGACCTTAAATACATGACAATCCTCCTGCTACAGCCTCCTTACTCCTCAGTACTGAGATGACAGGCATGAGCTACCATGTCCCCTTTATAGCAGCATTTTTTCTATTTTTAGCATAATTGACCAAACAATTCTTTGTTTTAAGGGTCTCTCTTACACGATAGCTTGTTCAACACCTTCCCTGGCCTCCATCCATTCAGATGCCAGGAGAAAAACCTTTTCCAGTAACGAAGGCCAAAACCGTTCCTAGACTTTGCTGAATGGAGACAAAACCACCCTCTGTTGACAGTCGCTTCTGATTTGTGTGGCAAAGAGACACAGAGTAACAGAGATGAGGTTCAGGCAAGGTGTGTGCAGCAACTCAGCAAAATCTTTTTGTGCTGTGGTTTCCCCATCACCCTCTGCATGTGCGTGTACACGAGGTGATTGCTGCAATGTGGGTGGTGGCATTTGATAACTGAATCCCAGTATCCCAGCGTTGCTTCCAGAAGAACCACTTCTCTGTGCTCCCAGCCCCCTGTTAATTATGAGACTGCCCCTTCCTTTCTTTCATCTCCAAATGCCTCTAATGTGGGATCGTGGCACAGATCCGACTTTCTCTCCAATTACACGATCAGATGGACCTTTTTCAATTTGGCTTTCAAAGCCGGTTGCTCCTCTGAGACAGCTTTGCTAAAAGCATTTAATGATCCTTGAGGTAGCCAAGCCTTAGAGGTGTGCGTCTGAGGCACTGGGAGGGATGAGGGAGCTGTCGGTGGTTCTGTCCACCTTCCTGGGGGGCGGGTCATAGCCTCCATTCTCCTCTTCAGAGTGCATGCATCCTGCAGACTTTATTTGGCTTTGTGTTTCAGATTCTTGTTTCACAGGAGACCAGCTGCAAGGCTTTCAGATGTTCCCAGGCACTGGTGAGCTGGGTCTCAACACTTAGGTCTCACATATTAAACACCGGATGCCTAGTAATCTCCGTTAGAAAGATGACTTGACTCTAAGCCCCCTGAGAACAAGGATTATTTCTAGTTCTCTTTGATTTCTCCGTGCTCTGTCTTCTCTGATGTCTTAAAGGTGCTGCAAGCCCTCCCCCCCACCGCCCCCCTTGCTGGATGTCTTCCAGGACATACGGAGCCTTGGCCTTGCCACATGTGGTAGCAATGGGAGTGTCATCCCGAGAGCCCACATTTTGCCTGAGAATCCATATGTTACCTAGTACCTTCAGCTGGAAGAGCAAGTGCTATTTTTAGCAGTGTCTTGCCACCCCCAGCCCCCAGCACAGTTCTTTAACAAGGTCTTGTCATTATCAGTTATTTAATATTTCTAGAATTAGAAACTGTTTTTCTGGCAGCTCAAGCTTCAAGTCAGGCTTTCTGAGCCTTTTCACACTGGGGCTATTGATAGGGACTCGCAGCGACTCCTAGTCTTAACTTTGCTGATTTGTACTTGGACTCAACATTAAGTCACATTCAATGTTTTACTATCTTTTGGCTGAAATTTCATGTGTCTAACAGAATTCAAGGACCACTTTTAAGCCAGGGGAATGGGAGCTAGCTGCCTGATTGTTCCCATGTTTGGTACTTAGTGGTTTTGCATCCAATGGGCTCAAAAGAGTTCTCTGACCAGGCAAGTTGTAAACTGGGGTACATGATGGTCCTTTCAAATACACCCTCCCTGATGTTCCCTCAGTAAATCAGCAGTGGGTTCTAGGCTTGCTTTAAATGGGGTGAAAGGAAAAGCAAGCAAAATAGGACAAGGGACACTGTGGAGGGTTTCTGTCCTAACACTGTTCTGTCACCCGAGGACTTCTCAGTTGCCATACAAGGAGCAGAGGCCGTGTGCTATACTGCATGGCTATGGTCTCGCCATGCTCACAGACCCCACGAGGAGGACAGAGTGGGAGCCAGTCCTCATGTACCACGGGGGCCTCTCTAAAAGGTGACTATGGCACATTACCTCTGCATTGTAAGAGTACTGTCAGTATTCCGTTTCACAGGGAAGAAAACAGACATTGATGGCTTTAATGACTCAACTATGGCTATTTTTATTTCAATGAAAGAGCTATGTCTGAACCCAGAACTCCCCATTTCAAGCTAAGTGATTTCTAACAGTTGGAAGAACCTTCTAAATTCCTATCTTTGCTCAGAGAAAAGGACCCTCCCAGTGATACTTAGGTATCCTAACAGTGCTGTTGGTCCTAGTGCCATGTCTGGAGGTAACATCTGCCCTTCCTTCCACAGATTCCCTGCTTGTAATAGGGCTGATCGTTAGGCATGTTGGAAGGAGGTCACTGCACATCTTCAAGGACAGCCTGGACACAAGTACCAGAGTGGCGTTTTTGATGAGCCAGTTTCCCTGTCCCATGGTGGCCCACCATTCCCGAACATCTCCACAGGGCATGCTGCCCATTCATCAGCCTCTTGTGTGTATAATTGACTTGTGTAACACAAGTTCTCCTTTTCTAGGGAACCCAAATAAGTAGGTCCTAAAGACCTTGGATAAGTGGGTCATCAAGATGCACACAAAGGAAAAATGAGGAGACACCTCTGTTCGTGGAAATACATTTCTGGGTGTTTTGAAGGGTGAGCACCTCTGTTTATCTTCCTCATGGAAGTAGACTGGTGATGAGTGTGCGTTTGGGACACTTGAGAGATAGATGGGATTTTGAGTTTGATGCACGTACCAATTGGTAAGGGTAACCCTTGATGAGTGGGCGAGGCAGTGAGGGGAAAAATCCAAGCAATTAGAACTCAGAAGATTTGGGTTAAGGTTCCAGCTCTGCCTCATATGAGCTGTGAAGCGTCTGGTCAAACAGTAAATTTTTCTGAGCCACAGTTTCCACCTGTGTAAATGAAGATACCATCAACAGAGAACTCAGGCATTGGATATGTGGCTGACAATGTCTGTGGGAATGCTCTGTCCATCCTAACTTGGAATAAAAATGTGAGTTCCAACTTATACGAGCAGGGACTGATGTCCTTATTTATGCTGAATGTATAGACTGAATGGCCAGCTCTTTCATTCTGATGCTCATGATCATAAGGCTCATTGATTTCAAGTGGTTTCAGGTGTTGCTCAGCTATCTCCTATCAGAGCTGGAGGGAATCCATCCACAGATGTCATCAGAAGGCCAGGGAAAGTATGGATTCCAGTTGTCATAGGGTTTTATTATTGAGAATAGATATCATGGCCATAGCAACTCTTATAAAGGAAAACATTTCACGGGACTGACTGACAGTTTCAAAAGTTTAGTCCATTAACATCATGGTGGGAAGCATGGCAGTGTCCTGGCAGACATGGTGCCAGAAGAGGAGCTGAGAGTTCTACACCTGATCTCCAGGCATCAGAAGGTGACTGTGTGCCACACTGGGCATAGCTTGAGCATAGGAGACCTCAAAGCCCACACTTCCTCCAACAAGACCACACTTCCTCCAACAAGGCCACACCTCCAAATAGTGCCATTCCCTATGAGCCAAGCATTCAAGCACATTCATCAATTGGGGTGGGGTGGGGGAGGTAGCAATTCCTCTGCAAACCACACTAGTCATTGTCGAGGACCATTTGTGATTATTCTGGAATCACTCCTGGGCAATATCACATGAGAGCAGAGTGTGCTCCTCTCTGCCTCCTTCTTGTGTGCTTTGTTCAGAGGAGAAGTGTGTTCACCGAGACCAAAGAAGAAGTGTGTGCTTGAGTTGCAGTTTGCCTATGGATGCAGATTCTTTTCTGCCATCAACTCCAAACAATAGAGGGACTGCATATTTAAGACCCTTCTAGGACTGTGTTTGCGAAAGAAAGCAAATGAAAGAGGCAGGAGGATTCCTCAATGTCCCTGTTTTTCCTCTAGTACTTCACACCTGTCTTTTGAGACAGGATCTGTCATCAAACCTGTAGGTCACCAACTGGGTTTGTCCTAATGTTCTTGTTTTTACAGATGTATGCACTAAGAACTCTGCCCTGAAGATGGACATTGATGCAAACCAGGTAGAGAATGTAGAGAGGCTGAGGTGTGACTCAGTGCTATTATGGGGACGTGTGTGGAGGCTAGAGGTTGCTGTCAGGTGTTTTCTTGCATTACTTCTCATCTTGCTGTTTGAGATGAGATCTTTCACCAAACCTGTTACCACTGACTAGGTGGGACTAATTGGCTGGTGAGCTCATGGCTCTGCCTTCCTAGCACTAGGATTACAGGTGTGTGCCACCACACCCAGCTTTTGACATGGGTGCTCAGGTCCCCATGTAGCTTGCACTGCAATCTTTTACTTACGGGGCCATCTCCCGAGTCCTTGGGCTTACTTTTGAAAAGAAAATCAAATTCTCCTCCCACTTCTCTTCAGGAAATTGAATATTGCAAAAGAGAAAAAGCACAAATAAATATATTTCAAGCTTGAAGTCCCCTCCTAGCTATTAAAAAAGCGAATACTTAACTTCCTTTCACCCAAACTTTTCCACAAAAATTTTGCCTTTGTCACCGTTTATGTAATTTGTATCTCTACTCTGCTCCACCTGATCAAACTAACCTGGATAATTCGTGAGCTATTAAGGGAACACACCATTTCCTCGGGGAGCCATTTATTCCCATCATTGCTGATAATAGAAAGTCCCTTACTGGGCTTGATGCTAATGGCTTCTCAGGGCAGACTGGGTACATTTTCTCCAATTGTTGGTTATTCCCAAGCTGTCACTTGTAGCCTTGTAGAAGCCGGGGTGGTCTAGCCTTCCTGAACGCATTTTATGCTTTGTTTTTTTATGATCGCCAGCCATGTGGATAAGGTAATACTAGTGAACAGAAGAGTGCTGGGTGATCACTTTTACTGGTGATTAGACAAGGAAGACACGAAGTGTGTGCCCTTCCTTCTTTTGGAATTAAAAATGGGGTTATAAAACAGCTCTAAAAAGTGGCACTGGATTTCATCCCCTCATGATTCAAATCTAAGTTTGAAAATAAACACGGCTCCTAGGTAGGTAGGTGTTTTCTAGCCCCTTGAGTGTTTAGGAGTGAATTTGTCACCATCCCCCACATGCATGCTGCCCCTCAGGAGACACCACATTGTTTCTGCCATTTTGGTTTAACAATTCTAGAATCCCCTACAAATTCTGTTTTCTCATTTCACAGGCACAATGCCCCATTCCTCCACACCAGCTCTGAGGATTATTAAGTTTGTTACTCTTTAGCCTCTATCCACTGGGGTGAGACCATGCTCTCCAGACAATGACTCATCAGAGAGGGCACATAATTTTGGTCAGCATCATGGCAGCTTCTCTTGTGTTTTTTCTTTCTTTGAGTGTAGTCTTCGGAAAGCTACATTCTGTTCCTGTCACTTCCTACTCAAAGTCACTATGGACTTCTTGTTTCTAGTACGTAAAGTCTAGACTTGTCATTGTGAGATTTACAGCCATTCCTAACTTGGCTCAGCCTACTCACACTTTCCCCAAACCTTCCCTCTCTACTCCTTGGCCATCCAATCACAATGACTCAGTCATTCTCTAAAAGTGCTTTGTACATTCTTACATACACATTCTTTTTTTTTATTTTTTATTAATTCATTCATATTACATCTCAATTGTTATCCTATCCCTCGTATCCTCCCATTCCTCCCTCTCTCCTTCGCTCCCGTTTTCACCCTATTCCCCTCCCTTATGACTATGACTGAGGGGACCTCCTCCCCCTGTATATGATCCTAGGGTACCAAGTCTCTTCTTGGTAGCCTGCTATCCTTCCTCTGAGTGCCACTGGGCTCTTACATACACATTCTAAAAAAATAATTCTTTGACAATTTCACACACACATACAATGTATTTAGTAATTTTTGTCCCCATCATCCCCCTTATCTCTCCCACTGAACTCCTTTCTTCTTCCCTCATATTTTCTGCATGTACATTTTTGCTCTTCTGTCTTCTTAAGATTCTGTTCCCTTATATCCTAATGTATACTTTTAAATGCCTCTCTCTTAATAAATCATTTTAATAATCAACATGAAGGGATGGTTTGTACCTCATTTATAGTTATTATATCTCTTCATTAGACAATTAGATTATAAAGGATAAACTATGCCTTCAATATTTTTCCACTTGCTGTTGTACATCGGCCTTGTACATAATATACTTCAGAAAGAGTGTATAAACAAGGATGGAACCAGCATGTTGTTTAAACATTTCAGTTACATCATATTCTTGAACACTAACTGGTGTTTTCAGAGTATAATGCAATTGAGAATTCTAATTATTATTATTATTATTATTATTATTATTATTATTATTATCATTATCATTATCATTATTATTATTGTCTCACCAAGGATCTAGTTCTTTTGTTTCATCTTCTGGTTTTCATGCCCACAGACCTCTACTCCTTCAAGTCTCATAAATATATCGTGTAGTTTGGAAAAAATAGTCAGAGCTGTTAGAATTTAAATATATATGGCAATTAAATTTCTTATCCCGCACTCTGCCAAACTGTCTTCACTATTCAAACACAGCACATAAATAAAGACAACACTGAACAAATCTGAGCGAAACCGTGCAAGGGCCACTGTAGCCAAAGCCTTCATTAGATCAGAGCAATAGGCTCCTAGAAATCTTATCATTAGAGATTCTTTTAAATAAACATTCCTGTATTTTAGACACTGACCTCCTCCTACTGTTTTAGAAGGCACATGCTGTCACATTTAGGTTTCGGTGGTTATTAGCACATGTTTTACATACATGTATTAGATGTGAGGCAGTATTTGCATTCATGGGTTGGTTTTACCCCAACGTTCCAAGATCTTTTGAGGCAGAAAGAAGAAGGAAGTCTCCCTTATGTTTACAAGAACATGTAAGGAAAATAGCTTGGAGGTTTGGCCAAGCACCCAGAAGGTAAGATGAGCAGATGAAGCTCTTGCATTAGCAAATTGGAGTTGGGTCAATTGAGGACTGGCATTGGCACAATATTTCCAGCACTCCTTGTTCCATCCAGGGCAGAATAGTGTGTCATAACACATTAAGGTTTGGGGAATTAAAGGACCACTCAAGAGCAATAGAGAGGACAAAAGGAAACTGGTTTGATTCCTTTGTCAACTACATCAGCTACCATTGCTTGGTCGCCTCCTAATTTGTGATTGCATCTTCCTACGGCTAATAGCTGGGCGGGCTATGACACAAAAATATTGTGAAATAATCACAGCTAACTTTACAATAGACTCACAGATCCAGAGAATATGAGAGGTGATGGGATCCTTGGGAACTTTATGGTCAAAGTATCTTTTATGTAAATGATAAAGCTGCATCTCAGGGAGAATAATAACTTGCCAAGTTCATGGAGAATAGACCAGGATTCATTCCAAGGATCTGGCATTCAGTCAACAGGGTCACACTGAATCATCACCCACTCGGTCCTCCCTTGGTGCATCTAGATGGACCAGGTTGGCTGAGATTAGATTACAGTTGAATTTACTATAAGTCTTCTTTTTGTTTGAACTGAAGAGTTTTGCCAATTCATTTGCAAAGATGTAGAACAGGAGATGGATTTCTAAATATGGAAACTATCAGCAGGGGGCAGTAGTGCAGACATTTAAGTTCCCTGGCTACTGGCTGAAAGAGTGAGGTACTGAGTCTCTGTGGTGGGGCAGTGTATGTGTGTGTGGCGGGGTCATACTTTTCCTTCCTACTAGGTCTGTCAAGCCCTTGAGGAGCACAATCAAGTCAACCAGAATCCAACTGAAGGGAGCACACATTATGAGCTGGAAAATCAACTAGGGGACAAAGGATTGTGCCAGCATGCCAAGAACCTTTAACCAACCAAAGGGAAGGAATATAGGGGATTATTAAGACCAGTTCTGAAGCAGGAAGAGAGCTGCAATCAAGGGCTCTAGTCAAAGGACACCAAAGAGCAAATTGCATTTGAGTCACAGCATATTTTGAAGTTCTTGCTTGCTATGCATTTTTGGTTTTCAACAGCATCAGAAACCTCTTGATGAGAGAAATTTTGTGTTTGCAAAACCCATTTTTAAATGTATTGGTTCAGTCCATTTTTCAAATCCTACTGCCTGCACAAGTTAGGTTTATACGCAGTGATGTTGGCGATGGCTATCCTTATCATGGATTACAGAGTAGGAAGACTAACCTTAACAATCCTCAGACAAGTGCCTTGAATGCTACCCCAAAGGAAGACTTCTAAGCTCTGGACCTTGCATAGAAGGACACAATGATTACTTGTTACAGTCCTCTGCAATTGGCTGTGTGATAGAAAATATATAGATGATTATGTTAACAGCTAGGAAATATCAAATTTGAGACAATTACCAGAAAAATCAACTTTCGCAAGCCCACGGAGCAGGACTATCCCTTGACCAAGAAAATCAGTGTTCTATATATACTGTCTGATTTTACTCTGGAAGGAGATATAATAATCAGTTAATCCACTTTTGATTCAATTTTGCAGCACACATATCTATAAGAAGAAAGTAGGTTTAATTCATTGATGGCTTGAAAGTTTGTCCCTGGGCAAAGATCTTGAGAAGAACATTAAAGAGATGGATTAAAAGCTTGGGAGGTATGATGGGTCCACAGAGCAAACTGATCATGCTAGATTAACTTCTTTTCAAGGAGGTTGATAGACTGGTCAATAAGGGAAATGCCACAGTGCCTGGGTTCCATTCTTTGCAAATGCATCTAAAGAGGGTGTGTGAAGACAGAGGAGTCTTGCAGGATTGCACTCTAAAGCTCTGTAGGCTATGGAAGACAGTGGTTACTGATGGCACTGTTAAATAGATAGTAGCGAATGAACAGCCACACTTAGAGAGAATGGATTAATGGTAGGATAAAACCAAGCATTGCCGATGATGCTCTTCATGGTGATTGAGTATTTTGTATTAGAAAACATTGGAACGATGCTGTATATGGCAATTTTGGGGGAATGCCTAATAGAGAGCTCTGGGAATCAGTGTCTGACATCCCCCAAATCTGAAACCATAAGGAAAAAAATCGAAAGAAATGCAGGGAAATACTTAAAGCACATGCAAATGAAACAGCGGTAAGGAGGGGGCATCCGAGGTGGAAGGTGGGACTCACGTGACCGTTCTAGCACAAAGCAGCTCCCAATGATTAATTCATACGTCAAGGTGACTTGGCCAGGGGTGCACAGATGACTGATTAAACACCATTTCTGAAGGTTTCTGGGTGAGATTAACATCTGATTCAGTAGACTGAATAAAGCACAGTTCTTTCCCCAGTGTGACTGAGCCCCATCCAATCCAGTGATGGCTTTACAGAATAAAAGGCTAAGTAAGAAAAGGAGGGTGGTTCTCTCTGCTAGGTGGTCTTTGAGGTGGGAGGTCATTGTGCTCTCACCCTTAGATTCATATGAGCTTACACTGATATTTCCCCTGGTATTATGATTCTGATTTACATCAATGAGTCTTGATCTAGGACTTCAGACTAAGATTGATTTCTATGCATTTTGCTTTTCTGGTCTGAATTTTCCAGCTCCCACGTTCATATTAATCTATTCTTTCAGCCAGTGTATGTCATTATCTCTACGTTCACACATTCACAGATGCAGGCACACATACAAAGACATATACAGATACACACACAGCCCATTGCTTCTGTTTCTCTGCAGAATCCTGAAAAATAGACTTCCATTTCTTTTCAAAAATAAGAAGAAAAAGGAATAGTGTTGGGGGGGGGCTTTTCTAAACTTAGAAGAAGTCAAAAGAACACCAAAATATTCAGAATAGTCTCGCATGCCAAACAAGCAAGACACTTGTTATGGATTGATGCGAAATGCTCCTAAAAGACTGATTGAAGAATTCGTGCCTTGATGGTGGCACCATTAAGAGAAAACTGGATCATGAGTACATGAGTTCACTAATATGTTCATTGCTGAAATGAGATTTTTAATAGGCGAGGTTTTATTAGAGGAAGTAGGTCTGGACTCTTCCTCTCTTACCCCATATCTATCTTCTGTCTCATGATTTGAGTGTCTGTTCTAGCATATGTGCTCCACTCTGATGTCCCGCCTCACCATGGACCCAGCATTGCAGCCAAATGAATGTTCACTGACACCTAAAGCTAGGAAGCAAGAGGAATTGTTTCTTTTGTTAAGTTACCTCAAATATTTTGTCACAGGAATGGAAAGCTGGTGACCACAGTCATATCTTAAGAATTACTCTGATCATGCTCAAGTATCACGCCCATTTTGGGAAATCTCAATAGAAGGCAAAAAAGATTAAACAGGAGACAGTCCAGAAAAAAAAGCACCGTGGTAGCAGATGTGTCAGAAGTTCTGCAATGAGAAGTGCTCAAAAGAGCATTTTTTGGGTGGGTGGGTGGGTAGATCAGTCAAGGAAGGGCTTACCCCTCCCTACAAGCATAAGAGCCTAGGTTCAGTCCTCAGACCCCAAAGGGCCACTCCCTAAGCCAAATGAGGAGACAGGTGAACTGATCAGCTAATCTCCAAGTCATCTTAGCCTACTTGGTGAGTTCTAAGCCTTGAAATAAATAAATAAGTAAATAAAGGAGGAAGGAAGAAAGGAAGGAAGGAAGAAAGGAACAGTGAGTGATGAACAATAGTGGAAAATGAAGTTGCCTTCTGATTTGCACATGCATGTGTACCCACACAGGAAAAACATATTCATACACACTCCATGAGAGAAAAAATATAATCAAAAGAGAGATGAGAGTGCTACTCTGAGAGAGGCTGAAGGGAGGGACATAGCAGATGCCTGTAAGTGCTGAAACCATTGTCCGCAAGAGTAGAGGGACTCACTCCCTAGACCTCCACCAGTGACTCAGTGCATGTGGAGAGGCATTTAGCCCACCTAAACTCTTTCTACAGCCAAAATGGGCAGAGGCTGGCATGTCAGTTTTCTTTCCTGAGTCCACATGGTTTGAAGTTTTCCTCGGTAAGAACCAATTTAGCATTGGTTAACTTAAAGATGTTTTGGAAGCTTTTTTAGTCAGTGAGATTGCATTATGTGGGGAAACAGTATTATTCTTAAATAACATGGTGTGATGGATTACTTACCTTATTTCACAAAAGACACTCTCCAGAGATGTGTTCACAGGCAAATGCTTAGCTTCCCTCATGTTTTTAAGTAGGTAGCCTAGGAACCTTTCTACATTAATACTTTTTAGTTACATTAACTTCTTTTAGCTACTTTAAATACCTGTTATCCTTTTGAAGTAGCATAATGGATTAAAACTATAATGGACATTTTTTATTCACTTATTCATTCATTAAACAATTTTTTTCTTAATAATACTAAATGAATTGCTGTTCTGAACCAGTGAGTCCCATGTACTAAGGCAATAACATCTTATTAAAAGTAATTTACCATTTGGTATTGGATAGGCAATTGATGTGCTCTTCTCTGAGAAAGAAAATTTCTCCCGCTCCCAGCATTTGTTAGTTGCTTGTAGTCCTGAGATTCCCCCTTGCATGTTCACTTGTTGACTGGTGTCATTTTTATTCAGGTCATGTGTAGGCAGCGTGTTGGTGAGACTATGGGTGTAGCCGTTAAGAGACACCAACTCGCAGCAAGCCTTAGGATTTTCCCACCCATTTCCAAAATGATCCCTGAGCCTTGGGTGCAGGAGTGCTTTGTAGATGTCCTCTCTGGGACTGGCCTCTACAACCCTGCATTTGATCAGTTGTGACTTCCTGTAGTGATCTCCATCTGTTGTTGGTGACAGAAGGTTCTTTATATACCTGAGGGTATAAGGACAAATATGTGGAGTGTCGTTATGGATTATACTGGTTTATTAAACTCCATACCTGGATCCTTTAGCTGAGTTTTGGGGTGCAAACTCAGGTCCTCCTGCCTGTGAGGCAAGCACTTGTCAGACTGAGCTATGGGCTCTAGCCTTGACTTTAGTCACTTTCATGGATTAACTTCCTGTGTCTTTGTAGTAACTGTATGAAGGAGTTGTCATTTTTATTCCCATTTTAACATTTTAAAGTGTGTGCGTGAGTGTGTGTGTGTGTGTGTGTGTGTGTGTGTGTGTGTGTGTGTGTGGTGTGTACACAGTTTAGAAGAGGTCATCAGCTCTTCCAGAGCTGGAGTTATAAAGCTTGTGAACAGACCCACGTAGGTGCTTGGAACTACACTCTTGCTCTTCACTGCTGAGACATTTCTCTGGCTCCCTTTATTCCCACTTTAGGTGGGGAAGCTAGGGCACTGAAAAGATACATGGCAGTTTGTTCTGGGACACTCATAAGCAAAAGCTAAGATTCTGGCTCCAGAGTTAGTAGTCTCATTACTATATTATTACTGTTGAACAACCTGCAGATTTTATAGCATTCCAGTTAGAAGTGGAAGTAAAACCTGGAATTACTGCTCATGATCCTGTAAGTCATATTTGAGGGTAGGCTCGTAGAAAGAGCATCTACCGTGCGGGCGGGCGAGATGGCTCGCTCACTGATTAAGAGCATTTGCAGTTCCTGTAGAGGACTGGAGTGCAGTTCCTAGCACCCGTATTGACCAGCTCACAATTGACTGTAACTCCAGTTTCAGGATGTCCGATGCCCTCTTCTGACCAAATGAGCACCCATGCATACATGCTCATAAATATGCACACATATACACACAAATACGTAATAAATCCTTAAAACACACACACACACACACACACACACACACACACACACACACACACACACACACACACCCCTGCCTATTCTAGGCTGTGAGAGACAAATGGCTTCATTGTCTTCAAGTCACACTTCGACGGAGTCGGCAAGCAGGTTCCACGTCTTTATGATCTACTAATTAGATGTTGGTTTCATCCTAATTCACCCTAAAGGATCTTTCTTGTGCAGCCTACAACATAAGCTTTTCATTACTTTAATTCTCTTATAGTCACAGATTAGAACTTAGCTGACATACATGCAGGCTGTGAGATTTGAACTCACAGACCCCTGTTCAGATCCCAGTTTCACTTCTTACAAGGCAAGTGAATCAAGGCAAATGACTGCACTGCAGCTCCCTCTTTCTGGGTGGAGATTCCTGATACATCCTTCGCAGAGTGTTGACGAAGATTAAAAGAGACACCAGGGAGCGAGAGATGGAGCTTACTGATCCAGTGCTTGTCTGTTATGAACAAGGCCCGTGGTTCAATCCCAGTACCACAGTCAGATAGACAGACAGACCGGCAAACACACAGATGTTATGTATCTGACACAGGGATAGTCAGGACATGGGATTTTTTTTCTCTTTTAATTTGATAAATATCTCATGGACTACTTAAATTTTTTGAATATAGCTAGTTAAAGAAAATTTATATTATTTCTTGTAACTTGAGTTTCTTCTCAAATATAAGGAAGAATCATACTGAGTGCAGCTTCTAGATAGTTCTTTAAGGTTCTTGAAGGCTCCTTGTGCCTTCAGTGGGATGCTGAATTTCCTCTATAGTCATAGATATGGCACAAAATAGACTAATATTGCAGATATGATTTATATCCATAGATTTGGTGCATAATTGAGGAAAGCTATAGGTACAGTTTATGCGTTGCTTTAAGAAATGACTAAATGATATATTAGAAGATTTGCATGGCCGTTTGGAAAGGATATGTTGATAGTTGGTGCACACATTACCTTGTGGTGCAGTTCTGCCATAGAGGAAATAAAAATATTTATTTAGAGAAAATATTGCATAAGAATGTTTGGGACAAATCCGTTCATGCTGCTGGGACTGTCATCCTTTTAAAAATTTCACTTAATTAATTTATTCAGATTACAACTAAATTGTTAGCCCATCACTTGTATCCTCTCATCCCTTCCTCCCTCCCACTTTCACCCTATTCCCCTCCCCTAAGTCTATGACCGAGGGGGAGCTCCTCCCCCACTATATGGTCATGGGCTATCAAGTCTCATCTTGGTAGCCTGTTTATTCTTTCTTTGAGTGCCACCAGGCCTCCCCACCAAGGGGAGGTGATCAAATATGGGGCATCAGAGTTCATGTCAGAGTTAGTCCCTGTTCTCCACATAACTGTGGAGAATGTCCTTGGACTGTCATCTTGAGGTTGTCATTTCTCAGCTGTCTGACTTTGGGTAACATAGTTCTCTGCACCCCAAACTCCTTATTTGTAACATGATAGCATGATATTTATTTCACTTCCAGTATTATGGTGGTTAAGTGGATTAGTATATGAGAAATTCTTCAACAGTGATCCAGAAGCAGCCAGTGCTAGTCAATGCTGGCTGTTATTAATATTCATGTAGCCATAGCAGTCATTTTCTTTACAGAAAATTGCTTCTGAGGCCTGGCATGGTGGCATATGCCCTTAATGCCAGCACTCAGAAGGCAGAGGCAGGCAGATCGCTGTGAGTTCGAGGCCAGCCTGGTCTGCAAAGTGAGTCTACAATGGCCAAGGCTACACAGAAAAACCTTGTCTCAAAACAAAACAAAACAAAACAAACAAACAAACAAAAAAAACGGGAAAAAAAGAAAAAAAAAAAAAAAGAAAATTGCTCTGATATAAAGTAGCCTTACTTTTCAGTTCTTATCCTGAGGTATCAATGAGCATGAATTGGGATCTCTGAGGAAATGTTATTTATCTCTTGAAATTCATTTCAAGCACTTGTTCTGATGTCTGATACATTATTGGTGTTTATCGAATATTTAATGAATAAACATTCAGATCAATAGTTGATAGAAGATGGAGAAAGATCTGTGGCTACTGTAACAAAAATAAATCCCTCATGAGTGAGAGGTTATTGATTCGAAATTTGAAGTGAGGTGTGTGTGTGTGTGTGTGTGTGTGTGTGTGTGTATCTGTGTTTGTGTGTGTGTCTGTGCTTTAGGTTGGAACCACATGGCTGATGGATTCTAACATGGAAACCCTTTAAGTTGGGCCAATTACTGAATATTGACCTGGAAAGACAGTTTTCACAAACAGACAACACATGCTACACCTTAGTTTTCTGCCACCTTGACCCAAGAAGCCTAAAAGGCTGACTGGGATCCTCTATATAAGCTCTTTCTTTCACACAAAACTTTTATTTTGCTTTTAATTCCTTAATTCAATCAAAAGATTTGCCTCTGGTTAGGCTAGAACAGAAGTTCTCAACCTCTGGGTTATGACTCTTTTGGTGGTGGTAGTGGGGGGTGTCGAGTGAGCCTTTCCCAGGGGTTGTACATCAGATATCCTGCATATTAGACATTTACATTACAATTCATAGCAGTAGCAAAATTACAGTTATGAAGTCGTAGTGAAAATAATTTTATGGTTGGGGGTTACCACAACATGAGGAACTGTATTTAAAGGGTTGCAACATTAGGAAGATTGAAAACCACTGGCCCAGAACAAGCCCTGACATCAAACTGTGTCTGGCTTTTAGATAAGATAAAGGTGGGTATCTGACTTTTGACTAAGAAGCATAGATAGCAGTTGATTGCAAATATCTGTAACTAGATTGCTCCTTGAGTTGTACCAACTTTAGGAGGGTGTGGGTTGTAGGGAAGCCATCTCAGAAGCATCAGTTTTTTGCATTAGCTACACTCTTATGTGAGTACACATAGTATCTCAGATGTGGTGCCAGGTGCTGAAGGCCTTGCCAGTGAGGAACAGAATGCAGATGGTGTCTGCCTTGAAGTTCCTTCTAGTGGGCAGACAGGTGGCTTCTTCGCCTATCACTCTGTGACTATATGTGTGTCTGTAGTAGATATGCATGAGCACTGCTTAGAGGAAATCAATGTTGCAAACAACTAACACATTTTAGGGGTACCAGAAAGCAGGGATGACATTCAGTGGTTTCTGAGAGGCAATTTCTCAACTTCAGTAGAGAAATGAGAGGGATAGACATTTCCTGCTGAAGAGAGAGCACTGACCAAAGAACTGGGAAAGGCTGAAACCACTCCAGAGAGAGACTCCAGAGGCAGGGCAGTGAGAGAGAAGCAAAGACTTGTGCTGGTGATTTTCTAGAACATTCAACAATGTTGATTTTAAAGTGACATAAGTAATGAAGATAGTATTTTTCTTACTGTAAGATCTGCAAAGCTTGGAAAGAATTATTCAAGTTCTAGCTCTTCTTCCAGTCTCCAAATCTTGCTCCCAGAGAGAATACTATTGGTGGTAGTCTTTTGTCTTGAATGTTTCTCCATTTTTTCTGTGTGCATATAGAACATATATGATTATATATTTGTCCAAATTCATGCCACTATACAAATGAATTATTTATTACTATTATTGATGGGCAACTTTATTTTCCATGTAGAATAGAATTTTAGACATCATTCTACATAATTTGAACAGTTGCATAGTATTCTATTATAAAGATAGACCATTATTTGATTAAAATGATGATCAAGGTTCTTCTCAACTCATTATGCTGAGGATCTCCACTGATTTCATCATCTCAAGCAAAGACAGGCAGGATAATGTTCATTGCTGTCTAAAATGCACATCTTGATTACAAATGTCCTCTTAAGGCCTGAGGACAACATGCCATCTTTCCATCTGCAAATATCATCTCATACTATGGTATTTGGTTTGGCCCAGGAATTCTGAGAGCTCTTCAGTCACTTGGAATGTGGCAGAGGAGGTGACATTTTGAGCTACATCTTGAAGAATAAAGAGGCTTTTTTTTTTTTTTTAGAAAGGAAAGCATTATTCTCTCCTGAGAATGCTACTGGCCTGGATTCAACTGCAATACGGTCATTTTCTCATTCCAATCAGTCAATCAACAATCCTTTAAGAATACGGACAGTGTGCTCAATAGCAAACAGCAAGGGGACCATGACCCTGGCCTTTGATTAACTTACAATCTGCTTTAAGAAACTAGACTCATAAACCAGTTTGTAAGATCTATGAAGCAGTGTAAGTGTTGCTGAATTTTGCCTTACAGAGAGTACTCTTGGGACTTTTAGGAAGAGACTGAGCCAGGCTAGGATAACCAGTGAGGTCTCAATGGGTGTCTGAGATGTGGAGTGGACCTTAGAGGAAGAGCTGGATGCCAATACACAGGGTAACAAAGAGGTAACAGCCGGTGTGGAGACATACCAAACAGTTGATGGGTAGGCACATGGTTTTCAATGGCTAAATAACAGGGAAGAGCTGAATTTTCTGTTTGTGTCCTCAGACACCAAAGCATCCTACTGTCCTCTTTGCCCATGAGTCACATATTCCTCATGACAAATAAGGAAAATAATGATTGCTTACTGTCATGGAAATAAGTCTCCAGGCTTCTGTATTGTTGATACTCCTGCCCTAGGCTTGTATTTTCAGGTACGTCATTATTCTTATTTCTGGGGTGGCTGGAGAGCTTTGATTCACAGCTGCTTTCCAAAACAAGCAGGTGCATGTCCTTGACCATCACATGTTCAGAAGATAGCCTGGGGATCACTAAAGGAGCACTGCCCACACTAGACACACTGGCGAGACAAACTGTGGCAATTGAAAGCTCTGTGACCTGAACTATTTCTTGGCTTAACTCTACTTCAATGTTTCCTTGATGCCATGTTCCCAGGAGAAGCTGATTCCTCCAGGGGCTTTAGGTGAATGGAAGGCTGGGAAGATTTTACAATATAAGTGAGCAAAAACATCAGGAGATAGAAGGCTGTCCTGGGAGATAGCAGACTGATTTCTATTCCAGAGCTGCCATTTAATTTGTTTGATTTTGGATGAGTTATTTTGCAAAAGTAAGACATATTGTTCAAGCAGGCAGAATGGCATGCTTGCTGTCAGCTGCTTTCAGGAAAACACGGTTAAACTAACTGAGGTATTCTTGTGAGTCCAGGACATGTGTGAAGGCCATCTTGAATGCCTTCAATCTTATGCAAAGTTTGACTTGTGCATATACACATCTGTGGAGAGGCTCCACAGCTCAGTTACCTCCAGTTAACAGAAACCCCAAAGATCTTTCAAACTGATGATCTTCTCACCCATTGGTCTTTCTACCTTTGAAGTAAGCCAATATGGTTTTGGGGAAAATAATGGACTCAAACCCCTTTAAATTATAACTTTGTTACTTGAATCTTTTTTAAAAATATTTTTTATTTTATGTGCACTGATATGTAGGTGTCAGATCCCTCAGAACTGGAGTTACAGACAGTTATGAGCTGCCATGTGGGTGCTGGGGATTGAACCCAGGTCCTTTGAAAGAACAGACGGTACTCTTAACCACTGAGCCATCTCTCCAGCCCCTGTTACTTGAATCTTAGGCCAAATCTATGTTATAGAAGAAAACTTTTTACTTTAGAATTCTGAAAAATTCAAAGTCTTATAAATTTCATCCTTGTAATCTTATAGTGTTTGTGTACATAGATGGTTATTTATTGCATCATTATTACTGACTTTAGTGAGGACACCCAAGAGTGTTATTTAAAGTTCCTTAGGCTCCATTCTTGGACTTTAAGGGGCTGTGTATTTCAGGGGGAAAAGTTCACTGCCCTAAGCTGTACTTTTCTATAAAGATGCCTTTTATGGATTGCTATTTGTTCAGCAATCACTACTTATGTGGCTGCTGTAAACTTGTCCATTTGAACATGTCTGTATCTTCTGAAGAAGCAAAGAGAACATATATCTACTATGTCATTCAGGATTCATGTCCATTCTAGACAATTTGGCCTTTTTGAAGGACAACTTACAATTTAATTTCAGAAAAAGGTTTCTAAAAGATTAACTTGTGCCAGGTGTAACGGCACACACTTATAATCCCAGTCCTTGAGGGGCAGAGGAGGGAGAATTAGGAATTCAAGGATGGACTTGGCCACATAGTGAATTCAAGGCCAATGTGGGCTACATGAGACCCTCTTTGTTATTATTAATTTATTATTAACTTTACATCCCAGTTGTAGCCCCCTCCCTCCTCTCCTTCTAGTCCTACCCTTCCTCCCCACCCCTCCTCCATTTCTCAAAAAAAGAGGAGCCTCCCTACCCACCTACTACAGCTTATTAAATTGCATCAGGACTGAGTTCATCCTCTTCCTCTGTGGCTCTGGCAAAGCAGTTTTGTCACAGGGAAATGATCAAAAAGCAAGCAACAGAGTTTATTTCAGAGACAGTTTCTGTTCCCCTTACTAGGGGACCCACACAAAGCCTGAGCTGCCCATCAGCTACATCTATGTAGAGAACCTAGGTCCAGTCCATGCATGGTCTTTGGTTGGTGCTTCAGACTCCTAAGGTCCCTCTGGACCCTAGTTAGTTGGCTCGTTTGGTTTTATTGTGGAAATCTTGTCACCTTTAGGTCCTTCTTCCCGTACTTTTCCAGTTGACTCTCTTGTGTCATCAAATGTTTAGCTGTGAGTCTCTACATCTGTTTTGGACAGCTGCTGGGTATAACCTCTCAGTGGACAACTCTGATTGGCTCCTGTCTGCAAGCATAGCAGAGTATCATTAATAGTGTCAGGGAGTGGCTCCTGTCTGCTAGCATAGCAGAGTATCATTAATAGTTTCAGAAGTTGGCTTTCTTCCATGGGTTGGGTCTTGGGTATTGTCAGGCATTGCTTGGACATTCTCTTAATCTCTGCTCTATGTGTTCTGTCTTTATCCCTGCACTTCTTGTAGGCAGGGTAAGTTTTGGATCAAAGTTTTTGTGGGTGGATTGGTGTTCTTTTCCCTCCACTAGAAGTCTTGTCTAGTTAGAAGGCATCCTCTTCAGTGTCCATGGCCCCTGCTACTAGGAGTCTCAGCTATGGTCCCCCTCATATCTTCCAAGAAGCTTTTTCTGACTTGGGTCTCCAGCTTGCCACAGAGATGCCCCTACCCAACAGTATCTCTTTTCTCTGCAGCCTTTCTGTCCTCCTTCCCCCACTCTCCCCAGGTCTGATCTCCACCCTCATGTCTCTCTGTTCTCTCTCCTCTACCTTGTTCACTCTCTTCAACCATTACCTCTGTCTATCCTATTTCCCCTTCTGAGTGAGATTTACGCATGCTCCCTTGGAGACCCTCTTCTTAATAACAAAAACAAGCCAGGCACACCTTTATTCCCAACACTTAGGAGGCAGAAGCAGGCTGATCTCTGTGAGTTCAAGGCCAGCCTAATCTAATAATGACTTCCAGAACAGCCAGAGCTGTATAATTGAGACTCTGCCTTGAAGAAGAAATAGATTAAAGATAGGTGCTGGGGGAGGAAGAGAGGGAGAAAGAGCAATTGAGAGAGATTGATTTATATTCTCTTCCAATTAAAAATGGTTCACTGTATTTACTGTTTGCTTTGTCAGGACGTTCATTGTGAAAGTCAGAGCTCAAATGTAATTTGCAAAACTTTATGAGTTACAGTTATTGAGACATACTTGTATTTATTCCAATATTAATTTTATCAGTTATCTATTATAAATTAATACATTTCTATTGAAAATAAAGTCTCATGACAACAGACAACCTTTGCTTTTTTTTTCTGTATTCTTTTACTACACTGACATATTTTTACTAACGGTAAACTAAAACCAAACATTTATTAAACAAAAAGTCTTTCATTTAATGATAAGTTGTAAACATTTTTTATTTGAAATTCTTTTTTACTTTTTGCTTACTTTTAATAAAAAAGAAAATTGATTAGGCATTTGAGGATTAAAATATGAACAAAGAACAATTCACTAATTCGCTAGTTATTTTCTCTGTTGTAGACCTCAATTAGCTTAATCATTCAAAAATCAGTGTATATTAATTATACAAAATAATGCCTTTTATTGTGATATTAAGTACATTACATAATGTACTGTAGTCATATTCAGCCCCTATCATTCTCTCTTTTCCAGCCCCACCCACTGTTTACTGTCTTCTTTATTCTATTTAATTTTTAATTTTTTATTTAATGAATGTATTCAGACTACATCTCAATTGTTATCTCATCCCTTGTATCCTCCCATTCCTCCCTCCTTCTTGTTTTCACCCTATTCCCCTCCCCTATGTCTGTGACCGAGGGGGACCTCCTCTCTCACTATATGGTCATAAGCTATCAAGTCTCATCTTGGTAGCCTGCTTATTCTTTCTCTGAGTGCCACCAGGCCTCCCCACCACGGGGAAGTGGTCAAATATAGGGCACCAGAGTTCACGTCTGAGTCAGTCCCTGCTCTCCACTCAACTATGGAGAATGTCTTGTCCATTGGCTAGATCTGAGAAGGGGTTTGATGTTTGCTGCAAGTATTGTCCTTGGATGGTGTCTTCTTCTAGATTAATTTATGTTATGTGTATGGATGTTTTTTCTTGCATGTGTGTCTGTGTACCAAAAACTTGCTTGGTGCCCTCGGAGGTCAGAATGCAACATCAGACTCCCTGGAACTGGGCTTACAGATGATTGTGAACTGCCATGTGGATACCAGGCTTTCTGCAAGAACAAAAATTGCTCTTAACTGTTGAGGTATCTCTCTAGTCTCTAGGTGGGGATTATAACCAAAGAGACTACAGCCCCTTTGAGGTCTGTACCATGAGTGCAATATCCTTTCTTTCAGCTGCTATGATAGGCTACTGCTTGATGTGTATGCTTGGAATAGTGTCTGGAATAGCACATGCACTCAACTAGTATTCACCAGCTTATTAGGTAGAATTACGTTTTCAAATTTCCTATACTATATGATGCCAAGATTTAATTGTTGTCATATCTTTTTGGATAGTCTCATTTTGGGAGAATAAAACAAAGAAAAGCAATGGAGCTGAGGAGATGGTTCAGTGGATAAAATCAGTCAGTGTCCAAGCCTAATAGCCTGAGATCCACCCCTAAAACCTATGTAAAAAGCCTAAAGCATCATCTGTAATCCCAGAAATCCTATGACAAGATCGGCCACAGAACAGGCTTGCTTACACAGAACAGCAGCAGGAACAAGAGAGATACCATTGTGGGAGGAAAAAAAAAAGGTGGAGGGGGAGAACTGATTTCTACGTGTACACCGGGGTGCATATGCCCATGTGCACACCAGCATACACATCTTGAAAATATCATATCAATTACCTGTGCCAATCCCATTAGCAGCTTCTGACCTCTTTGTAAGAATGGGGTATTCTCTCTTATTCAGAGGTTGCTTTACCCTCAAAATAAATCTGGGTGCATAGAGAAGGAGGGAACTGAATGTGCTAGAATGTGCAGTTCTGCGAACACATAGGCGGCTGCGCTTCTTTAATTGTTTTGTTTCACACGGCAGGTGATACTCCACGACCTTTTCCTTTGAGGCTCTCAAGGTATTCCACAGGTCCTTGATTTCAGCCTCATCCTTTCCATTCAGGAAATAATCCAGGCAAGGCTCTCACTTAAAGGGAAAGAAAAGGAGAAGCTGCCAGGCAGCTAGCAACCCTGGAAGGGCTTGGAATTATTTTCCTTGAGACTGGAGACCCCACCAGCTGAAAAGAAAACAAATTCAGTTGCAAATCTGGTTTTGAAATGAGGAGTGAAGAGCCTCCAATTTGAAAATAATCACATCCACTGTATCTTCATCTTCCAAATGAGGACTCTCTTACATTTTAGTTAGTCAGTGTGTAATGTTCCTTTTATTTCTGTTCTCAAAGTCTTGACATCACTAAAAATAAATGACTCAATTACACTTGTGCATAAGCAGCTGGAAAACGACCAAAATGTTCCCAGCTCCAAAACTGTGTAAACAGAGACACTAGAGGAGGGAAAAAAGAGAGAAAGGGGAAAAACGAGGAAAGAAAAGAATTTTGAAAATAAAAACTCCCAGGCAAGAAAGCATGATATTTATTCTACATCTTTGCTTCCGGTGGCCCACGGCAGCCCTTCGGTCACCTGGTCCAGGGAGCAGAACAGGTGGGAAAGTGCATGAAGAAGTCTTCTAAGCTCCTCACAGATCGATTTCCCTGGCCAATGCACATCCTATTGCTCATTGTGGGAAAATGTTGGCAGCTGCTTCTGCTTCAGTGTTCCGGGATCTCGGGGGCCTTCATCTAGAACTTGAAGAAGAATGGAAAAACTGGGAACAGAAACCTGGGCTGCCTAACAATCCCCCGAATAATACTACAAACCTCCTCAAATCTCCCAAACTGATCTTTTGTGGTAGCTTTGAGCTCAGTGGCTTTTGAGCTCAGAAAGCACGATTATAAAAATGAAATGTTCCGAGCGTCCCGCACGCCCACGACATTCTTTTATTTACTCTCTTCCGTAGAAGAATACATCTTGTCTCCTAGACGCTCGTTTGCCAGGCAAGAAAAGCAATTCTGACCAGCAGAACACCTGACTGTCTTTATCCTTTCCTTCGTATCACCAGGAGATGAGGGAAAGGTGGAAACAGCTGTGCAGTCAGCTGAGTTATCCCGGGTCCGGCTGCATGTTAGATGTGCGCTTCAAGCGGAGAAAGTCATTGGAGATGAAGGTAGTGGAAAGGCTGCAGAAGGGGACCAAGGCTAAGAGAAGAGAACGCGAACCAAGAGCTAGGTTAAGACTGGGGCCCAGAGCTCTGGGTGTTTCTTCTGAACAGTGAGCAGGCAGGGGTGGGCGGGCTCGTCTCTGTGACCTCTCCCTCTCTCTCTCCATCATCTCCTGCTTTCCCAGTTCATGCTTTGCTTTCTTTTTTAATCAGTAAATGAAGTGCCTGTTGGGGCCAAGGAATCTGTGAAAGGACCTTGCAGGGCCAGTGGCAAAGAGCTTTCCTCTTTCCACATGGAGGAGACAGGCCAAAGGGGGAATGGCTTAAATTGCTTCCAGCAGGATTTAGGTTCGGCATGAAGGAAATCTCCGAGGGCGATGAACTGCTGGAATGCATTAGGAAGAGAAACCCTGAGATCCACTCCAGGGATCTCCAAGGACGCCATGGAATGCTAATCCTTCCTTAATGGCTAATATTTTGATGCAATCAGAGCTGGAAACGTGGACGACCTTTCAAGTTCCTTTACTCCCGTAATGAGAACAGACACTGTCCTAGAGTGACAGCTGTGGTCTCCAGACCCTGCTTCCTCTAGGTCACCCAAGGTTCCTTAGCTGCCTGGCCCCTCCCCCTCCCCCTCCCCCTTTGCTAGCACTGGAGTATTGATCTGAGGGCGGGGAGGGTGGGGTGATGGGGAAGGAATATTCATCTTTGTAAAAAAGAAGAGGAAGGAAGGACTTAACAGAAAGCGAGTCCAAGCCAAGATTCCTAGGACATGCTGACAGTTTGAGTGAAGGAAAGGACAATATTCTATTAAATACTCCAAGGGCCAGGGGCTGTGCCAGAACGGAAGAGCAGGGGCCAAGGCTCTGAAGCTGGGTAGAAGGAAGGTGAACAAAGGGCATTAGGAAGACAGACACTTCACTGATGGAGACCCACGCCTCAGCAGCTATGTGCCAGAAGGAGTTGAGGAGGGAGGGAGTGTGGGGATGAGGCACGTAGGCCAACCTAGCTGTTAGTGAGAAAGCACACACACGGAATGTCCAAGTGATCACATTAAGATTGCTTCAAGGGCATCTTGATATTAGCATCTCTCTGTCGTTGTTAGGTCATGTACTTTCTCCTGTGGGTAGGTAGGTGACAACTGGTACGGGGGTGGGGTGGGGGGGGGAGGAGGCCAGCTTTGCGAGCCATGAGAGCCACTTAATGAGGGCTCTACACATGGATGGGATTGGAGCGATAACCATGTGGAGTACAGATGAGTAGGTAAGCTGGCCAGGCTAGTTGGAGGACCATAGCATCGTGTTATGACACGCTCACCGGGTACCATCGTCATAATAGTATTTGCCTGCACTAGGGTTATCTGAGTCCTTTATCTGTCACTAGGACAAGATACCATAGACTGAGTGACTTAAAAATCAGAGAAGTTGATTTGGCCAGCATTGTCTGGAGTGTTGGAGGTGAACCAGAGGAACTAGAGATAGTGATGCTCCTTCACCAGCTGCCCCTCACAACAAAGCAGAAGACTTCTCATAGAGAGAGAGTCTGTGCAAGAAGAGAGCCATTCTTATTCCTAACCCATCCTGCCATAACAGGTTTAATCCGCTATAAAGTCAGTGGCCAAATGACCTATGCACTTCTTAAAGAACTCACCTTTTAATACCACCATCATAGCAATCAAATTTCAGCATGAGTTTTGGAGGGCACTTTTCCCTTCATTTTTTTTCTCTCTAGACCAACTTGCCACACAAGAATCATTAAAAAAAAATCATTTGCTAGAAGCAACCTTTTTGTTTACATGCTAGGGTATGGTCTCACCAATATATAGTTATCTAGTCTGTGAGTTCTGAGCTAGTAAGCAAAGACAAGTGGTTGGCTTCCTTTTCACTGTGTTTCACGGTGCCATAGACTCAACACTGTTTTTGTTATCCTGGACTAGGTTGTGGATCTTGAACTCTAAGATGAATAATATGGGGTTCCTAGCCTTGGTCAGTTCATATATAATCATCTACTTACCCTGATGTAGGGTGATGCCCGATGTCACATTTTGTTCCACTATTAGGTCAGATCTAATAGTTGAGTGTGATCAAGAAGTCTGGCAGAATTTGTAACAATGGGAAGATTGAACTCTGTACTGTGTATCAACACACCATGCCGTATCTAACACGCTGAACCATATCACACTGTACTATAGCATCCTAAACCACACTACACTATACCATACCACACCAAACTACTCTATACCATACCACAATACAGCATCCACACTACACCACACCAAATTACACCACCCCACGCCATCCCATGCCTTCTCACACTGTAGCATACTCCACTAAGATGCACTGCATCATACCACACCATACCAAACCATACTACATCATACCATACCATGAGTCATCAGACCACACCATACCATGTTTTCTTCTTCACAGAAGCCAATGGAGTTAGGGAAATTCAAACGTAATACCTGAACCTAAGAGAAGGACGAGGAGAGTAAAACTGGTTAGAAGCCACAATGGCCATGGGCTCAACCCCTACAGGCAAATGTAGAACCCTTAGCTTTCTTTCTAGACTCTTCTCTTTATGGTATGTTTAAGGCAATGGGTCTTGAGGTTTCTGTATTCCCTGGGGATGGGTGGGATGACATTACTATTGACTGGCTGGGAGGATACTAGCTAATGACCTAGGGCTGGGAGTTGCTGGGCTGGTGGTCATTGTCTAAATTTTACCACTGACATTCTTAGGAAAGAATTTGGCCTTGATGATAATTTTGGCTGCAAAATATCGGTAAGATAACCCCATGCTCTCCATTCCCATGTTCATCTTCTCTGAGGCAGAGGAAAACCCCAGACACCAGCTTTCTGGTAAAGCAAAGAGTTTCCCATAACCATGAACTGTAAATTACAAGCACGATCCTCCTCTTTCCCTTCCTCTTTGTTTTGTTCCCCAAGCAATATTGTAAGAGTCTATGCAGTCTCAGGAGGGACTTGGCTGGCAATCAGTGGAAGATGCTATTCCTTTGGCAGCAGTTCTAAGTGACTAGACTAATGTATTCCTCTTTTGCTCAGTTTCTGCAAAATTGCATTATGGTTCTACACAGCTGAGGGGCTGAAAGGAGAAACCAGAGCCTAGAGAAAGTGAAGGCGTAGTCTGGTAAAGCTGCCTAACCAGGCATTATGACTTTGCCAACTGCAAGTCACAAGCCCATTCACGTGTTAGCAGAGTTCCTGCCGTTTCTTTGGGATGTGGCTTCTTTGCAGTCACTAGGCCTCAGGGTCTCTGGTTGACCAAGAGGCAGCTGGGGCTGTAATGAATCTATGGAGACAAAATAAATCTGGGGGCTGACTTCATTTTTGAGGTTCATGTTCTTTATCTCTACCTTTGATCTCAGAGACTTTCAAACAAAGCCTGGCTCAAGGGAGTCTGGGAAACAAAATGGATTGTGAAGCTTTCCGTCCTATCTCAGACCCATAGGAAATGGACATTTAAACTCCACCACTAGCCAGGACAGAGGCAAGCCTTTGCAACCACCTCCCCCAGTTCCTTGCATGCAATGGAGTTGGGGAGAAGGAGTGAGCCTGTGAGATCAAACCTCAATTTCCCTAAGTTACATTATTGCGAGATGAAAATATTTTCCCCATCTGGTGAAAAACAAATAAGCCTTGGCCACATCTCTTTCCTGCTTGGGGGCAGTTTCCGTATGTTCCTGACAGCTAGGGCTTGTTAACTTCCTTTGGCTTTGTTTTCTGAGATAGTAGAGCTGTTTTACCATGAGAGAGTTGGCTAAGGGTGAAATTTGGATCAAGTATGTGTCCTCTGTTTTCAAATACAGCATTGTGGTAGGGAGCTGGGAAAGGCTGTCACAGACCCAGGGATTTTGGAAAGATAAAGTGAATTGGCTTTTGAAAACCATTGTCTAAATCCTTTGCTAAGCTGAGCACCAGGACAGAAGCCATGTACACCACCATTAGCCACCCTTAAGTCTCTAAATGGGTGCTAGCCCATAGTGTACATTCCTGAGTACCGGTGAGATGAAGATAGAAGCAAACCAGATGCTATGAAAAATGACACACTTGATATAAATTACAATGCCAGGCCTGGGAATGTGGTTCAGTTAGTCAAGTACTTGCCTAGCATACATGTAGGTGTGGGTTTAACCCTTCAAGTGCTGCATAAATCAGGCATAGTGGTGCATACCTGTAGTCCCAGCACTCATGGAAATGGAGACAGGAAGATGAGAAATTGAAGATTATCCTTGGGTATATAGCATGACCTCCACGAGCCCTTGTCTTAAAACAGGATATAATATCATCCAAAGAGAAATATTTTCAACTGCTTTTCAAACTTAGAAGTGTTTTAAGCTGATGTGTAATAATTCAATATATTTATAGAATGCACTGTGTGTCACACCTGTCAAGAGACTATGACTCTAACTGATCACAGCTTCCTCGGATGGCTGCTTTTTGGACCTAAAGCAGAATCTTCTTAAATTGGGCTAAGTTTGAAAAAGCATTTTCCTAAATTCTAAGAACTTGGTTTTGATCTTGGCTTTTTTGTTTTTAATTCATCCATGCAGGCTTTAACAAATACTTCTCTGATCACGATGTTAGTTTTCTCATCTGTAAACAAGGGGTTTAAGTGTCTAAGAAGAGTCTTTCCAAAACCAGAAATAGGGAGAAAGAAGAAAATGGCACTCAGCTGGGCATTCTCAAATGAGGGTTTCACCACCCAAATGCCTCTGTTCCTTTAAAAACGCCATCCGAGCTTTGAACCTAGTCGATGGTAGATGGTAGATGATAGACAGTAGACGAAGAAAGAAGCACACTGTTTCGGAAGTTGGCACTCTGTTGGCTTGACATTGGGAGGAACACTTGCCTAGAGAGGGGTAGTTCTGCCCGAAATGGGCTGACTCTAGGAAATGTAGCCTCAGAAGCCTCATCCAGGCCACTCTGCCACCTCACATCTCTTTCCTCTAGAGACAAACCTGACATGAGGTTTATGGCATGAAGAAGGTGCAGCCTCTCTCTCTCTCATGTTAGTGCTCAGCACTCAGCCATTGCTGATGATGGCCCAACTGCTATCTAGTAGTTTTGTTTGAAAAGTTGATCTCTGGCCTCGATCCTTTATCCTTCATGTTGAATCTGAGAGAAGTCAGAAAGAGTTAACTAATACATTTATTCTTTCATCCTTACTGTGGCTCTAGGAAATGCTAGTTTATCTAGCTCACTTACTTACATTATTTGTTTGTTTGTTTGTTTATTTATTTATATATTTATCCCAGGATCCCATGTATCCCAGGCTGGTCTCAAAGTTACTTTGCAGTTCAGGATGACCTTGACTTATTGATCCTTCTATGTCACTTAAGAGTACTGGGGTGGAGGTATGTGCTGCTACACAGAGATTATATACTCCAGGGCAGGAAGTCTAGAGCCTCATGCATGTCAGGCAAGCACTTTACTAAGAAAGGCATACTCTTAACTCTTCCTCTAATTTATTTGTGACTCCTTCCTTCTCTTGTCCCCTTACTCTACACTGCCATGCTGTCCTTACCAACTCACGTGTTCCCGCATTGACAGCCCTTCTATTGCCTGTTTCACATGGAGATCTTCACTGCATGTATATAGCCTGGCCCACAATGTTTTCAAACTCCGCAGTTACCAAGGCCTGCGTAAATGGGATCTGTGAGGGCCAGGTGAGTTAGGCTGACCACTGGCAGGAAAATGCAAAGCGGGAGGAGTGGATTTCTTCAGAGATGGTATATTGGATTCATGAACTGAACTACGGGTTAGCACTATGCATCCTAGAGATATAGATGCAGATCTTTTAATGGGTCCTAATAGCTCTTTCCTCTCACGTGCCTGCAAGATGCCTGGAGGCATTAGGACATGGATATTGTTCAACTTCTACCCCCATCTGGAACAAGAGCTCAAGTTCTAGACTCATGTCAAGTAGATGGAACCTCCTATCCCTCATCTATACTTGTAGCCACCTATATACCTCACCTGTATCTATAGTGTTCCATACTTCATGAGGAGTCTTGCAAAGATCTGTCAGCCATCTGAATCTAGCCACTCTTGTTTCATCCGTGTTGGTGATCATACCCAGGAACTGTTCAAAGACGTCAGATAAAACTGGTGAGTAAGTGGGGGACCCTTAGTAGCAGAGCTCATGGGGATAGATGCCAAGGCCACTTTCAACCAGCAGGGCCCACGGTAGTATATCTGTGTGAGGCGAGTTTTATGGAATGAGACCCTACTCTGACTGTAGTCTCCATCATCAAGCCCAGAGGATGACGGAACAAAGAGTAAGTACTGAGGTTGCGAGCCGGATGAATCCACAGCAAAGGAGAGTGTGAGTTGATGAATAATTCAGAGTGAGCCAGACAGCTCAAACTGTGGACAGAGATGAATAGTGTCTTCACATACCAGCAAGTGGGCAAGCTTTAGAGAGGCCCTCAGAACCGGGCCTGTCTATTTTTTGGGCCTTACTTCTATGTGGGACTGAACTTCCTTATACCATCTGATGACGTGGCTGGTCTCAGAGCAGGATACATTCGGGCTGCTTCCAGTGCAATGCAGGCCAAGCTAAAATGTAACCTACTTCGTGCAGAGACTATATTTGGTTGAAAGTCTTGAATAAGACCCGCTACGACTGTCTGCATTGAGGTAGGAAAAGAAGGTGATCCCAGGCCTCTTTTTAATTTACTATTTAAAAAAAATTTTTTTTGGTTATTCATTCACAAGAGCCAGTTCTTCTTAAAGTTCAGAAACATCCTAAAAATTGAAAACCAATTTTTAAAAACAAAGCATTTCTTTACCCTGCAGGAAAATCTGCTGCCACACCCGCGTGTCTTGCCTGCGCCAAGTCTGTCTGCTCCCTGCTGTCACCATGTGCTTGATGAAGTCAGGACACTCGCTGAATTGGCAAATGAATGACTGTTATGGGCATTGGTACGAGGCATCAATTTACACTGTTTGCTCATAAAGATGGATGAAGCCCAGTTCATGATTTTAAAGCCACTCCTAGTGGAGCCGTGTGTGTTGAGATTTTTTGAAGATGTTGTCTGATTCCACAGGGGGGGAAAAAAAAGTAATCAAAGCTGTCTGTGGTGCATTCCTCTCATTACAGGAGAAATCCCACGTGGGGCTTTGATGCAAAGGGTCAGAGTGGTCTCCAAAATATTATGAATTCCATCAGATTGACTTTTACCTCCTGAAGAGGATGGGAGAAAGAGGAATTCGGTGTCTCTTTAAACACTGATCATTCTGGGAGAAATACACTGGTCTCTGCATGGAAGGGATGGGCGTTGGGGAAAAAGGAGCCACATTCCTGTGTAGAATGTAGAAATAGTACATAGAAAATGCTTTCATGGTCACCATCTCATTTAATACAAGACCGTTCTGCAGATGCTGTAATTGCCCCCAGTTTGCAGATGAAAACACTGAGGAACCAGGCTGTCAGGCAGAGCCTGTGCTTGGACCCTGGAGTCCATGTTATCCCAAGCACTTCACCCTTTTCTTCCACGTGGGGCAGTAAGTAGCACAGCCATCTGCACACATAGGCTTTCATCTGTGACTCACCAATGGGGGCCGATGGTGGATCTGTCTTTAAAGTGATGGATGCTGTACTTCAGTACACATTCTCTATTTTAGTTGACAGCATCACCTTGTGGATGGAAATACATCTGGTGTGTGTTTTTATTTGTAAATATATGTTTACTCTAGCGATTAGGGATAATGAGCTAAGCTATCACGCTGTCAGTCAGCGTTGTTTGGGGGATCGTAACTTCTTTCCCAGAGTTTATTTTCTTTTACTTTTTAGCCATCATACTATTATAAAAAGGATGATAGAATGGTAATTTTTAATCAACAAATGAGCAGAATGGAAGCTGCTTTGTTTCTACCTATCTTGATTAAAATGCACTGTGATTTTTTGCCTGCTTAATTAATAACTTTTGAAGAGTGGGGAGCGAGAATTTACAGCAATTGTGGTTTTGTGGTAAGAGGTAAAAGGCAACATGAGGCGGCCGCAGCTTGGCAGAGCCACACCGTCTAAGACAGGAGGACCTCAGACCCCAGGCTCAAGATCTTGAAGACTGGCCATTTTCCCTTTGGGTGTTCCAAACTCCCCTACTATCGGACTCTTTCCACGCTATGCTGCCGCCCCACACCCAGCACTCTTCTATTCCTTTCTCTTCTTTAAAAAGTAAAGTCTTTGTGTGTCAAGAGCAAGCCAGCCAACACTCCGGCATGAATAGAAAGCAGTTCCTGAGCTTCTGATCAGCTGAGGAGGAGCCACTGAGAGTTGATAACAACTTCTGGGTAGAGTGAGTCGGTTTCTTTAAGGGTGTGTCCCCTCAATAGGGCAACCATGACTTCACACCCATGAGTGTGAACACCCATGAGCACAAACTGGACTTGATGAGGAGAGAAAGAGGAGGGAGGAAGGGAGGGAGAGAGAGAGAGAGAGAGAGAGAGAGAGAGAGAGAGAGAGAGAGAGAAGTGTCTTGGGGTAGTGAGATAAGGATGTATCTGAAAAGGGTGATTAGAGGAGTCGGGGGTTAGTAGGATCAAAACACATTGTGTGAAATTCTCAAAAAATTAATTAAAATTAATTAAAATTAAAACCCAGGCCTAAAAGGTTGTGTGTATGATGCCTTTATGTGCATGTATGTATGTATTCATGTTCCTGAGCATGTGTGTGTGTGTGTGTGGGGGGGCACTCTTGCATGCCGCTGCCCTGCAGTACGGCAGTCAGAGGGTATAGCGTTGGCTGTGGGTCTTGCCTTTGACCGTGTTTGAGACAGCACTTTAGCTTCTCCTCTTACCACAGTTGCTCTGCGTTGCAGACTCACTTCAGCTCCTTTGCCTTTATTCGGGCTCAGGCCCTAATGCTATTGCAGTGAGCACTTTGCCTACCAAGCCATCTCCCCTCCCTTGATATCATTGTTGTTTTTGTCTTTTTTTTCTTTTTTAGATGAATTCTCACTATGGAGTTCAGGCAGGTTTGAACCTGTGATTCTCCTGTCTCCGCCTCTTAAGGGCTAGGATTCCACCTGGGCAGGTGAGTGCAGCATTTTGACTTTGCGACATGATGTTGACATCCTCAAAATTCATGCCTGAGGATCATGCAATTGAGTGAAAAAAATATATGTACACACATATATGGCATAATGTTTCAAGCAAGGATATGATTTAATCTGTTGAGTATATGGCATTCCTGGGGTACATGAGGCCCTTGGGTTGCATGTGGGACATGCCTGGCAGGCAGGCATTATTACCCCCCGATTTCTAAGCTCAGTTTCTATCTCATATAGAGAAAGTGATTCAGGACATGTGTGGTAGTTGTCAAATGTCTGGGAACACAGATCCACGGTTTGAAGGTTTTAATAAAAGAAGCAACCCGTGCATTTAATGACAATGAAACCTACAAAATGATCATCTGTCTAAAGTACCCATGATCACATCAAGAGTTTCAGATCTGGCAGCCAGTGCCCGTCCTGTCCACTGTCTTCCTTTCTTGATGCACTTTTTGCTAGACAAATAGATTTATAAAAATAATGGAGTAAAAATGAAAAATCCTTCAGTCCTGATCTCCAAAGACTTAAGTGACAGCATCCCCTGGCTTTAACTAGGGCAATGCGGTCCACCTTGGCTTACATTACGTGTAATGCTTTGATTAAATGCTTCCTTCAGAAATTTCAGTGGAGAAAATTCTTTTTTCATTTTTTTTTTCTTCCCTAGTTTTCCCAGTGGGAAACCCTGTTCGACAACTCATGATGCCAGCGTGGATGTTAGAGTCTCACTTGGATCGAGTTTGCAAAAAGCCAGCCTACTGAACTCTACCTCACCAGGCTTTTGTCAGGTCGCCCCTGCCAGCCTGGGTCAGTGCACACCCTGCCCTGCAGCTCAAACCTCAGAGCTGAAGGTCTTCAGGGCAAGCCTTCAGTTTGAATTTCCCGGCTTTTTGTCAGTCGGGTTGTCAAAGCCGGAGCCGCCTCCTCCCACTGACTGCAGTGGCTTTGTTTTCTTTTCTTCCCTTCCATTTGCTACTTGTTAGCCTCTGTGGACTGTGTCGCCACACTTACAGGAGCCAGAGCGTGGTGGTGACAGATGGTGAGGGTGGGGGTGGGAACCAGACTGCCGTGGCCAGACGCCAAGGGTTATGCCTGGCAGGGCCAGAAGCGGCCCAGTGCTCTCCGTGCAGTTTGTTTGGGTTCTGTGGGCGTGTTCGTGGGTGCCTGTGCACACGTGGCGTGTTTTGTTGTGTTACTGGTTGTTTTTATTGTTGTTTGGGCCAATGACAACAGAGGCCGCCGGCTGGCTGCTGCTTTCCGCTCTTGGCAGTTTCCAGGCTCCCAGACAGGAAATCCTCCCAACGATTGCAGCTGTGAATTGGCCCATTTTTCTGGAAAGAGGATAAAGAAAGGAGTTTAGTGGGATCCTTTGCTTTTCTTGCACAAGCAGGGATGTGTTGAATACAAACACGGAAATGTGGAGCTTGAAGGGGTGCTGGGGAGGGGGGAAATGACAGCCCTGAATGAGAAAGATGAATTCCAAGCAGGCAAGACCTCCTAGACACACTAGTGCGATTTCCTAGGAGACCTGTGTGGCAGCACTGAGAGATGGGGTGAGACGATTTGGAGTGGGGAGGGACACCAGAGTCATTACAATGTAAACAGTTTCTGCACCTGTCTTTTGGAGGAGTTGCACCGGACTAGACAAGGGTGGATGGGTGAGTGTAAGAAGTGATACTCCCATGAATTAGTGTGGTAGCTGTGAAAACGGAAACGGTGGGTTGCAGGTGTTAGGTATCTGTGGTGAGTAGGTCAAGAGGAAGTGTCTATTGACAGGTCAAAGGCCGCATACTCACCACAGCACATTGGCTCTTGCTTCAGTCACTGGGTGGCACATGGAACCATTCACCAGGGTGTGAAAGAGCCCATGAGAACCAAGGCTTCCTCGTTCAGCGTGCAGGACAGACAGGTACTCTACTGTACACTAGAATGCTCAGTCTCTCAAAAGTGAATTCAGCGCTGTGGGATGAGAAGAAAATGCCTTCCATTGAGAGGCACAGTGATTATACCAGGAAAGAAAATGGCTTCCTAGTGTTTATGATGTTTTACTTCAGCTCCGTCCTTTGTCCAACTTGGTCTTCCATGGTGCACTCTAAACTGATGATGATGAAGCCAGTTTTATAGATGGAGAAAATGTGAGTTTTCTTGGTCACACAGGTGGGAGTTCTCACTATTGCCAATACCCATCAAAGGCTTGCCTTGGGCCAATTATGGTCCTGTGCACTTTATGCTTTATGCTTGGGAGGAAACGTCCAGTTTTACCCCATTTTGCAGAGTGGAAACTGAGGAACAGAAAGTTCAAATACCTTGTTCAACTTTATACATGACAGAGTTGGGTTTTGTTATACACTTTAATTTTGTTTACTTATTGTATGTATATGTTTGGGTATATACATGTATACACACACATGCCATGGCCTGGGTGTGGAGATCAGAGGACAGCTTTGGGGGGGGGTGTTGTCAGCTTGATTCTTATAGTCTGGAATTCAGGGGTTGAACTCAGGTCATCAGGCATATACAGCAAGCAAACCCACTTGATCATCTCACTGACCCAAAGTTGGGTTTTAAATGGATTAGCTGAGCTCCCAAAAGTGCACCTTTCAGCATCACACTACATGTGGTAATAGAAGGAGGACAGCAAGCCAGGAAAACTTTTCATTGATTTTATACTCATACAAGCTGCCTCCCCTCCCCTCCCCTCCCTTCCAGTTCCTTTTCCTCTCCTCCCTACCTCTTTCCTCTACCCTGCTTCCCTTCTCTCCTTCCCTCTGCCTTTCCCCCCACTTCTTTTCTGGTAGCCTATGCTTGCTGGAGCTCAACATGTGGTAAGGCTAGCCTTGGACATACCCTCCTGCCCACACTCCAATGGCTGGATTACAGCTACGTGACACCCATACACCTTGCTGCTTTCCTGTTTTCCATGCCATTTTGATGGTCATTTTCACCCTGCAGTGGTTTTATGCATTTGAGGCTAGATGATTGTGTCTTAACTACTTTCCTCTAGAGCCTATAAAGCATAATAACCTGATAACTTCAAATAAGACTATATGTTGAAGTGACACAATGTTCACATACAACTTTATGAAGAGAAGAAAGAGGCCATAGATGCTACAGGTTAGTTTGCTCCCTGCCTTCAGTTTCAAAATGAAAATAGAAACTTCATGGAATGTCAATTTTTTTTAAATTCTTGCGTGTCCTAAGGCTAAGTAGGAAGGCAAGATAGGAACACCATATCAGTTTCATTTTCCTATCTATTAACAGTTGACCTTTGGACATACCAGTGATGAAGGAATTGAGCTAAAAGCACACCATGGGTCTACGTGCATTGTCTTGACAGTGAGCTTGGCACGCTTCTTTCTTAAGAGAAAAGAGCAATGGTTCCAATTTTACTTGTTCCTATGTATTCTATCAGGTTTCATTTATCTAATTACTTATCTATTTGTATTTTTCTTAAAGTAAGTGCCAGTATGAGTACAGGGGATGTTTGCATTCTGGAAGCGCTGTTTCCAGAAAATTGCTTTCTTTCTAAGTAGGTCTGGATGAAACAACTGATAATTTCTTTCTTTGATGTTTAACTCCTTCTAGCTACTGTGACATAATCATGGAGCCAGGTCCTCTTGCCAGTTCTCTACACTGATATCTGCTACTGAGATGATGGGAGAAAGCTATTAATATTCACATCAACCATGTGGGTGGTTCTGAAGATAAAGCAAGATGCTTTCTCAATTATGGCTGCATTCCAATCAGGTAGCTGAGACAAGACAGGTGAAAATAACTACCTCATATTCCCAAAAGAAAGCATAGGAGAGTGTTGGTATTGTGCACTCCCCAAAATGTGTTCCTAGCCAAGGTTTGAGGAATGCATTCTATTTTGCCATGTATTGGGAAACTAAGAACTGTAGTAATCCTCCCAATAAAGAAACCGTTTAAATATCTTCCTGACAGCATTCTCTAACTTACCTGCTGTCATCAGTGCTCATCGCTGTTGGCCCAACTGATATCCCAGCTAGATCACTTTGTAGCTCATTAAGATATGCTGAAGTTCAGGGGATGTCAAGTCTAGGTAAGTTGTTTACAATCAAGTGAATCAGGTGACCCATAGCTCATTCCCTTGTTTAGTCCTTTAGCTATTCTGTAATTTGGGGCAAGTCCTTGATTTCCATGATCACAAAATGGGCAACAGATCTTCCCCAAAGAATGGTCATGATTTATTTATTCATTCACAAATTCATTCATTTTTACCATTTCATTTTTTATTCCAACTCCAGGTATTGATCTTGGAATGAGGACTCAGGAGTTACCTAGTCCACTTGGAATTGTATTGTTGACTTTCCAGAAGCCCCTGACTGGCTTCTGCATCTACATTCTCCCTACCATCACTCGATTATCTTCTGTCTTGGTATTGTACTGCAAGAGAGAGTCCCCAGTAGGGCTAGTCCATGACAGGGCAGACCAGATGTTTTTCAGTAATTCTAAGCCAAAAGGATGTCACTCACAGCCTAGATGGGTAATGGGAAATGTGCCAAAGACGAGCTATTTGTCAAGGCGTCTCCTACAAGAGTTGTACAAATGCTGTTTTGACTACTGCTCTTTGTTCTGCTTTTTAAAACAAAACCTTGGAGTCTTCAATCTTCGTTCTTTCATTTAAGAAATTTATTTAAAAAAAATCAACACATGAGAAGATTCTCCATTGAAAATTAATAGGTGACTAGCAGAAAAGAGAAGGAGTTTCATGTGTGTCTACATTGTTATGACTGGTCCCCAGGTAGAGAAAATACTATGTCCTCTCACCTCTCCCTGCCTCCCCATCACCCTCTGAACCTTGAAAAGGAGCCAGGGCTTTTAAGTGAGGGCTGCCTTATAGAAATCACTGGATTTCACGTGGAGTCAGAACAAGGTCTCGGAAGCTAGACAAAGCCACAGGGACCCTTCTGCTTTTGTGGAAGGGACTTCTCATTCAGTCTCTAACAAGTTGGTCCAGCAAATCCGGCTGCACTCATAAATGCTCACACACAGCTTCTGGCCCACAGGTCTAGAGAAACTAGTTTACTTGTCCAGGTGGGTGAAAGACTGGAAGACAAAACCAACCAACCAACCAACCAAACAAACAAACAAACAAAAGAAAACCAATCCACTGGGCTCACTCAAAGGAAGAGCAAGAGGACAAAGCAAACAAACAAAAAACCACATATGTGGGGCATCTCATGGGTTGGCAATTTCTTTTTGCTGCACATTGCTGAAGCAGCATAATGAATACATTGAACTCAATCATTGTATCTCTGTCAGGTGATCTGTCCTTTGCACTGTAAAATGGCAGATGCTGCCCAGGGCTTCTACATACTATTAGATGTCAGTAGCCACTCTTTCTAGATAGTGCCAGATGTCCCTGGGACTCAAGAACAGCATTGTCTCTGGTTTAAAATAAGTATTCAAAAACAAGAATAGCAAGAGCAATGAAGTTAATTAGGCTCCAGAGCAGAAATTGGAGGGTCTGAGCTATTCCTAGGTGATTTTCCTCAGGGAATGGTAGCTACAGGTCATGAAACCCAAAGAGGTATTATCTTTATTTTATTTTTTATTGGGTATGTGTGTGGAAGTCAGAAGACAACTTGCGGGAACTGGTTCTCTCCTCCTATCATGTGGATCCCAGGGACTGAACTCAGGTCATTAGGCTTGGCAACAGGCACCTTTGCCAAGTGAGCCATCTTACTGGCCCATTATTCCAATTTTATTTTATTTATTTTTTAAAATATATTTTATTAATTTATTCATATTACATCTCAATTGTTATCTTATCCCTTGTATCCTCCCATTCCTCCCTCCCTCCCATTTTCCCCTTACTCCTCTGCCCTATGATTGTGACTGAGGGGGACCTCCTCCCCCTGTATATGCTCATAGGGTATCAAGTCTCTTCTTGCTAGCCTGTTATCCTTCCTCTGAGTGCCGCCAGGCCTCCCCATCCAGGGGGCGTGGAAATATATGGGGCACCAGAGTTCATGTGAAAGTCAGACCCCACTCTGCACTCAGCTGTGAAGAATGTCCTGTCCATTGGCTAGATGTGAGTAGGGGTTCAAAGTTTACTGCACGTATAGTCCTTGGCTGGTATCATAGTTTGAGCAGGACCCCTGGGCCCAGATCTGCCTGTCATAATGTTCTTTTTGTAGGTGTCTAGGACTCTCAGGATCCTATTATTCCAATTTTAAAGCTGAAAGAATTGATATGGAAAGAGAGTGTATTTCACTACACAAACAATTGTAGAGTCAGGCAAGCCACTTGGGCCCAGAAAATGGGCTTGATTATTGTTAAGTAATGAATTAACTTCTTTTATCTTAGAGTTTTTATAAATGCTAAGAATATTAACATTCTCTCAGTGATATTTATTGAATGGAAAAATAAGTAAGTGAATGGATTCATATATTACTATTTTCAATGCCTATCACTCTATTTATCTTAACATTTTATTTGTCAGATTTGTCAAATAACACACACAGAATCCTTCCAATGAGGTAGTGAAGAGTCCAGCTCACAAGTGTCTTCTCAAAGCTCCCCTGAGCCTTGTCTGGATTTCTATTTACAGCAGAATGGCTTTTCTGGGATATGCTGCTCTGTGATATTACCCCCAGTCAGGTGGTGTTTCCCACAATTATGAGGGTTCATGAGCAGCACTAACAGTTACAGAGAAAGAAGAACCACCTAAAGAATCCAGGGGGTGGAGGGCAAGAGAGGCTTTAATTTTTTTTTTGAAAAATTTCTTTTCCTAATAAGGAAAAATAAAAGTCTCTGCTTTTTAGCTTGGTAGAAAATAAATAGGCTTAGCTATGGGCCTGCAGTTCCGCACGTACTGTGTGAGGCACATGTGAGTTACAGAGCAAGAGGCTTTGTGATGGTGAGATTAAATTTTCCCTTTGGCACAACTTAGAATCAATCGGAGTTTCAGTGAGGATTGTCTAGGCCAGAGTGTATTTATGGAGGATTGTCTTGATCATGCTAATTGATGTGGGAAGACCTAACCTGAAGGAGGATGGCACCATTCCCTGGTTTGAGGCCTGGGGCCATGTTAGATAAAGCTGGCTGTGCACTAAGCACATAGGCATTCTTTCCCCTCTGCCATTGGCTCTGGATGTGAATAGCTTCTCCAACCCCTGATGGACTGGGACTTCCTTTCTATTGTGGACAGATGGTGAGCTGAAATCATGCTCTTCCTTCTAAGTTGCCGTTTATCAAGGTATTTTGTCATAGCAAGATCAATGAAGTAAGTAAGCTCCAGAGCAGAAATTGGAGGGTCTAAGCTCTTCTTGGGTGATGTTCATCAGGGCATGGTAGCTACAGGTCACAATTCAAAGGCTTAAAGACAGAAGGTGTCCATGAAGAAGGTTGACACCAGTAGAGTGAGTGAGGACTGTGGCCAGCTATTGATTTCCCATCTAAAAGAGATCTTGCTACCAAATTTCAGTTCACTAAAACGATCTAGAACTGGGCCTGAAGTTGAGAAATTTACCTGACTTTAAACAAAAGTCTGGAATTTGTGTTTTAAATGTTGTGAAGCCTTCCAGAGTCTTAAAGAGCCACTGTAGGGAAAGGGAAAGGTTAGCCTAGGGATAGCAAGGGGTCTTTCTAAAGGCTCACAGTATTACCATTTCAATGAATCCAAGTAGATGTGCTAGCTCTGCGAAGTGTTTCAAGTTTCACATTTATAGTTTAATAGCTTGCAAGTCACTTTCATGATTCTGTCTGAGTCCCATAGTCACCCTGTGAGGGACTGCTATTGCTTTACAGAGAAAGTGACAGGTTCAGGACATTGAACTACTTAATTCTCTTTAGACACAGACCAAGCAAGTGGTGGAGTCGAGATGTGATGGCTAATCTTGGTTTCTTCAGCACACCTGCTAGCCACACCACTTTTACCATTAACACTGAGTTTTCTGACCCTACTGATGCCTCTGGAGACCAACGAAGGAAGCACCATCATTTATTCTAGTTTTTCTCTGTGGAGGCCCTGTTCTTGGCCTGAAGAATGTCATGAAGCAACGACTCTTTAAAGACACTCAATATGCATTCCCTAAATCAGTTACCCATTAGTGTTTCTTCTCATGTCTCAAGCATTCTGAGACAGAAACACAACTACAGTGAAGAAGCTATTCTCATCGTCCTACTGTCTGCTTGTCCTCTTCTCTGAATTCCAGCTCATCATCTGTAATGTTGGGAGTCATGAGAAGAAGGGATACAGCAGAAGCTGGCTTGGCAGCTCAGCTCCACTGCATAGAGTGAGATTAACCCATGCTTTAGACATGGCAACACTGGGTCTTCCAGTGTCAGACAGGTATTACACTATGAGGATGCTGAGTAGATGGTGGACAAGTAAAGAAGACACAACAAGACACTCGAGACTGGTGCTTTTACAGACAGATTTTATTAATCAAAACGAGTGAATGCAACACAGAGGCTGACTCTTCCTGCTATCCAATACCTTCAGAAGAGAGTTTTTTTAAAAAAAAACAATTTGAGTATTATAAAATAGAAGGAAGTCTCTGTGTCACAATGACCTCCATCCTCTTTGTAAAAGGTAACTTTTACAGGGGCTTAAGAGAGGGCTCAGTGGACAAGGGGACTGGCTTCTCATCCAGAGGACCGAAGTTTGATTCGCAGCACCTATGGAGGCTCACTCATCTGTAAGTCCAGTTCCACGGGCCTTGACTTCTTCTTCTGGCCTCTATGGTTGCTGCACATACATGCTCCACATATAGGTTATCCACATATAAGAATAAAATTAAAAAACTAAGTAAATTTGAAAGCAAACATCTGATGTACATTTGTGTGTGCCTTAGAATTCCCTAGTTACAAGCTTGTACCAATATGGCATCTATCTCCTTTGATATTCATTCATGTATTTTCCATGTTTTTTTTTTTTTTTTTTTTTTTTTTTGCAAATGAGACTATATCACTACAGCCTTTTATATGTTTTCTGGTTAAATACTGAGAAAATTATCTATCAGAAAGAGAGAGAGAGAAAGATTATGATTTTATACGGGTAAGGAAGTGGGGAGGATCTGAGAGGAGGTGGGCAAGGGGAAGTAATATTGTCAAAATATATTGTGTGAAAAAATGTAATAAAAAATTAAAAATAATTTACTAGTACATACAGGCTTATGTCTTAAGAGTGTTAGAGTATCCAGCATTGTGTGCCTCGTTGTGTGGTGATTTATTGAATGCTTTGTAATTGATGAACACTTAGCAGAAACTATGTTTAATATGTAAGAGGTACATCCTTGAGATGTAAAAGGTATTTGAACACTTGATCCCCAAATGGTGGTGTTGTTTTGGGAAGTTGTGGAACTTTCGGCAAGTGGGACCGAGCGGCAGAAGTGGTTTACAGGCTGGCCATGCTTGCTGGCCTGTCTCTGCTTCCTGACCCAGCCAGGTCTGAGCAGACGCCTCCCCCTCCTGCCACCATGCTCTCCCACTGCCTCCCCAGCATGGACTGTCCCTCACACTAAATCCCTCTTCTCTTAAGTTGCTTTGTCAGATGTATAAGAAAGTCGTTGACATAGTATGTATCTACCCTTTTGCTATTTCAAATGTTTCAGCATATAGTCATAAACACAACACTGCGCTATCTACGTGTGTGTGTGTATGTATGTATATATGTATGTATGTTTGGCTGGGAATTGAAGCTGCATTAGTTGAATTCATGCGTGCTATGTAACTACTCTACCAATGAACTACATCCCTAGCCTCTTTGCATTTTTTATTTAGAGACAATGTCTCACAAACTTTCCTATGCTGACCTTGAACTTGTAACCCTCCTGCTACAGCCTCCCGAGGTTCAAGTCTCTTGATGTCCTCAGTCTTTCCTAATTTTTATTGCACTTGACAGTTTCAGGTTGCAGGTTTTCCTGGGTACTTTTACTTTTGCTTTGCTGGAACCATGTCTGTCACAAGCAACTTAAATGAAAAAACAAAACAAAACAAAGCGAAACAAAACCAAAGGATAATATATCGCCATGGACCCTCCCCTAGTGAACAACTTCCTGCTACTAAGTCTCTCCCTCTACTGGTTCCACAAATTCTCAGAACGGCTTTACCAGCTGAGGACCATGTATTCAAAACATGAGCCAGGGAGGGACGCCTCATAGTCAAGCCATTCTACCCCCCAACCTGTATTCATTTTATATCTCCTTGTGACTGAACCCAACCAATGTGCTCTTTCCAGATACATCACCAAAGTAAACATTCCATTTCTCTCAAGGCAGTCTGTAGTGAGCCACCAAAACAGCACTGTCTCACATGTGTAGTGGTACCCAATCTTTAACCCCTTGTCAATTGTTTTGTGCTACATTTCTCCACTGGATAAATCATTATTTTTTTTTGCATCGGATATATATATGTATGTTTTGTACAATGTCCAAAGTAACTAGTATAATATACTTCAACAAAACACCTGTCACCTCTCCTAGCATCCATTAACAGTCCTCACCTGAAGCCACTGCCACTATAATGGCTGTGAAGTAATTCTATCTTCAACGTGTCCCTATATTTGTTAGCTGGCATTTCATCAAAATAAAGGGCTCTCTCTGTCCCTCACCTTCTCCTCCCTCTTTCTTCCTCTCATTTTCTTCCCCATCTCTGTTCCCCTCTTCCTTTTTCTTCAGTATACATGCAAAGATCTCATTTGTAGAGAACAGATAGTAATTTGTTAGAATCATCATTTATTTTGACATTTAAGTCCTCCTGCATTTGGCCAAGCAGGAATGTTTTCAAGCCGAGAAGCCTTTTTTTGACTTTTCCTTATTCTCTCAGCATTTTCCTGCTTTATGGTGCCAAGGCTTTGGGCACTTATCTTGAACTCGTTCTGCTTTGCAATCAACCCTTTCTTCAGGTAGCCTTGGTTCCCATCAGTGGAACAATTCTATAGCTGAGAACAGCATTGATTCTAGATGTCTTCTGCAGACAGTGAGGAGAAGCAGTTGAGAATGTACACAGACGTGACTTCACAGACATATACAGATCTATATGCATGTGTGGTTAGTTCTACATCCACACACATTCATTTAAAAACAATGCTGTGAGTTTATTATCTATGTCCAATTTCAGTCTGATACAGTAGAGTTTTTTTTAGACTTATCTTTCCACATCTAAGTCTCTTTTCTGATTGTGCTCAATATGCTCTGGTATTTTAACAAATTGCAGAAAGCCCTTTCTTGCCTTTGCATACACTAGAGAGCTCCCAGTGTGTTCAGATTGCAGGTTCTTATCCAACGTTCTTCTTTGGTCCCTGAATCAGGGACAACCTTGGCGTTAGCAGTGAAATTAAAGAAGTCATTATCTCAGGGGACTAGTTTGTGCCTTTTTATGTGATGAATACTGGCATTAAAAAAATCCCTTTAACTACTCTCATTGACTTCTTTTGTTTAAAAGTGTGTGTGTGTGTGTGTGTGTGTGTGTGTGTGTGTGTGTAATGTGTGTGGAGAAAGTTTATGTGTGTTTCATATAGGGGGAGGGTTGGGGATGGGGTGTGTTATGTGTGTTGGGGAGTGTGAGGGATGTGGGTGAAATGTGTGTGGAGAGGTGTTGTATTTGTGTGTCATGTAGAGGGAGTTTGAAGATGTGTGGTATATGTGTGTGTCTATCCTTCTGTCCTTCTGTCTTTTTGTCTGTCTCCGATGCCAATGCCCCCTCTCTGTGTGTGTATATGTGTGCATGTGTATGTGGTGTGATGTGTGAGTATAGGCACATAGAGGTCACAGGACAACATTTAGGAGCCAGTCCTTTCCTTCAAACTTGTTGAGACAGGTTCTCTTTTGTTGCTGCTGCCCTGCATACATTAGGGTAGCTGGCCTATAAGCTTCTGGTAGATTCTACTCTTCACCTCCCATCTCCCTGTTGGAGTGAGTTCCAGGATTACAGATGTGTGCTGATGCATCTGGCTATTTTTTTTTATGTGGGTTCTGGAGGTTGAGCTCAGGTTGTCAGGCTCATATGGCAAGCATATTCACCCCCGGAGCCATCTCACAGGCTCCTCATAAACCACTTATAGTGAGGACTAAAAAAGGACTCTCAACATCTCTCAGAGGTTCTCCAAGGACAGATGCTACAGAAACCCAATCATTGTTGCTATGTGGAAAAAAATGTCCCCATCTGTTTTGTTCTAGCATGGTTGGAGCCTGATTTTGAGGAGCGTTGCTATTCTCAGTGCCCCAAACAGACACCGCAGCTAAATATTACATGAGATAGATCCAGTGGAATCAGTCACAATGAATTACAAACCCCCAACTTCCACATTTCACATTTTTTTTTCAGACTTAAGAAATGCAACATGACAGAGGCTATTCGCATGAATCTGTCTTTCCCATTAACACAAGGAGGGCATTTCCACTCAGGTCAGGCAGGCTGTGCTTACCTCAGAAGAAACAGCCAGCAATGGACCAGAAGAGTCCCAGTGGCTGTCGCCGTGGGTTGCTCTGTCTTTTCTCCACTTGGCAGCATTCTGGAAAATGATGCTCTCTCCTGCTAAGACCTTTCTCTTAGAAGGAGGAAATTGATTAGGTCCTGGAGGTTTCCATAAATGCATCAGACAGCTTTCTCAGCAGCCCCTGGAGTAGCAAGTGAGGACTCGGGACTCAATCAAAGCATGCCTCCTTTTCCATTTATCTAACAGCTGTTTCCCGGCCTCTAGGAGTGGGCTTATCACTCCAGGATTATTCATGGCGGGGCTGGGTTCCAGTCCACGCAATATTGAGACATATAGAGACACAAACTCTCTTTCGAGCTCTGTCTGAGATCACAAGAAAAGCCCAAATAGAAGAATAGTTGGAGACTTCACCGAAGCGCATCATTTTACAGATGAAAACATTTTATAGGTGAGATCTGCCCCACCTCCACTCCTCTTTGCTTTGCTTCCTCCCTCTTGTGGCTTGTCCTTGTGCCTTCAAGAACTACATCTTGGCTAGAGGTCAGCTCTGGGTTTACATTCCAAGGGAGCACAGTTTTTCCTAAATAAGTTTCCGCTAACAGGAAATGACGTGGTGGGATTTTTCTCTCCTTCAGTTCCATGTGGCATGTCTGGCATAGTGGAGAGTGTATCCAAATGACTGCAGTTCTGCCACTGCTTTCACCAGCTGAGTGAGCTGGGTCAGATTTTTCTAAACCTGTATCACCTCATTTTTTTTTTAAAAAAATGCAAATACTGACTAAAACAGTCATTTGAGGGCTGGAGAGATGGCTGAGTGGTCACTGTGCTTGCCGCATGAACACAAGGGCTGCAATTGAGATTCCTGGATCCTGTGTACATGCTGGGTGGCCAGAGCAGCCTGCTGTCATTCTAGTCTTTGAAGATGTAGACAGGGGATCCGTAGAGCAAGCCGGGTAAGTGACAGCAGCCATATCAGCCAGCTCTGGGTGTGATGGAGAGATCCCCGCCTTGCTGAATAAGGTGGAGGGCAACCTGATGTCACATACACCCACACATGAAGTCATGTATACACGTAGGTGCCATACACGTAGAAGGAATAGAGTTAGAGAGAAATGGGAAAACAAACATAAAATAGTCACTCATTCAACAAATACCAGGAAAAATATAACCTCTCCCTGTCATTTAGACTATGGCTTTTGGCAAATTATCAAACCTATCTGTAATTGAGTCTTTGAGGGAATCACATGCATGTCCATATGAAAGCCCTTGTGACAGTAGCTGACATATAGTACTTAAAACATGTTCCCAGGTATTATTGTTACTATCGGTATTATTGCTGTCTTCCGATTCCTCATTGGACGCGGTCTGTTTTTCATTTCTTCTGCTGAAGTTGACTTGTCTCCTGTTGGATAAGTACAAGTTCAAGGCCCAGTTCAAGTTGTTTTCCAGCAAGCCCTTTTTGATTTGAACCAGCTTTTTTTTTCTGAGACACCAGCCATAGTTTCACTCAAATTTCACGTGTGTGCATATCACCCCTCCCCCTCAGGGTTCCTTTGTCTCTACCAGAACTATCTCTAACCCATGTACCAGGCACAGAAGATAACAACTTACATACAATTAGGTAATAGTAGGTAAGCCATGGGATATAATGTTGCTTAAGTAGTTGACCTATATTAAGTAGTTTGAACGATTGTGCCGATTTCAAATTGATATAGCAAAGAGGTATATTTTTTTTCTACTTGTTGTTAATAAAATGGCTGATAACGTACGTAAATAAACAAAAATCTACCTTAGTGACCCAAAATTTTGGTTTTTAAATCGAGTCAACCTAATTCATCCTTGGAACTTTTTAAGTTTGTGAAAACCTGATTCATGTCTCCCAAATAGTTTGACCAAGTAGGAGTGTGTGTGTGTGTGTGTGTGTGTGTGTGTGTGTGTGTGTGTGTGTATAACAAAAAGAGAAAGCTCAAGTGTCTATTAGCTGGAACAACATTCTTCAGTTTCCCTTCCCCACATGAGTGATTAATTTCCACGAAAAAAATGGCTTACGTGAGAGTCTCCTTCCTCTTCTATGTTCGTCTCAATATTTTCATTCTACATAGATGATCCACCAATAAATTATAACAGCTGTTAAGAGAAAGTATGTTGGAAAGAGTAATATTCTGGATGACAAGATATACAGGATGAACTTGACCAGATGTGTTTGAAGGTGGGTAACCTACATCATAACTCTGGGTTTCACTTTTCAAGTCTTAGAAATGACAACAATTATGCGAACAGAGTAAAACTTATTTGGAGACTTTGAGATCATCTTGTTTAATTAGCATTACCCTTCTATTTCCCCATTCTCGCATGCTTCTCTCACCTAGAGTCCCAATAGGATGTCCTCCCCTCTGACCCACTTTCCTGGTGAGTGAAGGCTTTCATGGGACATGCCCCTTGGGCTAGTATGCAGATATAAGTGAGTATATACCATTTGACTCTTCCTGCTTCAGGGTTAACTTACTCATTATGATCACTTCTGGTTCAATCCATTTGTCCACAAATTTCAGGAATTCCTTGTTTTTGATAGCTGAGTAGTATTCCATAGTGTAAATGTACCACAGTTTCTTTATCCATTCTTCTATTGAGGGACACTTAGGCTGTTTCCAGGTTCTGGCTATTATGAATAAGGCTGCTATGAACATGGTTGAGTAAATGTTCTTGTTGTCTGCTGGCGCATCTTCTGGGTATATTCCAAGGAGTGGAATAGCTGGGTTTTGAGGAAGTCCTATTCCCAGTTTTCTGAGATAGCACCAGATAGATTTCCAAAGTGACTGTACTAGTTTGCATTCCCACCAGCAATGAAGGAGTGTTCCTTTCTCTCCACATCCTCGCCAACATGTGGGGTCACTTGAATTTTTGATCTTAGCCTTCCTGATGGGTGTAATGCTATTTGATTTTTCTAGATTTAAACCTGTCATAAGTGAAGACAGTTTGATAGTATTTTGGAAGCAACTCCTGAAAATATTGGGTTTTTAAGCTTCTAAACATTTATGCTTATACACATAGATTAATGCCCTTAACCTTGGCCAGAGATGCTTCTCTCTGCCATGGTCAGAAGTTAATGCTGAGAAACACAAAGGGTCAAAGTACTGATAATAAGTGACTGTAGAGTACTCAGCCCTAAATGGGATGTCTATATAAACCTCTCCCCCACCCTAAACCAAATCTCAGGGACCATTATGGGAAAGGGGTTGGAAAGAATGTTAGAGCCAGAGGATAGGGAACAGTACTGTGAAATGCTGTCTTCTAGACATGAAGTAGTCATTACACTCATGAATTCACTGCAGCCATGGTGACCTGTTCAAGATCAAGCCACGATCAGTCAGCTCTCCAACAGGCAGCACTAATTGGACTCAGTGGGTCACAAAAAACACTAAACAATAATAATGACGATGAAAGCAATGATACCAATGACAACAATAAAAAACAGACAAGATGTGAAGTGAAGAGGGAGTAAATTGGGGGTGCTACAATCCAGATACATGTGTACATGTATAAAATTGTGAACAAGTACATAACATACATGAAAGATAGTCTATTTTTTTAAATTAAGGTTTTTATTTTTATTTCTTTTTGTGTGTATGTGCACACGTGCATGCACACATGCACATGAGTGCAGTTTCCATAAATATGAAAAGAGAACTTTAGATCCCCTGGAACTAAAGTAAAGGCAGTTGCAAGCCACCTGATGTAGGCAGTTGGAACCAAGTCTGGACCTCTTACAGAACAGCATACACTTTTACCTGCTGAACCATCTCTCCAGACCCGCAAAGAAGGAAAATATTGACTTTAAGCCCAGCACTTGGGAGGCAGAGGCAGGTCAAACTCTGTGACTTCAGGTCAACCTGGTCTATAGAGCAAGTTCCAGGACAGCCAGGGCACACAGAAAAAAACCTGTCTCAAAAAACAAACAAAAAATATTGACCATAATGATCCCCTGAAGAGGGCAAGAGCTTGTCTGCTTTGTTTGGTGGCAGATTCAACAATTTTGTATGAGTGAGTCTGTTGCCACAGAACTCCAAAGTCTTGCTTTGGCAACTCTTATGGCTTATCAGTTGGAAAAACATATTACTGAAAATTTATCTTTGACTATTTCTGTTAACCAGGTGACAGAAATACAAATCATTTTGCAGACTAATTGTGGGCATACAACCAAGAGACTGTATGTCCTACCACAGTGACACATGGACAACCTTGTTTCTTGTTCCTCTTTACAGTATACAGGAAATGGAACCAGTCTAGGTGTCCATCAACAGATGATATATACTAAAAATATACTTACACACACTGTAGTCACAATTAACTGTAAAGAAACACGAAATTATGAAGTTCACCAGGAAGTGGATACAACTGGAAAACATCCTGATAAGAGATGTAATGCAGCCTCCAGAAGACAAAAGTCACGTTCTCTCTCGTGTGCCCATCCTAGTTTCTGAGTGTTTCATATGTGTGTCTGGGTGGGAATAGATGTAAAGAAGGTGAAGGAATAAGGAAAAGGGCTATGAGATAGGAAAGGAGCCGCCAGAGAAGGGAACTGGAAAATCTAGCAGAGAACAGATTAGAATAAAAGTGGAACCGGGAATACTGGGTGTAGACATCTAGAATGGGAAGCCGGGGGGGGGGGGGGAGGGGGAGGGAGGGGGGAGGGGGAGGGAGGGGGGAGGGGGAGGGGGAGGGAGGGGGGAGGGGGAGGGGGAGGGGCAGGAAGATGGAGGGGGAGGGGGAAAGACAGGGGAGAATCAACCAGAATGAAGTAATATGAAAATAGCATAAGGAAACTCTTTTCTCTCTAAGCTTTTTGTTTTGTTTTGTTTTGTTTTTCAAGACAGGGTTTCATTGTATAGCCTTGGCTGTCCTGGACTGCCTTTGTAGACCAGGCTGGCCTCGAACTCACAGAGATCTCCTTGCCTCTGCCTCCCTGAGTTCTAGGATTACAGACGTGCACCACTGAGCCTGGCTTCTAAGCTTTTTTTTTTTTTAATTAAAAATAGTTTTAAATTTAAAAACAAAACACAGTAGTGTAAGAAAATATGCAAGTGTTTTAAAAATATTTGAACATAAATAAATAAAATCTGTTTAGGCTAAAGGGAACAAGACACTTGCAGCTGAATTCTGACAACAGCTGAAGTAGAGACTAGGAAAGTGTGTGGCCCTCTGCTGCTGCCTGTACATCCCTCCATGCACTTCGCCTTGCTTCCTCTGTTGGCTGCATCCTTGTTTTTGACACCAAGGAGAGAAATCTTCTCTCATAGTCTGATATGATAAGCCCGAGGGAAGGACTTTGCACAGCTTTGGACACAGTCAACTGTGGAAAAGTACTGTGAACGGAAGATTTAATTAATAAGACAACCCTTTAGTCAGAGAAGGGACAGTCAGTCCTACAGTCAGGAATGAAGGGGCAGGGAGGCCAACCAATGCCCACTGCACTGCCCCTTAGGCATCCAGGTAGATGTACATAAAAAGGAGCTGCAGGCTATACTGGATGTAATGTAATGAATCAGGACTTAGTTATGCCAGTAACTACTTATATGACATTAAACCATATTGTTCATCTCTCTGAATTCTGATTACTAGAAGTGGGTATTTGATCAGTTAAAGTATGGCTTTTGAGACCCAAAATCCAGTATCGCTCATATTTACCTCTTTGAGACTAAGTATCCTTTAACAAATACTCAAATGTTATTTATTTATTTATTGTTTAGTTGTTCAGGGAATCGACCTCAGGGCCTTATGCACATTAAGCACATGCTCTACCACACTCCCAGTCCTTCTATAAAAATTAATATGCAAGCAATATTTTTAGTGAGGCTTACTGAGGTACTTAGAACAGATAAAAATTTTAGTAAGGAAAGAAATAAAAAGGAATATAAACAAACAGGAAAGATAAAGTAAGATAGGATGTAAAGTCTTACTAGGAATTGATAATGATGCATTTGACTTTAAGTGTCTTAACAGTGCAAAGAAGGGAGAAGAGAAGACAATCCTACAATTAGTATTACCAGAGTTTTAAAAGAAAGGAATAACAAAACAGTAATAAAATAATAGAAAGCCTAGTTAAATGTGAATTTTCAATAAAAATGAATACTTTTGATATTCCACCTTTATGCTGTATTTGGAATAACATAGTAACAGCTTATTATCAAAGCAGGACACTTGTTATCCAGATGTCTTGTATCAGGGCAACACCATCTATACTTAGGGTTCCCACACCCAGAATAGAAGAACCAAGCCTGTTGCTCAGGTGAGCTTGAGATTTTTACAGGGATGGGCTTCCTCGAGAGTCAATGAGCTGTTTAATGGTGCCCTAGAAAATGGTCTCTCCACTCTCCAAGTCTTGGTTGTTTTTCTGCATAAGGAGTTTGACTGAGTAATACACTAGTCTCTTGCCTGCACCAGTGCCCTATGATCAGTGGACTGGGATTTCTCCATGCACTTGCATGGAGCTTTTAGACTCCTTTGTGGCTACAGGCTGGCAACTGGAGACTTTCATTTAGCTGGATTCTCTTTTTCATTCAAGAGGTAAGCCCAAGAACCAATCAAATTAACACATCACATTAACCATGGCCATGTTGTGTTCTCTGCTGTCTGTTTACGAAAGGACAGCCATTGGAGTTTTTCTTATTTGTATTATTTTGTTGGCCCAGGAAGTAAAAATCATTGCATTTGCTTGTGAGCTTTATAAACAATTAACTTTAATACATTTTAATTGTGTTTATAAATAGTGAAGCACTATAACTGTCTGGGCTTTGCCTTGAGGTGTGACTGGAGGCGCTTTGGAAGGAAATATCGCATTGTCTAACTCAGTTTCTTCTATGATTGGTCTCATCTTTTTTGATTTCTCCCTCTCTCTCTCTCTCTCTCTCTCTCTCTCTCTCTCTCTCTCTCTCTCACTCTCTCTCTCTCTCTCTGAGAGCTATGTAGGCCCATCTAGCTGCACATAATCCCGAGTAAAGGCAATTTGGCTTCACCATCCACGGTCACATGGTCACATCCAGTCATCTTGCCCTGTACTGCCAATATTCCTTCTCAAATATTTTTCATGTTTACCTCATCCTCCCTAACTACCCTGTGACTGCACTTGACTGAACTAAAGCTCTCCCCCCTGAACTATTGCTTCAGCCTCCAGGTCGTCAACCTGCCCCTGAGCATCTCCACCTCCGCCGAATGAGTTTCCTAAAACTCCATTGCAGGTTGTTTAGTTGTCATTGTTGGCCTCTTTCACTCTTCAGCACGAAGAAGTGAGCTCACTGAGCAGGACGCAGGTTAGGTCGGATGACCATGCAGCCTAATGAACTCACTTTTCACTCAGCTCCCTTTGGTAGGAGCCCATATGAACATAACCTTACGTTCTTTGCAACTGAGGAAGGATTAAATATTTCACATACTAATTTTGGAGGAACAGAGTTCAACCGCTAGCATCACATTCTCAATCTCTTCCACACTTGCAGGGATTTATAGACATAGGTCCTTTGTTTAGAATTCTTTCCCCTGGAACCCTAACCTGCACGGGCAGAATTCATCATTCACCGTTTCTGTTGTTCTTCTCCCCAGTTTCTACGCTCATGCATCCTGCGTCTACTGTAATCCTTATTTTAGTGTACACGACCTAACCATTTGCCTCTCTGTCTCTTCACCTACCCTGCAGGACAATGATGGTCTAATTCTCCATTGTGTGCTCAGTGCCTACCGCTGCTCCTGACATACAGCAGGATAATTAAACATTTGGGAGAAATAAATTAGAAGTGAGCCAGAGGAAATGACACCTAAGCTCACCCAGTGAGCATTAACACTTATCCAAATAAAGGAAATGAGGCCTCCTCAGAAACGGGAAGCAAAACAGAGCGCTTGTGGACAGATTAGTTTATGAAACAGGGAGTTAGAAGCTATAGGACTATCATATATGCAGGCAGACTAAGATCATGAGTGAACTCGGAGACAAAAACGTTTGAGAAGCTTCTTATACTTATCATATCCACACATACATAGACATATTCATAGCACACGGTGCCAGGTCTTCAGAAAGGTTTATAGAAGTAAATCACATGATCACGTTTGCTGGCAGCAAAATGAAGGTAGACTGAGGAGAGTCAAGGCTGGAACAAGGAGGCCACCGGAGCAGCTGTGGTCCTGGCTGTTGATAATAAAGGAACAGAAGACATTATGAAAGTGAGGAAGAGGGGACACATTACAGTAGTTCTTAGAAAGTGAAGGTGGGTAGATTGGATGTCTGATTAGGCAAGAGACAGAGGAGGAATGAGAGAAAAAAATAAATCTCCTTCCTGATTGGACAAAGGAGCTCCTGGCAAAGACTTCAAAGTCAGAGGAGGAAAAAGGAACACCCTGGAGTGCATTTATGAGCAGGCGGGGGAAGACAAAGACCAGCAACCAGACACTGCAGGCCTCAGAACACTCCATCAAATCCTTCCCCTCAGGGTTCATGGAACTCTACAGAAGAGACAGAAAGAGTGCAAGAGCCAGCAGGGATGGAGAATTCCAAGGAGATAAGGCCTTCCAGACACAACAGGACCAACACACTTAGAGCTCACAGAGACCGGGGCAGCATGCACAGGGCCTGACCAGGTCTAAGCCAGGTGGAAGCAGAGTGGGGAAGTGGACACAAGCCCCCAGAAGCTATCTCCAGCTGACAGCCACTGCCAGATACAAAGGTAGTTTTCTCCAGTTAAGTCTCACTGGGTGTACAAGCCACACGTAATGGGAGGTCCCATGCCCGCAGTAGATGGCCAGCACAGAGCAAACTCAATAATATTTTTAGAGAGGTGTGTTTTTTTTTTTTTTTGTATCGTAATGCTTTGTCCAGGGCTATCTGTTTTTTATCTTTACGGGCCTTTTGTTTATATATTACATTTTCTGTTTTTTTTTTGTGGGTTTTCTGTGTGTGCAAACGTTTGAGTCTCTGCATCTATACGTGTTTCTTGTGCTTTTTGGGGCTCTTTTATATGTTTTATCTATTTATTTTTGTTGTTTCCTATTCTGATTTGTTTGTTTTTATTTTATCTTATTTTATTATTGTTCTTAGATGCCCAATTGCTTTCTAATGAGAGAGCAAGAAATAGTATGGGTTTGGGAGGTAGGAAGGAGTTGGTAGATAGGAAATGGTAACCAAAATATACTGAATGAAAAAAATCTACTTTTAATTTTAAAAAAGAAAGATGTGTAGAAAGACAAAAGTGAAATTTAATGATAGATACTCAAAGAGTGTCCACCTGGACAGGTCTGGCAGACCTCTATGTCTACCAATCTGGAAACTAAGGGAAGCCTTTACTGCAGGAGTTGGTACTGGAGTTATCCATAGAAAGACAGGAAACAAAGTCATAGACATTGATTCCCAACCCAGAGTAAGTGTGTGGAATAAAGATAAGACCCAAGGATGGAGTTCTGGGTCTCATAGAACAGTCCACCAGATTCACCTTTATCCTATTTCTTTTTTAAAAATTATTTTATTTTTGTACATATACATTTGTATTATTACACATATATACAATAATACACACATATTACACCTATGGCAAGAAGAACTATGACGCAATCAGGAATTATATAAATGTTACATTCTTAGTGTTTTGGCGATTTATCCTACTTCTTGATAACTATCCATACAGAAGCCTATAGACTTCCTAGGTTCATTTTGAATGTTACAGTACAGAAACATTTAAGTTTACAAAAAAAAAAGATGCAACAGAATCTATGGTTTTGAAGGGTAATAGTAATAACTTACTTATTTACGTGTGTATATTTGTGTGTAAATTTGTGCACCATGTGTGCACTGCCAGTGGAGGTCAGAGAAGAGTGCCTGATCCCCTGGTACTGGAGCTATAGGGTTTGTGTGCTGGGAAATAAACTTTTGTCTTCCACAAGAGCAGGAAGTGCTCTTAACTGCTGAGTCATCTCTCCAGCCCAGTAATAATTAAAAAACAAACTCCACAGAACTTCAGTGACTCCGTTTTACTTGTTTATTATCCTAATGTTATCCTCTTTAGTATTTGCCATGTCAGTATATCATATCAATATGGTCATTATTTATATACCAAATATCCCCAGGAGTTCATGAAAAATTAAAAGTATAATAATTATGTTAAAGTAAGTTTCTCAGGAGATTAAAATCTGTCTCTTTTTCCCAAGTGCATGCAAGAAAACATACAAACAAAAATCCTTGACCCGGGGAGATAACTCAGCGGTTGCTGCACAAGTGTGAGGACATGACTTTGAGGCTCCAGAATCTATGTAAAACACAAAGTATGTGGCATGAACATCTGTAGTCCCAGCTCTTCTATAGTTAAGATGGGAGACAGAGACAGGAGCATCCCTTGGAAGACGTCAGAACATCTAGCCTCACCTATGTAGCTGCAAAAACAAACAAACAAACAAACAAACAAAGTGATCTTGTCTCTAAAAAGGCAGAAGGTGAGGACTGACACCTAAGGTTGTCTTTTGACATCCGCACAGGCACATTTATACCACAGAAACACGGTTGAAGTCTCTATTTGAGAGGGTTCCTATGCAACCATCATATAAAACAAGAACACTACAATTTTCCCATTCAGATGGACTGTTTCAATTGCATAATCCTATATTTGCCACTTAACATTGCTGAAACAAAATGGAAACAATAGAAACTTAAGGAAGAAAGAGCTTATTTCAGCTCAGAGTTTACGCTTTAAACATAAACAATTTCTCATTGGTAAGGAAGGCACTGACCAGGCAGAGCATAAAGCATCTGGTCTCATTGCTTCCATGCTCAGGAAGCAAAGAGAGATGCCTGTGTGAGCTCTCCCAGACCAGTAGAACCAATCTAGAACCAAGAGGGTTGCCTCTCTTTGGTGATTCTGGAGTCTAAGCTGACAACCAATATTAACCATCACAAACATTCTCTCTACATTCTAGTTTTCATCTGGAAAAGAAACCACACTACTATTGGCCTTCTGATAAACTAATCTTGCCATTAGAACCATCGGTCTTGCTTTCTAATCAGGCTGAACCTCTCTGCTTCCATTAGCTGTGGTAACACAACACATCTGATGACCCACACACCAAAAAGGAAAAGAAAATCTCCATTTCCCCTCATTTTATTCATAAAAGTATTGAAAAGAAACAATAAACTGTGGAGACCGGAGAGGTGGCTCAGTGGTGAAGAGCACTCCCCACTCTTGCAAAGAGCCAGAGTTTGAGTCCCAGCATCGATGGCAACTGCTGTAACTCTAGCTTCTGGGGATGTGACACCCTCTTCTGGCATCCACATGCTGCATTCACATGCATAAAGTTACAGTCAGACACACACATATAAATGCAACTGAAGATACAGGTATAAAATCTTTAGGTAATAATGTGTATGCCAAACACATTCATTGAAATATTATCTACTCTAGAAAGGTAAAACTCTCAACAGGGAATGAACGAAATAACTTTTATGACTCTAAAATGGCATGCTTCAGAAGAAAAAAAGCCAAAGAAGCTATTTAATTGCATTTCTGTAACAATCATAACAATATCAAAATGCTGTGGCTATGTGGACAATGACTTTGAGGCACTCTTATAAAGACATTGAGCAAAGTCAAGTTCTGTAATTATCTTTTGAGTTCCTAGGAAGGAAGGGTTGTGAATTCCTCATAAATGACTGATATGATGTAAGTTGTCACTACTACTAATGTCTTTTACAGAATATGAAGCAGAAATTGGGAATAGCCCCAGATCACTGTTAATATGTTTGAAACCATGCTGAACGGGCTGTCTTCTTCTTACTGTGTTTTCTATCAATGGTGTTGAATGCTTTCTATAGTTTTCAGTATTTGCTAGAAGGAATGAAATAATGAACTGCTCCTCACAGTAAATGAAAGCCCAGTTCATTCTAAATCTTGTGGTTAAAAATGTAAGATTTAGTATGAGGCCATCTCTTCTTTCTGACACTTCTGTGGAAAATACCTTTATGCTCCATGTGTTGGGTTCTGAGGGGGCTCTGGACATCGCTTCCTGTATGTTTTTCTTTTTTTAATTAATTTATTCATATTACATCTCAATTGTTAGCCCATCCCTTGTATCCTCCCCTTCCTCCCTCCCGCTTCCCCCCCTACTCCCTTCCCCTATGTCTGTGACTGAGGGGGACCTCCTCCCCCTGTATATGCTCATAGGGTATCGAGTCTCTTCTTGGTGACCTATTATCCTTCCTCTGAGTGCCACCAGGCCTCCCCATCGAAGGGACATGGTCCAATATGGGGCACCAGAGTTTGTGTGAAAGTCAGATCTCCTTCTCCACTTAACGGTGGAGAATGTCCAGTCCATCGGCTAGACTGGGTAGGGGTTCAAAGTTTATTGCCTATATTTTCCTTGGCTGGTGCCATAGTTTGAGGAGGACCCCAGGGCCCAGACCCACCTATAGTTTTCCAGGACTGTCTGGATCCTTTTATTTCCTCATTCTCTCAGGCTTCTCACGCCTAAAGTCTCAATAGGATGTCCTCCCCTCTGACACACTTTCCTGGTAGGTAAAGTTTTTCATGGGGACCTACCCCTTAGACTAGTGTCTCGATATAAGTGAGTATATACCATTTGACTCTTTTTGTTTCTGGGTGAACTCACTCATTATGACAATTTCTAGCTCAATCCATTTGTCCACAAATTTTGGAAATTCCTTGTTTTTAATAGCTGAGTAGTATTCCATAGTGTAAATGTACCACAGTTTCTTTATCCATTCTTCTACTGAGGGACACGTAGGCTGTTTCCATGTTCTGCCTATTATGAATAAGGCTGCTATGAACATGGTTGAGCAAATTTTCTTGTTGTGTGCTGGAGCATCTTCTGGGTATATTCCAAGGAGTAGAATAGCTGGGTCTTGAGGAAGCCCTAGTCCCATTTTTCTGAGATAGCACCAGATAGATTTCCAAAGTGGTTGTACTAGCTTGCATTCCCACCAGCAATGAAGGAGTGTTCCTCTCTCTCCACATCCTCACCAGCATGTGGTGTCGGTTGAGTTATTGATCTTAGCCATTCTGATGGGTGTAAGATGGAATCTCAGTGTTGTTTTGATTTGCATTTCTCTGATGACTAAGGAGGTCGAGCATTTCTTTAAGTGTTTCTCAGCCATTTGATATTCCTCTGTTGAGAATTCTCTGTTTAGTTCTGAGCCCCATTTCTCTATTGGGTTATTTGGTTTGGTGGTGTTTAATTTCTTGAGTTCTTTATATATTTTGGATATTAGACCTTTGTCAGACGAAGGGTTGGTGAAGATCTTTTCCCAGTCTGTAGGCTGTCGCTTTGTTCTCTTGACAGTGTCTCAGCCTCATGAGGTCCCATTTATTAATTGTTGAAAAATATTGAACGCTTCATGAATTTGAGTGTCATCCTTGTGCAGGGGCCATGCTAATCTTCTCTGTATCGTTCCAATTTTAGTATATGTGCTGCCGAAGCGAGCACTCCTGTATGTTTTTCACCATTACTCATGACGGGGATGAGGATCTCTATGGACTCCTATTTAGAGTCAATGCATCAGCCTGAGCCATCTTTTGGACTGAAACTCTGTGTACAATGATTGGGCTGTGAATGCAGAAAAAAGAGGCTTTGCGGGGATCTTTGTTGGCTGGCTCCAGCCCCTTTAAGACAGCTAATGCCAGCAAGCTCACTGAATCATAGGGAAAAGACTTGATGGCTCACTTAAATGATTGACCTATTTCTGGGCTCTCTGTTGTTGCAAATTACAAGAATATACCGTGTGCATTTTCAGATAATTTGAGACTATTACCTTAAAACTCACTGGGTGCACCTCCCCCTGCCCTCCCCTGTTAAGATGGAATATCTGACCTTTTCCTTTGGCAGGCTGCTTCTCTTTTCCAGGTAGCTGGTGATGATTTTATACCCTGGATGATAATCAATATGTAGAAGCTGTCTTTATTGATTTGAGTAAAACCACCAATTACAGCTATTTTGAGCAGAGCTCAATGGGATTAGATATGATTACATGGCACTGGGGTGTGAGCCTATCAGCACCCAGAGGCTGTTGTGTGGCTATTTAATATTTACAGAAGTAATGTGGATGAATGGCGACCCAGACCCAGAACTCTTCAGTGGATACCGTCTCCAATCATTATGGAGCAGAATCCCCTCAAATGAGCCCCCCCCCCCCAGCCACACACACTTCAGAGCGTCAGTGTTTAGAATTTAATGAGTCTGTCTCCAGGATAGCAAAGGTGAACTGGCTCAAAGAGAATCAATCTTTATCCTGCCATTTACCCAGAATGCAGAGGCAACAACATTTCCAAGAACATGTGGATTTCGGTCATAGCTCTGTGAATGTCAGTTAGCAGGAAGAGAGAGCAAGGCATGCCGGGAAGAAGAAGCAGATGTTCTCAGTGAAAACAGCCTGATCAAGATTGCTATACATCCTGAAAGGTTACTACAGCCTCCCCGGAGACTTCCTATCGTCTGTCCTCGAGAACACGGCAAATACCTCTATATTCCAGCGATAGGGAACACGGACTTTGGAGCTAGCCTGATACTCTTTATTGAAGTTTCTTCCTGCAAACTACCAAATCTTTCTATGGTCTTTGTATAACAGAAACATTAACCAAACTCTTATAACTGCACTTGGCCTCTATCGTTAGCCTTCTGTTTGCACTGAGAAAGCAATCCGAATGCTCACAGTACTCCATACTCTTTCTAGGTCTGTGTCTATGCCTGCATGCCTCCACCTGTATCAGCCACATTAGTTAGCGGGTGTGATGAACATGACCCATGAAAGGTACTCTCTCTGATGGTGGGTTGGTCCCCAGACAAGTAGAAACACGTTGCCTTTGCTTCTTTTCCCGTTGCTGTGGTATGTACTCTGACAAAAGCTACTTAATTGGAAAGGGGCTTATTCTGGCTCATAGTTCAGAAGTGTAGTACAGGTTATTTTCTCTCATATCAAGTTCAGGATCCCTCCCCAGGAAAAAATTCTGCCCACAATCAAGACAGGTCCTCACATATCAGTTAACATAATAATACCATACAGGCATGTACAGCTTCAGGTGATTCTAGATTCTATCACACCGAGAGTGAACATTAACCATCATACATACTTTTTTTCAATAAATTGAAAGGTACATAGCACAATAAGGTCTCACTAAGAATAACAAGTATCAGTATTTTATTTGTGATATCATTCATTCATTCATTCACTCATTAAAAAGAATTTATTGATCTTCCTCTATTTACTGATGTGATATTATTCTGAGTGCTGGGATATAGTGCTTGGAAATACTAACAAGGAGCCTGATACAAAGAATCCTACATCCCAGGGAAGAGGGAGAAATACTAAATCTATGCAAACAAATAAATAGGACAAGATAGCCTGAGTGTTGTTGGAATACAAAGCAGGACTGGTACCCAAGAATGATTAGATGGAGACATTGGAGGGATGCCGCTAATTTGATTAGATTGTTCTTCTCTAAAGACATGCCACCAAATGAAGAACTGGAAGCCAAGACCAGGAAGAGCTGCAACAAAGCTAAGAAGTTGGCATAGACTGGAACGTCTGTGGACAGCAAAAGCCACTCCCCAACGTACGAGCCAAGCACGAGCGAAGAGACTTCTTTACCATCTATGGTTTCATGCGTACCACTGAGTCCATGAACTCCTCTTTCAGGATCATAGACTGATTCAGGAGCAGCCGTGATGCAACTCCTCACTCCAAGTCATCATCTCATACCCACAGACCCTTTCCTATACATTGAGCTCAGGGACTCCTCTTAGCAATGGACGGATTTCCAGAGGATGTCTAGCCTAGCTCCTTCTTGAGACCCATAAAATATAAAACCCACAAGCTCAGATCACACCAGCTACTCTGACTCACACGGCAGACATCCAGACACATATCCATATCATGATGCCTGGAAACAAACACAGACAAACTACTGAAGCCTCCTTTCTATTTTGTCCTCTTCATTTTCATGCACTTTGGATTTACCAAAAAAAGAATTCTTAAGTTAAAAAAAAAAGAAAAGAAAAGAAAAGAGAAATACTAGTCTCACTTGCCTTTGGAGAGAGCTCCTTACAACAGTTGCAAGATTTTTCAGGTCTGAAGACAGAACAATTGGAAACTCCCAACTGTGACTTCTGAACCCATCATTTAAGGCTGAATTCTCCTCTCTGAGACACAGTGATGGTCGCTGTTGCATAATGTAGTTTCCTAGCACGCACTTAAGTCCTATTCATCCAAAGTGGAGCTCAGCTTGCAGCAAATGTGGAGTATGTGAGAGGCTCTATGCTGTTGCTGATGAGAGAGCATTTACCTACCTGCTACTCCTCCAAGCATTCTGACACTGATCTGGCATTTGGGAGGCAGGAAGGAGATAGTGATGAGGATAATGCTGGGTGAGCCAAGATGCATAAAGATTTGCAGCAATATGTATGCATGCTTTGCTTCTTACATACAGAATTGATCTACGGATCACCCTTTGCACTACTTCTGAGCATCCTGACAAGAGCTATTCAAAAGACAGCAAGTATGTTAAGGTCAAGGGTCTCTAGTCTGAGAAGGATAAGCCCACTATGGAGTAGGTCAGCAAGTCTGAGGAAGCAGCATCTTTCTCTTTTTATGGACATGTTTGTGTCCATGTCATCACCAAAGTGGGAAACTCACCTGTTTTGCTGTTCTGTTTTCCCAGCATTGGTTGTTTGTCCATCAGATTATACAGTCGCTGAGATTCAGCACACTACGTCTCAACTCAGCTACAAAGACAGCAAAAACTGTGCTTTCAAAAAACCTGCCAACCTTCAGAGTTGAATTGTATAATGTCTGTAGCTTCCCGAGGCTTTTCCCATCTTCAGCCTGACGCAACTAGATTGATGGACTCTCAGTGGGTGATATTTGCAGTTGCTGAGAAAGCAAACAGCTCCGTGTGAGTGCCATGCCGTCTTCCCACTGTCTACTTCCTAGCCAACTCCTCTTCTTCCTTCAGCTGGTTTGAACCTCAATAAAGGAATTCACTCCCACATCCCCCTGTGTTAGTCATCACCTAATGCTATCTCTCAGTTCATTTGAGTTTCTGGTTTCAAAGTCAGCATGGTTGTCTGATGAGTGTCCACCCATTTGGCTACCTCACAGTCACTTCTCACACTGTCTTGTTCTCCTCTCTGCTTTCCTTCTGCCTCAAATCTAGTCTCAGTTCATCACTCTTCCTCTTTATCCTCTGTTCCTAACTGATGGAAAGCTATTAGTACATGGTGCTCATTAAAGATGTAGACATTGGCTGAGACTTTCAGGGTATGTCAGCTCCCAAGGCAGTTCAGCATCCTACCCAGAAGGCCTTGCAGGGCCTCTGCAGAAGGTTTTCCACTGTCTTCATATGTTCCACTCAAGGGAACTGAGACCAAGAGCCAGCAGAGAGGCTTCACTGCCATTCTCTCTCCAACTTACCACCAACGTGCCCTTCCCAAGCCACTTAGCCTCTTGCCACACGTTTTCACATGTATAAAATGCATTTTCGTGGAGCTTCTGAGAGTTATCAGTCATAAGGTATGTGGAAAATAAAATACTGTGGAAGGTCCCATCACTGCACTACCATTCCCATGTGACTTTTATGTGACTAGCTAAAATATAAATACAGCGGAAAGTTTGGGTGATGATCTGATCTTTCTAGAAATCTCAGAAGACTCCCCCATGAAGAATAATCTCTCTGACATGCAAATCATCATAGGAAATTAAATTATCAGGAGATACAATAAAATGTAAATTAAGCCGTAAGCAGTATCAGTGAGGGTTTGTAGGTTATCTTGGACTTTGGATGTCATTAATCTTAGCTATAAACACTAAGCTTTTGTTCCTTCCAGAATCATGACTGGTTAAGGGAAAGGTGCTGTCTATACACAGACAGGCAGACAGGCAGACAGGCAGGCAAGCAGGCTGGCAGACACAGACAGACAGACACACAGACATAGACACGCACGCACACACACACACACACACACACACACACACACACACACACACCATGCAGATGACTCAGACTACCAACCTCTTTCTTATCTTAAAACACTCTGGAAAAGGCTGTCTTCACTGTAGAGCAAACATAAATTCATTCAAATTGAGAAACTTTCGACAGTAAAAGAGACATTATTAGTAATTACCCTGAAGCAAGGAGCATACATCATACTCTCCCAGGCAGGATGGCCTTCCTGATGGCTGTCTTCTCATGCTCCATCCAGGACCTTCTGAGAGCTGTGAGCATACCTAATCATAGAGGCCAGAAGGAATCCCATGGCCCACATTTCCATTTTGTGCATCTCTCTGAGCCCCATGTCACAGTCCTCTCTTCTTCTCCCTTCTGCTAGCAATCTCTGATTTATACCGGCATAGCTGCTTGGCTGTTTGGGGCCCATGGCTCTTCTAGATAAACTAATATAAGAGTTGCAAGAGATAAGAACATTGAACAAGTTTCTTGATACTCTTTGCTTTCATTTTGTTCCCAAACATCACTCTTTCCCTTTCCTTTTCCATGCGAGAGTCATTTCCTCTTTTGCCCGTGGCTATTCTTCTCAGCCAACCTCTAACAACTCACTTTATGATGCCCTCATTGTGGCTTCCAGCCTTGAGGGAGGCAGGCAAGGTGCACATACATCTCATGATATGAGGTGGCGAGTGTCAATACTATGCTCTTGCACCAAGCAAGAGACCACTTTCGACAGCAATAAACAAAGAATGAATTCCTGGAGGTGATGAGAGTGAGCGAGGCCTTTAAAGACGTACACACCAGGGAATGAAAAGTTCCCTCCCAGAGACAAGAGGGTACAGGCAAAGGCCCAGGGCAAAGAATGGCAAGAAAGTGAAAATTTTTACAGTCCTGAGAGAAGTGAGGAGAGTTGGACAAATTAGAACCAGACAGCACAGTGCCTTGACTGTTAATAGTCCTCCATATTGTATGTATCGAGTCACTGGGAATCTGGGAAAACATGGTCAACTCCAAGCAGAATCTCACAAAGATGGGAGTTCCATGCAGTAAGAGGTCAGAGTCAGTGAGACAAAGGATTTTCAACAGCTTACCATGTGATCTGATTCTCCAGTGCATGATTCTTCATTGCATAGTTTCTTATTAGTAAGTTTTAAAGATAGTAATCAATGTAATGGGTCTCATCAATTCATATTTGTATATACACCATTATTCTCTGCTTTCCTCTTCCCCATTATCTTACCAGCACCCTCTTGCCACCAGTTGGTTTTCTCTCTTCCCCCAATTAGTCATCATTTCTGCTTTTTTAATATATCGCTCCCATTGCCCTACTTTCCACCTCTCTTATGATCTCCTCTTCTCATAATCTGCTCTTTAGTTTCATGACGTAGGAACATATATGTGTAAATACACACACACAAAGGGGGAGGGGGAACAAAGAGGACAGAGAGGCAGAGACACAAAGACAGAAACACAGACACAAAGCCAGAGACACAGAGACACACAGAGGAATTTTTAATCTAGGTGTCACATAGCAGAGAAACACATGGTATTTGTCTTTCTGACAAATTCACTTCACATAATTATTTCCAGCTTCTTGAAAATGTCATGATTTCATTTTTTAAATGTCTGCACAAAATTATTCTGTTGGGTATGTGTAAGCTATTTCCCTTTATTGAGTCATCTGATGATGGACATCTATGTTAGCTTTGTTCACCAACTTTTGTAACAATGCAGCTTTGTACATTGATGTACAAATGTTCCTGTTTTTTACTAACTTAGAAGCCTTTAGATATACATATGTAACCACCAAGAGTGGTATTTCTGGGTCATATGGTAGTTCTATTTGTATACTCAGGGTTTTTTTTTTTTGCTACTGTCATTCATTTATTTAGGCACCCAATGCCAGACAATCAAGTCATGACCTATTAACACCATGCTTAACTCATCTTGTTTGTATAATGTCTAGCAAAGTGGCTCTCAACCTGTGGGTCATGACCCCTTTGGAGGTCAAATGGACCTTTCACGAGAGTCTCCTAAGACCATCAGAAAACACATTTATTTACATTATGATTCATAACAGTAGTAGAATTACAGTTATGAAGTAGCAGCAAAAATAGTTTTATGGTTGAGAGTCATCACAACACCAGGAACCGTGTTACAGGATCACAGTGTTAGGAAGGTTGAGAACCACTGGTCTAGAAGAACATGTCATGTAGTCAGCACTTAATATATATCTGTGGAAGGAAAACGTGTCTTCGGATGGGGAATGATGTTAGCAACAAGGAACATGACAGAATCCACAGTAGCAATGGCAGTGGGGTGGGCTTTCCCTAGGCAAGGCTCCTGATGTTTCACATACATCAATGAAGGCAGCTACACAATAGCCTCATGGTGAGCACACGCTACCCCATCTTATCCCCACTGCTATCCCCATGGATGAGCACACTGACCTTCGTTTTCCTCTGTGCTGGGGAAGAGGATCATATAGAGAGCACCACGGGACTCCACGAAGGGCCATTGGGTAAAGAAGCAAAAGCAGAAACATAGTGAAGGAAAGTGGAAGGAGCCCCCAATGAAGAAGTGGTGCCTGCTTTTCCTCTGAGAACATGACTTCTCTAAGATGTCACGGGAGGGAAGCATGACCAGAACCAAAACTTGTTGTGTCAGACTCAGAGCCTCTGTCCCTGCCTATAAGAAATGGTGCCCACCCTGCACTGGGCAGGAGGTAACAGGTTTCAGTTCACAACCCTCCCTCATTTTCATTTGATTTGTGGGAAAACAGTCCCAGAGAAGATAAGGAAGTTGCCCAAGGTCACATCATTAAGAAGTATCCATGCAGGCTTCTTTCACTTCCTCCCACTTGACCTCCTTGCCTCAACAATGACATGTGGGCAGTCAGCAGGAACAAGGAGAGGGAATGCGATCTTTACCAACTATGGAGAAGGAAGACACTTGGGAAGGACACTCTAAGAATCCACATTTTGGTTTTGTGGTCAAGTAAAAGTGGTTCTAGTTTTTTTGTTATTGTTGTTTTGAATTCATATGAAAACCAAATTCCCCACATTTTTTTTAGCAAAATGACAGTTATTCCTTATTATAAGAAAACCCATTGCAGCAAACCATTGCCATAACAAAAATAACAAAAAACATTAAAGTGTGAATTTCCCCATCAGTATATAAACTACTAATGGCTTCAGATGTCTCTACTGTGGTCCTGTGATGATGGGTTTGTCTTGCCCTGGTTTGATGAACTTTATTGGGAGCATCACATGGCACTTACAGTAGATGACCAAAAACGAAGCTCCAAAGTCTCACAATATTCCTCAAAAACAAACACTGGTCTGAATGAGACAGTTTCAAGTTGCTTAGTGATTCTTTTGATATCCATGTTTCAGGGGAAAGTAGTACTTGTTTTTTTTTATTTTAATTAAAGAAAAACAATATCAGAAAGGAAATCTCAAGGCCTAACAGTACATTAGATCAGAAGTTGCCCCCAACCTGTTAATTGGATAAAATAACAATACAAGTCTGTTTAAAAAACTCTTTAATAAAGAGAGGATCCCATGGGCCTGACCCCATAGGAGACACAAGCAGATGCAGCAATCTTTATCTGGGGCTGTGCCAGTAGGGAGCTCAGTAGCAGGCTTGGGTAGCATGTACAAAGTCCTAGGTTCAATCCTCATTACCCCATAAACTAAGAATAATGACAAAGTGTAACCTGAGTCCTTAGGAGGTACAGGCAGGAGGATCAAGAATTGAAACCCAAGCTGGTAGCAAATTTTAGCCTTGTCTGGGCTTTGCACAACCCTGTGAGACAGAAAGGCATAGAGAAAGAGCACATGAAAGCCAGCAATCCTACTGTAGTAAGAAAGAACGATAAGCCAACAAACCTTTATGATGGATCTCACACCATATTCCAGCTCAAAGATGTAGAGGATACATTTGGACCACCCAATCCATATCTCACTCTTTATAACTGATACAGCCTGCCAAGACTGCTGCTAGGCTCCTTCTGAGTCATAGGTTAAAAGTCCTGAGTGTAGTCAGACTTTGGCTACTTTGTGGGTTCTTCTTTTTTCCATCCTTCTCTTCCCTTTCCCACCCTTTTGACCTCCTAACAGGAGAGAAAAAAGAATAGAAGGGAAAGGGGATAACATTATCATTAGACTACTTCCTGCTGATAAGGAGTGTTCAGTTTTTGGGGCATATTTGATCTTTGCTGCCAGGATATCTAGTTTCTTATTATTGTTTCTTCTTTGCACATGACTACTTACAAAGTGCTACCAACAGCAACCAACCAGCAACCAACAACCAGCCAACAACCAACCACCTCTCTTGGGGCCCTAGGAATTTATATGCCTTCTGAAATGTCCCCAGAATCCCAAATATCACACAATTGCAGAAGCTCTCTACAGCTGGCAAGATCACACCCCTGCTAGAGCATGACACAGATCACAGTCAGCTGCTGTTGACAATCTGAAGCAGCCCCATCTACCACACTTGGGATTACAACAGAAACATGTTCCCATATTATTTCTGTGTTTTTCAAAGAAACCAAAATTCTCACTACACCTGAGGCATAGTCTCCTGTCTCTTCTACAACTTTCTGGACTCAGTGAAGTCCTAAAATCTATGCTGTGGAGTCAGGGCTTCCAGGTCTGTTCACTGCTGGGTGTCACATGAAAGAGGTCCTGGGCACTGGTGCTGGTTCAGAAGGTCTATAAACTACCAGCCTGGAAGCTGTTCTGGACCACAGTGAGGAACAAAGGCCACTCGACAGGGCACAGAGGCAACCCCTGGGGCTGAGTAATTCATGCCAGTTCAGAGAGGAAGTATCTGTTCCCAGGTTATGATAAAATGTAAAGATCAGTAGACTCCTTCAAATGAAGAGAAGGTATGAGGAGGCTGTTCATTTATTCATCAAAAATGTACTGGGAACTTATGTGTCAGGCTCAGGTGACACAGAGATTAATAGACAGACATTTGGACACCCCTCTCCTCAGAAGCTTATAGATTCATGAGGAAGATAGAAAATTGAAGGAAATGAAGTTGAACAGATTGCCTCAATCTGGACAACAAACCCAGTCAGGATTAATTGATATTTATAGAACTGATTGGTGTTCAGAAAGGACTTGTATCACATGCCATACACACGTGTACCTCATGCACCTAAATGTGACATAAACCTTATACACACAGATGATACCAACACCAGTGGCTTCCCAGGTTCTTTTGGTGACAGTAGAAAACAGAAGGAAAACTGAAGTGTGAAGTACATGGTGCAGATAGATGTCATTTGTGTTCTTTTTTTTTTCAGTCTTTTGGGACCAGATTCTAAGGCTGTACTGACAGACTCACACCAGTAACAGAGCAGAAAGGACACCTCATGGAACTTTGCGACATATGGAAAATGAGGTCAGAAGATCTGAATTCAAATTCTGTTGCTACCAATTGTTAGCCAAATAACTCTGGGCATGTCAAATGCTTATTGGGCCTGCTTCTCATCCATGCTTATGGCAAACAGTATCTATATCTCACAAGAATAAGAAAGTTATCACAACCTAGTAATCATTGGTAAGTGTCAACAAAGATTATTGTACCAGTGGCTCACCTAACTTTCTCGAAACGATAGAGTCAGGCAGTCAGGAGATGACAGACCAGGCAGTGACCTCACAAGTGTGTTCTGTGTTCTGAGAGCATGGCTTGGCTCATCATGCCCAAATATCTCCCAGTGTTGGTGATCCTAATGGTATATCGCAAAATCCCTCTAATCTTTAAGCCTAGACCTAAATAAGAAATCAGCTGAGTAGACCCACAGTGGCTGAGTGTTAGTGAGCTTGGAATGGAATGCTTCCCGGGGATATTAGGCTTTCAGCACTCTAAGGGGGCACAATACCAACAAATAGAGATGATCCTTTACTCTATCTCACCTGGTCTCTGCTTAGGCTAGAAAAGCCAAGGCCCATACAACTCACCATGTTTCATATTGTGTGCAAATATGGACAACCAGAGGGAATAAGTGAACTAGAGTGAAATGCCTCCTAGAAACCACTCTTTTTGCCTATAATTAAAACTAGTCTATAATCAGGCAACAGGAGCCACTCTGAGTGCTTTACTTACCACAGATATGCAAGCTGCCGGAACCCAGGCTTTGGCACTTGCCATGACCTGGGAAAAATATTGCCTTCCCTGCTCTGTACTTATGATGCTGTTTTAGATGAAGAATGCAAGAGGTTGGTGCCAAACGGTTTCTCAATGAACAGTCAAGGACAATGTGGCCAGGTGTCTTTTTGTGTCCTACTCTACAAATGTGGATCAGAACAGAAACATGGCACCCTTTTTAATTCCATGACTATGTGTGACCTTTGTCTCTGCCGGTGCAGGACAAAGCAAGTTGTCAGAGCGTCTGCCTAAGTGACAGAAACCCTCCTTCCTTCCTTAGGATGCTTCACTTCCCTATAGGACTTAGGATTCAAATGCCTGAGGGTACTGAGCTTTCTAGCATGGTGTCTCCAGATTTCTTCCAAAATTCCTCCTTTGTTTGCTGATGTGTGTGTGTGTGTGTGTGTGTGTGTGTGTGTGTGTGTGTGTGTGCATATTGTGTGTTGAATTCAAAGTAACTGAGGAAAACGTTTTACTTTAGGACTCTCTCAGCTTTCCTCTCATAGTAAAAGACTTAAAGGCAGTCAGGACAACGGTCAGACAGAGAGCATACCTTTGTTAGAGGGATCAGGGAGATAAGTCAATGACTTCCAGAGGTTAGTCAGCTGTTTTGGTAACTTAAATGACTCACAGTACAAGAAGCACTGTACCTTCCCTTAGGATGAAAAGCAGAAACTTCCGGGAGAAGTTGCGCAAACACATCTTTGGTAACATCCGTCATTTCAGCAGACTGTGTGGAAGAAACCATCTTGATTTTTAAAACATTATAGAGTAGAAAGGCTTAAAAGATACTATAACAAATGGCATGCTCCCTAGGGAAAAAAAAAACAATGCAGCACGTGTGACATACTGATATTCCAGTTTCTTAGATTTATATTTCTTATAATTCAATAAAAAGTACTCATTAGAAATAAACTGGAAAAAGACCACAAGATCATTTCTTTGTAAGAGATAAAAATGACTTAACCAAGATTAGAAAAGTATCTGGGCCTGGTAGCATAGTCCTGTATCCCAGTGACACAGTGTAAGTTAGATGGATATACCATTTAATATTTATTTATTTGTTTTTATTTGTGTGTGTTTGGGTGGTGCACACATCCACATGCATGTATGTGAGCGTGTATGTGTGCATGCATACATGCATGAAGGTGCCTACAGAAGCTAGCAGAGGACATTGGATCCCACCTGGTGCTATAGTTATAGGCAATTGTGAGCTGCTTGACATGAGTGCTGGGGACTGAGTTCAGGTACCCTAGAAGAACATCAAGCACTTTTAATTGCTGAGACATCTCTAGTCATGGGGCACTGGGTTTGTTTATATGTGTACATATGTATATATGTAATATGTATAGTATACATATTATACAGTTTGTATGTACCAACTTTGAGAATACAGTTCTTGAGAGAAGCTCAGAACAGAAGGAAAGTTTATGTGTGTGTTTGTAGTGTGTGTGTGTGTGTGTGTGTGTGTGTGTGTGTGTGTGTGTGTGTGTGTGTATCGCTGAATCTTGGAGTGGAGGACACCAAAATACTCAAAGGTTGACATTTGAAAAATCTGCATAAAGAGGGCATAACAACTATTTGAATTGCTCTTGTAACATTTCTACCAGTTTAATATTATAAAAAAAAAGGGATTAATTTGAAAAAGTCAAATGGCAGAATGCTGTAGTCCGAATCTTTTCTATCAACCCAGAGTTCTCACCCCCAGTGCAATGACTACAGGGGTCCATCTTTGGACACCAGTTACTTATTTAGTGCATATTATAATGGGTGTAGTGTAATGTGTAACCACAGATAATAAGAAGGGTAGAAGTAACATATGAAGCATTAAAGTGAAAGTGATTATATCTCATTATTGGCCAGAAGAAAGTTCCATAAGAAGAGACATTTGAGATGGAGGGTTCAAAACTGTATAAACTATCATCAGGTTCTCATTTAGACAACTCACATACTAAAGCTCAAATGTTACAGAAGATGAGCAGGGCCGCTGAGCAAGGATGGCGTTAGATTTGTGAAGTAGTCTTTTTGAAGGTTGTGGTCAGAGAAACTAAGGAAGAAGGTGGAGGGAGAGAGGAGACACAACAATGGTGTGAGGAAGTCATCAGGAAGAGGTTTACAGTGCTGTTTCAATTAAAAGTGACAGAGGTCTGCTCAAAATATCACAAGAAAACAAGAGGATCTTTCTTGTTTATGTAAAGGGAAACTAGAAAAGGTATGGTTTGAGCCAGGTACCTAGCAATATGCCATTAGGAAGGAATCTTTTTTTTTTTTTCCTTCATGTCTTGGTTTCATCTTGTATTAGCTTTACTTTCAAGATAATCTGTCTAGTGATAGGTTACATTTGATAGGTGTAAGAATGTGCTAGAGAAAAGGCTTTCTCATTCTCAGTAGTCCAACAGAACATCAGAGTGAATGTCACCTTTTTGGTCCTGCTTTAGTCCCAAAGAGACTGTGCGCTCATCACCATATCTTGTCATGTGTTCTTTCCTGGGACTGCCTGGGAGGAGGATCAGGTGGGGTGGGATTAGCCCTTCTAGAAGTATAAGGATGGATCGAAGAGGGGAAGTTTCCAGGAAAAGCCTAGAGATGCTTCCAGAAGGAGAGTACACAGGTGTGGGTCAGTGTACCAGTGGGTGTTTGGGGGGACACCAAGCCCTAAAATGAAAAATGTAAAGAAGAGGTGAAGGAACTCACATGGGAAGTCAAATTGTCATCCTTGTCTTGAAGATACTAAATGTCAAGACCACAGTTTTTATTCGGTGGGCTAGAAAGAAGGTTGTCGCCTCTTTTCATACAAGGCACATAGTAACTCTTCTAGGCCACATGAGTCATGTGCTTCCTTTCAAAACAGCTCACATCTGATGTCAGGCTGGCCATAGGCAATAAAACACATGATGGATTTGCGACAGATGCTCTTGTTGGCTGACCTTACATTAGAGGAGGCCATCAAGGACACCAAGACTACAAAGGAGATCACTGAAGTAATTCCTCGGGAAGGTACATTCCCACTACCAAGTAGAGGACCATAGAAGAGAATGGACTAGAAAAGTGGGGGTAATAAATGGGAGAGGCTGTGGCAATGGCTAGCCTCCACGTTAGCAATATGAAGGGACCTACACAGTGTCTACAACCAAATGTACCTAGGAGTTTGTAGCTGGCACACAGCTGGGTCTGTCTATCTTTCAGCTGACCCAGATTCCTACCGTCCTGGCAGTTTAGTCGTCTCTGAAACCCTCCCACCGTTGAAATCTATGTTGGAGTTGGTAAATCATCTTGGGAAGCTGATTATTCCTTTTCTTTGCTCTACGGTATTTTTGATTTGGAGAACTAACTCTGTACTATTTGTGTGTGAGAGAAAAATCAATAGAAAGAAAAAGTTTAATAAAAATACGTTTTTCATTGACTTTAATTAACTTGGTCTTAGGTTTACAACTTTGAAAAATATGGAAAATGAAAAAGAAAAAAACATATTCCACGTCTCATCCTATACACAAAACTTCGTATGAATAAAATTGTAAATTAAAATCCAAATGGATCAGTTATTTATTTGAGTGCAACAAGTTGAAGAGAAAACAACATACTGGGAAGAAAGAAATTCTTTTATTGAAGCCATAAAGAAAAGACTAGCATTTCTCACTCCTAGAATATGAGAGTGAGCGCTGGATCCAGGAGATTAGTTTATCACTGTTCTAGGACTCTTGTCTGTTCTCCAGACTTAGATGGTCATAATTTAACATCTTCACAGTTCAGGAGTCCTAACCATCATTCAAATCTGTCTGCTTTGCTTATAACTTCAGCACCAATGCTTCGAGGAGAGGCCATGACAAATGGTGTGGATACCTGTCTCCTACCAGGTGTTGGCAAAGAGCTCCTTAGTACCTGGACAGTTCACACATTACAGATCTGTGAGCCTTTTTGATCACCTGAAGTGGTGCATAGATAGATATGCATGTCTGTGAGATGTTAGCATGCATACTGGTATAATATGTAAATATACACACGTGTATGTGGAATGCCACATATGTAGTCTATAAAGCTGCACATTCATTCATTTGCAAAATAGAAATGTGAATATATATGTATATATAAACAAAAAGTAGATAGTAGATATAGAGAGCATTGAACAAAACTGCTACATGAATATTACCTACTTATATCCAAAAGATGTTCAGAACACAATTATGCAGTAATTATACATGTGGGGCCAGCAAGATGGTTCAGTGGGTAAGGGTGCCTGCTACTAAGTTAGTTCCCCAGGACTCACAAAGTACATGGAGAGAACTGACCCCTGAAAGTTTCCTTCTGACGCCCACAAGCATGCTGAGCTTCCAATAAATAAATAAATAAATAATAAATAAATAAGTAAATATGGGTAAGCCTTTCTATTCTGAAAAACACTGTAAGAGACATAAAAGGCACACAATGTAGGACTAAAGTTGCACTTCAAATAAAAAATATAAGGTGTATGATGCATACAAGCACGGAAGCTATGCACAATTCCGTATGTGGTATGTTATCTGCTTCCATCCTTTCTGATTACGTCTCTGCTGCTTGAATGCTTCCCTTGCAATCGTTATACTTCAGGCAATTCCTGGCTCTCCCACAAATGCTTGCTGCACTCCCACCTCAACGACGCTGGTTCTCTGTACTGCAGTATTTCCCCAGCAGAGCTCACACAGACTGCTTCCTCATTTCCTCCTGCCTCTGTACCAATCTCCGCATGTCAATGAAATCTGCATAACTACGGCATCACTCCTAGAAATGTGCAATTCCCTCACCACAGTGCATGTTTCAAACCTTCCTTATTTCATCCTGGTGGTTACACTATCCAAGAAATTATTTTTTTATTGTTCATGTTGAATGTAGTATTTATATATTTGTTCACTGGTATATATAAAGGAAAGAAAAGAAGGCAAAACTAAACATCAAACCCGACTCATAGAAGACACTTAGTGTACATGTCTTGAATGGTTGAATGAGTGAATGCATGAATATTCACTTATCCAACATTTCATCTACTCATCAATATATATATATATATCTTTATGTAGCTGTTAGATCACATATACTACATTAAGAGTGGCAAAGTCTATCTACCCATAAACATCATGGTGAACATATACATATGCTTATTCAAAGAAATTGAGGCACATTGGCAAAGTGATGTGAGAGTTACAGTATAGGGAATGTTCTGGAGACACTGCAGCTTTCTACTTACATAACCAAGGAATCAACTTCAGATCTGAGTCTCGATTTTGTACCTATTTAAAATTTCACTCCATGATCTCCCACCCTCATAGCACATTCCTTAAGGGCTATCAGAAATTAAATTATTCTATTCGTCCTTTTGAAAGCCCTCTTCAGACCTAAGTTAAATCTGCAAGTCCAAACCACAGTTCAATCCCTTGCTCCTTGTTTGAAAAGGGAAGATTTTTAAAAAAAAACATTAATGGCAGTTATGGAGATCTTGTAATTTATTGTTCATAATGAGGTATCATAAAGAGCAAACATTGGACACGACTACTTAGTATGTCACTCCCTTTTGTCTGTCGGCCTCCTTAGCTTGCTTCTCTCTATCTATTCAGACTATCTGTAATTAGCTGTCTTGTGGTAGATTCTTAGTACAACTTTCCTTAAGGGCACAATGGCATGCAAAAAGAAAAGGCACTGTTGGGGGCTGGAGAGATGGATGAGTAGTTAAAAGCACTGGCTGTCCTTTGTGAGGATCTTGGTTCAATTCCCAGCATTCATACGGCAGCTCACGATCATCAGTGACTCCAATTCCAGGTGATACAGCACAGGCTCTAACTTTCACGGGCACAGGCACACATGTAGCAGATACATATATACATATATGTATGCATACACACACACACACACACACACACACACACACATATAGGCACAACTCTCATCAAATAAAATAAATGCAAATTTAAAAATAAAAAAATAATATGGTCTGCCATCAAGAAACCTGTATGCTTAGTGAAGAAGAAAGGTGCTGGTTTATTTGTTTTCAAGACACAGTCCTTGAGTACTTACTATGTATCTACTGTCCTTTTAGACTCCAGGGAAAATTGTCAAAACAAAGAAGGTTTTTGCCTCTATTGACTTGAGAGCTGGAAACAAATCACTGTGTAGCCTGCACCTATGATGAAGTCTCTAAAAGACAGGGTACCATACCAGGAAAAGCATATAATGTTCTGTGCTAATGTAGGGTATGCTGCTGCTGCTGTAGATGGAACGTTTGAGCCCAGAGGAATTCAAGGGTCACCATGTAAAGAGGCATGGAAGTGAGAGGGAGGTGACCTTTCACAACGAGGAAGAATTGTGGAAAGGCCTCAAGACAGAAAGAAAGCCAGTTTTTCTGTGGAGCAGGAAGACAGCAGTGTGATCCCAGAACAGGTGCACAGTGGGGGTGGGGTGCCAAGTGAAAAGAATCTGGAAGTGGCAGGCAGAAGACATCATGGATAATTCTGGGTCAGGGGAAGACCCTCATCTTCCAGATGGTATATCCTGAGATGACTCGGGAAGTCCTACATCACGGATGAGACCATCGAAGCAGCTGTCTGGGCTGCTTAGTAGAGACGCTGGGGGAGGGGTGGAGCCGACTAACATTCTGAACTTCCTGCTCTGTTAAGACAAGGGGTTCATTCAGCCAGATGTTTTCCTGTGGTCACACTCGAGAAAGGAAGTGTCACAGTGAACTAGTCAAGATATGAAGATCTGGGTAGCCATAGAAAGGTGTGGCCTCAGGCGAGCTGATATCTTGGCAGCATGATTGACATTCATGTGTTTATTCAATAATACTTATTGAGCCTCTATAATGAGCTAGGGACTTTGAGAAGCATTGAAGAACTAACTATTATCACGATAGAAGGGATTTATGCTACCAAGAAAAATCACATTTTATTTGGCAAAAAATCTCTATTTTTCATATCTTAAGAAGGATAACAAAAAACTATAGGTCTGATAAACAATAAGGAATCTAAAAATCAGAGTCCATAGGAGAAAAAAAAAGACTAAGAGTCAACAAAAAGATTCTTGAAATTTTTGCAGAAGAAAAGCCGGGTTTGTTGTGTTTTGTTTCAGGGGGTGGGGCATTATAAGGCTTCTGTGAGATTACTTAAATGCAAGAAAGACTATTTTGTGGGTGAGAGAATCTAGAGGTGCAGTAAGGTCATCATTCATAGAAAATGCTGGAAGTTTGGTCTGACGGTCATTGTAGAAGGAGACTATTTAGGAAATGTCTTTAGAGAAGATATATCAGATCGATGCTTGCAGTTTCCTGTGGCTCACAGACATTCACACATACTCAAGAAAGCGGCCCGCTGGAAAGAGATAGCTGCTTGTGCAATGAGACAGGATCAAGTTGCTTGGTTGTAGCTTGGGTTGCATAGGCCTGCCTTGTAAAGAGATGGCCTCTTTGATTTCGGGAATGGGAAAGTGATCTGTTAGAATACTCTGCTGCTCAGTCAACTTCTGGTCAGGTGTTCAAAGGAGTGCAATTCTTAGGTCTGACCTCCTTCAGATGAAAAACTCTTGAGTTTTATCTCTAATTTTTAAAAGTAATGTGTGAGCAAGTAAATCCTACTTTTAAGAAACTATGTATATATTATCATTGTGTGGACGTGGGCATGTCTGTGATGTGTATTTGTTGGGGGAGGATGCATATGTATATGCAGAGGTTAGAGACAACCTTGTGGAATTGACTCTATCATCCCATCTTTCTGTGACTCCCTGGGATGGAGCTTAGGTCACCAGACTCTTATGCTAAGTGCCTTTCCTTGCAGAGCCATTTCTCCAGCCTGGAATCTTCCTCTCAATGAGAGTCTGATGGTTAAGTTTGTTAGCTGTGAGACTGTTCTTTTTAAGGCAAAGCTAAGGCTCTTAAGAAACACATTCTGAAGTTACTGGGAGGACGGAGTCCTTCATCCTTGGTAATGGAGACCTGTCAAGGCTAGGAGTGCCACTCTTCAGAAGATTTACCGTTTAGGTGCTAATTTTAGATCCTTGGATGGTAGTAGCTATTTTTATAGCTATCTCCATTTCTGAAAGGAGAATCAGGATGTTCAAATAAGTAAGTGCTATGCTTAATAATCTAGTGAAAGAGCTTGTATCCACCAGGACATCCCAGATCGGGTGACAATAGCAAACAATGCCCAGGTCTTAGGCACATCAAAAATTAAAACTTAAACTCCCTATCACCCTACTTGAGTATGGACTGAGTCTCCACAGGGAGGCTTGTTCTCTATCATCATGGCCCTCACTCTGGGCTGAGGCTGACACAGCATCTGTTACTGTAGTACTGACATCTCCACTGCAACGGGAAAAGTGTACTCTTAGAGCTGCCATTCAGAAACAACTTGGCTTGAAATATGAGCTCATATTTCACTGGTCACAGTTAACTTAAGTGGGTGGAAAATTCCATCCTACCATGTGACTGGGAGAGAGACCTGGGCGGTCTGTATGCAGACTCAGCACTTGCTGTTGTGCTGGGGTAACATCCAATTTGTTTCCTCTATCTCAATAGCTCTGTACTCTCCACTAGGCAGTTTCTTTTCATGCTATATCAGTGTTTCTCAACCCATGGGTCATGACTCCTTTGGAGGCTGTATATAAGGCATCCTGCATATCAGATAATTACATTATGATTCATAACAGTGGAAAAATTACAATTATGAAGCAACAAAATACTTCATGGGTGGGGTCGCCACAACATGAAGAGCTGTATTAAATGGTCACAGCCTTAGGAAGGGTGAGAGCACTATGCTAGGAGTTCAAATCAAGACTGAGGATAACATAAGCAATGCAAATATCTGGAAAGACTATTTGTTACTTCCTTGATGCTTTTTGTTGTTGGGAAGCTTATCTTATTTTCCAAGAGCAAAACCTTTTGGGTATTAACATAAGTTATTTCTCCTTCCTTGTGACACAATAAGACTGGGATATTGTGAGAAGGCTTAACTATTATAAACCTAGTTGTGTTGTCCTAAGTGAATTATTTAAAGATTTACCTAGGACACAAGTCCAAAACAATAATTAGATATTCTATCTTCACTGGAAATATTCATTACATCTATCCTGAAGAAATACCTCCCATGCCCCAGGCTGTGCACAGACCCTGGAAGCATCGTCTTTGACTTTTCTCAAATGTCACCTTGGGGGCATGTTGTCTTTCAGAATCTCTGGCTTGGGCTGCTTTGCTTTGAGCTTTTCATCACATTACTTGAACTATTGTAGACAAGAGATCTTAGAACTCATTTCTTCAACTTATTAATTCTAGCATTCTTAGGAGTATCAGGAGAGAGAGAGAGAGAGAGAGAGAGAGAGAGAGAGAGAGAGAGAGAGAGAGAGAGAGAAGAGAGAAGAGAGAAGAGAGAAAAGAGAGAGAGAGAGTGAGAGAGAGAGAGAGAGAGAGAGAGAGAGAGAGAGAGAGAGAAAGAGAGAGAGAGAAGAGAGAATATCTTTTGAAAGAAATCAGGTATCTGTTGGTAATTCATATAATAAATTATTAAATTAATGTGTGTGCAACAGTGGGAGTAAATCCCAGTAAAACAAAAAATAGTAAGTGGCCATGATTTTAACAAGATGTGTTTTCTGCTGAATCCTCGGCCTGCAACTAGAGAGTTTCTGATTAGTTCATTTTTACTTTCCTATATTTGTTTCCTAAGGAAACTTAAGGAACAAATCATCCAGGTAAGGTGATGATCACTATGCTATTTAGTATATAAAAATTTGAATGTTTGACATACATGTAAAAATATTTTGCTTAGTTCTGACTGACGTCACAATCAAGGTATTTTTTTTTTTTTGTATCATCGCCCTATAAGATACTTCTGACTCTGGACATATCACTGCCATCTGAAAGCGATGATTCACCAGCAAACAAAGATAAAGTGTCCTAGAGATATGAAAAGGGTTAACCTGAAAGCTTTACCTTAGTCCATTGAATGTGGCTGCAACATGAGTGGAATATTGTGCCCTTCTAGGTTCAGGTGCTCATTTACTCTAGAGGAGGCTCTAGGCACATGATTGCTTTATAGGTTTCTGTTGCTCTGATGTAAGCAACATAAAAGAGAAATGCTTTATTTTAATTCAGAGTTCAAAATATAAATCATGATGTAGCCAGTCAAGGTAGCAGAGGGCTGAAGCAGCTGGTCACATCACATCTGTGATCAGGAAACAGAGAGGATGGATGTAGGGCAGTGCTTTGCTCAGTCTCTATATCTTATCCATCCCACAATCCCCTTCCCAGGGAATGAAGGACCATAATTAGGATGCGTTTCCTACATCAACTAACATCATCAAGATAATCCCACAGGCATGAACAGAGGTCTACATTGCATGAGAGTCCAGATTTTCTCAAGCTGACAGTTAACTCTACCCATTGCAGCTTCCTTGGTGCATGTAAGAACACATTCTACATAACTGTATATGGAGGTCTTTCTGGTCAAATGGTGGAAAATATTGACAGAATTTAGTTTTCCATAAATGGTTGCTAGTTTTCTTCCCTTAGAAACCAGATTTCATTTTCAACAACAACAACAACAACAACAACAACAACAACAACAACAACACCACAATGTTAATGAAGAGAATCAAAATTATTTTATCCCCCCCCAGGTAAATACTTAACATAAATATCTCAGACTTTTGTGTTTTTTGTTTTTGTTTAGTTTTTCACATTAACTTTTCTCTTTTTAGTTTATTATAATTTATTCCTATTACACAAAAATGTTATCCCCTCCCTTGTATCTTCTTGTTCCCATCCTCCCTCCCTCTTCCATGCTACTCCTATCTCCTAGACCTCTGACAGAAGGGGCCCTCCTCCCTAAATATCTCAGATTTTCAAGTAGATGTTTAATCATTGCTAAAGATGAACATATTTAATGAGTTGATATTGTAAATCTGTAAAGGGGACAGTGTGAAAATACATTGCTTGTTAAGCTAGTTATGGTGCCAGCTGAACTGAATTTGAAGAGATTCTTTGGTGCTTTTACCATGGAAGTGCAGCTATTTATATACCACCAACACAACGGTCCTTCTATCCTGGGACGGTACTTTTCCTCAACTGAGCATACAGCTTCAGGAGGGACACACATGGAGCAGTGAGGGAGAAAGGAGACACCAACTTAGCAAGCCAAACCAACTCTGGTGACCTATCAGTTAGGGGACATATTTAGCAGCCAGATCATCTTTACATCCCTGAAGTTAATCTTGAAGGACATGTAAGACTCATTCCAGTGACAGTGAGTGGACTAGACACATTGAAAGAGTAAGGGCATTTTCCACCTTGAGCATGTGTAGTTCAAATCACCAAAGGGGTCTGTGGGCAGGCAGATGTTGAAGGCTATGCAAAAAATTCACATGCAACAGGATTTGATATCACTGACTTAAATAGATGATTTATATCAGGTTCATGGTTTACACTGATTACTCAGCTACAGGAAACTCTTGGGGATCACATATTATGATGGGGACACCAGTTAGGAAATTTATGGAAATGGAGCCCCCAAATAGAATAGAGTAGTGGGTTGTGAGACAGAAGAAAAGGATAAAAGAGTAGTTAAAGACTAGTCCCAAGGACTTGATGATTCACATTATGCGGTGTAGGTGAGAGGAGGCTAGTCAAAGCTGCGTTCTACATTGCTCACTTGGGGCAGTGGAAAGAGTTGGTGCTTTTAAGTGAATGGGGACTAAAGGAGGAGCAGGTTGGGGGAATGGATCTTCTTTGGGGACACACAGTGGAGATGTATGGTGGAAAGTTATGCACTGACTATGTTACCCTCTGGAAAGCTGTGGGGATTTGAATTCCGGAGGTCAAACTGGGACTCATCCAAACATAAGCAGTGGTTGAAGCCGCAGCAGTGATGAGGTCATTCAGGAAGAGCGTGCCAACTACAGTGATGGCCAAGCATATGACCCAGAGAACATCAGCATCTTCTCCATGCCAACGGAAGTAAGGAAGAGTTGTCAGAGAAACGGGAGAAAGGTCAAGGGAGTGAACAGTGATGAGATATCAAGGACAGAGAGAGAGAGAGGGAGGGAGGGAGGGAGGGAGAGAGATAGATAGATAGATAGATAGATAGATAGAGAGAGAGAGAGAGAGAGAGAGAGAGAGAGAGAAACACATGAGAAAGCGAGAGCATATCCTGTGATAAAGTGATATGTTCCAGGAAAATAAAGCAATATAGAGGCTAAACAGTTTTCAGCTGCCCCTCCCACTCTAAGTCTCTCTCTCTCTCTCTCTCTCTCTCTCTCTCTCTCTCTCTCTCTCTCTCTCTCTCTCTGTGTGTATGTGTGTAGATGTGTGGATGCATGTAGAGGTCAGAGGAAAACTTGAGGAGTTTGTCCTTTCCTTCTACCGTGTTTGAGACATGGTCTCTTGTCAGAGGTTGTGAACACCAGCCTAGCTGACAGGGAAGCTTCCAGACACTCTCCTGTTTTTGCTCTCATCTTGTATCATGATTACAATATGTGTGTGCCACCACATCTCACTTTCGTTTTTGTTTTTGTTTTGTTTTCTTTTGAGACAGTATTTCTCTGTGTCATCTTGGCCTCAATCTCACAGAGATCTGCCTGCCTCTGCTTCCGCAAGAGCTGAGATTACAGGTGTATATCACCTCTCCTGGCTTACAACTCACTTTTCTGTACATTCTGAGAACTCAAATTTAGGCCCTTATACTTGCTTGGCAAGAATTTTACCCTCTGAGGGGACTCCTCAGCTTAAGGACTACACAATTGTAAAGGAAAGTTTCTAGAATATCCCAGGAGCCAGGATGTAATGATATGATTATGAGCCGCAGTCAGTAGACAGCAAGTGTATAGACTCTTCTACTCTAGGCCTATCTAAGGAGAAGGCTCTTTAGTGAATATAAAAGAAACATGCTAATCCTCACATGATAGTAATTTCAACTTTTGTTTTTCAGTCAGTAGCTGCCCCTTGGAACTTATTTGTCTTCTATCCCGTGTGTCTTTCAGAACCTAGACAGTCCCAGCTCTTAGGGTGTGACTTACAAGATGGCTCTTCTGATGAAAAGTCCATGTGAGGGGGATGTAAAACCCAAGGTTGTATCTGAAATGCTGGGGGTTTTCTTTTTCCTTTAAGATGGAAGGAAACCAGGCATGCTTAGAGAACAGAAGTAATGAACACATTTTCTGTCCTTGAAACCTGAGATAGGGTTACCTGTCTTTCTTACAAGCTGACAACAGTGACAGGAAGATTTAGTCACCCATCATCCACCTGCCTATCCACCGAATTCCAGTGGGAAAACTTTTATAAATTTGAGATGTACCACTTATAACTCTAAAATAAAATAGGTTTTAGTTCTAGCACTCATTAAGTTTGCATTTAAGATTGTTTTGGAATCGGCAACACTGTGTAGCAAGTGTTGAAATAAGAGCTGTAAAGACCCCATAAAGCCTCAACTATTTGAGAGAGAGAGAGGGGGGAGGGAGGGAGGGAGAGAGAGAGTATGTGTCAGGAGGGAGGCATTCTTTTCATTTTTACCTGACTGTGGGTATTCTTAGATAAACCAAGGTAAGACATTAAGAGCGCCAAAGTGTGGTGCCTTTCACCACGTCATACACCCTTATCAAAGGATGAAACAGGAAACAGATTTTCTTTTTGGACTAAGTATCTTCCCATCTTGGAGTCTGTTTCTCCATCTTCATACGGATAGGTGTTATTTTTCTCTTCCAGGACCGATGGGAAGGTTAGAAAGGCATCAGTGGGCCTGGTGCACAGGTGGCCACATTGATGCAAGCTCTGCTGGTTTCTTAGGTTGAAATGAATTGTTCATCTTGAAGGGGAAATTCCAGCGTTGTCAGAGTGATCAGAGTTAGCATCACTAGTCGTAAAGTAGCCTGAGACGAAGTTCTTCTGAGAGAGGATGGAACACTCATTACTACCTATAAAGTATTTTTTTCAAAAACAAACAAACAAACAAACAAAAACAAATTTAACCTGAATCTAATCAAGCTTCTTGTCGTTACTTTTAGATTAAAGGTAAAACAGGCAATCAAGGGGAAAACTAAATGACAGCACAGATCTAATTGCTGGCATGTCAGGAGGCAGTTTAACATGAACTCCTCCAAAACCCAGTCTAGGGAACACAAAGCTTCCTGTGGATATTATGAATAAGGCTGCTATGAACATGGTTGAGCAAATTTTCTTGTTGTGTGCTGGAGCATCTTCTGGGTATATTCCAAGGAGTGGAATAGCTGGGTCTTGAGGAAGCCCTATTCCCAGTTTTATATACAGGGGGAGGAAATCCCCCTTAGGAACAGTCATAGGGGCGGGGAATAAGGGGAAAATGGGAGGGAGGGAAGAATGGGAGGATACAAGGGATGGGATAACCATTGAGATGTAACAAGAATAAATTAATAAAAATTTAAAAAAAGAAAAGCTTCCTGTGGGGACTGCAGAGATAGCTTAGCGAGTATGAGCATTTTCTACGCAAGCATGAGGACCTGAGTCCAAGTGTCTGCATCCATGGGGAACAAAGCAACATATGACTGTGAGTGTGTGCCTGTAACCCAGGTTTCAGGGACAGAAAGACAGGAAGATTGTTAGCTGCTACCATAGGCCAGGGTTTGGTGAGAGACACTGTCTTAAGAAAATAAGGCAGTCTAGTCTCAGTGAGAGAGCATGAGCTTAGTACTGTAGCAACTTGAGTTGCCAGGGTGGGTTGGTACCCTCCTCAGAGAAGGGGAGGGAGGGATGGGGAGAAGTGTGTGAGGGTGGGACTGGGAAGAGAAGCGGGAGGAGGTTATGATCAGGCTGTAAAGTGATTAAAATAATAAATTAATGGAAAGGAAAAAGAAAATAGAAAGGTAGAGTGTAATGCACCATGACCCCTCTTTGTGTGTACATCTACACAGTGTGCACGTGCACACACACATACACACACTGACACACATGCGCGCACACAAAACAGAGTTCTTATGGGAAGTATTGGTGGGGAATAAAAGAGACAAGAGACCCAGCCCCTGGGGTTTGAAAATAATTTACAAAGTATAATTTGAGACAAGTTAAATATCAGCCAGTTATTAGATGACATGGAGAATTGTTTAGTAGGCTATTGCTCTTTAGTTTTAGATTTTCAGGCGGAAATAGTAGTAAAGTGTCACAATGTGCACAATAAACTAATTTAAACAAAATAGAAATCATGCATATGTATGTATACGAAGAGTTCTAACATAATATGGCAACATCCTAATAATTACTGAATCTAGATGATGAGGACAAAAATAATCATTGTACAATTCTTAAAACTTTTTTGTAAACATGCTTGAAAACAGTAACTGTTCAAGAGAAAATTGGAAAAACATATCACTTAGTCAGATGAGACCTAAACTCAATTAATTAAAAGAATAAGTGCAGAAATAGAATATCAGCATAGTAACCAGGACATTTTATATTTATATTAACATGGACTGTTAAAAACAAAAGACATGCAAGGCCAGCAAGGTTTTCCTATACTATGAGCACATTTTATGACTGAAAAGGTACTTGGAAAGACAGGATTTTATTTGATGGTCACTTGAATCCCTCAGATTTGTGACATTTGTTAACTTTGAAGACTAGCTAGGGGCTAACTCTGTTTCTGTCCTGTTTGGAGAGGGGTGTCTCTCTGTCTTCTCCCTCTCTCTCTCTCCCTCCCTCCCTCCCTCCCTCCCTCCCTCCCCCCCCCCCTCTCTCTCTCAGTTTTGTTTGTATCATTGTAACAAGAGTAGACAGGAACCTTGTCATCTGTCCAGGTACATTGTCATGCATTCCCTGTGTCCACTGAAACCTGGGGATACAGAGATGAATCGGGTGTCACAAGGCTCTCACAGCAGTGTGTTCAACAGACAGGCTGAAACACTTAGGCTTTGCTCCAAGGGGGATGGATGACTTTAAGCAAGGAGACATGATGATCACATCCAGGCAAAACTCTCATTCTAGCTGCTGTGTGGAGAGACACCCAAGGAAAGTTTAAATCTGAAGCTGTCACAGGCATCTAGAGATAAAGCTGACCTGGGCTGGGAGAGGGTGGACTCTGCTGCTGCTGGTTGGATTGATGAGTGAGTGAGTGAGTGAGAGAGAGAGAGAGAGAGAGAGAGAGAGAGAGAGAGAGAGAGAGAGAGAGAGAGAGAGAGATGGAAGATGAGGGAGAGGTGAGACCACGGAGCTCATCTGGTTCCAGGCATGAGCAGCTGACCTTCAGAGTGTATCCTTGGTGGCAATGGAAAGGCCTTTGGGAGGAACAGTTGAATCTCTAGGCAGTTATGGCAATGAGAGCTCTGTTCTTCTCCTGCTATATGGGTGTAAAGTAGAGTCCCAGATGGACCAGTCAGCATGGCAGACACAGAGCCAGCACCACCCTGTTCAGAGTGTGCATGTGAATTACTGTCAGTATCAATATGAAAGTAGAAGATAGACACGTTCCAGCACCCACAGGCCCCACCCTTAAGGATTGTTACAATCATTGCTGCATATACACAGGGGACCTGAACAAAGACGCGTGCTGCAGCATTGTTTAAAATAGAGAAGAATTAGAAGCAACTTAAATGTCTATCCTTAGCGGAAAGGATATGCAAATGGTACTTTATTCCTGTGATGGAATGTGCATGCAGCTGCCAAAATGAATGAGATCCATATGTATCAATGTGAATCTATCCTATAAACATTATTTTAAATGGAAAAGAACTGTAGAACAATGCAAGCAATACGACAGCTCTTAAGAAATGTCTCGGGGACACATGTAGATGTAGATGGAGTGAGATGATAAGCATGCCATAGGATGCACACCATGTCCATGAATGGGGCAGCTTAGAGAGGGGGTCTCCTAGAGGACCATATAACAAACTTCCACTTTATCTGCAGAGAGCTGTTTCTTCTTACCTAATACACAGTTCAAAACAAAGAGGACTCACCTGACCTGGCCAGTGGCTTTAACTGATCCTTGCTTGGTATTATGTGGCCACACCTAGCAGAGTGAGTTTAGGTCACAAGGTTGTTCAGACTACCGAGAGCAGCTAGTCTCTAGTCCAGCGATGACCAGGACTTCCGACTTGGGTTTGCTTCGTAAGACACATACACTGCATGCTGGATTGTTTCCAATAACTTTATTAACTGGGTCTTACTGGCTGAAAACACAACAGTTTCTGGATTCCAGCAGCCAGACTGGAGGAGATACACTTGCTTTCACACAGAAGATCTAGATAATGCCACCTGCTTCATTAACAGAAGGTTCCTGGTTGCATGGACTACAGGGCTGGGAAATACAGCGAAATGAAATGGCAAGGACAGTTGTGATGAGGATGACAGTGGCTGCTCTGGTGTTCCTACTGTATCATGACAAAGAACAGGTTCTCTTCAGGTTGTGATGAGAGCAGTAGAAAAAGTTGAAATGAACTTGGGCAGTTTGGGTCAACTGCCACAGTTACCCTTTAATTTGCCCCAAGGACAGTGGGTGAATGTGACTGGAGCTTGGCATAGTTGTAACGTGGCACAGATGGGTAGGATGTTCTAGATTGGCTGTCTTCCTCCTCTGCCTCTTTCTACATGAGCTTTACTGTTGGAGAGCTGGAATGATAAATATGCCTCTGTCGTGATTACCCTACCAGACCCGAACGACGGTTGGTTCTTGGTGATTTCAATTTCTCACCTTAGGCATCATCATGTCTACAGGCTCCTCTATCCTCCAATTTATTTTTTAGACTTTGATTCATAATTCTGACATCCCGAAGGCTGGAGGAGGGCAGGCATAGTACTTTCAAAGAGGTAGTATTTTGCTGGGGTGTCCACTGTGATCCCTCTCTTTGCCAAGAGGTTAGAGCTGGAAAACCTTGACAGCTGCCTAGACGGGGTAACAAAGGGAGAAAACCCAAAGGGAATGGTTTGGCCACCAAGCTTATGAGAACAAACATAGGAAGAAACACATAGGAAGGACAGGAGTTTGAGGACACTGGAATGACACGTGATAGGATTTTTACTCTTCACAGCCAGCCCTTGTACCAAGTTGTCTGTACCTTCCACCTCATAGCAGTCCTGGGCATTTGGAACAGAGGCTTATGCAACTCAGGGTATGATGACACAGAGCCTTTCTACACCTAGCAGTTAGGCTCGAGAGATGGCTCAGAGGTCAAGAGAGCTTCCTGCTCTTGCGGAAGACCCAAGTGTGGTTACCAACCCATATTGAACACATGACTCCAGTTCCAGAAGATCCAATAACCACTACTGGCTTCTGTGAGTACCTGCAAACATGTGTGTGCATATGGACACACATACACACACACACACACACAGGCGCATGTGCACACATACACACTCACTCACACTCACATATACACATACAGCTTGAAAAAGCTAGCAGTTGGAAGATAGAAGATGTGTTGGAGGTGAGCCAAAATATCACAACTATTAGAGAATTAAACAGCATAGTGGGATAAGGTACGAAGGACAGTCTTTGACCATCTGAAGGACAGTATGCTTCCAGGGAGAGTCTCTCCCAAGATGCTTTTTCCACTGCGTGTGCTCAACCCATGACAGTAATAGATATATAGTTGATAGATGAGATGGGGACGCTGCTTTTATTCTCCAAATCAATTTAGCGTTCAGAAGTTTCTATGAGCCTCAGGGAGGAGACCCTGACAACTGTAAGACAGGATTCATGTGGAACTCGGGGTGAGAAGATCACTGCACTTAGGGACCCTCAAACAGGGATATGCTCTTAGAGCTGTGATGTCTGTTTACAACATGGCACGTTGCTATGAATGGGACAGAGGAACTCATATAGATGGGTCCAGGGACCAGATCAGAAAGAACTAGGGATCACCACATGCACCTAGTGCCTCTTTGCTCTCTTCTTCAAGAATATGCTTGTAGTGGGGTCCAGAGACTCTCTTAAGACACAGAACAGAGGTAGTCAGACGTGTCCTAAGAAGAACATTGACCCAAAGGAAAAGAGTATTCACAAATCAGTGAAAATGTGGGCCTCCTCAAAGTGTAAAGTGCGTGTTACCTATATTCAATATATAATCTGGTTAAGCTGGGAAGTATATTGTGATAGCCTTAATTTTCCTGTTGTAGGTTTCCCAGCTTCCTTTTAGGTGGAGAACTGACCACTTCCATGAAACAAAGAAGTTATATTTTATTTGCACATTGCAGTGCAGTGTTCACATGTGTTACTTTATTAAAAACCAATGTTTATAATCACACCTACATCTTATAACTTTCGGGTAATAGAAATCTTCATGTTCATGCCTCTTTAGTTTAGTTTTGATGACATCAGAGGGATGTATGACAAACTGTCAAGACACAAAATACTTCCGTCACTCAGTTTCTTTCTGTCCGTTCTCAGCTACTTACTCCATCTTTCCCCCTAGAGGCAAACATTGATCTGCTTTCAATGATTATGGGAAATGATGGCTTTCAGTATTCCTGAGTGAATTATAGAATTTATGCTCTTTTTGTCTGATCTCTTTTGCTCAGCAAGATGTTTTTGAGATTCACCCGTGTTGCTGTGTACATTAATAGGTCATTCCTTTAAGTTCCTGAGTAATAGTTAATTGTATGAACATGAATTTACTTACCTAGCTCTTAATAATGAATGCTGGAGTTGTTTTCAGCTTAAACTATCATGACTAAAGTTACTAGAACATTCGCTACTATTTATTTATTTTTATGTCTGTGAGTGCCAACATGTGTGTCCACCATGTGTGTTTCTGGTGCTCGTGAAGGACAGGAGTAGGTTCTAGATCCCCTGGAAATGGAGCTACAGATAATTGTGAGCTGCCCTGCCGGTGCTCAGAACCTGAACAAGTCCTCTGCAAGAGCAGCAAGTGCTCTTAATGCTGAGCTCTCTCTCTCTCTCTCTCTCTCTCTCTCTCTCTCTCTCTCTCTCTCTCTCTCTCTCTCTCTCTCTCCCACAAGTTGCTAGAACATTGTTGAAGACTGTGTTCATTTCTCTTGAATGTATCCCTTTAAAATGAACCCACCATTTTCCAGGTAGGATTCCCCACTTCACATCTGCATAGTAATCTATGAAGGTCATTGCTGTTGAACATGCTCATCAATCATCAATATTAGCTGTTAACACTCCTCTTTACACTCTTTCTGGTGGGTATGCCGGGACAGCCGATGAATTGTGTTGTCCTAATAATGAGTATGCAGGGCCAGTTTTCACCTCCTTCCTGGCCATTTACACAGCTGTCCTTGGACACTATGGACCTTGTTCCTCTACCCACTTCTTTGCCAGGACAACATGTGAGCCATGGAAGTGCGGGCTTCAAATTTCCTTTGAAACAGTCTACGTTGGGGAATGGAGTTGGCTGACAGTGCCGGTTGCTGCTTCCAGCCAACGCCAGGGCCTGAAAGAACCCAAGTGGAACCTCTTTCTGCTGCACATAGGTGCTTCTAGGACAGCTGCTGCTGAGGTTCTTCTATGGCAGAGACAGGTTCAAGTTGTTTTGTCGCCCAAGGTTCTTGCTCATCAGGCTATCTTTCCTCTTTGTCTTGTGTAGCAGTTGAAGTGGCCCTCTGTGGCCTCACCTCACATCTGCTGAACCCTCACAAGCTCTTCACTGAATGTAAACTTCCAATACCATTTTGGCATCTGAAAACACAGTTTGATTTCAAAGATACTGACTTTTGAAAGTTCTGTTAATAACCTGGATACAAATCTTTTGTCAGAAGTTATAAAATAAGTTTTTATTCAATATGTGGTTTGCATGCAAATTTTCTTTTCTTTTCTTTTTTTATAATTCTCTTTTTTTTTTTACCCATATGTGTGTGTGTGTACTCACTTTACCACCTGATTGCAGCCCCCCTGCCTCCTTTCCTCCCCATCCCATAGTGGGTGTTATAGTGTGATGTAATATCATGACCAAAAACAAGTTTAGGAAGAAATGGTTTATTTGGCTTATGCTTCCACATGACTGTTCATCATTTCTCAGAAACATAAAAACCTTATACTGAGGATAGCAACTTTTATCCCTTATCTTTTCCATTATTGTTATATCTTTTACATGTGCATATGCTTTGAAGCCTAGAAAATGTTATTTTTAACCTTCAAATATTTTAAAGCATGTGGGAGTAATGTTCATTTACTTATGAGCATACTTAACATATATAAATGCACTCTATTTCTTCTTGTATGTCTGAATTTCAATGTGGTGTAATCATTTAAGCTTGAAGAACACTGTATTTCTTTTAAGATATAGTTGCTCTCACCATGTTTTTCTAGCTCCTATTTATCCTGAAACATCTTTATCTCACTTGCATTTTTGAAGAATATATCTCTATTCTCTCTCTCTCCCTCTCTCTCTCTCTCTCTCTCTCTCTCTCTCTCTCTCTCTCTCTCTCCCTCTCTCCCTCTCTCTTTCTCTCTCCTGGATCAAGCTGGTTTTTAAAATATGCATCCCCTGCACTTTAAACATGCATGCTCCTTCTTCACCAGCCTTCTTTCATGTGAATTCTAAAGTAATCTCATCATTGTAAACTTCTAAATAAACTCTTCTTTTATGCTGATTGCGATGTCTTTGTTTTTTTATAGAAATTTTACTATTTTGCATATGTGCATGTATATGTATATGTTTGTGTGTGTATACTTATTTATTTAGTCTTTGTGACTTCTGTTTTCATCCGCTCTTCAGGAAAAAAATTCAATTTATTTTCTTCCCTTATTTCTTTATTGTGTCTCTCAAGGCCTTCAAACCAAACATATACTAAACCACTTCATGTTTTCTTAAAGCCAGATACAATTCATTTTATTTTAGTTGTCTATTTCTACATTCACTTCTTTAGTCTGTATGCTTTCTATTTTTCTGTCTAAAGAGTCTCTAATTTCCTTCAATAGTGTTCAATGTTTTATTAAGACTATCTATTGTGTTTTTCAATTAAAATTTATATATGCTATAATGTTTTGCTCGAGAACTTGCTTTTAACTCCAAAGAAATTAATTTTTAATTAAAATCTCTTATCTGTTTATTCTTTGTACACATTATTTTAGTTTGAATACATGTATAATAATATTATTTAAAATTCTTTAACTTTTAACTATGATGTGTTATTCTTTTTCTGTTTACATGCCAGTGGTCATTAATAGCTCTTATCATTCTTCTCTTCAGCATGTTTACCAAGTTTTTATCCCTTGGATTTTGTAGTTTCTACATTGTTAATAATCTGGGTTTTGGGTTTTTTTTTCATTTTTTTCTCAAGTAAGGTGCTTTCCCCACACCGTCTCTCTCTCTCTCTCTCTCTCTCTCTCTCTCTCTCTCTCTCTCTCTCTCTCTCTTCTGTCTCCCTCTCTCTTTCACTCTCCTTCTCTGAAATCCAGCTAATTTACCAACTGTTCAGCTTGGTCTCTCCAAGGCTTGGCCTTAGAGTCAGCTGTAAAGTAGGTCTTCTTCTTTGATTAAGTTGAAAGTCCCGTGCCATCAAGTACCATTTCTGGGCACATGGAGGAGAGGGGAGCTGAGCACAGTCCACTTGTGCTGGCTACAAGCCCAGTGTCTGTCAGCCTCACATGAGTTCTGTGATTTCTGATCAACTCATACTTTGCAAGTAGCTGTTTTCCTCCAGGCCTGCTTCAATCTTTCCCTACTCATATATAGAGAACCATATTGTTAAAAACTTAAGGAAATTTATGGACAAATCAAGGAAATTAATGAAAAATTCCTTTGTTTGGCATATCCATGTTCCATAGTACCTAGTAGTCATCTTGGTTATTAAATAACCTGTAACTATATTGTACCTATTGTGTTCAAGCAAACTTAAACTCATTGTTAGTAATTACCCAAAGCACAGAAACAAAAAAAATCTGGAAATTAAGATAAACTAGAGAAAAGTCACAAATTGCTCACATAAGTGAAAAGCTAAAAGATTCCAATAAGGAAATAAAGAAAAAGAAAAAAATATTAAAACATGCACATGCCAAGGTTACCAAGACCCAAGAATCATGTCTTTTGTTAATTGCTTAGTATGGTTTCCATAAATATGTGTGTATAGGATAGCCCTAGGACATAAAAGGTACAGTACCATTTGCAATGACAGGCACCCACTGTGGGGGTCAGGGCCAGAAGCACCATGGATAAGCTATGTATGTACCAGTACAGATATGACAGACAAACACACACATAAATGCATCGTTTTATATTTGTCTCAGCATGTGAGAGAATACAGAGCGATGCTCTGAAGGAGACGTCTCTGTTCTCCATCCAACTGAGCCCATCTGTAGAAGTAAAAGATTAAGCCTTATACCATAGATTGGGAGATTTTTCTTATTATTTCTCTATGACAGTGGGTTATCTCTAAATCTCTGACGGCTTTGTGCAGAGCTCTCTTTGTCCTCTGGCCTCATTTCCTGATACTTTGGGTCCTCTCATAACCCTTGTATCATTGATGTTCCCACCTTGTTTTCTACCTCTGGCTTCCTAGATGTTATTTTCTCTCATACTTCCATGTTCTACCTATACTGTTCTCTCCTGAAATACTGATTATCCCTCATTTTTCCCACCTGCAATAGAGCTGTCTTACTTTCCCCTTAAACTACCCCTGTTTTTTTTTAATTAGAAATGAATAGTTTTTCTCACCTCATCTTCATTTATTTCCTTCATGAATGAGAATTTGTTTTTATGTCCCAACATCACTCTTTCCCATCTTTACTGTGCTAGGAAGTCACAGCAGGACCATGCTATTCAGAGCATCATCACATTCACAGTGTCTGGCACACAGTAGGCTCCCACAGAGTGTTTGCTAGTTAGATGAATTAATGGCAATGTACATGGGTGAAATGGGGGCTGGATATCTCTATTTTCTGATGATAATCCTTCTTACCCCAGGACAGTAGAGTCTAAAGACCAAGTCACATGCTAGTCATGCTGTCCGACATCCATTCTTTGTCTCCTGGCTGCAGATCTGAATTGTATTATTTCTCAGAGGCTATTAAGAAGCCTTCAGAGAAAGCACATGAAATTACCTCCAGTGCTGGCTCGCAATAATGTCCTTTTGTTCTCAGATAGTCTCCAGTTGACAGCTATCAAGGTTGTTCTAATTTGTGTCAAACGGGCCATCTACGGGGAACATTTTGGAATGGGGAAGGTTCAGGAGATAGGAAAAAAAAGTAATGAATATAAAGTGTAAATGCCATAGTAAAGTAATAGAGACATACAATAACAGCAAGGGAAATTTGACCTTCTGGCCAGAAACTCGATCGTGAACCAATTGGAGAACTTGAGAAAATTGGATCAGCCTCAATAGTCACAGAGTAAACATGGGAAGTACAATCCAGTCTTATTAAACATAATGCACACTTAATGCATAATTTTATTGCAGCCAATTTCATGCTAGTGCTTTAAATGAAGCTGGGTTTTCTTCCACGGCACCAGTCCACTACCATTAGTGCCTCTTAAGAGAACAGCAAGGCCAGTAAACTGTCACTGGGCTGATCTCTTCCTCAGCCCATACTTTCTGCTTCATAGATTCACCCCACTCCCACTGCTTGTAGTGAGATCTTGTCTCCATCCAGTACATGGCTTTTGAAGCACTACATTCTTTTGGCAAGTTGTTTGCATATGGGAACGTGATAGCATTTTCATTTTATGCCAGCATGTAACACAGTGAACTGCTTTGCTGGGATGTTTGTCTGAATCCCAGGCCAGGGGTTGAGGTTCGTATTATCTATAAATTCACTCTGGGGCAAGAGCAGCATCTGCATGGCAATGAGGAAGGACAACAGAGAACCAAGGGAACTCATAATGTGCATCATCTCTAGGTCTTAAGGCTTATATATTTTTCCCCTGTCAATATTAATTTTAAAAAGATATACCCTCCAATTGTTCTGGTTGTCTTCCTCTGGAGTCTGGTCTTCATATGTCTACAGACAAATGGAATAAGGTGAGATCCTGAATAAAGATGAACAAATCCGAGCCCAGTGGCTGTCTTTGGAGTGTTTATTCTGTTATTGCCTCCGTGTGTTTGTCATGCCTCTGCCCTCTCTGCCCCGACGCCTTCTATAAAACTAGGGTCATAATCATTCGTGAGCAGATGCAGGCAGGCTGTAGAAGAGCTTTGTAAACTTGAGAGTGATTTGAGTTTATTATTGTGACTAAAGAAAAACAGCCAGTGTGATAGATGACGAGCAAGCCAAATTCTGTCAAAGCCATAATTCTTTCCATAACCTGATAGACATTCGATTTCTAAAGACATCAAAATATGCACTGGATAGATACTTAATTCTTCCACAGGATTCCAAGTTCCTTTCTCTAAAACCAAAATACAAATCAAATTTTCAAACAGAAACAAAATTTCTGAAAATGTTTTCTGTCTGCTGTGGGGTGGGAGCAAATGAAAGCCCATGAAGGCATTCGTGACAGACGGTCTTCACAGATCTCTGGGGCTCTTTAAATCCCATACAAAGCAGTACTTTTCCATTGAACAACTCACTCCCCACAGGACTCCCTTGAAAGCACTGCTCTGCCAGCAGCCATCAAGAGCTCTGCTACTGGGGTGTGTGGTAGCCTCAGAAGGGGTGCTCCTGGGTGGCCACAGGAGATCCAGAACGGAAATTACTGATCTGCATTCAGAATTCTGGATTCATTGGGATTTCAAAGAACATCTATAGAGGGAAGGAACTGCTTCCAGAGAGCTGGGAAGCCCAGCCAGACTTTTCTATGGGTTCTGAAACCTACCCATGCTTTAAAGAGACCAATGATTCAGTTGTCTCTCTTGTTACAGCTGTTCAAAACCATAAACAGCATAAACAGATACCATTTCAAGACAGGATAGAGTTGGAGCCTGTGTCACTGGGGAAAATAAACCCAATTTGAGAGAGTCAGAGCAGCCACAGGCTGCAAAATCTCTCTGCCTCTGATACAAACAGTATTCTGCATTATTATTATTATTATTATTATTATTATTATTATTTTGATTTAAAATTCCCAACATATGTGGTTATTTTTTCAGATACAGATGGATTTGGAGACTTTCATTATTTCTTGTAACTATGATGAAATGCCAGAGCAAATCAACTTAAAGGGGAAAAGATATTTTTAAAATTGTGCCTTTGTTTTGCTTTTCTGTGTTTCTTTAAGGTGGGGCCTCTCATAGCCCAGGCTAGGCTTGAACTCACTATGTAGCTGAAAATGATCTTGAATCCCTGATCTGCCTGCCTGCTTTCCCCCCAAGTGCTGGGATCACAAGATTGTGGTACCATATCTGGCAAGAAAGAGAGTTCCTTTTAGTCATGTCCAGAGACTGGATGGTCCCATTGCTGTCTGGCTGTGAGTGATAGAAGATCATGCATGGCTGGGAGCTCTTGTTAATGCACACTGGCTCATTTCATGGAGGGTAGGAGGCAGAGAGAAGCCAGAGAAAGGAAAGAGGAAGAAAGAGAAAGAGAAAGAGAGTGGGAGGGGCCATGGTCCCTATGATCTACTTCCTCCAGTTAGGCCACACCTCTTCAATAGCCTATTCAACTATGAGCTCATCAGTGCATTAATCCACTAAAGGAGCTAGTATCTTCATGATCCAATTTTCACAAAGCTCTTCAGCTGGCAACTAAGCCTTTGACACATGAGCCTTTGGGCCATTTTTGTATTCAAATCATGAGACTCATTGGTTGTCCACCAATAGATACCATCTAAGCCCAGGATATGATTTGCTGCCCTTGTGCCAAGCATGAGGAATGTAGAGGTGTTGCTGCCCTGAAGAGTTTACAAATCCATCCAGATGTGAAGTTACATCATACAAGATAAAGCGCATAAAGGGATCAAATGAGATGACATTCAAAGTCAGAGGAGCTCAGAAGAGAGCTCACTACAGCCCACTGAAAGTGTATTTTTATCCTATATCAAGTTTAATTGTTATTTTGTTAAGATGACAGTAATCTTTGAAACCTTTTACAGGTCTGAACTGCAATATAAAAAGGCCTGTCTAGCCAATTCTATGCTGTTTTGGACACAAAAACTATTTACCCAAATGCATGTTCAGAAGCTAATGCTACATGTGCTGCTTATGATGTTCTGGTTGATGAGGGCAGTGTGAGATATGCCCCCGCCCCTGGCCATCTGGTGGAGAACTGACAGACCTGTGGAATCTACAGGGTTTTTTGTTTGTTTGTTCTTGTTTTTGTTTTTACTTTAAAGGAACTATTTTATTATTTTTTTACTTTTACATATACATTTATATTCTCACACATATATACAATAAATTACATTCAGTAAGAAGGACCAGAAATAATTAGGAATTATATAAATGTTACATTCACTAAAGGAGGGAGAGAGGGGGATGAGGGAGGGGTCTACAATCAGGATGTGAAGAATTTAAACTGCAGAACAATATATATATATTGCTAATCCCACCATATGGGACTAGCCATGAGACTGGCTGAAGCATGAATGTCTAGGCATAGACAATGCTTCTTGTTGACTACAGAACCCCTATGATTTACTATTAGGTGCCATTCTTCATATGGCATGAGTGAAGATTTACAGACGTCTTCTTTTCCTGCTCATACAAAGAGCAGAAATCCAGCCTTAATTGTTCTGTGCATAATGCACACCTTTTATACACTTACAATGTTAGGATTGTATAATGCTTGTGAGAAATTATATGCTTTCAGAACAAAAGAACCAGACACTGACATTGGATCAGACCTAACAGGATTCATTCCTCGCAGCATACTGGACATTGACATCCTGTTTGGAGAAAGTGGTTGAAAAGAAAGAAGGGGGAATATAGAAATGTACAGGGAAGACAGAACAAAAAGTAGATTAGTGAATCTACTCCTCAACTTAATGCTACAATTGTCACTCACATGATATTTTTAATTCACTGATATAGAATTTTGCTTATAGATGCAAAATAAATTCTGGATACAGTGGTATAGAATTCAAATGTAAGATTAGTCTTCACACACATTATATATACATTATATATACATACACACACACACACACACACACACACACACATATACGTCTACTCTAATATAACTCAATTACAATACAAGGTTTACTTCCAATGCTTTGAAAGTGTTATCAAGCTGCTTAGGAGAAATAAGTTATACAAATTAAGTGTTAGTAGATTAAATCATGGTCATGTCAATTGCTAGTCTACTTTTATAACAAGAATATACATCTCAGGTACAACAGATAGATATGACTCTATAGAAAGACATAGTCTTCAAAAACCCCAGAGATATGCAGAATACAGCATTTAAAAGGGTTTTTACTATCTTAAAGATTCATTGACAATGAAATAGGTTAACTCTTTGCAACACCCAGCCTACCTCAAAGAAGATGATGAACATCAAAGAACCTCCTTATGGAGATGGCTTCAAATGTGGCAAACAAGCCACTGGACAAAAGTTCCTCATTTCTACCACAGACAGAATTCTGCCTAAAAAAAGAGCAATCTTGGATGCAGGCAGAGTTGACAGCCAGACTCTGCTAAGACAGAGTAAAGAAGTCCTCAATAATTCCTGCCTCACAAATATGTCTGTCAGATATATTATGCCAGAGGGCTGAAGAAGATGCTCCAACATTTTTTTTTCTTTTTTTCTCCTTTATTAATTTATTCTTGTTACATCTCAATGGTTATCCCATCCCTTGTATCCTCCCATTCTTCCCTCCCTCCCATTTTCCCCTTATTCCCCTCCCCTATGACTGTTACTGAGGGTGATTACCTCCCCCTGTATATGTTCATAGGGTATCAAGTCTCTTCTTGGTAACCTGCTGTCCTTCCTCTGAGTGCCACCAGGTCTCCCCCTCCAGGAGACATGGTCAAAGGTGAGGCACCAGAGTATGTGAGAAAGTAATATCCCACTCTCCACTCTACTGTGGAGAGTGTTCTGTCCATTGTCTAGATCTGGGTAGGGGTTTAAGGTTTATTGCCTGTATTGTCCTTGGCTGGTGCCTTAGTTTGAGCAGGACCCCTGAGCCCAAATCTGCCTATCATAATGTTCTACTTGTAGGCTTCTAGGACCCTCTGGATCCTTCTACTTTGCCATTCTCCCTTGATTCTCTCATCTAGAGTCCCACTAGAATGTCCTCCCCTCTGTCTCAGTTTCCTGGTAAGTGAAGGCTTTTGTGGGACATGCCCCTTGGGCTCATATGCAGATATAAGTGAGTATATACCATTTGAGTCTTTCTGCTTCTGGGTTAACTCACTCATTATGATCATTTCTAGCTCAATCCATTTATCCACAAATTTCGGGAATTCCTTGTTTTTAATAGCTGAATAGTATCCCATAGTGTATATGTACCACAGTTTCTTTATCCATTCTTCTATTGAGGGACACTTAGGCTGTTTCCATGTTCTGGCTATTATGAATAAGGCTGCTATGAACATGGTTGAGCAAATTTTCTTGTTGTGTGCTGGAGCATCTTCTGGGTATATTCCAAGGAGTGGAATAGCTGGGTCTTGAGGAAGCCCTAGTCCCATTTTTCTGAGATAGCACCAGATAGATTTCCAAAGTGGTTGTACTAGTTTGCATTCCCACCAGCAATGAAGGAGTGTTCCTCTCTCCCCACATCCTCGCCAGCATGTGGTGTCCCTTGAATTTTTGATCTTAGCCATTCTGATGGGTGTAAGATGGAATCTCAGAGTTGTTTTGATTTGCATTTCCCTGATGATTAAGGAGGTTGAGCATTTCTTTAAGTGTTTCTCAGCCATTTGATATTCCTCTGTTGAGAATTCTCTGTTTAGTTCTGAGCCCCATTTCTCGATTGGGTTATTTGGTTTGGTGGTGTTTAATTTCTTGAGTTCTTTATATATTTTGGATATTAGACCTTTGTCAGATGTAGGGCTGGTGAAGATCTTTTCCCAGTCTGTAGGCTGTCACTTTGTTCTCTTGACAGTGTCTCTTGCCTTACAGAAGCTTCTCAGCCTCATGAGGTCCCATTTATTAATTGTTGACATTAATGTCTGGGCTTTGGTGTTCTGTTCAGGAAGTTGTCTCCTGTGCCAATATGTTCCAGGCTCTTCCCCACTTTTTCTTCTAAGTGACTTAGTGTCTCTGGTTTTATGTTGAGGTCTTTAATCCACTTGGATTTGAGTTTTGTACAAGGTGACAAATATGGGTCCAGTTGCACTTTTTTACACATAGACATCCAGTTAGACCAGCACCATTTGTTGAAGATGCTATCCCTTTTCCATCGAATGGATTTGGCTTCTTTGTCGAAAATCAAATGACCATATGTGTGTGGATTCATATCTGGGTCTTCGATTCGATTCCACTGATCAACCAGCCTGTTGCTGTGCCAGTACCATGCTGTTTTAATTACTATTGCTTTATAGTACAGTTTGAGATCAGGTATGGAGACTCCTCCGGAGCACCTTTTATTGTATAAGATTATTTTAGCTATTCTGGGTTTTTTGTTTTTCCATATGAAGTTCAGAATTGAACTTTCAATGTCTTTAAAAAATTGTGTAGGTATTTTGATAGGGATTGCATTGAATCTGTAGATTGCTTTTGGTAGGATGGCCATTTTTATTATGTTAATTCTCCCAATCCATGAGCAAGGAAGATCATTCCATCTTATCATGTCATCTTCAATCTCTTTCTTTAGAGTTTTGAAATTTTTTTTAAACAAGTCCTTCACTTGCTTAGTTAGAGTAAGTCCTAAGTACTTTATATTGCTTGTGGCTAATGTGAAGGGTGTAGTTTTCCTAATTTCTTCATCTGCAAGTTTGTCATTTGTGTATAGGAAGGCTACAGACTTTTTTGAGTTAATTTTGTATCCAGATGCTCCAATATTATAGGGAGTTTTAGGTGACTATTCAGGTAGAAAAATGTCTCTGTCATCTTTTCATTTAGAAAGCTACTAACCTGCACTACCATATTCAGATAATCAAGTTTACTTCTTCTCAAGTTTCTGAGGGAGTTGAAGACCAGGCAGCTTAGTTTTACAATGAAGCTTAATTGTTTAGGGGTTAAGATGTTTTTAGGCCTAGATAGGTGTTCTAAGTTGATAATGACAGTATGTGATGGAGATTGGTTTACATTTAGAAATTTAGATGCACCAAGATAGGAAAGATGTCTTTTTCAAGGCTGCCAAATACAAATAGCCAAAACACTAAGAATGTAACATTTATATAGTTCCTGATTGTGTCACAGTTCTTCTTGCTATAGGCAATCTATTGTATATATGTGTAATAATATAAATGTATATGTACAAAACTAAATAATTAAAAAATAAATAAACTTAAAATTGTTACACTTATGGTGTTTTGGTTATTTGTATTTGGCAACCTTGGAGAAAGCATCTTTCCTATCTTAGTGAGTCTAGAATTTTGAATGTAAATAAATATTATATCTCATCTCTATCAACCTAAAGACATCTATCTAGACCTAAAAACATCTTAATCCCTAGGAATCTAGAGTTTTAATGAACCTAATCACCATTGGCAAGACCAACTTTTCCTGGTTATGCTTGTCATGTTTTTATATTCTCAGAAATCATTTTTCTATTTGCTTTACTCCTCTTCCTCTTCATTCTGGTCCCCCCTTCCCTTTCCTTCATACTTCTAAACTGATATGCAATTCACATAGCATATGAATGACACATGAAAACCACCTCAAAGTAGATAGCTTTGTGGGTTTTTATATACGCATGAAATTGTGCAACTGGAACCATTTGTTTCATTTAATTCCAGAACTGTTTTTTTCTCTTGGGACCCATTTCTTCTCCCAAAGCCCATATGACTTAGTGATCACAGTCTACATACTAGAATACTATTGTCCTAGTCTCCTTTCTCTTGGTGTGATAAAACACACAGACAAAAGCAACATGAGGAGTAAAGAGTTTGTGTAGCTCACTGTTCCAGGTTACAGTTCATCACAGAGAGGAACTCAAGGCATCAGGAGCTTGTGGGAGTGAATTATACTGTATCCACAGTCAGAAGCAGGTACTAATAAGTTCATGTGTGCTACTACAAACCTGACTTCCTTGATGTTGTTTTGTGACAGAGTTTCTCTACATAGCCCTAGCTGTCCTGAAACTCACTCTGTAGACCAGGCTGGCCTTGAACTCAGAGATCCTTCTGTCTCAGCTCCCAAGTGCTAGGATTAAAAGCATGTCTCAACCACCCCTAGCCCAGCCAACTTTCATTACTCTTGTCCTTGCTTAGGAAATCATGCTAATCATGATGAGCAGATCTTCCCATCTTAATTAATATAATCAAGGAAAATCCCCATAGTCGTGTTCAGTGGCCCATTTTTCATTTGATTCCAATTTCTGTCAAGTTGATATTTAACAGTAACCATCACAAATATAATACATGAAAATTTCTGGGTGGTTCTGTTACTAAGTGTAATAATTCGAAGGCTCATCTATGTAGTAGTAAGAATAAGTATTTTCTTTCTTCATGTGGTTGAATAACTTATAGTTTATTAGTATTATCCATTTATCAGTTGATGGTCTTTGCAGTCACTTCTTTGGGCTGTTACTAGTCATGATACCTGGTGTAGCTCTTCCCTCTGCATTGAAACATTCCCATAAATCTAAAGAAGTAAACGAAACTCACAACTATCATGTTAGTAGTTTAACATGACCCTTCCCAAAGTTATAGTGACACTAACAGCTGAATATTTTATGAAGATGAACCAGGAAAAGGTACAGACAAGACTCCAGCTGTTCTACATGGTAGACATTCCCAGGAATTCTGGATAGAAGACACCTTCAGGAAGCAAGAACCTTCTGTGTTGCTGATTACTTACAGTTTATACATCCTTCTACCTTTCAGATAAACATACCAAAGTTAGTTGACTAAATGCCAGGTTCCTTGTTCCTTCATGTAAGATGGCAGGGCATCATTCTCCAGAGTCTCTGGGTGAGGGTATTTATGTTAACCATTATGTATGATGATTTTTTTTCAAAGATGCAAGATCATTTTATAGGGAAAGTGTTAGTAGTCAACAAATACTTAAATATGTTGTTGATATTTATGGCCAATATTTCACTTATACATGCACTTAAACATATACATAGTTGTGGCTCTGGACTTTGGTGTAAATAATTCTAAAGATCTTAAAGAAGCACCAATCATGAATTTACAGCATAGAAGTGAGAAGTGAGAAGGGATGATGAAGCAATTCTCAAACAGGCAGGTTTTGGAGGAAACCTGTAGAGGAGTCTAAGGGAAAATCCTGAGTAAAGGAGGGTTAAAGCAGGACAGAAGAAAGAGCATGAGCCAAAGGAAGCATGAAAAGTCATTGCAGTGAAGGTCTATATTACTGAAACTGTGGAAGAGCATGAGGAAGGTTAGAAGAGGTTAATAAGGGTGATTAGAGGGACTCACAGCCCAGCCATTGTTGCAGCCAGTTCACAGCATGTATCTGCTTTTACACCCTTGCTCCTTGTGTTCTTTTCTTTTCTTTTATTTTTTTATTTCTGTGGTAAAGCAGCATGATCAAGGCAAGTTATAAGAGGAAGAATTCATCTAGGGATTAGGGTACCAGAGGGTTAGGGCCTATAATGACAGGGACTGCATGAGAGTACGCAGCACGCATGGCATCTGGAACTGGAATCTGAGCGTTGAAGGCTTGTAGCTCAATCACAGACAAGGAACAGGGAGAACAGACTGGGAATTGTACATGACTTTGAATGCTCAAATCTTACCATCAAGGATGTACTTCCTCCAGCAAGGCCACACCTTCTCAGCTTCCCCAAACAGTGCCACTAACTGAGGATCAAGCATGTAAATGCCACAGCCTATGGAGGCATTCACGTTTAAGCCACACTACTCTCATATGGGCATCACTCACTCATTATATGGTTATGGTTCCTTTGTCATGTTTTAAATCTCTTCACCCAAGATCAGGAACTGCTTAAACTCTATACCTTAGGCTTACATCCCAAACCTGCTCATTTTATCTGTAACATTTAAGCAATTAACAAATTCTCACTGGCAACTTCCCTTCCTGGCCCTTCATTGTCTTTCTTCCTCTATGGTTTTTTTCTCCTTTGAGGTCAGGGTTTTGATTTGTCCTCTAATTCATTCATGTTGTATATGTTTTCAAAATTTGTCCACTAGTGGACTTTTATATAAAAAAAGAGACTTTCTGCCTCCAGCATAAATTGTTATCACAAAGTTTGGTGTTCCAGGCTCAGCACCCACTGTCCTGTCTACTCTAGGTCTCAATGGGATCTCTCTGTAGTACATCCAGTGATTTTCATTGTTCAAAGATAAGGCCTGACCACAAGACCCCATTGCTGTCTCCATTTCTCTTTTTAAAGCTATTAATATGTTTATTTGGCATACTAGATACTGAATTTCACACCGGCTTCACTCATATTCACCTTTCTATTACCCTCTCTTGTCCCTCCATCAGTTTCCATCAGTCCCCTCTTCTTTCTCCCAATATTCTTTCTTCTGCTTCATACATACACATTTATTTACATGTATGTGTTTATTTATTTATTTGTCTCTCAGACATTGCATCTCGATTGCAGTTTCCCTTCTCTCCTCTCCTCTCAGTACCTTTCCCCACTTCCCCTCTCTCCCATATCCACTCCTCCATTTCCCTTAGGACAGGGCAGGTCTCCCAGGGATATCAACCAAACACGGCATATTAAGTTGCAATAAGACTTAGCACATCTCTCATATTAAGGTTGGGTGAGACAACACAATAGAAAGAAAAGGATCCCCAAAGCAGGCAAAGGAGTCAGAGCCTCTGCTCCCACTGTTAGGTGTCCATCAAGAACACCAAGTTACACAGCCATAACAAATATACAGAGGACCTAGGTTAGACTCATACAGGCCCCCTGTCAGCTCAGTCTCTGGGAGCCCAATGAGCCATGGTTAGTTGATTCCGTTGGCTGTGACCCTTCTGGCTCCTACAATCCGTCCTCCCCATCTTCCACAGGATTTCCTGAGCTCCACATGTTTGGCTGTGGGTCTCTGCATCTGTACCCATCAGTTGCTGGATGCAACCTCTCTGCCAGGCTCTGGTCTACAAGTAGAGCAGACTAACATTAGGAATCATTTCACTGACTTTTTTGCTCATCGTGTTAGTTTCTATCCTAGGTCTCTGAGCTATCCAGCCTCTGATTCCTGGCCCTCTAGACGGTGTCGAGCATGGCCTACCTCTTGTGGCATGGGTCTCAAGTAGGACCAGTCATTGGTTGGCAACTCCCTTAAGTTTTGTGCCACCTGTACTCCAGAACATCTTGCAGGTAGGACAAATTGTAGGTTGAAGGTTTGTCCTGAGTTGGTGTCACAGAACCTCACTGGAAGCCTTGCCTGGTTACAGAAGATGGTCTTCAGGCCATTGGCTAAAGTCATCTTTGTAGATTCCTGGGAGTTTCCATTACACTAGGCTTCTATGTCACCCTAGAAATGACCCCAATTCCAGTTGTGTCTCCCAGTACTCTCACATTCTATTTCCCCAACCCTCTTTATTTTAAATCCTTTATTTCCCAGTGCTCAAGCATTCTTGTTGACGGTGGCTTTGGGATCTTCCCCATGGTTTCTTTGCTTTGGTTCTGGTTGCCTGATCTTTAATGAATAATGCTTTTAGTACATCACTGCAAAAGAGATATTATCCAATGTCTCATGGTGATAGTCAAGTATTCCATGATTTTCTTCAGGGGTCTCTGCCAATATCATCCTTTTTTTCTTACACATACCATCTCTTTTTTATGACTTAAAAACTCATTGTTTATCCAAATAATATTTCTGTTTGTATGAAATATGCATGCATGTGCATATGGGCATATATGCATTCTTAGATAAATCATGCAACAGACTTGCTGCAGGCATGGAAAAGAAACCTTTAAGAATGATGGTGAGCTTTGCAGGAGGTGCCATCATGTATGTTGACATTTGTCACAACAAGGACGAAAAGCTTTGGCACAAGTCGCACAAGTTCCAGGACAGCTACCTGAGGCTCCTAGTCAAAACTGTACTGGTTTCTGGCCAGACAAAGCAACTCTACCCTCAATCAGGTTATGCTAAAAAGGTTACTTATGAGTCATACTAACTGGTCACCTCTGTTCCTATCTTGGATGATCCAAAAGATGAAGCTTCCCTGGCCAAAAGGACAAAACAGCTGTGCTTGTGGAGAAGGTCATAGATGATGTGAGGAGTTTGGAAGTGCCTAAGCTGAAGGTGTGCACACAGCAGGTGAGCAGCAGGAATGACGTCACACCTTCGAGGCTTAGAGGTATGATCATCACCTTTGTCTAGCTAGCCCTGGAGTTTACCAAGGGTGGTGGCGCCATGCTCCTGTCTGGTTTTCAAAAGGGTCCAGAAACCTCACAGAGCCACTCCAAACCCTATGTCCATTCTAAGTGCCAGAGGTTGGAGCATGCCAGAAGCAGAAGGAACAGCTATGGCTACAAAAACTAACCCTGGATCTTACGTTTCTTAAAAAAATTTTTTTTGCATGTTGAAAACAACCTTAATGATGGTGAACTGAATATGGATCTCCCTGCTGTGAACTTGCCAAAAGCCAAGTGTGTAATCTTGGTTCACATGCAGAGAGACAGATCACATGTTCATCCAGCAAGTACTGAGTCATCTCCTGCTTTCTGTCTGCTCTAGATGCGGTATGCTTTCTGCCCTTTTGGAGTTTCATGTCTTTTGAGAGAGTAGACATTAAACGGTTGTAACCATGGGAATAGGAAGTCACTTTTTAAAGTACGGTAAGTTCCAGTAGGGAAAAGAACAGAGAATAAGGAGACAGATAATAGAGACCTAGTTTAGATGGAGTTGTAAGAGAAGGCTTATCTAGGGAAGTCACTGAGAATGGAAAGGCAGAGCCTGCAGAAGGGTGAGAGGAAGAGGAATCTGGGCAGAAGGACCAGCATAGCAACGTCCACCATAGGGGCTTGGATGTTTAAAAGGTTTAATGAGCATTATAAAATGTGGATTTAGTGAATAATTATCATTTATTTCAGGATGCTCATATGACCACAATGTGGTGTAAACATGGCATCCTCATTTGCAAGTAATCTGTATAAATTATTACAGACTGTGGTCTTATTGGAATATTATAAAAAGAAACATATTTGTAAAGGAGAGTGGACGTGATAGCTTGGAAAGAACAAAATACTAACAAGAAGGAAGGAAAGAAAAACAATAGCTAGCAAAGATTTGCTGTGTTACAGTTGTTGTGTTTGGAAAACACACATCCAGTTCCCATCCAGTCTGTATCATGATCTTAAATGGTGGATATTCATCCTACTAGACAGAAGTTAAGATTGACTGAGGTTTACTAACTGGCATAATTAATAAGTGATAGGGCCAGCTCTAATTCTGTCTAATGGGTGACAGTGCCCTTCTCCTACAGCACTGTCACAGGATCACTATTTTAAAATCTCTAAGGCTGTCGGTGGCTAAGAGGACAAGGCACCATATAGCCATAACAAGAATACTAAAAGCAGGAAGTGCTCTTTAGGGCCCAAAACTCTATTTGTAGTGGTGTCTATGGAGAGAGCAGAATTAGGAGCTCCACATCAGGAAGGAGACAGTGTCAAGCACATAGATCAGGGAGCAAGAGTCAGCAGACAGTCTAATCCGAATGTGAGTCTAGGAGATGCACTGGAGCATCAGAGAGCTCGGAGAACTTCAAGGAGTGAGAAGCTATGGGGATGTGATCTCTTGACATCCCTGGACCCTGCCTGACCCTACTTATGCTACTATTTCTAGATAACAGAAAGTCAGATGGAGGTCAGTATGTCCTCGGTCAAGGTCCTAAGGAATTTGGATGCTTTTTTTGAGGATCAAGTTCTTGAATCATAGATGATCCTTTCTTCCTGTGATCTCACCTGGTAGAAAGAAGATAAGTTCTGTTGGACCCTAATCTCCAGGGCATTGATCTCACTGAGGAGGGCAAGGTCTCACAAATGTGTCAGCCCCACCAAAAGCCAAAGTCTCCTAATGCCATCACACTAGAAGCTATGTTTCTTTCTTTCTTTCTTTCTTTCTTTCTTTCTTTCTTTCTTTCTTTCTTTCTTTCTAATTTTTAAATGGAATGTGTGCATGTCTGTGTGTGTACAGTATGTGTGCTTGTATGCATACCAGCATGCATATGCATGCGTGTAGGTGCCATGGTGTACATGTGAAGGCTAGATGACCCTTTTGGATGTTGGTCCTCATCTTCTTATTTGAGATAGGGTCTGTTTTTTGCCTCTAGATCCCAGGCCAATTGACCCACAAGACTCCTGAGAGTTTCCATCTTCATCTCCCATCCCACCACAGGAGTGAGGATGTTGTAGATATGTGTGCAACTGAAAACAGATTTTTGAGGTGCACAGATTTGGATCCAGATCTTCACACTTGAATGGCAAATGTTTTACCCATAGAACCATCTCCTCAGTCCCTGGAGCTAAGATTTGAACACACCAATTTATCAGCAGTAATACCAACAGGTAGACCACAATATACCTACAACTAAGAACTAGCCGAATATCAGGAAGATGCTGCTGCAGCTGATGCCACTCCTCCTGGGCAGCCACTGGCCAGCAACCAGGAATAGTGGCTAAACCTGGACTTGATCACTGTTGCCCAGACCATCTGTTCCAGAAGTTCCTCTGGACTCTGATGTTCTCAGGTTAGCATTGATGCCTGGATCTCTTCTGACCTGTGAGCATCTCAGTGCAATAGTTAGAGGAAATCTAGGAGGAGCCAGGGTATTGTTTTGGCCTATTGGGATACCTGTGTCTTATACCTATTATGTGTCAAACACTGTTTTACAAAAGCTGTGTCTATGAATGCATTTAATCTTCTAGAGACCATGAGTGAGTACTAACCACTGACATCAGATATAGACGGCTCACAGTATCTAAGTACCATAAAGTTTCACAGTAATTTGTAGCTAGAGTCTGTGTCCATTATAAAGTTCAGAGCCTTTTGCTTTTTCTTAGGCACTCTGCTTTGGAGGAACTGTAGACTGAAAGACAAAGGGGCATGGCTGCCACTCTTACTCCCTAGCTCTTCGTAGGCCCTTTCCTTCAAGGTTTTCATTGTATCTTTCCCGCTGTTCACACCAGGATCATTGGCCTAGAGGCTTCTGGGGATTATTCTATCTGGCTCCCATCTTGTTGTAGGAGTGCTGGGATTTCAGATGTTGGTGCTTTTGTTTCTGGCTTTTATGTGAGTTCTGAGAATCTGAATCTATGGCCTGTGACGCTTCCTTTCATGCTCACCTAATTTCTGGGGACCCTTGTCCACTCATCTTTCAACTCCCAGTCAGCCCTATGGCCTTGGCCAGCTCTGTTCTGACAGACAGAGCATGATCCCAACGTTACACGTAGGCATGGCACCTGATGCCTTTATTTCACAGCTCTAAGAACTAATTCTACAAAGACTTTGTTGCCTGTTCCTCCCCGCAGACATCATACTCCAGGGCAACGCTACATGAGTCTATGATGATGAAAGTCCAGTGAACATATTGGCTAGATATTCCTACCCTGGCAACCTGGGTCTCAGTTACCTAGGAGAGAGGAGAGCTTGAAGCTTCCTGCAGAGCCACACCGACATTATGCAAAAGCATATGGTTGAAAGTTCCACCAGGAGGACCTGGTGGGCACCAGGACACCAGCTCTTTGTCCTGAAGAAAATAGTGGGCAGGAGTTTGGAGAAGTGAACCAGCTTGCTAGGTTTAGTGATAAAGCCAGTTGTACCACCCCATCTCTGAGATTCCTTAAGTGACCTCCCTGATGCTACACAACCCAGGTGTCTTGCCACCTCCCAGACAAAGTAGCTCCTCATAAAGGAGCCAGGACAGTGCAGGGAAATAGCTAGCGGGAAAAAAAAAAAGCTACCGGCATTATCTCAGGTCTGGGTTTGCACTTTCTTGCACAACTGAAGACAGCTGTTTCCCACACTCAGGAGTAAGGAGATAGATTACAGCTTTTCCCAAGGCCTTCTGTGCTGAGCACCACAAGACACACTTCTTAGTCTGAGGGACCCCCCCTATTCAGGGTGGTCTGCCACCCTCTTTATCGACATGGGTTTTTATCCTTCCTACTGCTTTTCAGCACAAAGGAAGATGAACCCTTGAGGAAAGTAGCACACGAATCAAGTGCTGTGTACTCAGAACTTCCACTTGAAAGAATTATGAGAAAAATAGAAAATTTCCACACTACTTTGGATTCCTCAAAACTGCTATGTAGGAATTGTTTCCTTACTTTCTCCAAAGACTTATGTAACTCAGGTGGTGTAATTTCTGCTTTATCAATGATGAAACAGAAGTTGGTGAGGGTGACGTGCCCAGTGTCTCACTACTAAAAGCATTTTTGGGACCTGGACCACCTATGATGTTGAGCTGTGTTACCGTCATTGCATGTAATCAAATGAAGTCCAGTGTGAGGAACACATATTTAAGTGATATGAGCTGTTTTTAGCCACATTGGGTGTAAATATAAACATGGCGCTGGCTTTGCATATGTAAGCCATAATTGAGGCATTAAAATGAATTATTTCTGAAAACTAATTTATTAAAGAACTATTTGTTTGTGGTACTACTTATTTAGAAAGAATTTATTTGTGAGACTAGCAAGTGTAAAAAAGTCTATGTATTCCTGCTATCATTGTGTTTAATAAAAAATATTAAAGATGCATGTTTTAGCCATTTTTATACCCCAAACTCCCAGAATGCTTGCTTTTTTAAGTAGAAAGAACATAATAGACAAAAAATGATAGAGAAAAAATTCAGGGGAGGAAAATTGTTCCAACACCAACCTTTTGAGGCATCACTAAAGGCAGCTGTTTCTGTTATAATTTTGAAAAGCACTCTGGGTCTTTCTTGCTGCCTGAACAGCCATTATGCTAGAATAGGACTGAAGTGAGGACAACAAGAATTGGGGGATACAGATTGGGACTGAAAGGCCACAGACCAGGCTTGCATCTCATGCTGCTGGCCTCTGGAGGTAAGCTAGATGAGGCAGGGTTGCTTGCCTGGGCCTCTATTTTTCCCTTTGTAAACTAGATGCACCTGGACAAGTATTTAGACACACAAGGCAACAGAAATATAATTACCACAGTCCTTCTGGGTAAGACAAGGGATTCCAAGTGGTTCCCTACATAGACTTGTTTTCACCCAAATCCTTGTAAGGGAAGTGTGGAATATGAGGAATTGTGCCTAGGTGAGGTCAATAGGCTTGCCCAAATTCACAAACTAGAGCAAGGACTTGATTCAGTTCTGAGGCCTCTAATTGGATATTTCATTCACTTAGTGAAACCGAAGACTCCATGCTTGCTTCCAGCATTCAACTGTGAGGGCAGATGTGTAAGGTGACTGAGCCCATGAGAAAGGCGTTTATGTTTAAGAGGCTTCTGTGCATGGATGCTGGCGAAGTCAAACTAACATCTCCTTTTAGTATGCAGCAAGTGCCGTGTCTCTGTTAATCGTATTCAGTCAGGCAGACTGGAGAAGAGAAAGGAATCAAATAAACATTTCGCTTAACCTTTACAATCCACACATGCTGATTGTCCCGCTAGATTTAGAATACTGTCCTGCCTGTAATCACCAGTCACGTTCTGTGATCTCTACAGACCTCTTTGTTCTCTGTTCTTCCTCGCTTCCTGTCATTTTATGTCTATGGGATTTCTTTCCCCTGATTCCCAGCACATCTCATTGCTCAAATCAATGTCTTTCTGTCTTGAGTTTCACCCTGTCCTCTTGCTACTTGGTGACACTGGGGTGAAATGCAGCTCAGTGGTGATCTATTGGACAGCCTACATCTGGCACGCTCCAGGACAAGGAGAGGCACGGAGCCTCATAAATCGCACCAGAAGGGCCTTGACATCATCATCACCATATAGCAAACAAAGGAAGGGAAAAAGAAGTTGCCAAATGAATCAATCCATTAAAGGAGTGGTTGATGAGATAATTCAATAGTTAAGAATAAAGTCTACTCTTGCAGACCACTGAGTTTGGTTTCCAGTACCCACATTAGGTGGCTCACAGTAGTCTGTAACTCTATCTCCAGAGCATCTAACTCTCTCTTCTGGACTCTGAGGGTACCAGCACTCACACTTGCACATGCCCACACATGCCTGGAAATAAAAATAAATCTTATAAATAAATATCTTTTTAAAATATATATTTTATTAATTTATTCATATTACATCTCAATTGTTGTCCCATCCCTTGTATCCTCCCATTCCTCCCTCCCTCCCACTTTCCCCCTACTCCCCTCCCCTATGACTGTGACTGAGGGGGACCTCCTCCCCTTGTATATGCTCATAGGGTATCAAGTTTCTTCTTGATAGCCTGCTAGGCTTCCTCTGAGTGCCACCAGGCCTCCCCATCCAGGGGACGTGGTCAAATATGAGGTACCAGAGTTCATGTGAAAGTCAGTCCCCACTTTCCACTCAACTGTGGAGAATTTCTTGTCCATTGGCTAGATCTGAGTAGTGGTTCGAAGTTTACTGCACATATTGTCCTTGGCTGGTGCCATAGTTTGAGAAGGACCCCTGGGTCCAGATCTGCTCATCATAATGTTCTTCTTGTAGGTTTCTAGGACCCTCTGGATCCTTCTATTTCCCCATTCTCCCTTGCTTCTCTCACCTAGAGTCCCAATAGGATATCCTCCCCTCTGTCTCACTTTCCTGGTCAGTGAAGACTTTCATGGGACATGCCCCTTGGGCTAGTGTCCAGATATAAGTGAGTATATACCATTTGACTCTTTCTGCTTCTGGGTTAGCTCACTTTTATGATAATTTCTAGTTCAATCCATTTGTCCACAAATTTCAGGAATTCCTTGTTTTTAATAGCTGAGTAGTATTCCATAGATCCTTTTTATCTTGACATTGTCATCCTGTCTTGATACAAGCAACTAACTACTACTATGAGCACCACCATCCACAACACGTTAGACAGGGAATCTATGGAATGTAATCTTTTGGATGTTGTTGTATTCAATGAGGCAATAGCAAATGCAGTGATTAGTAAGTCAAAGCCATTGTGCTGGACAAAGTTCTGGAGTTTAAGAACAGGCATTATTCTGATACATCTCTTTGGGTAGTTTGGTTGCTTTTGGAATGATGTGAGTCAGATTTCATCAAAATTTGGGCAAGATGAAAAAAATATCTTTGCAACCACAGACAGTAAATGGGAATGTAAAACTCTATGGTGGTTTGAATAAAAATGGCCCCCATAGGTTCATAAGGAGTGGCACTCTTAGGAGGCGTGACCTTGTTGGAGTAGGTGTATCATTGTTCGAGGGAGTGTGTCATTGTGGGTGGGCTTTGAGGTCTCAAATGCTCAAGCCAGGCCCACTGTATCACTCTCTTCCTGCTGCATGAAGATGTAGGACTCTCAGCTCCTTCTCCAGTGGCAAGTCTTCCTGCATGGTGCCATGCTTCCCATCATGAAGACAATGCACTAGACATCTCGGAAACTGTAAAACAGCCCCAAATAAATGTTTTACTTTATAAGAGTTGTTACAGTTGTAGTGTGTCTTTTCACAGCAACAGAAACCTCCAACTAAGCCAAGCTCCCGACATACAACAGTGCTGTCCTGTCCAACGTGGTCACCACTAGCTACATATGGCTTTTGATGTTGTGAAGAGTGGCTAGTCCAGGCCTAACTTTGCTCTAAGCATGTACACTGGATTTTAGATACTTAGTTGGATGCGAGGGGAAGAAGTATAAAGAATAATATAAATGGTTTTTGTATTTTGATTCTGTTGGGGTAAGATTGATGAAATATGCATTCAAATAAAATACATTACTAAAATGAATCATACTTCCCGTTTATTTTTTAACTTATTTTTTAAATAACTGGTTCATCTTCATTGTTCTCATCATCTCTATATACAACAGCACTGGAGTCCCAGAGTTGTCATTATGCACAAACAGAAAAATCCTTTCTATAATAATGGTCAAATTAGCCAATGTGGGCAACACCAGAGAATATCACACAGACACACACACACACACACACACACACACACAGAGACAGAGACAGAAACACACAGAGAGAGAGACAAAGAGAGAAAGAGACAGATTACTCTTAAGATCAGGACCGATAAAGGAGGCCAATGTCACTAATCTACAGTAACAAAACCAACCACCCTATGAAGAAGCCCTTCATGGGGATTCTAGACCAAGGCAAGGACATTTTCATGGTTGTTGCCATATCTGCCCACAGATGTTTTGATTTTAGAGACGAGAAGATGAGAGTTTGTCCTATTGGTTTTAATAAGCACTACTCAGTGATTAAGTCTGTGCTGGCTATGCTCTGGAAGGCTCCCGGACTCTTATGTTGACTCCCTGACTCCACTCTAAAGAACATCTTCAGGTCTTCTGATGACTACATCTTAGTTTGGAATTGCCTCCGAGGAATTTTCAGCAGCTACAGTGTCTAAGTTGTCTTTATAACAGAAGGCAGCTTCAACTGGGCCCATTCTAGCAGGTGACATGGAATGTTCTGGCAATATTTATAACCAAATAAAGGAAATTCGAAATTCTAGTTCCCAACACCCACCACATGTGCATGTGTGTATGTGTGCCTCCATGTGTGTGCATGTGTGTGAGTGTGTGTGTGTGTGTGTGTGTGCATGACTCTGTGTGTACACGTGTTTATGCTCGCATGTGTGGAAGGGAGGCCCTCACTTTATCTAGCTGCAAACCCAGAATTCCAGAAGAAAAGCTGCTCATCAAGTCAACAGCTTGGTTGTACCCCTGGGAGTGGGGGATGTAGTGAAGATTTCAACTTCCATTCTGGGTCCTCAGGCTACACTATTCACAATATATAGTTGTGGGTAAGGTGAGTTCCCTCAGATTTCTTGTTTAAAAAAAATTACAGAATTTGCTGCTAACCAGTCAAGAAATTGAATGCCAGAAATGATTTTTTTCTTTGTCTTTTATCATCTCTAGTTCTTGAAAGACAAGAACAGATATGGCTGGTTTTTTTTAAACCTGGAAGATAATAGATGAATGGGAGTCTTTTATGCTTTAACATAAACACAAACATAAGCAAGAGAAAGGATGAACTGCAAAAATGCATATTTTAGAGTGCTTGTTTTCCGAGTCAGAGTGCCATGTAGCCTTGAGTTTGCTGTGCAGCCAAGGATGGCTTTGGACTTCCGATCTTCCTGCTTCTGCCTCCTGAATGCTACAGGAGATGCCACACCCAGTTTACAGGGTGCTGAGGATGGAATCCAGAACCTCAAGAATGCAAACACTCTTAACAATTATGCCACACCCCCGCTCCAAAAGTCAGGTCTTAATCCTCAGCTCCAAGTGCTAAACCAGGAGAGGCCACTCTTTTGGAGTCTTAGTTTAGTGGTATTGCAGCTAGTAATGCCTCTGTTTTCCCTCCTACTGTAAAAGGAGGAAAAGTCAGGGTAGAAGCCAGTCTCGGCCTTCAGATACTTGGCATGAGCACACAGCTTGTCAGCAACCTGCCCCAGACTGAGAATGCAGCAGTATTGACCACTGAAGCCAGTGGCACTGATCAGTTCTCTGCTCTGTTCTGTTTTGCGGAGGTGAAGATGTTAACCTGAAGCTTCTCAGCTGTGCTCATCAGTATCGCTGAGATCTCATAACTTCTCGCTTGTCAGTGTTTCAAGAATTTATCGTATTCCCTGTAGCTAGTTTCTCTGTATCACAGGCCCTCAAGCTTCTGAGCTGGTCTTTAAAAGCAAGTTTGGTGCAGGCTGGAGAGTCACTTGGAGCTTTTTCATTTTGTCTTCTGTAACATTCTAGGCCCCGTCACTACCTCTACACATGTTTGCATGAGGCACGGTCTGCATATTCAACCATGAGACCATTTCACCAGTATCTATACCTAGCCAACACACAGTAAAGATGCCCATCACAGTTGCTGATTCGCTAAGGTGCTTCTTAGACTTGATTCTCTGAAGGTGTTTAGTGTCCTGCCTCAGTGGTGGGAGGGCTGCTCTCATGTTGCCTCAGTGGTGGGAGGGCTGCTCTTGCATTGCCCCCTTGTACCAACAGCAACTCTGAGCAGGGGGACGATTTTGAAGAGGGCCTTGGGCTGCTCCATCTAAGCCAGCAGCCCCAGAGATAATTGTTGAAAGGTGTTTAGCTCACAGTGGTTGCTGTCTTTGCTCCAAGCCGAATCTCACAGGATGTTGGCTGCAGTCATGGCCCAGGTTAAACATAGACTGTGGCCTCATAGCTTGATGTTGCTCAATTCATTCGTTATATACTCATCAAAAATTGACTGAACCCCTACAGGGTGACAAGTAGTGTTCTAGAAACTGGGAAGATAGGTGTGAACAAGGCAGGCAGTGCCGTCAACTCTAAGAAGTGTCCACTTGGGAAGGAAACTGGTGTTCAAAAATAAACCTGCCGACGGGGACTGTGTTAAGAACCACACAGATAAAGCCTATTGCCTTGAGACCTCAGAATGGCCACCCAGAGACATAGGTTCCCAGCATTTCCTGTGATATGGCAGTGGGCACTGAGAGGCCAGCAGGTCCACAGGGTGCTTTGAATTCAGTAACAGAGGTGAGGCAGGGCTTTCCCAGCCTCGCCACAGTGCTGCAGGGGATTCTACTGGGGCCAGGATGTAACATTAAAAAAAAAGCATCATTTCTTATTGTGAAGTTCCTCCCTTTGTTCAGGGTTATGACTATTAAGCAAGTGCATAATCGAAGAAAAACATTTATGATACCCCACATTTGGGCTTCATTATCTATACATTGCTAGCTACTGTCCAAAAGTTCATAGAAAACAAATGACTGCAAAAGTGAATATCATTAATAAAAATAACGCGATAAAGGTTCTAGAAGCTCCTGGATGTCAGCGACTAGCTTTCTTCTGCCAAGGGAGAGAAGGAATCTAGATGGGTTTGGAACACAAGAGTATGCTATGGAGGTGAAGGCACCAGAGGAGAGGAAGTAGCTTGTACCATGCCTGAAAGAGCAGAGCTCATGCTGGGAGGCTGGGAGCAGGGTGGGGACCATAATTGCTTCTTCTGGTTAGAATATGAGTGCCCTAGAGGAGGGGGTGAGAGATGGGCTGGCTTAGCTCACAGAATAATCCCCTTTTCTATGGCTGTCAGGAACTCTGGGAGGTGATGAGCCAGAGAGAAACTCTGAGGGGGCACAGACCCAACGTGGTGGGCCATGTGGACCTCCGTCATCTGAGAGGTGAGACCCCAATGTGTGCCAAATTGCCCCTTCAGGCTCCAGCCTCTCCTTAAACCATGGACCGTTTGCCTGTCTGGAATGAGATAATCTGTCAGACACCAGCTGCTGAGCATTCTTCCCTCATGGGCACATTTATTATTATGTTACAATGCGCATGGAGAATCTTAACCATTCTCCATTCACTGGAGTGAAAATGATTAAAATATGTTTCTTTCTTTCTTTTTTTGTTTGGTGTGTGTGTGTGTGTGTGTGTGTGTGTGTCTGTGTTTTGTTTTGTGTGTGCAAAGATTCTGCAACCTTCCTTCTGCCACAGACAGCATCACTGGTCATGCACTGTGTTAGGGGAGCAGGCTGGGGGAGTCCTTGTCATAATTAACAAAACAACCAGCAAGAGAATCCCAGGGTCTCCTGGAGGGGAAGCGAGAGACTGTATAGAGCCTTTGTGATCAGCCCAGGAGTTCAGCAGCCAGGGATGCTGGGCTGTGTCTCTGCAAAGTGCACGGGATGGGCTGGCTGGCTGTGAGAGCTGCACCATGTCTAATTATGTACCAGGAGGCAAGAAAAGGTGTAGGTCTGTCTTTCCAGTTCAGAGGGAGAAAAAAAATATGTGGTGTCTCGCGTCTAAGAAACGAACAGGCTGACCTTTTCAGAGCGTCTGAAAGAAAAAACCAGATGTATTTCTCAAGAGTCAGTGTGACTGAAGGCTCGCATTGTGCTCTCACATAAAGGGAGAGCGAACCAGAAACCAGCAGCTGATGATCTGAAGCCAGGCTGTGCTATTGTCCGGCACACAAATGTTCTACAAGGACCCAGACCACCATGCAGTCCTCTGTGCATAGACTATGGAGTTTGAGGGAGAAGGCGGGGGAGGGGTAACGCAGGCTTTTCTTTTCCTCTTTCCCTTTCTTCCCTTCCTGAAACCTTTTTCCTTCCAATCCCTCTGCAGTTGCTCACTAGCTAGCAATTATTCCCCTTGACCCTCCTTGCTCTCCAGACAGGGGTGTGGGCCTCTGAAGGTTTCCTCTCTTTGTACCTGACAATCCCATGTCACAGGCAGGCTCTCTGGGAGGAGGTGAGGTCTCAGCTCCCTGGGGACCTTCACGGGGGTGAGGGGGGTGAGGGGTGGGGGTGGGGAGGAGTGGAGTGGCTGTGATTTATTCTCCACAAGGCAAAGTCAAAGCTAGGCAACCGTATGTACGCTGGGAGGCAGGCAAGGAGAATCCTCTTCTGTTCATCAAGGGCAGCTCTTCTATTGTCCTTGGGGGGAGGCCCAGGGCAAAGGTTTGCTGTGTAGAGGGGGGAAGGGAGAAGGAAGAGAAAGATGAAAAAGAGGAAGGCAGCCAGCAAGACTCTTTCCTATTCTCTCACTCGGATTAGCCTTTGCCTTCCTAGTGTTGGTGGGCACATCCTGTGTCCCCGGCAATCTGCAGTGGTTGGAGGTATACACTTGGCTTACCTGCCTCTTGGCTTCCCATTGTGGCCAGTATTCTCTTTGCACCAAGTGGGTTCCCAGTGAGCAGCTGCTGACAGCAATTAAGCCCTTCAGATTATTGGCTGCGTGCCCACTTGTCATCAAAGAATAGCTCCCACTAGCAGCAGCCTCCTTGACTAATGCAAAGTGGCCCCAGTCTCAGGGACTCCATCACATACTTTATTTGGGGGTAAATCCCCCCCAAATCAATAGATATTTAATAAACTTTCATTATCCAGTAGGCAAAAACAAACAAACAAACAAGGTCACTTAACAAGATGAAATCATAGCTTTCCATCCTTTTAAGAGGTCTGACTATACTTTTCATAAACATCTACTTGGGACCCACTCAACAGTAATCTAGAATAAGGGTCTCATTCCTTCTACAGTTGGGACCAGAAATCCTAGTTCCCAAAAGCTAGACACAGGGCCACTTCAATGCCCAGCTTTCGGCACTGCCCCTGGGGTAATTGCAGGTTATACTTTGTCTTATTGTTGTAATTCCTTACTAGAGAGAATTCTGATCATATATATGTTGGATCTTGTATCTCTCCTTGAAATAACCATAAAGTTCATGTAATTGCAACAATAACTGTACCCACCACTCATATTTGCTGAGTGCTTAATGTGTGTTTTCTGGTATTGTTTTAAAAGCTACTTTAATTTTTTTTTCCATTTTGTGAAATACACTGTTAGTACCAAGCAGAATGGTTAGCATTACATTTAATTCAATAAATACTTTTGGAACCAAGACAAGGAATGAGTGCTCTATTCTTTCTAAAAGTGCATCAAACAAATCAAAGCAAAATACTAGAAAAAGAAGCTCTGAGAAAACAATCATGTCAAAAACATCGTCTTTTAAAAAATATGAGTGAATCTGGCTTTGGGCAATAATTTTCAAAGATGTCACGTATTTTGGAACGTATTTTTATTTAACATGTACTGGGGAGCTGGAGAGATGACTCATTGGTTAAGAACATTTGCTGCTTTTCCAGAGAACTTGAGTTTGGGTCCCACTTCAAGAACTCCTGCAACGCCAACGGCATGGGATCCACTGTTCTCTTCCGGCCACCGCTGATAGCCGCATACAGGTGGCACACACACACATATCCACATAAATAAAAGTAAATCTTAAAATATATCATGAAATGAGCTATTTTAGAAAATTTGTTAAATGTAAACAATTTTTGGAGAAAGTTATTATTAGATCTCTTGTTAGACAGAGAATTGAGCAGTTGCATGGTGGACCTGGCTGTGGGTTTTGGAGACAGGGTCTCTCTCTAGCTGTCACTCAGCCTACGCTGGTCTGGACCTGAGTGTGTAGCTCATGTTGTTCTTAACCTTTGATTTTCCTGGCCTAGCCATCTGAATGCTGACATTGCAGACATGAGCTACCATGCCTGGATAAAAGTTTTTTTATATTATAAAGAAGTCATCTCTTTCATCCCAAATATGACAACTGGTATGTAGTAACAACTTAACATCTTTAAAGATTCCACCCCGCCCCCCCCCCCCCCACAGAGGCATGTGGCTATACACAAACTTTTCTTTTAATATCATCACTGATACTGCGTTTAAGATTTCTCTTAAGGAATATCAAAGGTTCTGAAGTGAATGGTCCTATTTAACAGATAAGAAAACTGAGGTTCAGAAAGATGATGTAGCTCATAATAGAAAACCGTTGGCAACTCCACACCTGACATGTTCCGGCAGTCCTGTTATCATCTGAAACATGGCCTGGGGTGATGGATGTTTACTCTGATATGTTGGCTGATATCCTAATCGCAGATGATAATGCATTAATTTATTCTTAAAATTTGACTGAAAGTCTTCTCTGTGTCAGGCACTGCCTTGGAAACTGGAGAGAGAAAGAGAGAGAGGGAGAGAGGGAAAGAGGGAGAGAGGGAGAGAGGGAGAGAGAGAGAGAGAGAGAGAGAGAGAGAGAGAGAGAGAGAGAGAAAAGAAGAAGAAGAAGAAGAAGAAGAAGAAGGAGGAGGAGGAGAAGGAGCAGGAGGAGGAGGAGGAGGAGGAGGAGGAGGAGGAGGAGGAGGAAACAATAGAGAAATCCTGGGGTCAGTGACTTTAAAATAATCTCACTATCAAAAATTGTAGACAGTAGCTGTATATGTCTAATTAGTTTTAAATAATTGAAAATTGAAAAAAAAAAAAACAAGAAAGAAAGAAAATTCAGGTCCTCAACTCCCCTGCTAATTTGGAGCATGCAAATCATTTTGTTTCAGGTGTTTTGGTTGCTGTGTGTGTGTGTGTGTGTGTGTGTGTACTGGAGAGCATGTGGCATTGAACACACACAGTTCTGAGTATCCTCCTATTTAGGCTGTGAGTAAATACACAATGTTGTAGGTGGCAGTAATGACACTTATGAAGACAATTAAGGCCAGGCGAGAGGATGAACAGAGAGAGGAAGAGAAGGGGCCCTTTGTGCAGGGTGGATGACTAGGTTGTCTGAAGGAAGAGGGGAGCCAGTCTCATGAAAACTCAGAGGTGAAGACAGCAGGCAAGCGAGAGCAGTGGACAAGGACAAGAGGTAAGGACATGTCTGAGGAGTGGCAGGGGCCTCTCCGGTTGAAAGGGCAGTCACTGAAGGGGAGGGGGAGCTAGAGGGAGTGAGGCCAGAAAGAAAGGCTAGATAGACAATGTAGAGCCGGGGTCACCTTAAAGGCTGAGCACCAGGAAGGGCCTTTCCCCTTCCCTCCACTCTTCTGTCTTGTTGTCTGCTCTCTAGCCTTTCCTCTCTCCTCCTACTTCCTGTTACTCCTCTCTTCCACTCTATCCCTTTTCCTCTCCCTTTTTCTCATCTCTTCTATTTTCTTGACTCCTTCCCTCTTCTCTTCTCTGCCTCCCTTCCTCTTCCCTTCCTTCTTCCTCCTCCTCCTCCTCCTCCTCCTCCTCCTCAAGGAAGCAGAGGACAGGGCAGCATTCACAACAGGCAGCAGCTGCTCAGTCCAGATTTCCTAACTGCAGACCCATAGCCTGGGCCTTTGCCAAGTCCTTTACCTTTGCCTTAGCAGAGGGATAGCTCTTATAGTCCTAGAATTGAATATCTATAGGGTAATGATGATGTGATAACTGTCTGAAGTTCATAGCATATTTACTGGGCATCTACTGTGCATGGGTGGTTTGATAGGTAAGGGGGATTTCTAAGACCCTGCAATTTCTATCCTGAAACCAGGAAAGTTGGGTAAATTGGGATGTACTGGTCTGGCCTAGGTCACTACAGAGATAGATACCATGCCTGCCTGACAGAGGGGACAGAGAATATGAAATCCTAAGGGCTTTGATTGAGAAATACAGTTTTTCTGGCATACTGACAGCTTTCAAGGATGCAGTACATGAATTATGTGGAAGGAAGGCTTCCTGGAGGAAGGGACTTTCTGGTCTGATTGTTAGTGATGAGGAAGGGTGTCTACAGAGCGGGGCTCCAGCTCTAATGCTCCCGAGCTCTCTGTAAAGATTCATGATGTGCATCTGTTGTGTTACCCACTGTGTTGTGTATGTTATACACCTGCTACCAGAGAAGAGAAATAGACAGCCCCCAGATGCCTGAGTCCCCACCAGGACCGACATGCTGCCTGGCTGATGGTTATGCTTCATAAGCATCAGAGAGGAAGGGAGTGGGCAATATTTGTCCTTGAGAATATCAATATTTGGACAAAGCAGGGCTGTTGATCATTTCTGGAGTTCTTCTGGGAAGAAGGGGAACTGAAGGAGCCTGGACAAGACTGCACAGTCATCTGAAGCTGTAGGACTGAGAAATCACAGGCTTTTCAAAGGCAGGCTCTCTCACTGAGTGCGCCTCAAGCTCTCAGAGGCAGGCATTAAACCCCACCACACAGTCATTTAGAATTTCAAAGGTTTCTTCTTCAGGGGGTGGGACACAAAAGACACCACGGTTATTCACATAATCCTGGGACGGTGGGAAAAAGAGTGGACCATTAACAAGATGCACTGCAAGCTTCTATGAGCAAAGGCAAGAGCTATTCTGCCAGCATAAAGGAGCCTCATTATGGTGGCTTTAAAAAAGATTATTATCATTATTTCTCTTTAAAATTCACTCCTGCATTCTACCTAAGTTGGGAGAGCTTAAAAAGGGAGAGAATATTTTTTTTACAAGTACTCCACAGATCACTAAGAAAGACACAACAGTCAACATTCAGGACACACACACCACTTTCTCTCTGTCAATCAGCATTTAGAAAAAAAAATGCAACACCTAAATTAAGAAAGCCTCCCTCCCCCAAGACCTTTCCTCTCTGCTCTGGGTGGTTTGAAATGGATTCGGAATCCTAGCCAATGGTTTGAAGGCTCAAACAAGGGGGACGTGGCGTTCAGTGAGCTCCTGGTTCCCCACATTATCTTGCACGGCTTCATCTGTCTTCTCTGTCCTTTGTTTTGGAATTACATGAGGCAAATGCCAGCAATCTAAGTTGGAAAACCAGGAGCCCAAGCTGCAGGAAGAGCCAGCAGACAACAGTGTCTCTGAATTGCTATTGTTTCTATTTTAGGAGCCCACTGAGTGATTACTTTGGGTTAGGGTAACAGTGTGCATTACCTTGCTCAGGCTGAAAATGTCTTTCAATAAGAAGGCAACACGGAGGCCCATGTGATACAATCCTGTAGACAGAGCCAAGTGGAATACATCAAAGCGAGCCTTGATGCAGATGTTTCATGCAGAAGAAAATTAGGTCAGAGACCACTTCAATTTCAGCTTCTGCCAGCCTCGTTTGAGAGCTTCCAGTGAATTCGTAATGAATAGCTTCTAGGGCACTTTTCTCTCATTCAGTCACAGGCTGCCACAGCCAGATGAGCGTTCCATGTGGAATCTTCTCTCATTATTTAAAACTGCTACTTTGTGTTCTGAAATTCCAGAACCCTTCCAACGCACTACCACTATGGGCCCCGAAACAAAAGACCAAAAAAAAAAAAATACAGAAAGGCATTAGTTTCTATCACATTCCTGCACACCCCAGCTTTCTCTCCTCATCCATCATCTCCATACATGTTTTTTAATACATCCCCAAAGCCCCCTTTCATCTGCCTATGCAAGTGCATGAACTGCCGGCTGAGGAAGATTGGAGATGTCGGGTGTTTTAATCTTACTCAACTCTGAAGGAGCTGAGTGGCCTATACATGACCAGAACGCTTTGTTGGCTCCTCACAGGGAATGTGCATGCGTGAGTGAGTGTGACGTGCATGTATTAAAAAAAAAAAAAGGCTTTTCTCTGAAAAGAGAAGAGAAGGGCAGTGCGACCTCCGTGAGAGTGGATGATGCATCTTTTCCCTGCCCACCCTAACCCCCAGCCCCGTCTCACACGTTATTTATTATATTGGAGGCTGAGAATCTAGGGCACTCTGGTTGCCTCCTCTTTCATATATCCTCGCCGCCTACCCTTGTCGGGGCTCACACTGACAAATTCTTACTGATTGGAATGGGGCTGAGAGGAGTGGAGCTCTTCGATTCATGGAAAGGAGAAGAGTCATTAGGCTTGAAATGCATCTTGGGGGGACGGTACAGGAAGGCAGGCACAGAAGGTCACGCAGGCTCCTCAAAGCCAGGGACGACGTGCCCTTTCCCATGGGAAAGAGAATGAGGTGGCAGCCCCAGCTCCTGCTCCCAGTGACATGACTACTTTGTGCTTGTTACATCCAACGCACCAGGGCTTTCTCCATCAGGCTGTTTACAAGGAAGCAAGGCATCTCAGGAAAGCTCTAGAAGGCCTGCTTGTGCTTCAGTTCCTCACGGGAAGTCATCACCATGATAGAATTTCTCTTGGCATTTTATTTGAAAGGCTGTATGTGGCACACAAAGACACCAGCATCCCAGCACTGTGCCACTCCCCTCCATTTCCTCTTTGTTGGCTCATTCCTGCAATTGTCTGTCTCTATGTCATTCTCTCGCTGTTTACTTTCTGCTTCTGTTTGTCTGTCTGTGTGACACACACACACACACACACACTTCTGGGAAGGGCAGATGCTGGAGAGACAGTGGCAGAGGAGTAGAAAGATGACCCAACAGAGAGATAGGTGGATTTAAGCGTGAACTTGGATGAACAGCTAACCCTTTCTCTAAGTTCGGTGTCCTGATCTGGAAAAAAAAATGGATACTGATCCTGAGTCCCCCACAGCTTGAACATTAACACGATGAATAATTAATTAGTCCCTCATGTGACAGGTAGTCAATGCCATTCAGTGTCTGGCTGTGGATTGTAGTAACAGACCTACCCACCAGGTAGGAGAGTCTGATTCCTTTTCAAAACACTGCAGTGGAGGGCAGGGTGGCGGTAGTGGCAGTGGTGGTGGCAGTGGTGGCAGTAGTGGTGGTGGTGGTGGCATTGGTGGCAGTGGCAGTGGTGGTGGTGAGAAGGAGTGAAGCTCAACACAGGAAAATTACTGTTGGCTTTAGGATCAGATGTATATGTGACCTGATTGTGAGACCTCAGGCTTGTTAACCTCTCTGCCCCTGTTTTAGCGGTAATTACATGGGTATAATACTTCTTATGAAAATCAGATAGAAGAGCAAATGAAAAGGCGTGAAACTAAAGCTCTTATCACAGTGTATATGACACCTGCTCACCAAATACAGGGTGATCTTTTTGTTGCCACCAAAACAATGAAGGCATTCCTGCAAGAGACTGAGGACTGGGGAGGGGGGGCGTGGGGGGGAAGGGGGATTAAGATGAAATTCTCACACAATTTGAATTGAATGCAGTTTCTTCATGTGGAGAATATTCTAACACACACACACAGACACACAGACACACACAGACAGACAGACAGACAGACACACACACACATGCACACTCATGTACATGCACCATTCAGTTTCTAAAGGCAGTGGCAAGCTAATCTTATGATAACACACTGAAAGGCTTAGTAGAGATTTGTGGCCCCGAGTGCTGAGTAAACATTAGTTCTTTTCATGTTTCTTTACTATGAACTTAGTTTATTGAATAGAACGCCATCTTGATCCTTCCTTCTTTCTAAAGTGACCTCTGTTTCAGAGACGACATAGGGTGGGGGAAAATCTATGTGACCAGGAATCAAAACTCATCAACTGCTGCTGATTTCTCAATCGCAAAATGATAGAACTTTAGAGTTTGGAAGGGTAAACCTGAAACAGAGAAGTCACATGACTTGACTTTCTCTGTCCCTAGCTGTCACAGAGCTGAGTTCCTGCTTGAGGCCATTTACCCGGTAATGCTTAACAATGTTTAGGTGCAAACCACATGTCACTGCTCCTTCCTCTAGCACCTGACAACTCTCTTCAGAACCGTGGCAGGAGGCCACCAACACACAATAACTTTAGAACCATCTCCCAACAAGCAGAGTCCTGTCAAAGCAGAGGGTTTCCTCCTCACACAAAACAAAGTTGCTCCGGGAAGGAAGTTCTAAGGTGGAGGAGAATGGCTCAGTCTGTGCTGAACAGAGTGAACCACTATGGCCAAGTTCTCTCTGTGTGTACTGGCCATGGCCATGGGAAGAGAAAAGTGTCTTTTTTTCAGTAAATTATTTTTTTCAGTAAAATTTTTTAGTAAAAAAAAATAGTGGATGGGTAGAGACGCAAATCAATTGCAACTCAATATGGCCAATGCCACAGTAACAAAAATACTATGGCAACCCAGGTACTGTGTTCTGCTTTATAAGAACTAGGTAGGATACAGACTTCATGATAGTTTGGGTTGGATCAGAGAAATGATATGCTTGATAAATATATATACGTCATAAATATTTGTGCACACATATAAATATTTAGGGATTTGGCCTCACATAATAGTGGAGTTGACTTAACATTGTCTATAATGGTTGTTGTCTTTGCCATGATTTGATAGAGCTTTAAAAAAATTCCAAATAGTAGACATCTAAGGCCTTTGAAGGTCTTCAGTGTCCAATGCACAAAAGCATCCCTAAATAATTCATAAACAAATGCTACAAATACATGTCAATAGAACTTTTTAAAAAATAGGAAGAGGGTTAGATTGCCTGGAGGGAGGGCTTACTTTGTCACCCTCCAGCCATTGTTGCCATTGTTTCTGGAGTCAGTAGGGTAAGAATGATTTGTGTGAAGTGCAGGGGGAAAAGGGCCACAAATTGGAGCCCATAGGGATGGAGATGGCTGGAAGTTGCTTCAGTCTCTCATCTTCTTCAAGCCTCCAGCTTCAAGTATGTTTAAAGTTCAAGTACATTCACTGCAGGTGCAATGTTGTATTTCACTTAGAAGCTAATGTCTTAGCAGCCTAGAAGCTGGGAAAATAGAAGGTGGACACAGTGGAAGTGGAAGCTGCTGCTGGTCAGGCCGCTCTGACTCAGGCCAAGGTAAATAGTGGGTTACTGACAACAGACTGTGACACAAGACACTGGGTGTCCAGCATTGGTTTTCTCAGCACAAAACCAACATGGTGTGTGAGTCATTCAGTCTTTAACTTTCACACAAAGGTCTCTGATGACCCAGTGAAGGAAAAGGTGTTCTGGGAAGCATAACGCCTGCTGAATCGGGTCCCCATAGTGGGGAAAGCTTACAGGAGGCAGTTACACTGGAACTGAGCCATCAGCAAGCACAAGGGAGGGGTTACCCAGGAGGTACTCAGAATCCATGAGTTGAATGTGATCAGTTTTCAAATGACTCCAGCCGTGGTTGTAAGGGGGAAGGAAGGAAATAACCAGCTCTTTTGTTTGCCAAATATTTGCAGAATTTATGTTCCTAGTTTCTTTCCCACTAATTGACCAATTCCTTCAGAACCCGGATGTCACCAGAATCATGAGCTCTATGACAGTCTTGGCTCTCATTGCGCTCTGCAGGGTTAGCACCAATCTGCCTGCCTACCTCCAGTACCAAACCTACCCTTGGACAAGATGGCTGGGCTGTCTGTGCAGCCATGGTCATACAATGAGCACATTTGCATTTAGTAATATTTCCGCAGGTAATTCCCATATAAATTTTTATTGGGAGTCAAAGCACTGGATTCTTCTCCCCTTTTTAGTAACTTGTTCCTTCTTTCAATTTGTCTTTATTAACACTGCCAGATTTTACTAGCGCCTCAGGTGCATGGTCTTACTTTTAATTCATCCTCTTTCCGATTTCTTCACACGTGTTGATTCAAACCCCTTACCAGGTCCATTCATCTACTGTCTCTCCACATAGCCATCTTTCTGTCCTGTTATCTATCCATTCACTTCATCCACACACACATTCCATCTCTTTCCATCCACCAGCATCGGCTGCTTAAGTGGCCAGAAGACCCAGTAAATTATCTGTCACAAAACATTTAGTGAATGAATAGTCTCTTTTACTTTTCCCACTGCTGCAACGAAATACACGAAAGAAACCACTTCAAACAAGTTTTTATTTTAGCTCGTTGTTTGAGATGATGAGGTCCATCATGGAAAGAAAGGTATGGTGGCTGGAGCTCCCTCTGGGGCAGCAGGAGCCATGTCTTGTCGTGTTACATGTCAGGCCCTAGAAAATAGAGAGGACGTGGTTGGAACTAGGCTGTAGCCTGTAAGGCCTTCTCTGGTGATGGGCTTCCTCTAGACAGGCCCTATCTCCTTACAGCTCCACAATCTTCCAAACAGCACTGCTAGCTGGGATAAAATGCTCAAACACAGGCTGGTTGGAGACATTTCACATACAAACAATAACCAATGAGCAGTATCATGGACGTGTATTTTTATTTTGCTCACAGCTAATGTTATTGATTTTCTGAGCCTTCCATGGATGTACTGATACCACATTTAGGATTTCGATAAACAATAGTCCAGATAAGGTATGTAGTTAGGATGAAGTGCCCAAATGTGAATTCCTTCTCTTCTCCCTGTTGTCTTTATGTATTTTCATATATGTTCACACATAAAATTATTATCCCACTCCCTGGTTTTGATGGGACCATTTCTTTTCTATAACTGACTTATTTCCATTTAACACTGAGAACCATCGCTGTCTTGACCCTGGTCTTTGTTCACAGGAACTGTTCTCCATGAGTTATCTTCTTATTTTAAATTGAACAAATTTATTTAATCAACTCATTTCACAGTTAAAGTTTTCTTTCTTCCAATAATCCTGCCTGAATCTGCCAAAATTTAAACTTTTACCAGTTTGAACTACTTAAAATCCTTTATTTTTAGGTATGGAAAATGGTAATTGATTTTTGGAGTACATTGTTGTGTGTTGACATACTTGTTGTATATGTTTCAGTCTAGGAGAACTTTCCAAAGCTTGCTTGAATAGGAAGGCTCTGAGGGAAAACTCCAACCTGGATCTAACTAATTCCAAACATCTCTCCCAACTGACTTAGGTTCTACCTTCTACTCTATAACAATCATGATTTTTAGGAAGTTTTTTCATTAATTAATCCATTGATTTTTATGTGTGTGTCTGTGTGTATGTATGAACGGGTTCCCTCAGGGGCCAAAGGAGAAGCCCTTGGAGTCAGAGTTACTTGTTAGATAGTCAACATGGATGCTAGGAACTCAGCTCAGGTCTATTAGAAACGCAGACAGAATTCTCAATCACCGGGCCAGCCCTCCATCCCTAAAAACTGTATTTATTGTGTAAACAAATTAAAAATCATGATAGGTTCCATTAATGAATTATGTTAAAATACAAGGATGATGCTTTATTTAGTTGTGTATCGCTTTAAACGTTGCAGTGTAACAATTTAAGATTACTAATGGAATGATCACATGATAAGTGATCAATTAGAAGATGATAAAAACACAAAGAAAGCCTAATGTGGTGCTGTGGTGATATATTCTGCTGTTGTTGTTGTTGTTGTTGTTGTTGTTGTTGTTGTCGTCCTGTTTTGGTTTTAGTTTTGGTTTTTTGAGATAGGGTTTCTTTGTGTAGCCTTGACTGTTCTGGACTCACTTTGTCATAGATCAAGATAGCATCGAACTCACAGAGGTCTGTCTGCCTCTGCCTCCCAGAGAGCTGGCATTACAGGCCTGTGCCACCACCCCTGGCTAGTGGTGCACTCCTTTAATCCCAGTGGATTTCTGTGCATTTTTAGCCTTGTTTACACAGTGAGAACTGGCCAGAAAAATAAACGCATCAACAACAACAACAAAAAACACAGGTACCACCATGGTGGGTTACATGAGAATGACCTTCATAGGCTCATGTATATTTAAATGTTCAGGTCCCAGTTAATGGACTGATTAAGAAGAATTAGGAGGCATGGCTTTATTGGAGAAGGTGTGTCACTGGGGGGAGGGGGAGACTTTGCAGTTTCAACAGCTCATATCAGGCAGAGTCTCATTCTCTCTGTATGTGTGTGTATATATACATATGTAAGCCCTCAGTTACTGCTTCAGGGCATGCCTGTCCACCTGCTGCCGTGCCCTCCACTATGGTGATCATGGACTCAGTCTCTGAACCTGTAAGTGAGCCACCAATTAAACACCTTCCTTCATAAGCTGCCTTGGTCATGCTCTTCATAGCAATAAAGCAGGAACTAAGACAACCACCTTTTCCTGCTTTCTTGGAAGATTTCTCTCTAATTTCAAATGTGATAAGTAACTATAAATCCTTCAAATACCATATCATCTGGGAAAGGTTGGTGTTTGCTTCCTTTTACTTTAGTGAGAAAGTCTGTAATAAAGAAAGAATTATTGTTATTATTATTACCAGCTTAAATTCTGATTATGTAAAAGACCCCATACATTCTAAGGTCCTAGGCTATTTCATGAGCATCCTTGGCCTGATCCTCATGGCCAGCAGGCAGCCAACCCCACTTATTTATCGTTCCATGGCCTTAGTAACCCTGCAAAAGTTAAATTTGTTTTATTTATAGGTTGGAAGGGCCTTCACCCATGAGAAGTGCTGAATAAATAGACTTTCACCATTATTCTCCATAGAGGCTGGGAAGGAACCACTCGTGAGGAAAGCCCGCAGGGTACAGATTGTCAGGATGAAGTATGGCCCTTTGTTCAGAGTCAGAAGAGTTAGGCACTCAACCCACAAAATACCAGATGAAGCTTACTTCCCCCAAACAGGGGAGAAGAGGCTAAAGGAAGAAATACCAGAGATACAGAAAATGCCCAGCAATTTCTAGGACAGAGCAAGGCACTTTCACTGGGGATGCTTTATGTCACACTCTCAACCTAAGGATCTAGAAACTGTGGTCCTTGATATCACAGCTCACTGCAGGTGCCTGTCCTGCAAATAAGTGACATACACACCAGGAAAGGGCAGGTTCAAGTCTCAGATATCCTGTATAAAACCCTGTGTCTTTAAGAGAAGTGAGGTTTCACTCAAAGCAGGGTGTGGAACCTTCTAAGGAGAAGCCTTGCCCAGTCATAAACTATTCATGGAAGCTATCAGGTTTCGAGAACGAACTGCTTTTAGTTCTTTTGTCTCATGCTCAACTGTCTCATCACTCTGATAGCTCTAATCTTGAATCTACCTTCAATGTATTTTTATTACACTCAATTTTTTTTGAAATCCTGAAGATTCTATCTAGTTTGATTTGATACCTCCTGACCTTGGCTTATGGCAACTCGACTTCCCCTGTAGAAGTGTCAGTATCAGATATGCTCATGGGATCTGATCTTGGTTTCCTACTCCCACCCCTAGGTTTTGGCTTGGTCCTTAGCAGGAAAACATTAATAACTCAAAGAGGTTCCACTCTCTGCCATGAAACCAAGGATAACGGAAGGGACCGCAGAGCCTCCCTTAGTGAAAACAGCAGGGTTGCAGGGTGAAGGAGCGGATTCACCATCTTTAGTGTCTAAGAACCAGAGGTTAGTCCTCACTCTAACTCTTCAATAAGTGGCCACAGCCATTTCAGAAGGAACCCCAGCTGCGTCTATATCCTTAAAGAAGCCACTGATGCTGGTGCCCACCAGTCAGTATGATGTCATGGGATATTAAATTCTTTGGCAGAGTTGAGTGTGCATCTTGGTCCTACTGTTTCACTGTAATCAGATTACAGATTAACCTTTGAGCCTCAGTTTCCTCCTCTATAAAATAAGAACAGTCTTATTTATTATTTTTCCATCATTGTGAAGATCAAAAGGGAAGATGAACATAAATATAGGGCACCATATATGATGTACAATAAACAGGGTTAATTGCTATTCATTATAATAGCTTTTAGAGTCAAGATAAGCTTAATGTCAACCACCTAGAAGCAGCTAATTTCTTGAGTAATGTGCCTCAGGTTTCCTTACGTACTGGGCTGGCTGCTCAGTGTTGTAAGTCACCCACTGGCTTCCTGCCTGAACTTTTAATCTTGTCCTCATCTCAATTTAAAGAGGGTGAGAAAGCAGAGACATCAATCGTTTCCTTGTCAAGGACAACAGCCCTTTCCTTCTTCTTTAATTCTCTCCTGGGGCCCCATCTACCCAGTGCCAAGCGAGTGGGCTGCTGCTGCATACCAATCACCCCATGGTGGGGAGGCTTTGTTCCTGCATGGGAGCCAGGAGCAATCTCAGTATGTCTATGTTAAGCTGGGATGCTCCCAACCAAGCCTTCCCACCCCTCATGGGGTTAAGCTCTTCACTGCTCCGCAGTTGTCCTGGATAGTGATGTAACCGTGAAGATGGCAGTTACCCAAGGTACCGGGACACAGACTTTATTGATTTGTTCTTCTAATGCATTAGGAGGAAACAGGAAACCTCAGGAAGGTCACAAACGACAATTGTGCATTGACTGGTGCAGACATTTACTTCATTCAGGAAAGTCCGATTCAAGAGGCCTTGCTATCAGAGAGGAAGGGGGATTGTAGATATAGAAGTCAACACTTAAAGACCATGAACATCGGCCAGACACAGAGGGATCAGAAGAGAGTGAAGAACATGAGCTTGAATATGAAGGGTTGTATTTGTTCAGTGTTTGCTAAGGCTAAAAAGGACCAGTCAATGTTGATTGACAACCGGGGAAAGGAGCGAGACCAGGCTATGGTGATCCCTCAGATCTTTGTCCTCTTGATTCACTATCCAGCCTTGTGGCGTTCTCCTCTTGGACTCACTACGTCTGGTCTCGTGCTTTTTTTGCAAGCCAAGCATGCCACAGAGTGGCTAATGTACTGTGCCTGGTTTTCTCTCCTTTGTGACACTTGTAGTCACTGACCACTGTGAACAGCACAGTCCTGTGTATGTCTTTCCTTCCATACTTGGGCTCTGGGTGCTGGGGCTTTGCTGGTCATCAGGCTTCTCTATGCTGATTGTTACAAAGGTGCCTTTCTTTGAGGGCTCTGCTCATTTTAACATCAAGCAGTCCTCACTTTCTGGTGAACAAGTTTTCCAGTGTTAACTCCTTATATTTACACATAGTCCATTATCTTCTAAGAGATGAAACTATCTACAAAGTCAAGCATTTCAAAATGCTTGTCCTTGAACTACTTTAACAGAGGCTACCAGAGTCGTTATGAAATGATCGAGTCTGTAACGTCAGATCATTATTCCAGAATTCAGTGCAATGTTTCCTTTTCAAAATAGAAACATTGTCATGATCATTATTAGATAAATAATAAATAACTAAAAAAAAATCACAGACTATGAGAGAGAGAGAGAGAGAGAGAGAGAGAGAGAGAGAGAGAGCGAGAGCGAGAGAGAGAGAGAGAGAGAGAGAGAGAGAGAGAGAGAGAGAGAGAGAGACTTTCAAACTATACTTTCATTTGGACTCTGTGAGCTCTAGGCAGGCACTTAGTCTCTAGAGCTGCTTGGAACAGCCATCTGAAGCGCCATCTTAGTAGTGGGGGAAGAAACAGAAAAATAAGATCTCCAGCTGCAGACACAGAGCAGTTGGTACTCAATAAATAGGCACAGTACCTATGGGGCTCAGATTTTAGCATAGGGAAGCAACACGTCTAAAAGCTGCAAGTTACCCTTCTGTAACTTAGGCATGAGGCTTAAGCCATGTAACTCACTGACACTGTATAGTTAAGAGAGGTTATGGAGATTAAACAGCAGATGGATTTTAGATAGTCTAGTGCATAGTATATACTTAATAAAGAGACTCTACTGGTTTCTGGATTAATGATTTGGTTTGAATTGTGGACAGACAGGGTTAGAAGGGAACTTAGTATATCTCAGCATCCTTAACACTTAGCATTTTAATTTAGATGCAGACATACTACATTTTCCGATGTGAAAAGTGAGGACACAGGATTAAATAGTATTCCTGAGGCTACCTCATAACCATTGCTCAGCAGAAGATGCACCTCCTGGACTTCCTTGTTCCAGAGTCCCCTCTCTTGGCCATATTACTGAAAGCAGATTTTAGAATGAGAAATCAGCAGTGTGACTTTAATAAGCTGAAAAAAAATCACTGAACTGTCGAGTCTCTGGGGAAATAGAGGTTGGAGAGTGGAGGTGGAAATGTGCTAAAATAATAGATTCCAGTATGGATCCAGTGAGCAGCGCTGAGGATGAGATTAGTGGGATTTGTACAGTTGTTATTAGTATTTGCCAAAGATGTTTGCCATTGCCCATGCTCTTCCCAGGAACATTGTCTTTTGCATATAACACTACATAAGAGCATCCTTCCTCCCTTCCCCCAGAACATTTACTAATCTCTACACTGAGCACCATGCCACAGTGGGAGAGTACTGGGATAGTGGACACAAGGCAAGATGCTACCCTTGATGATTACATTATAGATGAAAGGAGTTGGGTCTGAAAGTAAAACTTGAGACAAATCTTGAGTAAGCTTTGAGCAATGTGGGGGAGTCTTGACTGCAGTCTTGAGTTCCATGTATAAAGTTATTCAGAGAAGGGTGCTATGACAGTTGCCAACCATGTGATGAGGTGAATACCCTACATTTTCACAGAAAATGTTGTCTATTTGCGTCTGAGATTCTCTTCTGGGAAGACTGTGTTTTATTTTATTTTCAAAGGTCGATGACACAAAATGACTAATGTAGGGTACGACTGGAGATGGAAAAGAAGGGAGAGATTAAAGTAGGGTTCACAAACATTGATGAAAATAATTAAAGAATGAAGATAGGCTAAGCATCTCTGTGGGATGGAGCTGGTCGTTATAGAGGCTATGGAGGAGCTAGGAAGGATAATAGGAGTTGTCAACCAACCAAGTATAGAGAGAGAGAAGAAAGAAGGAGAAAGGGAAAGAGGAGAGAGATAGAGAGACATAGATAGAAGAGAGAGGGGAGAAAGAAGAGAGAGACAAGAGAAGAGAGAGAGAGAGAAGATAAAGGTGGTGTGTGTGTGTGTGTGTGTGTGTGTGTGAGAGAGAGAGAGAGAGAGAGAGAGACAGAGAGAGAGAGAGAGAGAGAGAGAGAGACAGAGAGAGACAGAGAGACAGAGAGACAGAGAGAGACTATGAGTGCTCTTTGATTTCCTAGTCTTAGTAATGAATTGAGTCTTTTAAAAATATATTTTATTAATTTATTCATATTACATCTCAATTGTTATCCCATCCCTTGTATCCTCCCATTGCTCCCTCCCTCCCATTTTCTCCTTACTCCCCTCCCCTATGACTGTGACTGAGGGGGACCTCCTCCCCCTGTATATGCTCATAGGGTATCAAATCTCTTCTTGCTAGCCTGCTATCCTTCCTCTGAGTGCCACCAGTGCTCCTCATCCAGGGGACGTGGTCAAATATGAGGCACCAGAGTTCATGTGAAAGTCAGACCCCACTCTCCACTCAACTGTGGAGAACGTCCTGTCCGTTGGCTAGATCTGGGTACAGGTTCAAAGTTTCCTGTACGTATTGTCCTTGGCTGGTGCCATAGTTTGCGCAGGACCCCTGGGCCGAGATCTGCCCATCATAATGTTCTTCATGTAGGTTTCTAGGACCCTCTGGATCCTTCTATTCCCCCATTCTCCCATGCTTCTCTCACCTAGAGTCCCAATAGGATGTCAATGAACTGATTCTTAAAGCAGTAAATAAACACAGGAGAGATTATAAGCTTGGTGAGTCTGGGTGAAGAGTTTAGTACTGCTATGCATTGCTCCTAGTCACATAAGTGTGGCATTAGAATTTCCTCCATGAAGCCTGGAACATGGGTCAGGGTATGCAGCATGACTCATATTCATTCCAGACAAATAAGGAAGAATGTGGTAACTTGTTTGTTTTGTTTTGTGTGAGACAGGGTTTCTCTGTGTAACAGCTCTGGCTGTCCTAGAACTAGTGCTGCAGTACAGGATGGTCTTAAATTTAGGGAGATCCGCCTGCCTCTGCCTCCTAAGTTTTGGGATTACAGGAGTGTGCCACCACCACCCGTCTGGCTGAATGTGATAATTTGGAAGTTGTCTCTCAAACACAATAGGGGTATTTCAAAATAATACTTGGATTTATACCTGACATAGAGAGATATAGTTCTTCCTTTAAGTTCAAACCCACCCACTTGCTCCTAGACTTCAGAGACAAAGGTTAACAGTTCATAATGTCTTAGGCTATGTTTATCAATGCTGGATAATCAAATAAACGTGACAAATGAATCTATGCCATGTCCCTTACAAACTAGTTACTGTTTAGAAACAATGTAGGTACTGCCTGACTCTTCCCTTTTTATTAAGGCAGTTGGTATCATAGAGATGTAGTCAAAGTTGTATTGATGCCTTAGCAATAAAAAAAGTCATCTCTAAGAATAAGATTTTGAGGACATACTGTAGGCCAGCCTTATCACTTCATAAATATGAACTACTCTACCTAGAGTATATCTATAGATACTATATCTCTTTTCTTCTCCTTTCCTCAACCTGGTACATCATCAGGTTTAGACACCTTTGTCTTAATCTCATCCCCTCCATCCTCTAGGACCTGAGTCACTGTTCACTCTTGCCTGGATTACAAATGTCTGTCAATCCAGCTCCTTTTCATTTTTCCCGTTTCTTCTTCCTCAGTTCTCCAGGCGGTGGCTGGTACTCTTCTTAAGATGTATTCTGTTTCCGTCCCTTTAAGTTTTTATGCCTGCTCCCCCTTTTATCAAGAATCAATTCAGGCCTCTGCAAGGCTTACCAGGTGCTACCTGATCTAGCCACTGTGTGCCCTTCTAGCAACACACCACACTCATTCCCACCCCTGGCACTTCTTCCTCCCCACACTCATAGTGCTTTCAGCCCCAATACAAAGCCTTTGCCATTAACAAGCATAGAACAAGTGTAGAACTTCAGAGTTAGAAGCACCAGGGTTTTTCCAGCTAAGAAAAGTGAAGCCCAGAGAGCTGACGGAATTGCCCAGTTCCATATGGTAAGTGACTAAGCTGAGTCCTCTCCTTGCCATCACCAATTTCTTCCCTTTGAATTTTTTTTTAAAAGAGAAGCTAATTACTCTGTGTATTCTAGTGCTCTAAGTAGATTTAAACAATGCTCCAATTTCTCCTGACAGAATCAAAAGCTCCAGACTTCTTTTTACATCTTCCCCCGCAGGGTACAAATTTCATAAGGATGAGGTAGGACAGAGAAAAGAAGATGTAGGTAGGGGAGTGATAAAAATTTTAATAACAAAGACATTTGGGACCTTTTCTGAGGTCACTGTGTTTCACCCTGTGTTGACTCAGTTGTCCTGCAGCCCTTCTGGGGCAGCCTACAGGGACCACTGCACAGGTGAAAATACTGAGCTCACATCTGTGTGATGTCACCCACATCAGTTGCTTTTCTGATATGCAGAGCTGGTGACTCCATTCTTCTTTGAATCCTTCAACTCTTTCTTTCTTTCTTTCTTTCTTTCTTTTTTTCTGAGACAGGATCTCTCTGTATTAGCCTTGGCTGTCCTGGACTCGCTTTGTAGACCAGGCTGGCCTCGAAATCACAGCGGTCCTCCTGCCTCTGCCTAAAGGCCACTCTCCTTGAGCAGGCTTGATAGGCCAGTACCATCCGTGCTTTCACCATCAGCCTCTTCCATTTCTTCTACTGTATCGACTGCCCCTGCTCAGCAGACTACGGCACCACAACTGCACACGCATGGCCTGCTTGCCATCTTTCATCTCTGAGGCCTTTGCTCATGCTGTTTCTACTCCGAGTGCTCTTACATGTCTGCTCTTTGTAATATGGAGCAGGTGATACCACATCTGTGCACCCTGTGCAGGCTTTTCTAGACAGTCGTTTGCTTAGCCAGTATCTTGGGTATCTTTCAATGCTGCCGTTAGAGACCTTCACAGCATCAGAAGGGTTGTTTATTGTTGTCCTTCTTACTACTCTGCTGGATTTTGGGCTTTTGATGGACAAGAATTGTGTCTCATTCTTTTTGTTCTCTATGGAACGCGGCTCAGAATCAGGCACGCGGTGGTAAGTGAAAAGGTGCTGGATGAATGAGTAACGAGCGGATGTGACTGGCATGCTGGCAAGGGGCAAGAGCAGCCTCCCCAAAGAATATTTTAATGGATTCTCATCTGCCACTGCCTCAACCACGCCTCTTCCAGTCCGACTGATATTTCACAGACTTTACAATAATCTCTCCCCAGGGTTCAGGAGACCAATTACTCTTGCCAGGCTCCTTCTGGCAGGCACTGCCCCTGGCTCTTTAAAGGGCCCCTTGAGCCATCTATGAGGTCCCAAACATGAACACATGCTAGGGGATTTCACAGCTATTTGTTTATCGCCGTGCACTCACTCTGAATTCTATGCACAGTGACTTCTAGATTTCTAGGTGGCATATGGACATTTTAAGATAGATGGCATATATCATTTACAGAGAACTCTTCCCAATTTATCATAGCAAATTATACCTTTGCTTTAACAATAATTTGGATTTTAAAAGTCAATTAATTGAAAGAGAAAAATTTAAATTCACAAAGCAGCAGAGGATGGCAAAACCCACCGTGAGCTACCTAAATGAGCAATGACTGGGAAATTGCTGATTTCATTCATTTAATCATTCACTTGTGTATTCATTCATCAGATGTTTATGGCATCTGACACCCCACATCCTCCATAGTGTTAGACTGATTCGGGTGATGAGTACTTTGTTTTAGAGTTCTTTAAATTTTAGAATGGTTCCCCAGGCACTTTGCACATGCTAGATTCCAGGAATGATCTGTTAGTGCTCACACTGATGGGGATTGACAGGGTGGGTGAGAATGGTGTCATTACCTTCTGAATAAAAGAGAAGCTATATGCATATGCAAGAAAACGTATATGTGCTTATGTACACATACATGTGAGTGTGGGCTGGACTTATGGTTTTGTTTCTAATTAACAGAACATACCAGAAGGCATGTGAATGCTTGCACACACACACACACACACACACACACACACACACACACACACACACTCTCATGGACATACAAACACACATCCATGCACAAGCAGACAACTGTTAGAATTGTTAAGCCATATTACATAGGCAGTAAATAGATCTGAAAAATACATTGTTGAAAGACAATCAGTGAACACAAAGGAGAGAACTGACATTGGTCCCTTTCATAATTACAATTTGTGCTTCCAGCTACCAAGAAGAGACTTGATACCCTAGGATCATATACAGGGGGAGGAGGTCCTCTTCAGTCACAGTCATAGGGTAGGGGAATAGGGTGAAAGCGGGAGGGAGGGAGGAATGGGAGGATACAAGGAATGGGATAACAATTGAGATGTAATATGAATATTATCAATAAAAATAGTTTGTGCTTCATCTCTACCTTTATGTCCTCCTATTTTTCACCATAAAATGACAGAATTGGATTAGATCAGCAACAAACAGTAGATTGCAGTGCCTGAGGACTTTGCTGGAAGATTTTGGAGAGAAAAATTCTGAGAGAAAATCCTAGTTGAGTAGGAAAATGTTTTTGAAGGATTAGTCATGTCTAGTATGCATTTGGGAGGAGAGATTGAATGATTAAGTAAGTCTGGTGCAAAAGGAAGAGGAAGGAAGGTTTCTTAACCAAGGCAACTAATTCACAGAGGAAAGGATTTATTGGGGTTTACAGTTTCAGAGGGTGAATCCATGGCCATCATGGCAGGGAGCATGGCAACAGGCAGGCAAACTTGGTCCTGTAACAGTAGCTGAAAGCTTATATCTGTAGGCATAAGGCACACACACACACACACACACACACACACACACACACACACACACACACACACCAGTGACGTACCTCCAACAGGGCCACACCTCTTAATTCTTCCCAAACAGTTCCACCAACCAGGGACCAACCATTTGCATATATGAGCCTATGAGGGCCATTCTCATTCGAACCATCACAAAGGGGAATGTTATTGACATACTGAACTTACTGTTTCTGAGTTGGAGGACTTGAAAGAGACCTCCAAAAGCTGAAATTCTGTGGCACTATACAGCAAATCAACCACATTTTCTTAATGTAGAAGTAATAAATAAGGCACAGATGACAGAGCAGTCATGGTAAGGAATATCGTATAGTCTACCACAAAGGATATAGTAGGTAGCCTCTCACATGTAACCCCTTCCCGCCCTGATTTTTCTTTTATTCATGGACTTGTATGATTCTCTCCCTTGACTGTAGATTGTATTTATCCATTTGCCATATTTTTTGGGCAATAAAATGCACCCGACCATAAGATGCACCCAGTTTTTAGAGCAGTAATACAAGAAAAAAATATCCTAAACCAAATTAGTACTAGTATAATAAAATATTTATTAAACTATAACACAATATGGTAATATGAAAGTGTTAACTCAATAGGAGGAAAGACTTAGAGACTCACACACTTTTATAGTTTCCTTGGCTGGCACACTGAAGACACCAGTAAGTGGCCTCTTTGTTGGTGCCTGATGGACAGCAATCGGACCGTAAGATACACCCTGATTTCCCCTACATTTTTTGGGGTGGGTGTGCGTCTTATGGTCCAAAAGATACAGTACTTCTGACACATAAAATATAGGAGAAGTGGTGGAATTTTATTTTCAGGGTTATTGCATACGAAAGTGTAACACTCCTTCCCCTGCCCCCTCTTCTTTCTTTCTATATCCCTCCTCCTATCACCTTTGCTTTAAATTGTTCAAGAGAGAAGTGTACAAGGCAAGAAAATAAAGTCACCGACTAACAGTAACATGAGGCTATCCAGCGGCTGTGTGAGGCTCCCTTGCTCATGGTTCCTCCTCCAAATGAGCCTTGTGTCAGCTGATGTCCTGATTGTACCACTTATGAGGTGCTGAATCACAAAACAGCTGGCAAAAGTGACGTGGGTCTCTGACCCACAGAAACTGAAAGATGGCAGACGGTTTAAGTTGCTCAGTCTTGGAATGTGACTGTGAAGTGAAAATGAAAACAAATACTGAAGTCCAAGTTTGACAATCACTAAGGTGAGTCTTGACCACTGAAATGTGGGACCAAGATCCATGCTTTGCATATGAAGGGCTACGTATCTTCAAGCTCTGATTGACTTAGCCTATTCTAACATCCTCTTGACATACAACTACCTGGGGACCAAGGGCACATTCTATGGTGAGTCCCAAACTTCCATTCCAGTTTCCAGTTGAATATAGCAAAAAAAAAAAAGTGTGTCTTTTTGGCAACTCTCTGGAAAAGGTCTATGAAATTTTTTTCTGGTCTAGTATCTGCCTTTGTCTCCTTTTAAGCTCAAACTACAAATGCCATCATTTTACAGCCACTCCCACTCATGTATCTTATCTGTGGAATCCACACCGCTTCGTCTCTAGAGTCTCATACCTGACAGGGCAAGACCTTCCTAACCGGATGTCTGTTTGCTCTGTATCCATTTCAATTCCTGCTCTTTTACCATTAAATATTGAATATTGAATATTGAAAAGCTTACATAAAAATAATACTACTACCTTTCATCTTAAAACCAGTTTCAACCTTGGACAACCTCCTAGTCCTTGTCTATGTGTAAGAACGGATTTCATTTGATACTGAGTTTTTAAAAAAAAAACAACATATTTTGTGTTCTTTCAGTATTTTGCTAAATAATAAACATTTTCACACATTGCAACAGTGCCTCTGAAATTCTCACTTTGAATGACCACATGTCATCCTGTGAAGAGAACAGACACTATGATTTTGAACTATTTCTCCTTTGGACATTTGTTCCTTATATTAAGGAACATGGGTTTGCTCTTCTGAGAATAAGCCTCTTGACCCTGTTTAGTTAGCTTACAGCACTGAGGTTTTTTTTTTTAGATGAAAACCCCTAGCCCTACTGCCCTCTGAGACCCTGGGGTGCTGCACAGGTGTTTCTGGCACCTTTCTTACCTCTTCATTCTCCATTTTCCTGTCTGAGGCCTTTTCTTCCTCTGTAGCGCACACTAGCTACAAACTCCCACCAATTTCTTCCTTTAGCCTCCTGACTGCTGGGTTTATAGACATGAAACTGTGTGCCCAGCTTCTGAAAATGTTAACTGTGGGACTTTTCATGCTCCAAACATAAAATTATGGTGTTTTATTAAAAATTGCACAAAGCAGTGTGTGTGTGTGTGTGTGTGTGTGTGTGTGTGTGTGTGTGTGTGTGTGTGCATGTATGTAAACACACATATACATGCAGGTTTAAAGGCAATGTGGGAAGGTATTTAGTAACACTGTGCAAAGTTGACATAGTAACTGGCTATATGAAAGCATTTAAGGAAAAGGGAAGAGTAGCAGCCATTTAATTCCAATAAGAGTCAAGGGCAGAATGTATTTTCCCTGGAGTGAGCAGCCTACAGAATTCCTGGCCTTACTTTCTGAGTACTCTCCATCAGTGGGTGAGCAGCTGGCTCCCCATGGCTCACACTTGTGTCTTTGCACACACTGCTCCACTTAGGAGAACTCTGACGCTTTGACTCAAGGTGCTTTTTTTTTTTTTTTGAGACAAGGACTCTCCATGTAGCCCTGGCTGGCCTGAAACTCACAGAGATCCTCCTGCCTCTGCTTCCCAAACCCTGGGATGAGAGACATGTTCTGTTGTGCCTGGCTGGCTCAGACTTTTTACTATCACAAGCAAAAGTTCTTCTTATTTTAAAAATGTCTTTCTAAAGATTTCTCCTTCTCCCTTTCCTGGTCTCCCTCTTCGCTCCTGCCACACTTCTCCTCCCTCAAGTTCCTCCCTCCTCTTCTGTTTGTGCCGAGCTCTGTAAACTTAGCCACTGCCATAGCATCTGCCCCACCCCCACCCCCACTGTGGGCTTGCTGCTCATTTCATAGAAGCGACATGATCATGGCCATGACGGCCTTTTATTCTTTGCTTTCCTCATCCTCAAAACGGGGCCAATACTGCTTTTTCATACACAAAACAGTTGATATTTAAACAACTCAATATATTTACAGTAATTAGAGCAATGTCAGCAGGTAGGCTGTACTCAGTGGCAGCCGGACAAATGACCAAACCCTTCCCAATGATCCTCTAAGAAGAAATCCCTAGAAGCCAAATTGCTGAGACACAGGATTAGAGAGTTTGCTCTGCTCTTCCCATAAAAGCTCCCACAAACTCGTGCTGATTTCAACTGGGCACTAGTGCTAACTTTAAGGACTCCACCTTAAAGTGGACTCTGCCTCAGTGCAGAGAGGCAGGATGGAGGATACGTTCATGTTTGTGGCCCTATTTGCCTCTGCATTTGGGCTTGCCTCTGGGGATTAGCAGTCAGACTTGCCTGGATGCCATGAAGACTGTGGTGTTGGGCAACAAGCTGAGAGAAGTCAAGGAGGAATGTGATTGCCTCGGAATAAGGACTGCTCTGTCAGGAAGATTCCTGTGAACATGAAGAGAGACATGTTTCAATGGTTCTGTGAGTGAGTCATAGTAAGGGATTTGTAGAACAAAAGAGCGATCACGCTATGGCCAGGCAGGGTTCCTGTCAGAATGCTTTCATGGAAGGACCAAGGAGGGCCAGAGAAAACAGAGAAGACCAAGTCATTACCTCCCTGGTGCTTCCTGACCCACATTCAGAGAAGCCTATTCTTTCTTCTTCTATGAGGGACATTAATAGCTCCGTTCTGTTTAGTAGACAGAGAGGTTCCGGGTATCTGAAAGTCTTAAGTATGACTGATGTGCACAACTGCAAGGAATTTAGCACATGCTGACAAAACCCAACTTCCTCGAAGTACCCTACCCACCAGTTTCCCATTGCTTCTAATTTAGTGGTGCTCGAATGTTCTTATGACTGTATGTACATAAGGCAGTTGGTGCTCCTACCGGCAGTGATGCAAACCAAGGTTAGGATGGAATACCAATGAGGGAAAGAATGGGAAATGAATATCAATGGAATATATTAATGTGAGAGGATATCCCTCAATTTTTCACACATCATCTCTGTGTGGTGGATATAATTATCTCCAGTGTTCAATTTATGGGTTAACTATTGCTCCCATAGTCTCCCAACAAGGATTTAAATTCCAGTCCACACTCTTAATGCTGAGTTTTTTTCCTCTCTATGAGGGAAAGTTGATGAAAATATTATCACGGAAAGTAAAAGGTAAAGAAGAATGCTGGGAATGCCTGTAATCCTGACATTTGGAGGAATAGAGGCAGGAAGATTAGACGTACAAGGACGTGCTTAGCTACATGAAGAGTTTAAAGCAGCCTCTCTAAGACTCTCAGAAATAAAAGTGGCACAGCTGTAAAGAAAAAATAAAATCAGAAAAACTGTAGGAAAAGGATGGAACTAGAAAATATCATAGGGTGAGGTAATCAGTCCTAGAAAGACAGACATCACATGTTCTCTGCCTAGTAACTCCAGATCTCCAGATGTGAGTGTGTAACCTGGAGCAACCACAGAAACCAGGAAAATAGAAAGGGGCATGGGGTATGGGAGCAATGGAGAGAGCAAAGCAGGGTGCTAATGGTTTGTGTGTGTGTGTGTGCATGTGTGTGTTTGTCTGTGTGCTTGATTAGAGAGGGAATAGAGGTCAACAGGAAAGGCAGTGAGGAGGGTAAAATAACAATAATAGTTTCTGAAAAGTCATAAGGAATCATATTATTATCTATCCAAAATTACATACAAGTTTATGCATACACATATAAAAACAATATAAATTAACATTTCCCATTTGGGCTGGTAATGCTTCTATAAGAGCCATACACTAACAAAATCCCCAATACCGGACATGAGTAGCACCCTTTTGGGCAGTCAATTGAGTTGGCCTGAAAGTCTCTAGCCCCTGAGGACTAGCTTTCATGGTACTAGAAAGTGGCATGTAATCATCTAAGATAAGGAAGCAACCAACAGTCCTACTGAGCTGTGACACCTATGAACTACAACAACCATGATGCAACACGGCAATAGTGGCACTCCCTATTGGAGGTAAACAATAGTTCTCTAATTGGTCCACTCAAAAATAAGGAACTCAAAATAGGGAACTCAAAAATAGGGATATCATGTTTGGTACTATAAACCTAGCCAACTAAGCAGGATATCACTTTACTAAATGAGAATAATTCCTAACTGTATTCTTTTTTTTTCCTTTGGTTTTTTTGAGACAGGGTTTCTCTGTATAGGCCTGGCTCTCCTGGATTCACTTTGTAGACCAGGCCAGCCTTGGACTCACAGTGATCCTCCTGCCTCTGCCTCCCGAGTGCTGGGAATAAAAGTGTGTGCCACCATGGCCTGCTTCCTAACTGTATTCTAAATATTTGTCCTTATATCCATAGATAAGTATAGCTCTCACCTCTTCATCAAAGAAAATTTTCTTTGCAACAGATGGGGACCATTGCAAAAACACAGCCAATAAAAATGGAGGTAATAGATGACTGTATGGTGCCCAGTCCCAAGTGACACACCTACAATACAGTCCCTGCACCTAAGGCTCAGGGAGTATTGAGGTAAAGGAGGCAGAAGGCTTGTAAGAGCTGGAGGAGTAGGAAGTCAGCTGTGAGATTGCATCTCCTAGAAATGTCAAGAAATTGACAACACCTATGAAGTCTCATCAACATGCTACCCACATAGGACCAGAACAAGGAAGTCACAAATAAACATGAAAACACACATGGTAGAAGGCTCACGGGACCCCAACTGCAGACAAAAAACTATAGGCAACTAAGGAATGTTAAGAGAAGAGAAATAGTTTTTCCAGGAAATAGCAAACTGAACTGGTTATCTAATACCAAGTGGTTAGCTGTGAAATCACCCACATACAGGTAACACTATATGGACACTTTGCATGTATATATTTAGGGAAACAACACACAACAACAGCAGTTAGAAAGAGATATCATGAATTTGAGAGAGAGAGAGTAAGGGCCTGTGTATGTCATGGAATGGAGGGAGCATGGGGTGGGGGGAGAAGGAGAAGGGGAGGAGAGACAGGGGAGGGTATCTTTACCCAGTAGACTGATGAGATGATCCTACAGATTTCTCAGCAGACCAACTGTGCTCTGCTGCTCTGTGTCTGAGAAGTCAGGCAGCCTTCCTGGCCTCACCCACCGGGAGCGAACCTGAGGCTGCCCAGCTTGTCAGTGCTCAGCGAGTTTGTTGACCTGATTAACCTATGATAATTGTCTGATGCAGCTACATGGGGGCCAGAAAAGACTAAACAGACAGCGCTGTTAGCTGTGTCTCCACAGGTCAAATTCCACAGAAAATTCCTCTCAATTTCCGAGGACACAGAGTCATCTCCACGGAGTTTTCCCCCTGCTTGGCTGTCCTCTTCCCTTGCCCTTTATCATACACCTGCTGGGGGTCACCAATCTTCTTGTATAGATACAGAGAGAGGAAGGAAAGGCTAGCTCCTCATTTCTAGGACAAGCTAAGCCGTGTGATACATATTTAATACAAGCGCTTTGCAAGGTAGGAGTTGGGTCTCCAAGAAACATAGAGGCTTTTAAAGAGACATGACTGAGAAGACTGTCCTAAAATGGCATTCGGGGGAAGAAGGAGAAGGTTGGCTTTTGTCTAACATGGCAACAGATCTAGGACCGAGCATAGGGAAGGGGGTTTCTGAAAGGCACTTAGGCAGACTGGGGTGCTGCTTTTGTGGTCAACAGGATTGCTAGAGTGTTATATTCAGGAGAACATGTGGCATGGCTGCTTGCTCTGGCCCCAGGATGCTGATAAAGCAAACTTACGTATTGTAATAAGCCATAAATGCCCCTTCAGAATTGGATGACTTGGTGTTTTTTTCTGGAGACAAGGCTCAGTGAGTAGCCATCACATGGTGTCTGTCCACTTCACATCCCAGACCTCCTTCGGAAGGCTGTAGGCAGCAGAAGGTCCCCCCCCCCCAGATGTAGGCCGACACCACTGTCGATTCTTTCTCCTGTCTTCAGGGAGAGAAAGCTGGGTGTCAAATAATCCAAGCACTTCTTAAATGATGAAAAGACAAAATTATAAAAACACTGAATGAAATTCAGAAAAACTCTCATCAACATAAACCATTTGGGGCTCTTTTCTTTTACCTTTATTCTGCATCCACTTCAATTTTAGGCAGCCATCTTCAAAATGGATTTTAAAAATTTTGCCCCTTTTCAACTAAAATGGTACACCATGTCTCATCATTTCTTTTAGCCTTCATAGTTGTGGATTTTGCCGTAGTCTTCAGCTTCCTTAACATTGAGCAGGTAGGCTGAAAGACATTTTCATTTTCTCCAGTGGATGCTGCCAGAGCATTATCAACAAAATGTATCCTCCCTATAATTTCTTTGGGGTAAAATGCTATTTTAGGAAGGTCTGCCATTAAGATTTTTTATTATATTTCTTTTTTACATATGTATTTATATTATTACACATAAACAAAATAAACTACATACAACAAGAAGAACCATGAAACAACCAGGAATTTTATAAATGTTATATTCATAGTGATTTGGCTATTTGGGTTTGGCAAACTAGAAGAAAATATCTTTCCTATCTTGGTGAGTCTAAAATTCTGAATGTAAATCAATATCCATAATATCTCATCTCTATTAACTTAAAACATCTATCTAGACCTAAAAAACATCTTAACTCCTAAACAACTAAGCTTAATTGTAAGACAAAATGATCTGGCTTTCAACCACATCAGAGACTTGAGAAGGAATAAAACTTAATTACCTGAGTGTACTGGAAGTGACAAAGACAGTATACTGCTGAACAGTCACCCGAAACTCTCTATAACGTTGAAGCACCATCTTCAGCCTTCTGGCCCAATATACCTGACAGACATATTTGTGAGGCAGGAACTATTGAGGACTTGCTTACCCTGCCTTGGCAGAGTTTGGTCTTCATCCCTGCCTGCATCCAAGCTTGCCCATTTTTAGGCAGAATTCTGTGTGCTGGTCTGCCATTTTTGATGTATGTCATTGAAGTGCTCTCCAGAAGATCTGTGATACATTTTGTTATGTCTCGAATACTGTGGAGGTACAAAGTTAGCTGAACTGAATGCCATGTTTCATTTTGCTAATTCTGCTCTGTTTGTTCATCTAGCTGGTGACTTGCAGGTTTATTAGTAACCTGGGTACCATCGCTGTGTGGGTGATAGTCATCACTAACCTGAGGCTGGTCTTGCAAGAGACTGTAGAAAACAGAGTAATCTCAGAAGGAGACTTTGACAGAGGGAGCAGCATAGAAGAAACCTCTTGGGTTTACATCTTCAGAAGAGAAGAGACAAAAATACAGTTGGATAATGGGAGAAGCTGTGCTGTTGTTTACCCATTCTACAGAGAGTTATAAAAATAGGTGGTGCTTTCAGAGAGCTTTGCCACATTCGGTTGAGAAGCCCTAGTCAGCCAGGATAGGTACTTTGGACCTTGTCTCAGGTTCAGTCTTGCTGAGATGGACTCGGGGCTCTTGGTCAACAGAAATCACTTTAGGCTGAAGTGCATTCTTTATTCCCGAAGGGGGATCTGGACTGCAGGTGGCTCCAGAAAGAGTGTGAGGGCAAAGTCACTGAACTCACCTGCGTTGTGTTTTTGTTTTTAACAGCCATACAATGGTGTCTTAATTTCTCATTCTAGTTTAGTTCTGGACGTCTGAGCTTCTGAAGCTGGCACCCTCCTCTCCAGGCATTGTGGCTCTGCAAACAGATGAAGGAAAACAGGCCAGGCAGGCATGCACAGTTTAACAGAGACCATTAAAGACTAACAAGGAGGGACATGCAAGCTAGAAGAGTCCCGTGGGCTTAGGTGCTGTCTTAGTGTTGTTGCTGTGAAGAGACACCACGACCCTTGGCAAATCTTCTGTTTTTTTCCTGCTATTTTAAAATATATTTTATTAATGTATTCATAGTACATCTCAATTTTTATCCACTCCCTTGTATCCTCCTATTCCTCCCTCCCTCCCTTCCATTTTCTCCTTACTCCCCTCCCCTATGACTGTGACTGAGGGGGACCTCCTCCCCCTGTATATGCTCATAGGGTATCAAGTCTCCTCTTGCTAGCCTGCTGTCCTTCCTCTGAGTGCCACCAGGCCTCGCTTAGGCAGCACATATACTAAAATTGGAATGATACAGAGAAGATTAGCAGGCAAATCTTTTAAAGGAAAACATTTCCTTGAGGCTGGCTGATAGTTTCAAAAGTTTAGTCTGTCACTGTCATGGCAGGAAACTTGGTGGCACACAGGCAGACAAGGATCTGGGGAGGTAGCTGAGAGTTTTATATCTGGATCCACAGGCAGCAGCAAGCAAGAATGGGCCTGGCTTAAACATTTGAACCCCCAAAGCCCATCCCAAGTGACACACACCTTCTCATCTCCTATTCTGTCAAATGCTCCACTCCTTAGTGACCAAACATTCCAGTACAGGAGCCTGTGAGGACCATTCTTATTCAGGTGGAGGTCTCTCAAAGCAAGATTCCTCTCCTGGGGTGTCCCTTTCAATGGCAGTTAGCATCCATGCCCGCCACTGCCTTTATCACATCAATTGCCTCCTCCACTGAACCGTGCAGGCCTGCCCCACAGCAGGGGAGGGTGTTGCTGGGTGACAGCTGAACTCCGGTCAACTCATTGAAATCTAATCTCTGAGCCTTGTTGTTGGAACTCAGTAGCTTCTCAATAAACAAACAGACAAACATTGAATGAATGTAAATATTCAAGTTACATTTCCAAGCAAGTGCCTCTTCATAAAGTCACTCTGTGAGGGGGAAAGGTACCCATCTTCTATTCAAAGTGGGTTCCTCTTCTGCCTGCTTTTCTGAAGATCATCCTCCAATCTCACCAACTCCACCTACCAAGGGCAGGCCAAAGCCCAGCTCCTTAACACAGGGTCTTTTTTTCTCCTTGCTCAGAAACCAAACCTGCTTTGCTATCTGAGATGAATAACCCCAGCTAAAATAGAAGCCACTGAATCTTCTAGCCAAGGAGGCGGCTGGCAGAGATGGAGGCTGGGGGATGGGCAGAAGCACATTGGAAGCATAAAATTTCCCAGGGTCAGGGCGTTTCATTAGGAGACTTCAAGATGTGTTGTTCGCTCCAAAGACTCAAATGAAAGTCCAGAGAATTTACCAACTACACTGAAACATTCTAGTGCATTAAAAACCTTTTGTTACCAGGAGCTCTGGTGCCCATTAAATTGTAAACAAATTTGTGTGTTGATCTAACAAATGCCTGGATTTTTTTTTCTTGTGCGTGTGTGCTGGTTTTTTTGATTCATTCTATTTCATTTTTAATTAAAATCATTGCATCGATTTGTTTTTAAAATAATAGAGAAGACGCTGACTTTGTAGGTTGAGAAATAAATTATCATTTGCAGGATTAGAGGGGCTCCTCTTTTGATTTTAATAAAGATTAGAAGAAGAAAAAGAAGCACAAAGGAATGAATGCAGCTCCCCCAATATAATGAGTTAGACTGCTGCCCCCCTTGATCAAACAAAAGAACAAATGCATTAAACAAAGAGTGTAGATGTGACACACCATCTCTGCTCCCGAAAAGGATTTTCGAGGGGATTTGGAAAGTTGTAGCTTGTCCGTGTTCTGTTATTTCTGAGTATATGAAAGCCAGTACTCTGTTAGCTTAGGTATTGTTTTTGTGTGTGCTTTGCTTCCTGGTAATAGAGTCTTTCTTTAAGAAAAGCAAGTGGGAGATAGGCCGGTCCTGGTTAATCTGCTCCCCTTTGCACACACAGACCATTGTCTGCATGTGCTTCCCAAGAGACACAGTCATTATGTCCTGGGCCCCCTCTCCCAAGTCGCCAGCCTGTACAAAAGGAGCAGTACATCTTGGAAGAGCCTGCTGGATTTCCATTTGACACTGGAGCTGTTTGGCTTTGTGCAAACCTCAATGCAGATTCTGCCTGTTCCCAAGAAGCAACAAAACAAAACAAAACAAAAAGAAGCAAGAAACAAATTTGATGTCGGTTTGTTGAGTGTTCCTCCGGGCACTCTCAACTCCAAAGGTGACAAGTTTGAGGGCCCCTGTTGTCTTTGTGGGTGACAGCTGAGCTCTGAATAGCTTCAGTCCCTGTGGTGCTGCTGCGAGCCTGTGTCCCCAGAATAGGAACTTCTGGATTTGTCCCTTTGTCCCTATATCCGACGAGACTCTGCACTAGAAAGCAGAGATGGCCACGTCCCTCTCCTTAGTGTGCCTTAATAGTTTCAACTGGACCTGTATGGTGGCTGCCTTTGCTACACTGATGTTTAATTGTTTCCTTTTATTGGATCTTTTTTTTTCCTGGTTATAAACATGGTCTCAAGGAAAAAAGGTCACACAAACAGCTCTGATAGCCCCAGATGCCCGTCTCCTTCTTTGTGTTTTGCTTTTTCACTTTAGTAAATGAAAATAGAGGCCATGGAGGTTTCTTCGGAGCTGTCTTTACCTGCAGTCTCCTTGCCTCCCAACCTCTGCTTGCCTCTCAAATCACTACAGTGTGGATGGTGCCCTTTACTCCATTTGTGACTTTACTGAGGTCACTGGCTACTGCCACACTCAACAGTGTGACCTTATTTGCTTATTTATTATCTCTTCATTCAGACCATGAGCACTTTTCAGATGGAGGTCATACTCGATTCATCTTTATTCATGGAGCTTTGATGCTTAGAGTAGGTTGACTCAATGAATATATTCCAGAAAAGAGTCCCATTGCCACAGCTTCTTCTCTTAAGTTATCGGGAGTGTGTGTGTGTGTGTGTGTGTGTGTGTGTGTGTGTGTGTGTGTGTGTGTGTGTGTGTATGTGTGTGTGTGTGTGTGTGTGTGAGATAACATCTCCTAAATGCTTGTCCTTGTACCAGGCACAATGGTGGGGACAGGCTCAGATATATACTCATACATCATCAAGGAGGCAGAAGGCTCTAAGATACAAGTAATTTACTCTGTATGACGCGGCTAGGAAATAGAAAGCTGCTATCAGGGGCCTGTATCTGAAGGCATCGCTAGGCCTCTAGGATAGTTTGGATTTTCATCAAAATGTTTCAGGAATGGAAAGTCTTTCATACAAATGAAGATTCACCCAAACTGAGAGTGAGTTTCCAAGTGTTTAGAAACCAGAGAAAAATCTGTTAGACTGACTCTTTCCATGGCTGATCATGGATTTCTTCATTAGAGAGATAATACAAGCAACCTGTTTGAAAAAATAATTATTAATGGGAGCTGAGTGGTGGTGGCACACACCTTTAACTACAACACTTGGGAATCAGAGACAGGTGGATCTCTGAGTTTAAGGCAAGCCTGGTCAAGAGAGGGAGTTTCAGGACAGCCAGGGATATGCAGAAAAACCCTGCCTCCACAAAACAAAACAAAACAAAACAAGACAAAACAAAGAAAAATAAAAGAAAAATTAAAAGCCAATGATGTGTTAAATTTATGAATTTATTAGATACATTTGAACCTCAAAATACTCCTATGGGGAGGTAATATTCTAGCTCAGTTTTCTTGATAAAAACACTGAGGCCCAGGAAGCTCGGGTTAGTTGTCTGGGGTCACATGACTGTTAACCAGTTTAATCCAGATTCAAACCCAGCAGGCATCATTCAACTATCCACTATTTTAATCACCATGTTACATTGGAACTTGATACTATTATTTCTTAATGTCCTGGGATTTCTCCATTTACCCGGTAGTAGAAATAACTTGCATTCATGTGGAGGGTTCTCAAAGCTGAAGTTGAGTTCTTTTTTTTTTTTTTTTTGATTTTTTTCTCCTTTATTAATTTATTCCTGTTACATCTCAATGGTTATCCCATCCCTTGTATCCTCCCATTCTTCCCTCCCTCCCATTTTCCCCTTATTCCCCTCCCCTATGACTGTTCCTGAGGGGGATTACCTCCCCCTGTATATGCTCATAGGGTATCAAGTCTCTTCTTGGTAACCTGCTGTCCTTCCTCTGAGTGCCACCAGGTCTCCCCATCCAGGGGACATGGTCAAAGGTGAGGCACCAGAGTATGTGAGAAAGTAATATCCCACTCTCCACTTCACTGTGGAGAGTGTTCTGTCCATTGGCTAGATCTGGGTAGGGGTTTAAGATTTACCGCCTGTATTGTCCTTGGCTGGTGCCTTAGTTTGAGCGGGACCCCTGAGCCCAAATCTGCCTATCATAATGTTCTACTTGTAGGCTTCTAGGACCCTCTGGATCCTTCTACTTTGCCTTTCTCCCATGCTTCTCTCATCTAGAGTCCCACTAGAATGTCCTCTCCTCTGTCTCAGTTTCCTGGTAAGTGAAGGCTTTCGTGGGACATGCCCCTTGGGCTAATATGCAGATATAAGTGAGTTTATACCATTTGAGTCTTTCTGCTTCTGGGTTAACTCACTCATTATGATCATTTCTAGCTCAATCCATTTATCCACAAATTTCGGGAATTCCTTGTTTTTTATAGCTGAATAAGTATTCCATAGTGTAAATGTACCACAGTGAAGTTGAGTTCTTAATCCGTTGCCTGTCTGGTGGCCATGTGACACCTTAGTAGCTTGTTACTTCCTGGGGTGGGGGAGCATTTCTCATTTCACGTATATCCTCCTACCACATGTATTCCCAAGTGAAGCAAAATATTCCATAAATCATCCCTTGTCTTCATATTGCATCAGACCACTGAAATGCCGGGTTTTGTGGCTCATGTCCCATAGTTTGATTTATGTTGGCCCTCCTCAGTCTTTTCCCAGTGAAAGAATGGGAGCATTTTCCTAAGCTTATTTGATAGTAGTATATTGAGCATAAACTCAATCAAGACCTTAAATGTATTCTTTATTAACTTTACCATATTAGATTCACCTAAACCATACCTTATGTATTTGCTTTCTTCAAGTCAACTACCTGCTTGGTACCAACAGCTATTAGGAGGCTTAACGAAATCAGAAGACTCTGAATTTAGAAACTGGGTGTCAACTAATAAGTTCTTTGAGATTAAACAAGCACCATTCACTATTATTGCCTCAGTTTTCTCACTTGTAAATTGAGGTTAGTGGGAGCAACTCCAGAAAACTGTGAACATTTTAAAAAAGGCTTTAAAAATAATCATAAATAGTGTGAGAGTGGGGACTGTCTCTGACATGAACTCTGGTGTCCCATATATGACCACTTCCTCATGGTGGGGAGGCCTGGTGGCACTCAGAAAAAGGATAAGCAGGGTACCAGGATGAGACTTGATAGGCTGTGAGCATATGGTGGGGAAGGAGGTCCCTTCTGTCACAGACCTAGGAGAGGGAAATAGGGTGAAAGACGGAGGGAAGGAGGAATGGGAGGATACAAATGAGGGGATAACCATTTAGATATAATCTGAATTAATTAATTAATTAAAAAATAATCATAAATATGATCATCATTTTTGATCATCCAAGATCCAATATCCAGTCAGAAAAAAATACATTTTCACTGATTTGCTTTATTTTTTTTGTGTATATTTTCCATTTTGTAGATATGGGCATCACTTGCATGTGGTGCCTATAGGAACCACAAGAGGGCATCAGATCTCGTGGAAGTGGCGTTTTGTGAGCCACTATGTAGGTGCTAGGAATGGAATCTGAGTTCTCTGCAAGGGCCCCACATTCTCGTAACCTCTAAGCCATAGCTCCAGCCCCCTAATACCAATTTTCAATAAAATAGTATTGCTTATTCTTTGAGAATTTCATACATGCACAGAAGGAATTTCAATTACATTCACTCCCACTTCCCTTTTCAACTCTTCCCAGATCTCCTCCATGCTTACCTCTCAATTTCATGTCCTTAAAAAAAAACCAAAAAACCTAACCTACTAAGTCTGATTACCACCTATAACCCATGGATGTAGGACATGGTCGACCCAGTAGGAACCACACTCCTGAAGAAAACTGACACTTCTTACCTCAGAGCCATCAAGTGTCAATAGCCCTTTGGCTAGGAATGGGTGCTGGTATGCACCCATCCCCAGTACACACTAGAATGCTGAGTGGTATGAATTATTGTTATTATTGGATTCGTGAGATAGGGTTTCTCTGTGTAGCTCGAGCTATCCTGAAACTCACTTTCTAGGTAAGGCTGGCCTCACAGAGATCCACCTGCCTCTGCCTCCCAAGTGCTGGGATTAAAGTTACGTGTCACCACTATTGGACTGTTCTTACATATTTTTACTTTCGTTCATGCGCACTACACTTAAGTTACTGAATATAATCATTTCCTGCAAGCTACCCAGCACTTGTCCAGTGTTTGTTTGTTTGTTTGTTTGTTTTTGAGAAAGTAGCCATGGGATAGGAAGCACTTATTCTTTGAAAGGCTTCTAGTAAGCTTTCACATTTGCATAACTATTTTACTATTTCTGTTACCTCCACAGGTATTAGTCATTTATTACCTATTGCAATCTTCTAGTAATATAATCTGGGCTGAGCACATCATGAGAGGAGCCTGATGACTTTCCGGCCTCTCTCTATTGCTCTAGTCAGAGGCAAATACATGTTTACTTTCTAGACTTCCTGTAGGCTACTGGTCCTCTGTTGGAAATATTAGAGAATAAATAAAGAAAAGAGGATTTCTTCCTCAAGAGTCAGAGTCCATTCAGATTGCATCATGGAGATGCTGACCTCTCCTAGGCCCCCAGCCATTACAGTCAGATGCCTTGCGAGTCATCTGAACCCTCAAGCATTTTTCTGTCTTTCCAGATTCTTTTATGACAGGTCAGAACACTAACATCTGCCTGAGTCTCCCAGATTTAGAGAACATCTGGATTTGCCAAAGGCACATTCTGACATCAGATATGTGTCTAATCCTTCAAGCCTTCCTCAATCCTCTGCTACAGCCTGAACTGTAGATCAAATATTGCTATGAAGGAGAGCTGTAAGATATATTTGCAAAGGGCTCCATCCAGACTTCTATAAGGGTGGAAATATTCTCTCAATGGTCAGGCCATGTAAGTTTTTATGAACCTGATTAAAATTAGATTTTACCTCAATGAGTCAACTGACTGGAGTTGATTCCAAGACATTCAGTGGACAGAGAGAGAGAGAGAGGGGGGGGGGGGGAGGGAGAGGGAGAGGGAGAAAGACAGAGACAGAGAGAGACCTTCCTACCCCTGTTTCTTTACTAACAGAGAGACCTGATGCTACCTTATAGAGTTATTAAAAGGATATGACATAATATGCATTTATGATGGTGTCTTATCCATATGAAGCAGTTCATAAGTACTGGTGTTTATTTTTAAATTAATGCATCATAGCTGTGCTCTCCATTTTGTACAATTCTGTCTACCCTGTCCAAAGTCCCACTTTCTTTCCATGATGTCAGGTGATTTCCTCAGCTTATGGCATTTACTACAACATGTGGGTCATAAGGCTTTTATTCAACTCTCAACTGTCTGTTGATTTTGCTGTTTGTTTTGGTTCTTCAAGACAGGGTTTCTCTGTGTAGCCTTGGCTGTCCTAGACTTACTTTGTAGACCTGGCTGGCCTCAAACACATAGAGATCCATCTGCCTTTGCCTCCCAGAGTGCTGGGATTACAAGTGTGCACCATCACCTCTACTTTCTGTTGAATTTGTTTATTTTAATGACTATATTTTCATCTCTAGAAGTTCTAGCTCATTCTTTTAAAAGTATCTAACTTTTTCCAATGTATTTTAAAAATAGTTCTTTATATACTATTAAACAATTTAATATTCTCCCCTGGTTTCTGTGAAATTGCTTAATCATCATGATTCTTTTTTTTTAAAATCACATCAATAGCTCAACTTGCATGAGTCTTTAATGTGAGAATCATGCTCACATTTGATCTAAAATATTTTCACATATGAGTGGTGGTATTTTCTTCCTTTAAAATTCTAGGTATATTAGAAGCCTACCATCTATTTTATAAAATATTCCACTTCCCAGGCTATGGGAACATAAGGGTATAAATTTGAGCTAAAGTTCAACCCAAGCACAAATTATTGACTATACATTTTAGGGCATCAGTCTCCCACCTGCAATCCAAAATGACATAGCTGAGCCTTATGTTGCTGAGGATGTGGAATAAGAGGAAAATTCATAAATGACTGGTGGAGTGCAACTTCATAGAGCCACTATGGAATCATTGTGGTGGGTCCTCAGGAAGATGGGAATCAATTGGCTTCAAGATCCAGTTATATTACTCTTAGGCATACACTCAAAGGACACTTCATCCTATCACAGAGATGCAACTATGCTTACTGCTGCTCTCTTCATAATAGCCAGAAGCTGGAGACAACCTAGATGTCCCTCAACAGAAGAACGAGTAAAGAAAACGTGGTACATTTACATAACGGAGTATTACTCAGAAGTTAAAAAAAAACATGACATCATGAAATTCACAGGCAAATGGATGGAACTTGGGAAAAGTATCCTGAATGCGGTAACCCAGACCCAGAAATACAAATATGGTATATATCTGGTGTGGGTATTCACTGGTAAGTCAGTGATAACCAAGCTATAATGTGTAGAGCCACAGAGGATAGGTATAGAGTAAGGAATTAGAGGGAACACATAGTTCTCCTTAGGATCAGGAAATAAAACTGATAGATATGGATGGAATGTGGAGCAGAAATGGAAGCATCAAGTGGGGAGGAGAATGGGAGATGGTTTTGTGGCAAGAAATACAGGCAGTGATAGCTAAAATTAAGGGACGTTTGAGGAATAGTATGGGAAAGTAGATGCTTCTTAAGTATGCACACATATCATGGCAATCTAAACAAAACAGCCAAATAATGGAGAGACAGAATCCTAATTGGCCATCACTTGTCACCCCGTGAAGCTTGCAGTACCAGGACTGGGTTACATCTAATTGAGTTATTGGTCAAAGAGGTCCCTGGGAATCCTTAAACAATCCAGGCTGTTGTCAAGACTATAGCTTACTCTCTATAAACTGACAGCAAGCCCCCATTGCTGAAGACAACCCCTCTACTGAACATTAGCCAGTAAAGCTGGTGACAACATAGAGCCTTTACCCCTATGTTCCAATATCTGTGGTATAGGAAAGTACTCTGCATGCTGTGAAAAGAGAAACATAAACACCAAGCCAGCCACAAACCCTTTATTTACAATGGTGTACTTCCTGTAAGATATGCTAGGTGGCACAGAGCTTGTGGGACTAACCAGCCAATAACTAATTTGACTTAAGGTCCACTCCTCAAGATGCAACCCATACCTCCTAAAACTGCTTGGGTGACCAAGAACCTGAGACTAGATAGCCCAGGGATCTAGGGGGAAAACAAATAATACTGGCTTAAAATGGTAAAAATGTTAATGATAAAATGATTCCTAATGATATTGTGCTGTACTCAGAGAGAGATCAGTGCCTTCTTCATCTACTAGCAGAGAAGCCTCCTCGTGACGCAGATGGGAGCAGGAACATTGACAACAGACATTACACAGAGAGACCTTGGAACACTCAGTCTTAAATGGGATGTCTCCATCAAATCCTTCCCTTCTGAGTTCAGAAAACTCCATGGAAGAAGGAGGCAGAAATAGTGTAAGAGCCAGAGGCAAAGGAGGACACACACACATAAAAAAGATACTCTAAGTTAACACGAACAAAGCTCCTATGAACTCACAGAGACTGAGGCAGCATGTGCAGGGCCTGCATGGGTCTGCACCAGGTCCTCTGCATATGCATTACAGTTTCTACTTTAGTGTTTTTATAGGATTCTTGAGTGTGCCAACAATTGGGTCTTTGATTCTTATGTCTTCTCTTGGGCTTTTTGCATTCTATTAATTTGTCTTGTACAAATGGATAGATTTGGACTCCAAATCTACACTCCAAAGTGATAGATTTTGTTATATATTATTCTATTTCACTTTTTATATTAAAAAGGAAACAATGTATGAATGAATAAGAACCTAGACACTAGGGTAAAAATTAACAAGCAACTGTCATTTATACTTGCTAGGAGAGGGAAAAGCAGTGTTCGCCAATAGAGTGACACTGTGCATATCAACTACTCCAGGCCAGGCATCATGGTCAGGAGTAGTTGACCAATGTATAATGGACTCTACATTTTTTTGTGTGTGTTGGCTAGTTTGATAGATTTGTGGGAATTTTTTGGGAGTTTGTTTGTTTTCCCTTTAGAGAATGGTTTTAACATCAAAGACATCATTCACCATGGCCAGGTAGGCTTCATTCCAGGCATGCAGGGATGGTTTAATATATGGAAATCCATCAATGTAATCCACCATATAAACAAACTGAAAATAAAAAACCACATGATCATCTCCTTAGATCCAGAGAAAGCATTTGATAAAATCCAACATCCATTCATGTTTAAAGTTTTGGAGAGATCAGGGATACAAGGCACTTTCCTCAACATAATAAAGGCTGTATACAGCAAGCCAATAGCCAAAATCAAATTAAATGGTGAGATACTCAAGGAAATTCCACTAAAATCGGGAACAAGGCAAGGCTGCCCACTCTCTCCATATCTCTTCAATATAGTACTGCAAGTTCTAGTGAGAGCAATAAGACAACAAAAGGAGATCAAGAGTATCCAAATGGGAAAGGAGGAAGTCAAATTATTCTATCTGCAAATGATATGATAGTGTGTATAAGTGACCCCCAAAATTCCACCAGAGAACTCCTACAGCTGAAAAATACCTTCAGGAAATTGGCTGGATACAAAATTAACTCAAAAAGTCTGTAGCCTTCCTATATACAAATGACAATCATGCCGAGGAAGAAATTAGGAAAACTACACCCTTCATGTTAGCCACAAGCAATATAAAATATTTAGGAATTACTCTAATCATGTAAGTAAAGGATTTGTTTGAAAAAAATTTGAAAATTCTGAAGAAAGATTGAAGATGACATGAGAAGATGGAATGATCTTTCTTGCTCGTGGATCAGGAGAATTAACATAGTAAAAATTGCCATCTTACCAAAAGCTATTTACAGATTCAATGCAATCCCTACCAAAATACCTACACATTTTTTAAGGACATTGAAAGTTCAATTCTCAACTTCATATGGAAAAACAAAAATTTCAGAATAGCTAAAACAATTTTCTACATTAAAGATCCTCCAGAGGAATCTCCATGCCTGATCTCAAGCTGTACTATAAAGCAACAGTAATTAAAACAGCATGGTACTGGCACAGCAATAGGTTGGTTGATCAGGGGAATTGAATCAAAGACCCAGAAATGTATCCACACACACATATGGTCACTTGATTTTTGACAAAGAAGCCAAATCTATTCAATGGAAAAAGGATAGCATCTTCAACAAATGGTGCTGGTCTAACTGGATGTCTACGTGCAATTAGACCCATATTTGTCACCATGCACAAAACTCTAGCCCAAGTGGATTAAAGACCTTAACATAAAACCAGAGCCACCAAATCGGTTAGAAGAAAAAGTGGGGAAGAGCCTGGAACACGTTGGCACAGGAGACAACTTCCTGAACAGAACACCAACAGTCCAGGCCTTAAGGTCAACAACTAATAAACAGGACCTCATGATGCTGAGAAGCTTCTGTAAGGCAGGAGACACTGTCAACATAACAAAGTGACTGCCTACAGACTGGGAAAAGATCTTCACCAACCCTTCATATGACAAAGGTCTAATATCCAAAATATATAAAGAATTTAAGAAACTAAACATCACCAAACCAAATAACCCAATTGAGAAATGGGGATCAGAACTAAACAGAGAATTCACAACAGAGGAATATCGAATGGCTGAGAAACACTTAAAGAAATGCTCAATGTCTTTAATCATCAGAGCAAATCAAATCAGTGCAAATCAAAACAACTCTGAGATTCCATCTTACACCCATCAGAATGGCTAAGATTAAAAACTCAAGTGACACCACATGTTGGCAAGGATGTGGAGAGAAAGGAACACTCCTTCATTGCTGGTGGGAATGCAGACTAGTACAACCACTTTGGAAATCTATCTGGTGTTATCTCAGAAAACTGGGAATAAAGCTTCCTAGAGACCCAGCTATTCCACTCCTTGGAATATACCTAGAAGATGCTCCAGCACACAACAAGAACATTTGCTCAGCCATGTTCATAGCAGCCTTATTCATAATAGCCAGAACCTGGAAACAGCCTAAGTATCCCTCAGTAGAAAAATGGATAAAGAAACTGTGGTACATTTACACAATGGAATACTATTCAGCAATTAAAAACAAGGAATTCCTGAAATTTGTGGACAAATGGATTGAACTAGAAACGATTATAATGAGTGAGTTAACCCAGAAGCAGAAAGATTCAAATGGTATATACTCACTTATATCTGGACTCTAGCCCAAAGGGCATGTCCCATGAAAGTCTTCACTTATCAGGAAAGTGGAACAGAGGGGAAGACTTCCTATTGGGATTCTAGGTGAGAGAAGCAAGGGAGAATAGGGAAATAGAAGGATCCAGAGGGTCCTAGAAACCTACAAGAAGAACATTATGATGTTCTGTGACCATTCCTGCCCCCAGGTTCACCCTGGGGAACCTTCATGGACAACAGACATTGCTACAGCCTTGCTTTTGAGATTCATTTTGGATTGCCGAATTCTGGGGATTTCACATGCATGTGAGCTTAGCTGTCCATCTAATGAGCAGGGTGTTTGGTGGGATCTCCCACTTGGGCATATTTTACAGGTTATCTCCTGTGTATAAGTCTGAGACCACAGCTCTCACAAGAAAAGATTTTCTCCCATTTCTTGCTAAAGATAACTCCATCTTTAGTGCTTCTTTAGTATGCAAGTTTTGGCTGTAAGGATGGTACCCAAGGGAGCTGAGTGGCCCTGGGTCTACTCTTTTACAACATACAGGTCTCAGCCAAGCCATTGTGATTTAACTATTTGCTACCTACTAGGCATGAGTAATCCTTAAAGTGGTCTCTGTCATCTTAACTGAAATTACTAGGCTATAGGCAATATAAAAATTGGTTTACATTTCCCTCCACGTGTATGTTTCTGCACTTGGCAACATTTCTCACAGAGGAAAACAAAGATGGATCTGAATGTATCCGATGTGAATCTGCATCAGGCTGAATCAGAGGTGAATGCTCTTACGTACATGACAGTTACTTTGAGAATCTGGTTCTGAAGGAGAAAAAAAGATACTTGTATTTCCTGGATCCTATCAATTGTGGAAGAGAGCACTGCTTTCATTGCTCTGGGTAATGACAGAATTCTTCTTCAATAAATGATCACTTAATCAATAAATGGTCATTTCCATTCCTTAAGCTTACTTGGTTTAATGAAGAACTGGAATTATTAACCAGACTGGGAACTGAACACAACACACCACACACACACACACACACACACACACACAATGCCAGTTTTCTCTACCATATTTTTTTTTAAAGTGAGCTTCAGATCTTCTCAACAAAAGTCATCAGGCTTGTGCAATCCAGACAGTCCCTCATGGGCCTGGGAGACGTGTCTGTTTTGTTTCATGTCACCTCATTCTGCAGTAAATTGTGGCTTCTGGGGCACCAGGGCAGTATAATTACTGTGCTACTCTTTAAGGGCTTAAGCTTCAAGATTGAAGGAACAAAGTGTTTGCTGATTGCCAAACGACATTTTATCTTAACTAAGGATATATGAAGCATGGAGGAAAAACACTGGCTTTGGACGCCATCAGAAGTGACCCTCCGTCCCAGTTGTGTAACTCACTAACAGCGTTACATCTGGCAAGACGGTAAATGTCTCTGAGCCTCAAATGCATGGATTATAATCTGTTTGCAGGCACAGGAAGCTCTTAGGTACGAAGGGCTTGCTTTGCAGATAGCATGATTCAGTGGAGAAGCTTGTGGAGATGGTCAGGTGTAGGGACAGTGTTCAGCTCTGCCATTTTCTTTTGCTGAAAGTGTGGTCATTACCCCTACTTTGTAAAGCTGCTCTAAGATTCAAGTTCAAGAGAAAGGCAGCCTTCATGAAACACTAGGCCCGTGACTGTTTCTGGTTAGCACAGTCAATTGGGAGACTTGGGAATTTGACTCAGTGGCTTGCAGTAGCACTGTGCTTGCAATTAACAGTTGTACAGTGAAGGATATTTTTGTTTAAGTACACTCTTTTTAAAAAAAGATTATTTATTTATTTGTTTTATGTGTATGAGTGCTTTATCGGCATGAACACCTGCGTGCCAGAAGAGGGCATCAGATCACATTATAAATGGCTGTTAGCCACCATGTGATTGCTGGGAATTGAACACAGGACCTCTGCAAGAACAGCCAGTGCTGCTATTCACTGAGCCATCTCTCCATCCAAAGTAAAGGATATTTTAGGGATGGAGTGGCTTCATTGTCAGGTATGGCCAATTGCTCAGGTTTCCAGTCTAAGCGACATGGCTCCTACACTCTCTTTTCCTTGGGTTTTCTAGACAAGAGAGGTTATTGGAAGCAAGGAATGGCTTCAGGCCAGCACACCACTTCCTGGCTGCCACATGGGCCTCCCAGGGAGCTTTCCATCTTACCATCCCTGGAGCTGTGACAAGAGAGGCTACTGGATGAACCCGGCTATAGATTCCTGGGAGACCCCTGGAATTTTTTGGAGACAGACCTGGCACTGTCAGCAGCCCACAGCCTGGAGAGGAGTGAAAAAGAGCGGATGGCAGGCTGTAACTCTGAGCCTCCTCTGTCCCGGAGGCTTGCGGTTTAAAGCTTTAATCGCTGAGATCACAGCCATTCTGTCTTATTATAGTGCCAAAAAGAGCCACCCCAGCCTAGTGCTGGCGGTGGCAGCTCCTTCCAGAGGCCTTTTTGCAGGTGGATGAGCCATGGCTGCTGCCCGGGTCCAGTGCTTCCTGCCGAGTGTCTGTGTTTCCCTTCCTGTTAAATCCTCCCTGTGCTTAGAAGGCCTCTCCACGATCTTGTCTCTTCAGCTCTGGCTTCTTTAAAGGCTTCACTGTTTCCTCAAATTAAGGGACCCAGCTGCTCGAGGCTCTTTGTTCAGTGTCTCTAGGATGACCTTTCAGATAATTCGTCCCCACTTGCAGGGGCTGAGCCTAGCTGGTATTTAGACTCGGAGCTTCCTTGGCTAATCGGAATTTATTATCCTCTTTGTTAGGGGACTAGGAGGTTTTTTTTCTCCATGGAGGGCTGTCTTCTGGGTGAGTGATACATGGGCTGGCTCTGGCTGACTAATCCTGGCAAGCCCAGTTTCCAGGTTGTGTCTCCATGGGCCCCAGAGACTCTGTGTTTGTGCATGCATGCTTGCTTGGCCATGGGAAATTAAAGCTTTCAGGATCTCAGCACCACTCTGGGTGAAAGAAATCCGAAAGAACATGGAATCAGTGTTCTGATGGCCCTCCAAGCAGTTAACCTATAGTGTTGGCTTCACTCTAGCTGCTTAATAATCCTGGCAGAACAGATTAAAAACTTGCTTAGTTTAATTATTTTAAATTAAGTGTAACTATTCAATGGCATTAGTACATGCACACCTTGCTATCCCTATAAAACAAGTTGTCATTGCCAAAGTGAAACCCTATGCTTAAAAATACCTCCTCCACTTGCCCATTTCACTTTCTGTCTCTGTGAAGTTGATTAGTACAGGAACTCCATATAAGTGACTTCACACAGTTGTTGTCCCACTGTGACTAACTCATTGAACTTAGCACCACATCTCTAAGGCTCACCATTTTCCACATCTATCCCAAATTCCTTCCTTTATCAGGTCAAATGGAAGCCCCCTTGTATGCTTGCATCTCACTTTGTGTGTCCAGTCACTACTCAATTTCATTTGGGTGGGTTTGGCTTTTTGGCTATTGTGAGTATTCTACTTACGAACATTTGTATACAAACACCGGTTTGGGATCCTCCTTTTAGCTGGGTAAGGTCATACTCAGACGTAGCATTACAAGATAATATGGTGATTTTCTTTGTCTGTCTTATAGATGCTGTATGGTTTCTCACAGTAGTTATACCATTTTGCCTTCCCATCAGCAACACACCAAAATTCCAATTTCTACATACCTTTATTGACACTTGTTTTCTGTTGTATTTTTAAAAATAGTCATAATAACGGGCGGGAAATAATGTGTTCCCAAAACCCCATGGTTGCTCACACTGTGTACAGCTCTATCTAGTTCCAGGGGATCAGGCACCTCTTCTAATCTCTGTGAATTCCTACATACATATGTTATACAGACATAGACTCAGGAACACACACATAAAATAAAATAAAATACTTAAAAATGAGAACTAGAGTTGCTGGCCAATTGGCAAATTGATGCACTGTACTATGTAATGTATTCTGTCTATGACAGAGTAGTCTCCTGGGAGGACATGGGGGTGACTCTAGCTGAGAATCCTAGGAGCAAGGGTCATAAAGACTGAAGAAGCCACCCTCTAACTAGACAGGACTCCTGGTGGAGGGAGGGGAGCACCAACCCACCCACAAAAAAGTCAACCCAAAATTTGCCCTGTCTGCAAGATGTGGAGGGATAAAGAAGGAGAAGAGATTGAGGGAGTGGCCAACCAATGCCTGGCCCAACCTGAGACCCACCCCATGGGAGAAAGCTGGCCTCTGACACTATTAACAGTACTCTACTATGCTGACATACCACAGACAGGAGCCGATCATAGCTGTCCTCTGAGAGTCTCCACCTAAGCAGTGGTTTGAAACAGATGCTGTGATTCATAGTCAAGCATTGGGCAAAGGGGAGGCAGTCTATAGAAAAGTGTGTGTGTGTGTGTGTGTGTGTGTGTGTGTGTGTGTGTGTGTGTGTGTGAATGATAGAAGGACCTGGACGTGACAGGAGCTCCACAAGAAGACCAACAGAGGCAACTAACCAGGGCCCAAAGAGGCTTGCAGAGACTGAAGCACCAAGCAACAACTATGCATTGTCTGGACCTCGGCCCCCTACACAGATGTAGCCTATGGACACCTCAGAGTTCATGTGGGTCCCCTAGTCAGGGGAGCAGGGCTGTCTCTGACATGGAGTCTGTTGCCTGCTTTTTGGTCACTCCCACCTGACGGGGCTGCATCAACAGGCCATAGGGAAAGAGGATGCCTCAGTCCTGATTTGACTTGATGCACTAAAATGGGTTGGTAGGAGAGCGATCCCTTTTTCTTAGGAGTAGGGGAGTGGGGATAGGGGGAAGAGGGAGGGAGGGTTGGGAGGAGAGGAGGGAGGGGCAGTGATCTGGATCTAAAGCAAATAAGTACATTTTCTTTTCTAGTATTTTATTTTATATTACTATTTTGTATTTCCGTGTGTGTGTGTGTGTGTGTACTCACACACATGTGCGTGTGCACACATGTGTGCCACATGCATGTAGTGCCCCTGGAAAACAGAAGAGGGTGTTAGATCCTTCTAGGACTGGAGTAACAGATGCTTCTGAGCTGACACACGAGTGGAGGGAATTGAACCTGGACCCTCTAGAAGAATACCCAGTGTTCTTAACTGCTGAACCATTGCTCCGGCCCCCATTGAATTTTCAAAACAACGAATATGGCTTGTTTTTCATTTCTATGTGACACAAGAGAAAACAAAAGAAAAACAGAATAACTGCTAAAAAAAAATCAAACAACTAAAAATTACCAGAAGTTATATATGAAGGAAGTCTGTCAGAGTCCTTTGCCTACATTTTCAACAATCTAACTCATTTTCTATCCATCTAGTTATATCATAGAGGTGAACTTTGCCCACCTCAAGTCCCACCATCCATCACTAGCTCTAGGTCCCTTAAAATATAAAAACCAAGGGCATCTCATAGATATGAGACCTTAGGAGGCCTGGAAGTTCCTTGAGAAAAGTTTACATAGACATAGAAGCATAGAAGTCACCAAAAATGCAGTTTTGGGGACACATTTGAGGTTTTCTAGAAGCCTCTGTTCAACATGGTAGATGCCCATTGCATCCTAAGGCTGCAGGTGAAGTCAGACGTAGCTCTTTCATCAAGGAGTGCACTATCTAGTGGGACAGATGGCTTTTTATGTAATTATAGTTCCAGATATTGTGGGCTGTGATGGAAAAGGTGATCACAATACAGAGAATCCTGACCATGGAATAAGGGTGGGACGCTGAGCTCACACATGGTGGAAGTGATAAACTCCATTCTCACTGAGTGGACAAAGGAATTCAGTGGACCTACAACATGATCTTTACTACTAGGGAAATGGTGATGGAGGAAAGGGGAACACTGTGTGCGTGAACAGAAATATGAAGTCATGTAAGAGAGACTGCACTAACTTGCCCTACGTAAAGTGATGTAAGCATTTCAGTACATCTATTAAATAGAGGACACGGTACGGAGTGGTCAAACGGGATTGGAAATACAAACACAGGGCTATCCATACTCAGAGCCTTTTTGGCCTTGTCATGTGTTTGGATTGGCCTTGTAGTTGATGAGAAGTACATCTTTGCTTTGGCATAAGAATGGTTTGGTCAAAGTTTTGTTTTAGATACAGTCAATGATGGATGAATTAATAACACAGCAAGATAGACTTGTTACCACGACTAACCATAAAGATAACAAATAAAAACATACCTTACATGGTTATTTGTTTGCCATTTGCCAGCACAACATGAAATACAGTGTGCATTATTTACTTGGCTTCTGTAGTGTTTCTTTAAAATGAACTGTTATCCCATTATACATATGGAAAAAGTAAGGCTATGCTGAAAAAACTCTTGTACAAGGTCACATTGCATTCAGAATAAAACTAATGTTTTAACCAGGGCTGTAATTTAACTAAAACCATACAACTGGTGAAGGATTAAAGAAAATGTCACTGATAAGCAAACTGTTCAGAAGGTCAAGAGAGCTATTGTGAGTGACTAGATGCTAGGAAATGAACAGAAGTAGGTGTCTATGAAGAATTTCAGATGTACAGACAGCTTCCTCTGAGAGTATGAGGTGTACCATGGGAGCATGGGAGCAAAGGGACAGTGGGGTCCATTCTGGATAAGTTGTGTGGAAATTACATATTGATTAAATAAATATTTCAAAATTTGAATTTCCATCCATTATCATTTATGATGAAACTTTTTACTGATATCAGCCAACAACTAATTATGATATATAGCTATATTATATATCAACAAATTAGATAATATAAGTATTTGAAGTTAAATCCATTTTATAATAATATAAACTAGTGGCTCTCAACCTTCCTACTGCTACCACCATTTAATGCATTTCTTTGTGTTGTGGTGATCCCAACCATAAAATTACTTATGTTCCTACTTCATAACTGTAATTTTGCTACTCTTATGAATTGTAATGTAAATTTATATATTTTATAATGCTCTTATGTGTTTGACCCCTCAAAGGGATTGCAAGCCACAACTTAACAACTACTGGTATAAATGAACAGCTAAAAAGCCTGGGAACAGCTAATTTTACAATGTAGTCAAAGACCTCAAGATTAAAAGTGCATTCCTTCATGATAAAGCATTCCTAAAACATGTGGATATTTTGTGATGTATGCTCTTGACTACCTGCTAACTTTTACACAACATGCATTCTATCACATGTTTGCCCAGTATTCTTGACCTGTCTCATTTTGGAGTTCATACTCTTACTATGGTTTCTAAACTCCCTAGTCAGCTTCCTCACCACAGTAACTCACCTTTCTCTATAATTAGCCATATGAAGCCAATCTCTTTGTAGTATCTGAAGAGAACAGATGAAGATGGAGTCTCTTCATGCAATTTAATTGCTTAAAATCTTCCAATGACTCTGGGTTACACACTGACCACGAAGACCTTGGGCATCGTCTTACATTGTTATGAACAAGCAGACACATTTATGGTGTTAAAAGCAAACTCTGCAGTTCCAGAGCAACATGACTTTTATGCATGATGCTCAACGTACCAATGTGCTCTTCAATTTCTAATGAAAAATACTTCATTATTCTTCCAAATTGTCACTGAAAACCTTACTCCAGTCCAAGCAAACGTAGCTCCTTCTCTCTCTGGGCTAATAATATGCAGATTTATAAAAAATATGCCCTATGTGTTTCATTTGTGTCACATAATATGAGGTCCTTGGAATAAGTTCTTGATCTGCTGTTTCTGTAACTCCTTGTGTTCCCTTACACCATGAAAAATATAAGAAATGGTCCAACAGTTGTTGGACGGCTAAATGAATGGATATATTCATTTTAAAAATTAAGTAGGTTACCAAGAAGAGACTTGATACCCTATGAGCATATACAGGGGGAGAAAATCCCCCTCAGGAACAGTCATAGGGGAGGGGAATAAGGGGAAAATGGGAGGGAGGGAAGAATGGGAGGATACAAGGGATGGGATAACCATTGAGATGTAACAAGAATAAATTAATAAAAAATTTAAAAAATTCCAAATTAATTAACTAAAAAAATTAAGTAGGTAAACACATCTCTTTTAATAATGTGCCATAAACATAACAGGTACTACATGAATATTGGCTATTATTTTCTCTGTACCTCCTGTCCAGCCTTCTTTTCTAGTTTTGCTTTTGTCATTTAAGTGAATTAAAGAAGAGAAATGCATTTTTGTTTGTTTGGTTGGTTGCTTGGTTTCTGTTTGTTTGTTTTTTGAGACAGAGTCTCACTTCGTAGACATGGACCACCTGAGGCTCTCAATATAGACCAGGATGGCCTCAAACTCACAGAGATCCACCTGCCTCTGACTCCCAAGGTTTGGGAGTAGAGATGTGTGATACCAACTGTGGCTCAAAAATGTCTTCTGTGTCCTAAGCACAGTCTAATCGTACAGTTGCTAAACATTTCAAAGCCCACAGTTGGACCTTCTGCTTACCCCTGAGCAGCAGAGCTCTGACTACTGCACTGTGTACCGTCCTTCTGTAGCGTATATTTATTTACTTCTTTCTCCCATCACCATTCTCCATTCTTGCCTATCTATCCTTTTCACTAACATCTTCAATTTCTCATAAATCTATTTTTAAAATTTGTTTATTTTATAATTCTAAGTATATGAGTCTTGCCCGCATGACTGGATGGGCAACACATACATGCCTGGTGCATTCAGAGATCAGAAAAGGGTGTCAGGTCCTCTGGGACTGGAGTTCCAGATGGATGACAGCCAACATGTGGGTGCTGGGAATTGAACCCCACTACTCTGTTCTATAGGAGCAACAATGGCTCCTAACTGTTGAGCCATCTCTCGAACCCCAGGAATCTTAGTTTCTTTGCAACCATACTGAGCTTTATTGCAAAACTGCCACATTCTTTTGGTATAGATTTATCTTTTTAAATTTGGTTCCAAGAAAATAAATTAAAACAGCACCACATCTCTGCTGAAGAACACTAGTTTTTTTTCATTTTTTTTCCTGAGGCTGAATATTTGTTGACAAATCCATATTGTACTAACAGGAGGCTCTTCAGTAATTTCATGGCTTGTGAACCAATTGGTAATAGTGCATGCACGTGGCAGGGAGAACTATGTAAATATCAATAATAATTATGCTTCGTGTATGCAAATTTCACCAGGTATTTTCAGAAATTAATCTTCCAAATTACTTTTGTACAATTCAGGAAAATTGGGACACTCATTTAAATAACTCTAGGAAAATTTAAAAGCAATCTCTATTCATTGAAATCATATAGCTAAGATAGAGTTGTAAACAAAAGATTGTAGCTGTTTTTGACACAGTAACTGTGCTGTCAAAACAGAATCAAAGAGATCATGAGAGCTGTACTTTGTTTGTAGACTGCTTGCTGAGGATGCCACTGTTTGGATTATTTTGTGTGATTTAAAACATGATCATTAGTATTTTTCAAAAATCATTAGCAATGCAAGAAGAAATGCGACTGTGCTTGTTTGTTCATGCAATCTTTTCTCTTTCACATTTTAATAGTTTTATTTTCAACCCCACCCATTCATTCAACTACCAAATGAATATTTCAAGATGACTGCAGGCTAGTGGCTAAGTGAAGTTAGGGGACGAAACCCTTAGCCATCTCGCTGTGTGCCACAGTTTACATAGTTTAGCTATAATGGGTCCTGGATTTCTTTCATCAGTTCAGTACCAGCCAATTCTTTCCTTTGGCAAGATGATTCCGTTTACATATATAAAGTACTTGGTATCTTTCACTTTCATGCGGTTTAAATAATGAAATTATGGCTTGAGGCTTTGAATGCTAAAAGAAACCCACAGCTCCTATGATTTCCTTCAACACTTGCAGTGACGTTCTAAGGGAAGATGCAGAATGGATGGAGAAAGGGTAGAAGAGTAGCAAGGTCTGCCCCCAGGAACCTGGCATCTCCTGGGCTTCTGGGACCAGGAGTCTATGATGTTTGTATTAAAATACTGTAGCTGTGGTCTGCAGATATCCTGAGGAGAGGAGTAGGGTGTGGCAGATCTTCTTTCTGCGGAAGCCCTTGAGGTTGACTTTGGGGCTGAGTTTTTTTTTTAAACAGGAAGTAGGTGCTAGAGGTACCCATCCTGGAAATGGGCCGAGGCTTTTGACTTTCTTAACAGTTTCATGAGCACATCATCCTGATGGTCTACTCTAAAATGGGGAGGGCAATGCCAAGCACAAAAAGACTTTTTAGGAGGATTTAGTTAATGTTTCGCAGGAAAGGTGGGAGAGGTAGCTCATGCTACAGACAGAAACAAGGGGAACAGGGACATATCTCCATGCTGCTGCGGTGGCCAGCTTGTCTGAAAGTCTGTGGTTTCTTCAATAGAGACCAAGGAACAGTGATGACACAGTGCTTAGCCTGCTTTGTCTCATTGAATTTGTGTATTATCTTTTTGATCTTTAAATTTCCTGTCACTAATGGGTCAAGAAAACATGTTGCCTCAAGCAGTGGGAAGGAAGGTTACAGAAACACCGTCTGCACCATAAAGTCTGTGTGTTCCTCTTCTGATAGCCATCCAAATGGTATATTATTCTTTCTTCCTATCTTGGAAAGCTTCCTTTCAAACAAGCTGAGATGTTCTTCTTAAAGAACCCGCCTCTGGTCTAGAATAACACGTTCAATATACCTTTATTCCCTTTTTTTTTTTACAACATTATAAAGTCACTACAATGTTTTAATAGGTTTGATTTAGAGTACCACTAGAACTCTCCCTACAGCACACAGCTTTAATCCCAGCACTTGGGAGGCAGAGGCAGGTGGATCTTTATGAGTTCAAGGCCAGCCTGGTCTAGAGTGAGTTTCCAGGACAACCAAGGCTACACAGAGAAATCCTGTCAAAAAGGGACTCTCCCTCCCCATTAGTTAGTGTGAGACATTTTCAGTGATGCATTTGAGGGAAGTAATTTTTTTTAACTGATGGTCTGACTTTTGTGTTCCTATATCAAACAATGCAGTATGTCTTTCTGTAGGTTTGGATGCTGGTTGGTGTTTCTCCTCTGGCCTCTTGTGGATACAGATGGGATCCTGTGAGTGGGACACCATGACGACAGGAAGAAGAGCAAGTAGCATGATAGAGAAAGGAGGCAGTGAGTGCTGAGAGAGAGGACAGCATCTCTCTTATCTTTCAGTTATTAGTTCTACAGCCATCTTTTACTTGGTCATTTAGCAATGATCACTGTCACTGTGCCTAGAGCCATAAAGGCAAAGACCAAGAAGGCACCTTGTGTCGAGGAAAGAGATGGTTTAGAACACTGAGAACTGACATTATTGTTGTTGTTAGTACTGCTTTTAAATGGCGTATAAAGTAAGAGATTCCTTACTACATTTTCATATATATTTCCCTCATTTTCTTACCTCACCCCAGACTCTATCCTTTTATTCTGAGTATACCCTTTCTACTACCATGTCACATGTGTGCATGTAACCTCCCACCACCACACAGAAACATGTGTATACACACACACACACACACACACACACACACACACACACACACACACACACACACACATCTTTCTTAAAACTCCCTACTCGTAACCCATGGTTCTTTTCTGTTTCATTACTTACACCCACATTCATTCATACATAGAAGAATTAGAGAAAGGATCATCACAGCACAATGTACAGGCAGTATTTGTCTTTCTGTGTCTAGTCTTTTTTGTTTAACATAATAATTTCTGGATTTATCCATTTTCCTGCAAGTTTCATAGCTTCATTTTTATTTTTTTAAATATTTTATTAATTTATTCATATTACATCTCGATTGCTAGCCCATCCCTTATATCCTCCCATTCCTCCCTCCCTCCCTCCCGCTTTCCCTCTACTCCCCTCCCCTATGTCTGTGACTGATAGCTTCATTTTTAACTATGACAAAAATGAAGTTCTTCTGTCTGTGTGTGCCACATTTGCATTACTCATCCATCTGTTGATGGACACTCAGGTTTTTCCATTTCCCTGGTAGTAAGCACACGCAGGAGTAATAAAGATGGATGTGCAGGTGTCTCTGTGGCCGCATACAGGGAAGGATGGAAGTTCTCATGGAGAAGGCTTAGCTCCTTTGGTAATGTAGTGATAGAACTGTCCTGGAGCAGCTGGAAAGACTTTCCTGAGGAGGCAAAATTAGATCAGATCATGAATCCAAGAAACAAGAGATGAAAGCCATTTCAGGCTGGGGCAGTTATTCCTTCAGTGATTAAAATCTAAGGTAGAGAGAAGTTAGACCATAGAAACACACGGGTGTATGGAGTTCAGAGGAGAGAAACATCACATTTCTGAAAAGGGATAAAAGAGGCATGCGCTGGAGGGAGCGGTATTTAAAATAGGCCATGATATTTTCCAGAGAGAGGGCGGGAACAGAGAGGGCACTGCAGATGTAGGGTGACTGATGGCCTCGAGGTAAGAAAGTTCAAGAGGGATTTAGAGAGGGTAGAGGAGTCAAGTATGCTCAGCACGCAGTCTGGCTGCAGTTAGGCCGGAGAAGGTCAGGTGGAAACAGACAGTGAAGAGCTCTGAATGCTGAGAGCTCTGAACCCACTCTGTCCTTGGGCAGGAGGCACTGATATTTTGCTTTGGGGGATAAAGGTCCACTCAGTTTAATTCCACCAATATTTTCAGAGATCTTGCTCTGAGCCAGGTCCTCCAAATAGTTTCTAGAGATGTTGAAAGAACAAGATATGTTTGCTGCCCTCTTGAATCTCCTGGGAAAAACCCAGAGCTGGGAAGATGGCTCAGGATGTAAGAGTGCTTGCCATTCAAGCACGTAGACCTGATTTAGATATTAAAGAACATGGTGCTTCATGAGTCTGTGACCTCTGTGGGAAGTGGAGCGTAGACAAAAGATTACTGGGGCTTGTTGGCCATTAGCCGAGTTCCAGATTCAGCAAGACACCCCGTTTCACAGCAGTAAGGTGGAGTGATAGGCAGAACAGCTGATGTCCTCTACTTGTGTCTGCAAATGCATCCTCTCCAATCTCAAATACACTACACACACATACACACACACACACACACACACACACACACACACACACACACACACATGCTATCTATACATGAGTCAGTGTCTGTGTCTGTGTCAATCTTTATCCAAGTCTATAGAGATCCCTGAATCCACTGCTCCATATCTCTGTTTCTGTGTATTCAGATCTACATCTGGACAGCATTTTCTCATGGCAGTGCATAAAGTGTATCCAAACAGGGGAAGTGAGGCAAGGCAGAGAGTAAACAGCAGGCATTTATTAATGTTAGGGCGCTAAGCTATTTTGGATAAAAGGTTGACTGGAGTTGGAAAGGGCTGTACAGTATAACAAAAAGAGACCGAGGAAATTCTTTTTTTTAAAATTTTATTAATTTATTCATATTACATCTCAATGGTTATCCCCTCCCTTGTATTCTCCCATTCCTCCCTCCCTCCTATTTTCCCCTTACTCCCCTCCCCTATGACTGTGACTGAGGGGGACTTCTTCCCCCTGTATATGCTCATAGGGTATCAAGTCTCTTCTGGTAGCCTGCTATCCTTCCTCTGAGTGCCACCAGGTCTCCCCATCCAGGGGATGTAAGAGACCGAGGAACTTCTTGAGTTGGAACCAAGGCTCTATTGACAACGTTCATTGAAGAACTTTGTCCATGTACACTCCTCAGCCTCTTCTCTCCCTCTGTAAGGCAGAGATTATAACGTTAACTCTGAAGGTGGGTGAGAAAATGAAGGTGATGTGTTGGAATGTGTGTGGTTGGCATCACCATTTGGCAGTGCAGTGTGTGATAAAGAACTGCTATGGTTTTGATTTGCCTCGTCCTGGTCAGGGAAGAGTAAATATTTTTATAGTTCTGGTCAGGCAGGCTTCTTCTATCCCAGTAATGGCAGTGGTTCCAGGCAGGCGATCATGATACTAGCTTCAATTAATTCTGGCCTTTAATGAGCATGATCTGTTTCTCAGGTAAGGGGCACAAATGCCCCCGGCTTGACTAGCAGACCAGCCTCACACTGGGAGGCTCTACCAGGCTTTGCTTTTCCCATTCCACCAACGATCCCACCAGCTCAGAGCCAGCAAAGGCTCTGGCAGCAATCAAAGCTGCAGCTGTGACCAGGCCAGGTTGCCCCATCTCCAGCAAACATTTACAGTGGCTCAGCGCCTGCTGCTCCTGGCCTGACACACAACAAGCCGAGGGTCTGGCCAGCCTGTGGCAGCCAAGACAATGTTGCCAGCATGGCAGTCAGAAGCTTCAAAGGCCCTGGTCCAGAGATCGCCTCACTGGAGCTGCAGGCAGCCTTCTCCACCGACTCCTCTGTAGAGTCGGACTCACACAGGAACTCGCTTAAGTGCCCTACTGAGTAAGTGCCCCTACTCAAGGGGCAATGGTGAAATGGTAAACAAGAACAGAACCAGGATATAGTAAGGAATCTGGGCAGGGACAATTCCGGTGGCTGACTCCTGAGGTTCTTATTTATCTGAGAAAAAGGTAACTTCCTGATGATTTGAATTTGCTCCTGTGGTGATGGTACAGACCTACCAACGAGGACTCAGAAGGAAGGAAGGGAAAAAATAAGGGAGGGAGAAAAAGAAATCCTTAATTCATTGATTTTGGTGATTTTCTTACTTTTTAAAAATTATTTTTTAAAGTTAGTGTACAAAATTAGTTAGTTTACAAAGTAATGGGTTTCATTGTAATATCTTCAGACAAGCATATGATACTTTTTTTATTAATGTATTCAGATTACATCTAAATTTTTATACCCTTGCTGTCTCCTCCCATTCCTCCCTCCCTCCCTCCCTCTTTCACCCTATTTCCTGCCCCTAAGTTTGTGACAAAGGGGACCTCCTCCCCCGCCATATAGTCACAGCCTATCAAGTCTCATCTTGGTAGCCTTCCTATTCTTTCTCTGAGTGCTACCAGGCCTGTCCACCAGGGGAAATGGTCAAACATGGGGTACCAGAGTTCACATCAGAGTTAGTCCCCTCTTTCCACACAACTGTGGATAATGTCCTGTCCCATGGCTAGATCTGAGTAGAAGTTCAGTATTTACAGCATGCATTGTCCTTGATTGGTGCAGTAGTTTGAGCAGACACCCCAGGGTCCAGATGTTCTTCTTGTAGGTTTTTAGGACCTTCTAGATCCTTCTATTTCCCCATTCTCCCATATTTCTCTCACCTAGAATCCCAATAGGAGGTCCCTGCATCTATCCCAATCTCCTGGTAAGTGAAGACTTTCATTGGACATCTCTGTTGGGCTAGTGTCCAATTATAAATGAGTATATACCATGTGAGTCTTTCTGCTTCTGGGTTCACTCACTCAGTATGATCATTTCTACTTCTATCCATTTGCCCACAAATTTCAGGATTACCTTGTTTTTAATAGCAGAGTGGTATTCCATAGTGTAAATGTACCAGTTCTTTCTTTTTTTAAAAAAGAATTGAAATATATGTTTTATTTTATTTAATGTCAATAATTTATTTTATTTTATGTGCATTGGTGTGAGGGTGTCAGATCCATTGAAATTGGAATTATAGACAGTTATAAGCTGCCATGTGTGTGCTGGGAATTGAACTCAGGTCCTTTGGAAGAGTAGACAGTGCTCTTAACCATTGACTCATCTCTCCAGCCCTGATATATACATATCAATACATACAAATTTGTTCATAAAGTTGAGAAAAGAAGTTTTAGGCAAGGATTTTCACAATAAGTAATATAGTTTGATAATGCATCAGAAGTCTTGTTGCTATTCAAATTGAGTAAATAACATTTGTGAATGATTCTTTTATTAGGAAACAATTTTATTTTTTAAAATAAATTTATCTAGATTACAGCTCAAGTGTTATCCCATCACTTGTATCCTGTTCCCCCCTCCCTCCCACTTTCACCTTATTTCCCTCCCCTAGGTCTAAGACCAAGGGGGACCTACTCCCCCTCTATATGGTCAAGTCTCATCTTGGTAGCCTGTTTATTCTTTTGTTGAGTGCCACCAGGCCTCTCCAATATGGGGCACTAGAGTTCATGTCAGAGTTAGTCCCTACTCTCTACATAACTATGAAGAACGTCCTGTCCATTGGCTAGATCAGAGTAGGGGTTCAATGTTTGCTACTTGTATTTTCCTTGATTAGTGCAATAGTTTGAGCAGACCGCCCCCCCCCGTCCTGATCCACCCATCACAATGTTCTTCTTGTAGGTTTCTAAGACCCTCTGTATCCTTCTATTTCCCCATTTCCTATATTTTTCTTATCTAGGGTCCCAGTAGGATGTCCTCACATCTATCCCAATCTCCTGGTAAGTGAAGACTTTCATGGGACATGCCTTTTGGCACAGTGCCCAATTATAAGTGAGTATATACCATGTGAGTCTTTCTGTTTCTGTGTTAACTCACTCAGTATGATTGTTTCCAGTTCCATCCATTTGTCCACAAATTTCAGGATTTCCTTTTTTTTTTTAATAGCTGAGTAGTATTCCATAATGTAAATGTACCACTGTTTCTTTATCCATTCTTCAACTGAGAGACATTTTGGCTGTTTCCATGTTCTGGCTATTATGAATAAGGCATCTATGAACGTGGTTGAGCATATGTCCTTGTGTGGTGGAGTCTTTTCTGGGTATATTCCACAGAGTGGAATAGCTGTGTCTTGAGGAAGCCCTATTCCCAGTTTTCTAAGAAAATGCCAGATAGATTTCCAAAGTGGCTGTACAAGTTTGCATTCCTACCAGCAATAAAGGAGTGTTCCTCTTTCTCCACATCCTAGCCAGCATGTGCTGTCACTTGAATTTCTGATCATAGCCAATCTGATGGGTGAAAGGTGGAATCTCAGAGTTGTTTTGATTTGCATTTCTCTGATGATTAAAGATGTTGAGCATTTCTTTAAGTGTTTCTCAGCCATTCGATATTCCTCTGTTGAGAATTCTCTGTTTAGTTCTGAGCCCCATTTCTTAATTGCATTATTTGATTTGGTGGTGTTTAATTTCTTGAGTTCTTTATATATTTTGGATATTAGACCTTTGTCAGATGAAGGGTTGGTGAAGTTCTTTTCCTAATCTGTAGGCTGTCACTTTGTTATGTTGGCAGTGTCTCCTGCCTTACAGAAGCTTCTCAGCATCATGAGGTCCCGTTTATTAATTTTGACCTTAAGGCCTGGGCTGTTGTCTCCTGTGACAATGTGTTCCAGGTTCTTCCCCACTTTTTCTTCTAACCGATTTAGTGGTTCTGGTTTTATATTAAGGTCTTTAATCCACTTGGACTTGAGTTTTGTGTACCATGACAAATATGGGTCTAATTGCATTTTCCTACATGTAGATATCCAGTTAGACCAACACCATTTGTTGAAGATGCTATCCTTATTCCGTTGAATAGATTTGGCTTCTTTGTCAAAAATCAAGTGACCATATGTATACGGATTCATTTCTGGATCTTTGTATTTCTTCAGTGCCTGTTGCTATATATCCCTTTTCATTTCTGATTTTGTTGATTTGGATAGTGTTTCTCTACCTTTTAGTTAATTTGGCTAACAGTTTGTCTATCTTGTTGATTTTCTCAAAAAAAAAAAAAGCTCTTGATTTTATTAATTCTTTGAATTGTTCTCTTTGTTTTTAATTTATTGATTTCAGTCCTGACTTTTATTATTTCCAGATTTCTGCTCCTCTTAGGTGTTTCTGCTTCTTTTTTTCCCCTAGGGCTTCCAGATGTGTCATTAAGTTGCATATGTGAGATGTTTCCAATTTCTTTATAAAGGCACTTAGTGCTATGAATTTTCCTTTCAGCACTGCATTCAATGTGTCCCACAAATTTGGTATGCTGTTCTTTCATTTTCTTTGAATTTGAGGAAATCTTTAGTTTCTTTCTTTATTTCTTTCCTGACAGAGGTATCCTTAAGTAGAGAGTTGTTTAGTTTCCATGTGTGTGTAGGCTTTTTGTTATTTCTGTTGTTGTTGAATACCAGCCTTAGACCATGGTGATCTGATAGGATGCAAGCTATTATTTCAATCTTCTTGTATCTGTTGAGGTTTGCTTTTTGACCTACTATGTGATCAATTTTGGAGAAGGTTCCATGGGGTGCTGAGAAGAAGTTATAATCCTTTGTGTTTGGGTGAAAAGCTCTGTAAATATCTGCTATATCCATTTGATTCATGACGTTGCTTAATGATGGTATTTCTTGGCTTAGTTTCTGTTTCAATGACCTATCCCTCAGTGAAAGTGGGGTGTTGAAATCTCCCACCAGTAATGTGTGAGGATCGATGTGTGGTTTAATAGCTTTGTTAACAGTTCTTTTACAAATGTGGTTGCCCTTGTATTTGAAGCATAGATGTTCAGAATTGTGATGTCATCTTGGTTGTTTTTACCCTTGATGAGTATAAAGTGTCCTTCCTCATCCCTTTTGATTAATTTTGGTTGATATTAAAATGGCTACACCAGCTTGCTTCTTGTGACTGTTTGCTTGGAATATTTTTTCCAGCCTTTCACCCTGAGGTAATGTCTGTCCTTGTGGGTGAGATGTGTTTCTTGAATGCAGTATCATGTTTGATCTTGTTTATGCATCCATTCAGTTTGTCTTTTTATTGGAGAATTTGGACCATTGATGTTGAGAGATATTAATGACCAGTGACTGTTAAGTTTCTTAATTTTTTATGTTGGTTACAGTAGAAAGTTTGTGTGGTTGTGTTTTTGCAATGGTGTAGTTACCAATGTCCTGTGTAGTTTTGGTTTTACCTTGTTCCTTTGGGGTGACTTTTTCCTTCTAGTAACTCTTGTAATGCTAGATTTATGGATAGGTACTGTTTGAATTTGTTTTGTTTTGTTTTGTTTTTGTTTTCATGGACTATTTTGTTTTTGCTATCAATGGTTATTGATAGTTTCACTGGGTATAGTAGTCTGGCCTGGCATCTGTGGCCTCTTAGGGTTTGCAGTACCTCTCTGCAGGCCCTTCTATTTTTTATAGTCTCTGCTGAGAAGGCAGTGTAATTCTGATAGGTTTGCCATTGTATGTTACTCTGCCTTTTTCTCTTGCCACTTTTAATATTTTTCTTCTGTAAATTTTGTGTTTTTAGTATTATGTGTCAGGAAGATTTTCTTTTCTGGTCTATTCTATTTGGTGTTCTGTAGGCCTCTTGTTTGTTTATGTGCATCTCCTTCTTCAAATTGGGGAAATTTTCTTCTATGATTCTTTTGAAGATATTTTTTGGGCTTTGGAGTCAGATGTCTTCTCTTTCCTCAATGCCTATTATTCTCAGGTTTCTTCTTTTCATGGTGTCTTTGATTTCTTGGATGTTTTGTGTCAGGAATTTTTCAGATTTAGCATTTTTCTTTGATGGTTGTTTTGAGTTCTATGATTGTATCTTCAAGTCCCGATATTTGTTACTCCGTTTCTTGGATTCTGTTAGAGAAGGTCACCTCTGTGTTGCTTTCTTTCTTTCTTTCTAAGGCCTCTCTATCCTGTTTTTCTTCTGCCTGTGCCTTTATCATAGTTTCCATTTTCATCTTCAGCTCTTGAACTGTTTTATTGATTTCCTTCATCTGTTTCTATTTTCCTGAAATTCTTCCAGTGCCTCTCTATAGTTCTCTTTTATGTCTTCAACCTGTTTGCTTGCATCTTCCTGCATTTGTTTACAGATTTTATTCGTTTCTTCCATTATCATCTTCATTACTAAGGATTTAAGGTAGTTTTCTTGTATTTTGATTGTGTTTGGGTTCTCAGGGTTGCTTTCTTTGGGATAACTGGGATCTGGAGATGCCAAATTGTTTTGTTTTTTGTTGTTTGCATTCTTACACTGTCCTTTAGTCATTTTGCTGTCTCTGATGTTGGGAGGTAGCTTCTGGTGTCCTTCATTGGTTGTTGAGAGTGGATAGTTGGTGAGTGATTATAGGTTGCATACCCTTGACTGTGGGTATCAGGGAGTTCTTCCCTGGAACAGGCAGGTGACCTAGTTTCCACTCCTGGAGAGTTTGCTCTACACCTTAGGCTCTGGACTGGATCAGCAGGGGTAGTCTTCTGCCTGGTCCCTTACATGCTACTGCTGTGATTCAGACCAACTGTATTGTGGCCCAGACCACAGGCGGCATACACTCAGGCTGGGTAAGTTGCTCCCAGCTGCCTGTGCTTCCCCGCGGCCCTGCCACCAAGTCCCTTCCCAGATCTGACCTACTGAGTTGTGGCCAGTTTTCAGACCAGAGTGTAGACACCTCAGGGCTGTCCAGCCTCTCCAGAGAGTGTGGCAGATCCTGCTGGGCCGTGGGAACTGTCCAAGCTGCATTCTATCTTCCCAAATTTGCAGGCTCTGATTTGGACCAGTTCTAACTGTGGGATGCGCTCTAGCTGGGCTAGGTGGTCCCTGCCACCTGGGCTTCCATGCAGCCCTGGGGCTGCTGCAGGCATGGGGCTGCTGCAGGTGTCCTAGGGCATATTTACTCATTTACTCCAGACTTCTCCAGGCCAGGAGCTCCAGTGTTCCCCCATACCACACTGAGTTCGGGCTTTATAGGCCCTATAGTCTATGTGTGGGTTCTGTTCCAGCATCTGAAATGTGGGTTCAGGACCTCCTTGGGCTGTTGCTTGACACAGTTCCAGGCCTGCCTGTGGTCTGCACTGTGCGGGACCCCACTTACCTAGTGTCCTCTAGTTCTAGCTGTCCTTAGCTCCAGTCAGGTCCCTGGTCTCCGTGCAATAGGTCAGATACAGTGCGTGATAGGCTCCACCATCTTGGAACTCCTATACCTCAGTTTCTTTATCCATTCTTGAACTGAGGGACATTTAGGTTGTTTCCGGTTTCTGGCTATTATGAATAAGGCTGCTATAAACATGGTTGAGCATATGTCCTTGTTATGTGGTAGAGCATTTTCTGGGTATAATTCAAGGAGTGGAATAGCTGGGTCTTGAGGTAGCCCTATTCCCAGTATTCTGAGAAAGGGCCAGATTAATTTCCAAAGTACTTTTTCAAATTTATACCTGTTGCCTTCTCCTACAGTAATATTTCTCTCCCTCCCCCCCCCCTCTCTCTCTCTCTCTCTCTCTCTCTCTCACACACACACACACACACATGAGACAAAAGGACATGAAGGTGGGAGGGAGAAGGGGTGAGGACACTGGGGGTTGTTAGTGACAGATGGATATGATCAATAAATATTGTGTATAAAACACCTAAATAGTTAAAAATACTATTTAATAATCATTTGTCACAGAAAATGTCAAGGCAGCAACACAGTCACTGGGGCAAAGTGGAGAGGAGATGCAGCCTCCTCCATCATGGAGAACTCTGCCTGCTACAAATGGACACACACACACACAAGCTTAAGAGCATGAATATAGTAAAAGAGAATGGGAAAACCAGGAGAGGAGGACCTGGGAGAATCATGTTCTGAAGCCCTAAGCATTAGGAGGTCACAGAAATGCTTTCTTGAGTTGGATTGCAGTTCAGCCCAGAAAATTTTAGACACACCAACCAGTCTTTAATGTAATTCGACTATACATTTATGTAATTTACCACTTAATGATCAATTAGTTTAACAATTATTCCTGATCTTTTAAATGGAGATGATGTACAATGTCTTTGTTTTAACTTCCCTGGGGTTTACTTCCACGTGCAGGGCAGAATTGTCTGGATGCTTATCCAGAGGCCTGAAATGTCTAATTTTTAAAAATACATTGAGATAAAATTCACATGGCACAAAATGAACAATTTAAAAATATAGTGTCTGATACAGTCACAGTTCTGTGCATCCACCACCTGTGTACCTCATTCTGAGCCACTTCTACCACAGCAATGTGAACCCCAGTATCAGCCTGCTAGGACGACACTATGACAAAAGGCAAGACAAGGCACTAAGACAAGAGACAAGATGTAGGAAACAGCAGAAATTTATTTTCTTGTGTTTTGGAGGATGGATGTCTAAGATCAAGGTGACAGCATGGTTGGTTTCTTCAAAGGGATATAAGAAGATGTCTTCCAGGTCCGTTTGTGTAGCTGGGTGTCTTCTGTCTGTTCCTTCCTGTGGCCTTTGCTCTGTTCAAGCGCATATCCACACTTCCTCCTGAATGTCAATCATGTTGGACTAGAGAAGTCTTTTTTAAAAAAATATGACCACCTCTTTAAGTAGTGTGTCTCCAGGTTTTATATTCTGGGACTTGACATAACTATTTTAATGAGTTTGGTAACATTTCAGCCCATAAGGACATAATTGTTCTTTGTCTGCTTTCCTCTTAGCCCTTGGCAGTAAGTGCTCCCGGCCCTGCCTCTATAGATCCGCTGTTCTGAGTGCTTCACAGCAATGCAATCATGTATTCCACAATTTCTTGCATCTGGTTTCTTTCATCAAGCAATTGCTTCTGTTTCACAGGAGTGTGCATTTCATGGGAATCTTGTTTGTTGTTTGCATTCTTCTGTTTATTTGATTTTTGTTTGTTTGTTTGTTTTAATGATTCTGAAGGGCTACCAAGACCAACCACTGCAAAGTTAAAAGATTCTCTTGGGAACCAAAAAATTTAATGATATTTGGCGAATAATCTCTAAAACCAGAGGCAAGAAAACTGAATAACACACCTCAGAAATAAGTGGAAACACGGTGGGTTTAGGGCAAATGTGTGAAGAGGGGAAGTCAGATTAAGAAGGCATTTCATCAAAGTCGTTGGAAAATGTGGGCAACTCTCAAATACTTAAACATTTTAGATTTGAAAGACATTAAAGCATAATGTAAAGATGATAAAAATCACCTGTTACACTATGTCAGCTATAAATCCAGTAAACATGTACTTTCATCAAAGAATAGCACACACACACACACACACACACACACAACTGTGCAAGGAATAATTTTATTGCTAATTTTCACTTGACTCTCTCTCTCTGTCTCTCTTTCTCTGTCTCTCTCTCTCTCTATGTCTCTGTGTCTCTCCATCTCTGTCTCTGTCTCTGTCTCTCTGTCTCTGTCTCTGTCTCTCTCTCTTTCTCTCCCTCTCTCTCTCTCTCTCTCTCTCTCTCTCTCTCTCTCTGTCTCTGTGTCTCTCCGTCTCTGTCTCTGTCTGTCTCTGTCTCTCTGTCTCTCTGTCTCTCTCTCTCTCTCTCTCTCTCTCTCTCTCTCTCTCTCTCTGTCTCTGTGTCTCTCCGTCTTTGTCTCTGTCTGTCTGTCTCTCTCTGTCTCTCTGTCTCTGTCTCTGTCTCTGTCTCTCTCTGTCTCTCTCTCTCTCTCTCTCTCTCTCTCTCTCTCTCTCTGTACATGCATGTGGAAGCTAGGAGCTGACATTAGATAACTTCCTCAATTAACTCTTACCTGATGTTTCCAAACAGGGTCTCTGCTGAGCACACAACTCACCAATTCTGCGATGCTGACTGGCCAGGGAGCTCCAGGAACACTCCTGACTCCAGTTCCCTAGCTCTGGGATGACAGATTTGTGTTTCAGTGCCCAGGTTTTTACAAGGGTGTTGGGGGGATTCAAACCTCTCATGATTCTGCAGAAAGGAATTTACCCACCAAGTCATCTCCAACAGGAATAATTTCAGAGAGTTAATTCATTCATGTGCCACCACCCAAAATTACCAAATAGCACAGCACAGGGACCCTGGAACCTTTCTCTTGCCTTGTCATACCAAATGAAATCATTATCAGTTTGGACCTATGTTTTAGCTTTGTCAAAGAGAATCAATCTTCCTCTGTCCTTTACTTTCCTCATACTTTGAGGAAACAGTTGATGCATGTAGTTGGTTGTTGGAGGTGATGTCCTTCATCTTCCTACTGCTCTGTCGAGTGAGTGCACTGCATGCCACTGTTTGGTTCTACTATTGCTGAGTATGGGGTTTCTTTGAGGTTTTTATATTATAGCACAGTGACTGTGGTTGCTGTTGTCTGTCTTTTGTGCCTCTCACTGACATAAAAACAGCTGCTTTTTCTTATTGTTTTGAGAATCAGCCAAGAGTGGAACCCAGGTCACCAGTCGACTGAGTCAGAAGATTTCTTGTCACAGAGTTTCCAGGGTGGTTGTGTGACTCTGTCCTCTTATACACTGTGTTGTTGCATGTCCCCTCTGGTTCTTGATTCTGTTAACTTAACTGTGCCATGATTGTGGGTGTGGCTTAGCAATGTTTGATTGCTCTTTGAGTTAGTTACTCTTTCCTTGCAAATTATGATGGTTTTTCACATGTGACCATCATTTGAATAATGGAAAGTTCCTGATCATCTTTTGTGTGCTTTTTCAACTTTAGTAAGGCTTCCCTTGGTAAATAAAAACTGTATGTATATAAGATATATAACATACTGTTATTGACATGTAGGCACATTGTGAAACAATAATCACCAAGAAGGTATGTGATACACTCAGCACCTCAGAAGGGGTTTTGTGTATGTGTTGAGGATGTTCAAAATCAATACTCTTAGCTAACTTCTTGTATGTGGAATAGAATTATTAACTATCGTCACTGTTCTGGACACTAGGCCTCCAGGACTTAGTCATCCAGTGTGAGAGAATATTTGTACTCCTTGACCAATAGTTTCTCATTTCCTCTATTTTTCTCTCCGCTTTTGTCAGTGTGATGTTTTTCAATAATGCATATGGATCATGCCTTAGTTTTCTTCCTGTGTCTGGCTTATTTTAGTTGTCATGTCTTCTAGGTTCATCCATCAAATGGTGAGATTTTCATCCCTTGTGGGGTGGCTAAATAATTGTTTTTTCTCTACTGCCTCACCAATACACACACACACATACACACACAGAGGCATGCACACACATATTTTTAAAATGTAGTTATTCTAATATAATAGGTGGTATATCTCTGTATTTTTATAGTAGCCTGATTAGTATATGCTTTGCTATTATTTATCTCTTATGTATATGCATGTTTGTTTATGCATGTGTATGTGTATGCACATTTTCTTTATTCATCCATCCATCAACGTACATGTTAGTTTTTTCCATATGTTCACTATTGTGACTACAAAAGTGTATTCATCTCTTTGATAGAATGATTTCATTGTATCAAATGAAATGTATTTAAGATATGCATACATCCAAGATTTCAGGGTAATAGCGTAGTTCTGTTTTTATGTTTTTGAGAAACTTCTATACTATTTTCCATAACAATCTTACCAATTTATATTGTTTTTTCTCTACAGCCTCACTAATACACACACACACACACACACACACACACACACACACACACACACACGCATGCATACACAGATATTTTAAAAATATAGTTATTCTAATATAATAGGTGGTATATCTCTGTATGTTTATAGTAGCCTGATTAGTATATGCTTTGCTATTATTTATCTCCTATTAAGAAATACCTGTTCAGAGTTTTGGATTGTTGTTAGTCAGCCTATTTACTTTTATTGGTTTTGTTGGTATTAAGTTATTTGAGTCACATGCATTTTGGAAATTGTTCTTTTTAGATGTACATTTACAAATTTTTTATCCCTTTCTCTAAGTTACCATTTTTATTCTGTTGACTGCTTTCATGGCTACCACAGATTTTAGTTCAATGTTATTTATCAGTGTTTGCTGTTCTTACTTACTGTTTTGTCCTAGTTTGCTTCTCTATACATCTGATAAAATACTTAGACTAAAGAAACTTAATGAGGAAAGGGTTTACTTGGTTTACACTTCTCGGTCATAATTCATCACTGGGGGAAGTCAGGGTGAGATTTCAAGCAGGAACTGAAGCAGAGACCATTGCCTACTTGCCAAGAGATGGTGCTGACCACAGTGAGCCTTTCATATCACTAATCAAGACAGTGTCTTACTCACATGGCACAAGCCAATATGATCTAGATACTTCTGCAACTAAAAGTAACTATCATAATGTTATATATTTTTAAAAATTGCTAAGATTCCTTTTAAAACTCTCTCTCATCTCTCATACTGATAGATATTTTTTCTAGTAATTTTATAGTTTCAAGTCTTACTTTAAATTATTCTTTCCATTTGAGTTGATTGCTGGACATGGTGTGAGGTAAGAGTTTAATTTACTTCTGCACATCGATATCCAGCTTCCCTATTACCATTTATCAAAGAAGCTTTTACTCATTATGTGTTCTTGCTACTCTTGTCAAAGATCAATTGACCATACAAGCCATGTGGCCTGTATTCTAATTCTGAGTGTATGCTATGTTCCATTTGCTCATTATGTTCTTGGTATTCTTATCAAATATCAATTGACCGTAGAAGCCATGTGGCTTCTATTCTAACTCTGAATGTCTGTTCTGTTTCATTTGTTTACCTTTCTGTTTTTATGCCAGTGTGAATGATGCCTTGTTTATGATAGCTTTGTAATATATTCTTGAAATTAAGTACTATGATGCCTCCAGCTATGTTCTTCTTGTAGAATATTGTTTTAGCTTCCTAGGATGTGTTATGATTTCTTTGATCTGAAAAATTGCCAAAGGCTCATGTGTTCAAGGCTTGGCTCACAGATGGAAATCTTGAGGTGTGTCTCGGTCTCCTGGTACCAAGTTCAGCAGTGTGCTAGTCGATCGATGAATTCACAGCTAAATGAGATATAGAGGTAGGGACTAGTTGAAAGAAGTAGGCCATTGTGGTCATGCCTCTGAAGAATGTAGATTGTCCCTCTTCTCTCTCCATCACACTCCCCCTCCTTTTCCTGCTTTTCTATGCCCTTTCTGGTTGTAATTAGGTCAGCAATTCTCTCTGTCACACTTTTATGTTGCCATCATATTTTGCCTCACCTGATATCATAGCAGTGGAAACAATTGGCCAAGGGTTGAGATCTCTGAAACTATGAATTAAAGCAAATAGTTCCTCTGTTGGATCGATTTTCTCAGGTAGTTTTTCATGGTGAAGGATAAACATTAATTCTTTTATATTCAATGTAAATTTTAGAAATACATTTTTCCTATTTATGTGAAGAATGCCAATGGAAGGTTGGTAGGGATTTCCTTGAATCTGTTAATTATTTAGGAGAGTATGATTAGTTTAACAATATTAATTCAATCCACGAACATAATATCTTTCCATTTTTCTGTGTTGTCTTTAATTTCCTTTAGCATTTTCTTTCTCTCTATCCTTCCTTGCTTCCATCCATCCTTCCTTCCTCTCCCCTAAGACAGGGTTTCTCTGTGTAGTCTTTGCTGTCTTAAAACTCATGTTACAGACCAGGCTGGCTGTGAACTTGGAGATCTGCCTGCCTCTGCCTCCCAAGTGTTGGCATTAAAGGCATATGCCACTACAACCTGGTTTGTTAATTTTTAAAATATTTACTTTATTATTTTATGTGTATTTTTTTATATCTATGGTGTTTTGCCTGAATATATGTATGTACACCATGTGCATGTTTGGAGCCTGAGAAAGTCAGTATGTCTATCATCTCTTTGGTTAAATTTGTGTTTTATTAAGTTTATTTGTTTTATTTTAAATTTTTTTGCTATTTTATTAGGATGATTATTTGAGTATAGAAACACAAATGGCTTTGCTGGTTCATACCGTAGTCTACAAATTCTCTGAATTCATTAACTAATTCTATAACCTATTGAAGAAAACCTACCTTTAGAGTTCTCTACATATATTATCATATAATATCCAATCACACAATATTCTTTTTTTTTTTTTTTACCAGCTTCATTTGATTTTAGAGCAAAGAGCATTTTTACAATGTATGCACACAATTTTCTTTTTTAAGTTGGAAGACTTCACTGAATTTCCTTATTGAATTGTTCTGGTCTGGATGTCCAGAACCATGTTTCTGCCAGCCAGTTTTATCACCACCATGACCAGAATAGAAACAATCTAAGTATCAAGTTACCAATTAAAATTAATCACCAAAATCTACTCTTTGTCAGTTTGACACCCAAGCACATTTCTTTAAATCATAAAATGTTGCCACTGGCCCCGGTTAGTCGTCCATCTTGTACTTATACCACTGGCCCCGGTCAGTCGTCCATCTTGTACTTATACCACTGGCCCCGGTCAGTCGTCCATCTTGTACTTATACCACTGGCCCTGGTCAGTTGTCCATCTTGTACTTATACCACTGGCCCCGGTCAGTCGTCCATCTTGTACTTATACCACTGGCCCTGGTCAGTCGTCCATCTTGTACTTATACCACTGGCCCCGGTCAGTCGTCCATCTTGTACTTATACCACTGGCCCCGGTCAGTTGTCCACAACGTACTGTAGTCTACACTGCAGTTTCAGTCCTCTGAGGCCTGATCATAATCACCCAGCAGGGTCTGTTTCTAGCATACTCGGCTATCTCTAGCCTTTATCTCCAAATTCTCTCTACTAACCAATTCCAGAAGCTTTTGAGCAATGTGTCAGGTAGTCACAATCATGGACCCACTGTTCTTGTATTGATGTTTTGTATTGATTACCTTTAATGGGTGACAAAAATCACTACACAATTCTATACAGACCTGGAAAGATCAATTCTCAACTTCATATAGAAAAAAACCAAAAAAACCCAGCATAGCTAAAAAACAATCTTGTACAATAAAAGATCATCTGGAGGAATCTCCATCCCAGAGCTCAAGCTGTACTATAGAGTAACAGTAATAAAAACAGCATGGTACTAGCATAGAAATAGGCTGGTTGACCAGTGGATTCAAATCAGAGAGCCATAAATAAACCCACATACCTATGAACACTTGGTTTTTGACAAAGAAGCCAAATCCACACAATAGAAAAATATAGCATCTTTAACAAATGGTGCTAGTCTAACTAGATGTCTACATGTAGAAAAATGAAAATCGATCCATTTTTATCACCATGCAAAAACCTAAAGTCCAAATGGATCAAATACCTCAACATAAAACGAGACATACTAAATCTGTTGGAAGAAAAAGTGGGGAAGAGCCTTGAACTCATTGGCACAGGAGACAGCTTCCTGAACAGAACACTAACAGCTCAGGCCCTAAGACCAACAATTAATAAATAAGACCTCATGAAACTGAAAAGCTTCTGTAAGGCAAAAGACATTGTCAACAGAACAAAACTACAGCCTACAGACTGGGAAAAGATCTTCACCAATCCTAATCCAACAAAGGACTAATATCCAAAAAAATATAAAGAACTCAAAAATTACATACCACCAAAACAAATAACCCAATTATAAATACGTTACAGAGTTAAACAGATAATTATCAACAGAGGAATATCGAATGGATGAGAAACACTTAAAGAAATGCTAAGCATCCCTAGTCATCAGGGAAATGCAAATCAAAACGACTCTGAGATTCCATCTTACACCTATAAGAATGGCTAAGATCAAAAACTCAAGTGACAGCACATGCTAGCAAGGATGTGAAGAAAGGAGGGCACTCTTCCATTGCTGGTGGGAGTGAAACTTTGTACAATCACTTTGGAAATCAATCTTGTGCTTTCTTAGAAAACTAGGAATAATATTACCTCAAGACCTAGCTATACCACTCCTGGGCGTATGCTCAAATGATGCTCCACCATACAACAAGAGCATTTTTTCCAACTATGTTCATAGCAGCTTTATTTGTAATATCCAGAATCTGGAAACAACCTAGATGTCCCTCAACTGAAGAATGGATAAAGAAACTCTGGTACATCTACACAATGGAATACTATTCAGCTATCAAAAACAAGGAAATATTGAAAATTGCAGGCAAATGGATGGAACTAAAAATGATCATACTGAGTGAGGTAACCCAAACTCAGAAAGATACTCATGGTATATACTTACTTCTAAGTGGATATTAGCCCAACATAGATGTCCCAACATAGAGATTGCACCCAGTGGAGGACCAGGACAGATGCTGGGACTTGAAGCAGGACTATGGGAGAAGAGCTGCAAATTGTATACCAGAGTTGGGGGATGGAGGGTCTAGGAGGGGGCAGGAGCCTCACAGGGAGACCATTGGGGTTTAAGAATGTGGACAAAGGGGGTGCCTGCATAGACTGATGTACCATTTAAGGACAGTGCATGCAGAAGCCAAGACCCCCTGATTAGATGTAACCAATAGACTGCCAATTCTCTACAGAGACGGGGGACTGCTGCTGAACCTCTGACATGCACTCTGACACCCACAATTTGGTCCCTGCCCCTAGACAAGGTGGCCTAGCAGGCACACAGAGGAGAAGGCTGCAGGCTATCCTGATGAGACCTAATAGCCTGACCCCCTGCCAGAGGTCTGAGGGAGGGGAATGGGCAGAGAAGGGAGGGAGGGTGGGAATGGAAGAAGAGGAGGGAGGGGATGGCAGTCAGGATGCAGTGTGAATAGATTATAGTAAATAAAATACAAATTTAAAAGGTCAAAATGAAACAGATATAGATGAAATAGAGACTCCTAACTCAAGCCAGTCTATACTTACATGAACAAGCAAGAAACTTATATTGCTTACCCCACTACATGGGAATAAACTCTGGCACTTGCTGAGACATGAATGCCTATGCATAGACAATGTTTCTTGTTGGTTACAGAATCCCAGTGACTTATTTTTACATGCAATTCTTCACATGGTGTAAATGAAGATTTACATATGTCTTCTTCTGCTCATACAAAGGACAGAGAACCAGCCTTAATCTGTTCTGTGCATCCTCCACACCTCATACTTTTATAATGTTAGGGCTGTATAATGCTTTTGAGAAATTATATTTCAGAACAAAAGAATGGGACACTGATGCTGGATCAGACCTGACAGAATCCACTCCTCTCAGCATGCTGGACTCTGACATCCTGCATCCTTCATGTTCCAGCACCAAGTGCTTCAATTGTTCCTCATCAGAATAGGACAGCTTCAAAGAAAGCTTCTGATCCCAATTGATCCATTATTTCAGACTGTCCCACACAGGACTTTTATTAACCATGGAGTTTCTCATTATGTAGAAATTGAACCACAAATGCTATTCCTAGGTTGCTTAATCATTTTCCCCTGTATTTGGGCATCTACAAAAGTATGTTTGTCCTGAATCAGCCAGAAGAAGCCTTAAAAAGAGAACGATGCCTCATTTCCTTTAAGGGAGGTTGGGTAGGGTTTTTGGTTGTTTTCTTGGGATATGGATGTTTATTTTCATTGAGAGTTGGTTATAAGTTATTATTGATCTTATTCAGAGAGAAAAGGATGTTGGACTCAGGTATGTCTCTCTTTTCCTTTATCTTTTTTTCTTCAGTACGGAGATAGAGGTTGAAGAGAAAGAAGAGGAGAATTTCGATATATGTAGGATGACAGGACAAAAATTAGATTATTGAACCTACTCCTCAACTTAAGACCTTAACTGTTACTCACAAATATGGTTATTTTTAATTCACTGGTATAGAATTCTGTATATTGATGCAAAATAAAACATTGGTGTAGAATTCAAGTTCACAATTATTCTTCACACAATATATATTGCTACTCAAATATATTGCTACTCAAATAGGAGGTAGTGTACCTATATAACTCAAATATAATACAAGGTTTATTTCCAGTACTTTGAAGGTAATATTAAAGACTATTTAGGACAATTAAGTGCTACAGGTTAATTGTTAGTTGATCAACTCATAGCCATGTCAATTATTAGTCTATTTTCATCACAAGAATCTGCAACTATGTTTAACAGATAGATAGGATTCTATAGATAGATAAAGTAAAATAGATAAGGTCTTCAAAAAACCCAGAGACCTACAGAATATGGCATTTAAAGATGCTTTTATTATTTTAAAGATTCTTTGACAGCAGGACAGGTTAAATCTTGGTAACACTCAGCCAACCTCAAAGAAGATGATGAGCATCAAAGAACCTCCTTATGGAGATGACTTCAAATGTAGCAAATAAGCCACTGGGCAAAATGCCCTCATTTCTGCTACCAACAGAATTCTGCCTAAAATTGGGAAGCCTTGGATGCAGGCAGAGTCAATGGCCAAACTCTGCAAAGACAGGGTAAGCAAGTCCTCAATAGTTCCTGCCTCACAAATATGCCTCCCTGATATAATGAATGGGCAAGAAGGCTAAAGACAGTGCTGCAACGTTATAGAGAGTTTTGGGTGACTGTTTAGGTAGCTAACCACCTCTGTCATTTTCTCATCTTGGAAGCTGCTAAGTTGCACTTCCTGTTTATTCAGATAATTAATTTTATTCCTTTTCAAGTCTCTGATGGATTTAAAGACCAGATAACTTAGTTTTACAAATAAGCTTAGTTGTTTAGGGGTTAAGATGTTTTTAGCTCTAGATAGAAATTTTTAAGTTGATAGAGATATGATAGACATTGATTTACATTCAGACTGTAGACTCATCAATAGGAAAGATGTTTTCTCCAGAGTTTCCAAAAACAAATAGGCAAAATACTATGAATGTAACATTTATATAATTACTAATTGTCTCCTGGTCCTTATTGCTATATGTAGTTTATTGTATATATGTATAATACTATAAATATGTATGTAAAAGTAAAAAATAAAATAAAGGTTCTTTATATATTTCTTATGTGATCCACTTATCATATATTATCTTAAATATTATTATATATAACATATATCATATTATATATATTATTTCTTAAAATATTTATTATAATATTTTCACTCTGGAACATTTTATTTAATGTATAGGCCTTAAAACTTTGAAAGAACTCAGTTTGCCAATTTTTTTCCTGTTAGAATTAACGCTATTGGCTTTCAGGTTTTTAAAATTAATTTATTCAGGTTACATCTCAGTTGTTTCCCCATCACTTGTATCCTCCTGTTCCTCCCTCTCTCCCGCCTTGATTTTCAGTTTGTTTTTTAAAAAAAGATTTATTTACTTACTTTAGGTATGTGATTGCTCTGTTTTTATGCACACCAGAAGAAGGAATCAGATTCTATTACAGATGCTTGTGAGCTACCATGTGGTTGCTGGGAATTGAACTCAGGACCTCTGGAAGAGCAGTCAGTACTCTTGACTGCGCAGCCATCTCTCCAGCCTGATCTTCAGTTTTAAAAACTACGCATGTATTCCACATTCATGAAAATATTCTACAAGTCCTAAAAATTTTATTGCTATAACTTTCACAGTAGTCTATGGTCTATCTATAATTTATTTGTATGCATGGGGCAGATAGATACTGTGTGTCTTTGTTTCTCATATAAACATTTGATAAACCAGTATATTCACTGAGGGGAGTAAGGCTCCTCCTAGCTGTGGCTCCCTTGTCATACCTTTGAGGTTGCATGGTTTAGTTCTGTATGTATGTGGTGTAACTCCTGACTCTACTCACGCAATTTTCTCATGTTTTCACAAGAAATCATTTCTCATGCCAACTTCCTAGATCAGCCCCACTGCCCACTTAGCTATGTCTGAAGCTTTCTTTTTCACGATTATTTTTGCTGTTTCAAACTAAAATTACGTTCTTAGAGAAATTTTATATTAATTTTTTGTGTTTCTTCAAGAGAGATCACTGAGCTTTTGTTACAAATAAGTTTGTTTTGATGTGGATTTTTAAGGCTGGCTAGTGACCCATATTGCTGTTTGAATGCTATGCCAACCTCTCATTCTCAAAACAAACCCAGTTCACTCACGGCACACTGCTGTTTTTACATAGATTTGCTAGTGAAATGTTTCTCATTTCTGCATGTATGATCATAGGGAAATTGGTGGTGAGCTACATTTCATGTGATGAATTTCTTATGTTTTGTGCCAGAAGTATGCTGGGCTCAAAGTATGACTTACAAATATTTCCTTTTTCTACTGTTCTGGGTTTTTCAAATTTTAAATATAATATTTGAGTTAATATTTAAATAACCAAAGAATAAAACATATCACACACATGATATTTTATTAAAGATTATTTTTTTCTCACATATGCATTTATTTTGTGTATGTGTGTGACTGTATTAGTGCACTCATGTCATGGGTCACATGTGGAGGTGTGGGGACACTTGGAGTCCGTTCTCTCCTTCCATCATGTGGGGTCCAGGGATGCATCTCAAATCATCAGGCTTAGCATTATTTCTTTAATACATATAAAAGCTATTCATGTTTTTAATAATTTCCCTCCAGCTAATTTTGGTAAATTGGCTTGTGCTTGTAATCTGCCAGCTTTGTTAGATCTTCAGACATTACAAACTCACAGTAGCGTATATTTCTAAAGTCTATGAATATGTGATTGTGTCATCCTTCATTTCTAGTTGATAGTATCTCCTCTGTTTCACTTTGTTAGCATTTGCTTTGTGTGTGTGTGGATAAGGTCTTCCGCTCTGTCCTAGGCTGAAGTAGAACTTACCATGTGCCCCCAGGCTTCAAACCCAGTGTCACTGCCTCAGTCTCCCATCTACTGGGAATACAGACAGGTGCTACTGTGTGCATCTCACCTCACTAACTGTGCCATGGCTTCTCAAACTTACTAACATTTCACAAAAAAAATGTGTTCTCACTTCTCTGTTGCTTGTTTAATTTCTAGTCTATTAATTTCTGATCTTGCCTTCATTTTTTTTTCTGTCTCTGATTTCTTCAGTGGGACACTGTAATAATTGTCACTTTCTTCTTCTCCATCACAGACATTGACAGAAATTTCACTCCCAAAATCTTCACATACCTCTTTTAGTCTCTGTTCCAATAGTTTTCATTACTATAATTCTTGAAAATGATTTTTCACACATCTTTCCTTTATTTAGAAAGACATTATTTAAAATAAAAGCATTGAGATATTTTCTGATTACATATTTGCCACTTATTTCTAGTATACTTCTATACTACTTATGTAATCTTCCAAAATCATTTTAATATTTTGGCATTTATTGAGAGTTTCCCTCTGGTGAGTTATGTTGTTAGTTATGTCAAGTATTTCATGGCCTTTAAAAAGAATGTACACTTTGAGTTAGTGAGTGCTACATTTTCTGTGTACGATTTAAGTTTGTTACTTTTTTATTCCAATAATAGTCTTATTGACATTTTTACATTTATTACATTAGCCACAAAAAGCAGTGTTATATCACTATAAAGTATCATCTTGAATTTCTATTAAAGGTCTGTTTTAAAATTTTCTTTGTTACCATTAATAGAGTAAACATTGTTAGGTTAATCATCACATGGTTTGCGTTTGTGTCTTAGCTCTTTATTTCTGACCTTTCTCTGTTGGGAGCTATTCTATTAATAAGCACCATATTGTTCCATCTTTCTCTGCATTGAAATATTTAACCTAATTCCATTTAATGCAGCTGTGCATAGAAATATAATTTTGCCTACAATCTTTTTGAAAATGTACTTTTACTTTTAATTGGCACAGGGTACTTTTACATGCTTATGGAATGCAGTGTGACATTTCAATATGTATAATGATCAGGTCAGATCAATTGGCACATCTGTCACCTCAGACATTTATCTTGTCTTTGTGTTAGGAACACTCAAAATGCTAATAGCTCTTTCAAGCATTTAATTAATTATTGTCAGCTACAGTTATTCTGCCATGATATTGAGCATTTTGGAACTACTGTAAATGAGATGACTGTGGCTATTGTCATACATGATTTTGGTGGCTCTATGAGCTCAATACTCCATAGTATAAACCTAGAAATGAAAGTTCTGAGACTTAAGTCAGGCATAAAATAGTACATATTAATTTGCACTTACTCAAACTTTGTGTGAGTTTGCTTTTACACTTAGTGCATGTGGTACTTTGAAAAAAAAAAAACAGGCCCTGTGGGAATGTTCCTACATTCCTGATGGGAGTGAAAACTTGTACATCCACTTTGGAAATCAATGTGGCAGCTTCTCAGAATATTGGGAATAGTTCTACCTCATGAACCAACTGTACCACTCCTGGGTGTATACCCGTGATGTAGAACTCTTCAGATGTAGAACTCTTAGCTCCCCTCCATCACCATGTCTGCCTGCATGCTGCTATGCTTCCTGAATGACAATAATGGACTAACCCTCTGAACTCTAAGCCAGCCCTAATAAAAATGTTTTCTTTATAAGCAGTTCTGTTCTACCGTGTACTCCAACAATATCTGGCCCTCTGACAGACCTCAAACAATGAGGTCAGCCAGTCATCAACTGGAACCTCTAGTACTTTGAGCCCAAGTAAACATTTTCCCCTTATAAGTTGATCATCTTTAGACTTTTGTTATTCTAACAGAACTAATACAGTTACAGTTACCTAAGGTCTCATGTTTCTTGAGAATGTTCAAGCATTTGCCTAGTTTCTCTTACTATGTTTTTTATCTTCTTGGTTGGTAGAATAGTACAAATATATTTATTTATTTTGGTGTATTTTATTGAAAGCTATTCAATTTGCATTTTATTTGTGCCTACAAAGGACATTTTTAATTTAGGCAGGTAGTTCTTTGCTTTCAGCTCTTTCAGACTGTTGTACCATTGACTTTTAGGTTTATTTGTTTGTTTCTGTGGAGAAATAATTATAAAACTAATGTTGGATCTTTTTAAGTTAACAAATTTATTTTCATTTAAACAGTTTGAAAGATTTTGCTGTCTATTTGTTTTTCCTTGTTTTATTAGTTTGTTGAGAGCTTCATAAATTTATTGTAATCAGATTTTACCCCCTCTCCCAACTCCTCCCAGATCCATTCCTCCTTCTAAACCCATTCAACTTTATGTCCTCTTTTTTGTCTATTTTTAATCCATCAGTTCAAATTTGTGCTATGTATATATTGCTAGATGCAGAGCCTTCCACTGGAGTGTGGTTGATTTCCAGGGGCCATACCCATACAGAGAACTAGCTCTTTCTCTCCCAGCAACTATCAAATGCCAGTAGTGGATATTTGCATCCACCTCTCCTCTCTATGCTGGGATTTTGTCTGGCTTGAACTTGCACAAGTATTGTGCATTTTGTCGTAATTATTGTGTGTTCATTTGTATACCTTTTCTTCTTGTAATCCACCATCTGTGACTCAAAAATCTTTCTGATCTTTCTTCAGCAACGATCCCATGTGAGGAGATAAAGATGTCACATTTAGGATTGAGTATTCCAGAGTCTCTTATACCTATACCTTGATCAGTTGTGAGAATGTGTGTTCATAGCCATCTACCACAAAAAAGCTTCTCTGATGAGGGTTGGGATATAAATTAATATATGGTGTAGAAATAAGTCTTTTAAAACTCAGTTTAATACCAAGCCCAGAGGGTTTATGGTTTATCAAGCCACATATTCTGAGGTTTAGCAATGGTGTCAGGTGTTGGTTTCATTTTGTGAAATAGACCTTACATTTATTCATAAAGTAAATGGTTACTCCTATGACATGCATGCCATTATTACTCCCATGGGCCTATCATGCTAAGTCAGTCATTATTATAACTTGCAAAATTTACAGCTCGATAAAATTGATGGCTACTTTTCTCACTCAGTACCATGCATGGCACCTTCTAGCACTATGAATTTCCAGGCCAATACCCAATTGGTTTCTCCATGTTCCATGACTCAAGTATATGGCATTTTCACCAGTAGTGTCTTACTATCAAGTCGTGAAAGGTAATCAAGAACAACTGTAATAGCTTATTTAAGGGTTGAGATGCCTCATCAGCCACCAGCTCCAAAAGAAGTAAGCAATTTTTGGTTGTGAGATTTTTATTTGTTAATCTGTGTTGTTTAGCACAAAGAGATCTACCATAGAAATCTGGCTATACCACTCTTGGGTATATACTCAGTAGTGGTATATTTATGTTAGGGACACTGTATCCTACTAAAGAGAGATCGACTCATCAACGTTCATTACTGCCCTACTTGCAATAGTCAGGAAATGTAAATGTTTATCAACTGATGAATGGATAATAAAAACAAGGTGTGTTTGTACATGGAGTATTACTTAGCAGTTAAAAATAAAATTATGAAATTCATGGTTAAATGGATGGAACTGAAAACAATCATGCTGAATGAGATAATCCAGAGCCAGAAAGACAAATATTACCTGTTTTCTCTCATTTGTGGATGTTAGTGTTAAATTTTCAGATACAGGTGTTTCATTTGGAATACCTATAGATACCAGGAATTTAATAACTGGCCTTGATGGGGCAAGGGGAGTCTTGATCTTCCAAAGAAAGAAGATAGAGCATAGTGGTATAAAGAGTTTAAGGAAATAATGAAGTAATAAAGTCAAAATGGGTTAGGGGGATAGAGGTCACAGTAAAGGAAGGAATATAAGGAGGGATAACTAACATTAAAGACTTTTCAAAAAAAAAGTCATATCTAAACCTATTTCTGAAGAAGCTTCTGAAATTCATACACTCATATCTAAAAATATTTAAGTGGAATTTTGACATATGTCTGAATGATGCATATGTAGTGTGCAGGTGTTTATATGTATATTTGTGTAGGTGAGAATATAGAAGTGCTATACTTGACATGTAGGGGTCAGATGGCAACTTCAGGTATCCGTTCTTGACTTCCAACTTGGTTGATGCAGGGTCTCTTACTCTGAACTCTGTTCAATGTTGCGTACATCAACTAGTTGGCCTTTTAGTTTCCATGGATTCTCCTATCCCTATTTCCCAGAATGCTTTAGGAATGTGGAGATTATTGACACACTCTACCAGCTTTATGTGGCCTCTGGAGACACAAATTTTAGTCCTCACATATTCATAATGCTTTAGCTTCTTTTCCTATGGCTATGACAAAATATTCTGACAAAAGCAACTTGAGGGAGAAAGAGTTTATTTTAGCTCACAGTTTGGTGCTTAGTCCATCACAGCAGGAAAGTCAAGGCAGCAGGAACTTGGAGAAGCTAGTCACATTATGTCCACAGTCAGAAAGGGAGAGTAAATTACTACACGGATACTATTACTCAGCCTGCTTTCTTCACTCTTACACCGTTCAGGATCCTCTGTCTAGGGAATGATGCTGCCCACAGGAGGTAGGTCTTCCCATCTCTATTAAGGCAGTCATAAATAATGTCCTACAGCCAGGATCAGAAGCTCAGCTTCCAGGTGATCCTAGAATTTTGTCAAGTTGATGGTTAAGACCAAACGCCACACATGGCAAGCACTTCGTCCACTGAGCTATCTCTACAGCACTTATTCAACTTTGTTCTTCTCTGTTATTTTTTTTTTTAGAATTTTTAATTTAAATAATTTATTCAGATTAGATCTTGGTTGTTGTCCCCTCACTTGTATCTTCCCATTCTCCCTCCCTCCCTCTTTCACCCTATTCTCCTTCCTAGGCCTTTGACAGAAGGGGACTTCCTCCCCCACCACATGATCACAGCCTATTAGGTCTCATCTTGGTAACCTGCCTCCCCTTCCTCTGAGTGCCACCAGGCCTCCCCACTAAGGGGAAGTGGTCAAATAGGGGATACCAGAGATCATGTCAGACGCAGTCCTTGCTCTCCACACAACTGTGGAGAATGCACTGTCTGTTGGCTAGATCTGAATTAGGGAGAGTATCTAGTTTTACTGCGAGCATTGTCCTTGCTTAGTACAGTACTTTGTGTATGCCCCCTGGGTCCAGATTTGCCAGCCTTTAGTGGTCTTCTTGTAGGGTTCCAGGACCCACTGGGTCATTCTATTTCCCCATTCTCCCATACCACTCTCACCTGGAGTCTCAGTAGGAAGTCCCAGCATCAGTCCCAATCCCCCGCTGAATGAACACTCTCAGAGTACATCCATGTTGGGCTAGTATCCAATTATAAGTGAGCATATATCACGTGTATCTTTCTGGTTCTGGGTTAACTCACTCAGAATGATCAAATCTAGTTCCATTCATTTGCCTGCAAATTTTAAGATTTCCTTGTTGTTTTTTTATAGCTGAGTAGTATTCCATAGTGTAAATGTACCACAGTTTCTTTATCTATTATTATTCCATGGAGGGACATCTAGATTGTTTCCAGATTCTGGCTATCAGGAACATAGCTGAGCAAACATCCTTGTGTGGTGGAGCATCTTTTGGGTATATGCCAAGGAGTGGAATAGCTAGGTCTTGAGGTAGCCCTATTCTCAAATTTCTGGGAAAGCACAAGATTGATTTCCAAAGTGGTTGTAAAAGTTTGCACTCCCACCAGCAGTGAAGTAGTGTTCTCCTTTCTTCATATTCTTGCCAGCATGCGCTGTTACTTGAATTTTTTATCTTAGCCATTCTGATGTTTGTAAGATGGGATCTCAGAGTCGTTTTAATTTGCATTTCTCTGATGACTAAGGACACTGAGCATTTCTTTAAGTGTTTTGCAGCCATTCAGTATTCCTCTGTTGAGAATTCTCTGTTTAGCTATAAATCCCATTTGTTGACCTTAGAATATGGGCTGTTGGTGTTCTGTTCAGGAAGTTGTCGCCTGTCCCAATGTGTTCCAGGCTTTCCCCCACTTTTTCTTCCAGTAGATTTATTATCTCTGGTATTATGTTGAGACCTTTAATCCTCTTAGACTTGAGTTTTGTGCATGGTGGTAAATATGGATCTACTTGCATTTTTTCTACATGTAGACATCCAGTTAGACAAGCACCATTTGTTGAAGATGCTATCCTTTTTCCATCACATGGATTTGGCTTCTTTGTCAAAAATCAAGTGTCCATAGGTGTGTGGATTTATTTCTAGGTCTTTGATTCAAATCAATTGATCAACCAGCCTATTGCTATGCCAGTACCATGCAGTTTTAATTACTGTTGCTCTGTAGTACAACTTTAGATCATGGATGGAGATTCCTCCGGAGGTTCTTTTATTGTACAGAATTGTTTTAGCTATTCTGAGTTTTTTTCCATATGAAGTTGAGAATTGATCTTTCAAGGTCTTTAAAAATTGTGTAAGTATTTTGATAGGGATGCATTGAATCTGTAAATTGCTTTTTGTAAGATGTCCATTTTTACTGTTAATTGTCCCAATCCAAAAACAATGGAGATCTTTCCATCTTCTGATATCATCTTCAATTTCCCTCTTCAGAGACTTGAAGAATTTTTCATACAAGTCTTTCACTTTCCTGGTTAGAGTTACAATGAGATACTTTATGTTACTTGTGGCTATTGTGAAGGGTGTAGTTTCTCTAATTTTTTTCTCAGCATGATTGTTATTTGTATACAGGAGGGCTACTGATGTTTTAAAGTTGGTTTTTTTTATCCAGCCACTTTGCTAGTGTTTATTGGCTGTAGGAGTTCTCTGGTGGAATTTTGGGTGTCACTTATGTGCACTATCATATCATCTGCAAGTGGGATAGTTGGACTTCCTCCTTTCCCATGTGGATCCACTTGATCTCCTTTCGTTGTCTTATTGCTTTAGCAAGAACTTCATGTACTATGGTACTATGTTGAAGAGATATGGAGAGAGTGGACAGCATTGTCTAGTTCCTGACTTTAATCTTCACTGGTTTTAAATAGAGAACATTGGATACAGATTTCTTTTTCTTTCTTTCTTTCTGTTCAAATTTTCCCAGTGTGTTTTGAATTGGTGATTTAATTCTTTAAACCATTTAGAAAAGTATATTTACATTATTTTTTCAAATTTTGCATCTGTCTGGTTCTTTTTCATCTTTTCCCTCTCCGTGGGAATTACTTAAAATGTATTACATGTTTTCACTATGCCTTGAATGTTTACTAGGCTGAATTATGTGTTTTCCAGTCTTTTTATTTTTTTCTGGGGCAGGGTCCTGTGTATATGGCCGTGGCTGGCCTTAAATGGATCCTCTGTGCTCAGCCTCTTGGGTGTTGGGACTATAAGCATTCACCGCCACTTCCATTCCACTTGACATCCCACCTGAGTATTATAGTTACCTATTTTCTACCTTCGTAATTAATTTTTATCTATCAGACTAACTTCTAAACAAATTTTAGTTTTAACTACTACATTATTTTCATCATAAGACTTTTAAAAAGTATAGTATTAATTTTTTTAAATGTAGGATTTAAAAAAAATGTAGCATCAGTATGTCTGGTGAAATCTTCCACATTGGCATACATTTTCTTGAGTGAGTCACTATAGTTCTGTGCCTGGGAATCCCTGTGATTTAGAAATCCATGGGTGTGCTTGCTTGCCTACTAGTTTTTATTGTTTTGTGGTCTATTCAGAATTTAAGTAAATTGAATTTTGGGTGGGCAAGATGGATTAGTGGGTAAAGTGCTTGCCACACATGTGCGAAGATCTGACTTCTAATCCCCCGCGCATGTACGACTGAATGAGGTAGCACACACTGGTATCGCCAGTGTTGTTCCCATGGTAAGATAAGAAATGCAGACAAGAGAATCCCATAAAATGGACCAGTCAGGCTGGTGAGTGCAGCATCAAACAACAAAGGGAACAGGTCTCAAACATGATGGAAGACAGGACTGGCAGCCAAGGTTCTCTGAGCACCACACATTCCCAATGGCATCTCCCATGCCCACACTTATACAAAGGTGCACATTCACTTTCTCTGTCTGTCTGCCTGCCTGCCTGCCTGTGTGACTGTCTGTGTGTCTGTCTGTCTGTACGTTATCCTTTTTACATTATCTTTTGAAATTTTGCTTCTGCCTGCCTCTTCTTTTCTTTAGCTTTTCCCTCTCCTTGGGAATTAATTAAAATATATTACATATTTTCACTATGACTTGAATGTTTATTTCTCTTTCTCCCTCTTTTCCCTCCTCACACACATACTTACACATACACCCATACACCACACACCACACACACACATACACACACACACACACACACACTTTTGAAAAACTGAATATTAGATATTTTACATAAAAACAGTAGAGACTCAGAATGACTTTATACTGAGCAGCAGAGTTTTCCCTTAATTGAGGCAGCTCTTAGTGAACATGACACCTGAAGTCCATCAAAGAGGATACTTTATGAAACTGGGCTCCCAGTTTACAATGTCTATCCTATCTCTTATTTTTCCCTATCCCAAAGATGTACTTTTCCAAGGTTATCAATGTAAAGTCCAAAATATCTCTGAATGTTTGTTCTAAATTTATTTTTCTTTCAGTATTTTTAAAACTTAGATTTTTAAAGAGATCTTCTACTTAGCTTCTTCCCATGCTTAGCTTAAGGAATAAGTTTCCTTCAATCAAATTGGAAGGTGTAAACTATAATTTTTTGTATTTATCTTTCAGCTAAGACTCCTTGCTTGAATTGTTGCCTATTTACTTTATAAATAAATACTTTATTTTTACTATTACTGTTCTTTTAGTTTTCCAGTTTTCCTTTTTGTTTAACATAGATTCTTTTCTCATACAGTCTGGACACAGTTGCCTGTCTTTCTACTCCTCCCAATTCCTTCTCACCTCCTCTCTCATCTAGATCTACTTCCCATCTGTCTCTCATTAGAAGGGAGCAGGGTTCTAAGAGATAACAACCAAATGTGACAGAATAAAATATAATAAGATATAATAAACACTATCATATCAAAGTTGAACAAGCCAAGCCAACAGAAAAATTAAAAAAGACCAAGATAAGGAACAAGAGTCAGAGACTCACTTGTTTATACATTCAGGAGTCACATAAAAGCACTAAATGAAAGCTATAATATATATCCAGAGGACCTGTTGCAGACCCATGATTGTTGCTTCAGTCTCTATGAGTTCATATGAATGAATAAAACATCATACCCATATTTTAGGACACAATAAAAGGCATTCTAAGAGGAAAGTTCTTAGCACTAAGTCTCTGCATAAACAAAACGAACCAACAAAAACTGGAGAGATCTCAGATTAACAACTTAACAACACACCTGAAAGCTCTAGAACAAAAAGAAAAAAATATACCCAAAAGAAACAGGGCAAAAGACTTGTTTTGTGTTTGATATGTGTTCAATTTTGGAGAACGTTCCATGAGATACAAAGAAGACTTTATATTCTTTTGTGTTTGGGTGAAATGTTCTGCAAATATCTGTTAGATCCATTTAGTTTTTAATGTCTGTTAGCTCTAACAATTATCTATTTAGCTTTTGTATGGATGACCTATCTATTGGTGTGAGTGGATATTAACCATTAAATAAATAATAACCAAGCTACATAGACCCAGAAAGGTTAGGCATCGAGGAAGGACTAGGAAGTACACAGTGATCTCCCTAGGAGGGGAAATCTCATGAGTGGACTGGAGGGGGAATGAGAAGAAAAGGATCAGTTGGGAAGGCGGAAGGGAGACGGGATTAAGGGAGGAAATGGGAAAGACAGCTAGAATTGAAGGGCATGACAGTATGGTAGCTTAGTGCAATGAAAAATTCCTATGATATATGAAGGCAACCCTAATGAAGTCCCCAAATAATGAGGGAGATGAAAGTCCCGGTTGGTCATCTCTTGTCATCAAACAAAGCTTCTAGATTGTGGCTGGGGTTCATCCAATTGAGTTGTTGGCCAAAAGGGTCCCATGGAAACCTCCAAACGACTGAGGCTGTTTCCAAGAAACCGACGGGAAGTCTCCATTGCTGAAAACAGCACCCATACAATTTATTGAATGTGGAATGACCAAGCTGGTGCCTACATAGAACCTTTACCCCTACATTCTAGAGTCGTTAGTATGAGAATGGACTCTGTAGGCTATCAAAAGACAAATGTACACACAAACTCAGTGACAAAACTATTGATCTATCCTGGCTGCAAAAATATGCTAAGGCAATGGTGGCATAAACCTTGTGGGAGTAACCATGAGGTGGAGCACATACCTGACACTGCTGGACTGACCAAGAACCAGAGACTAGATAGCCTGGAGACATAGGATAACTCCAAATCCTACTGACCTTCAAAGAGATGTAACAGTAAAATGACTCCTAACGCTGTTCTACTGTCATAGATAGGGGTGTCTTATTCAGCCATCATCACAGAGGCTTCCTTCCACAGCAGATGGGAACAAATACAGAGGCCCAAGGCGAGATGTGTTACACACACACACACACACACACACACACACACACACACACACACACGGCTGAAATCAATAAAACAGAAACAAATAAAACCATCCAAAGAATCAATGAAACAAACAGTTGGTTCTTTGAGAAAATCAGTAAGGTCAACAAACCCTTATCTAAAGTTACTAAAAGGTAAAGATAGAATATCGGAAATAACAAAATCAGAAATGGAAAGGGGAGCATAACAACTAACACCAAGGACATCCAGAGAATCTTTAGGGCATATTTTAAAAACCTGCACTCTACCAAACTAGAAACTCTAAAGAAATGGATACTTTTCTCAATAGATACTATTTTAGTTTTTTTGTTTTTTATTTTTGTTTTCATTTTATTCCAGGTATTGAGAGCTGCCTTAAGGTTAAAGAATCTAGCCTTGGTCTTTCAAGCCCTGAGTACAGAATTTAATGAATTATCTGAGGCCATCAAACAGACTTCTAAGCAGTTTAAGCCACATCTGATTGCTCTTGTTGAGGCATCTGGTCTCTGAAACATTGTTTCCTAAGACTCAAGAGCAGAAGTCCTATAATATAAAACTGGCTTTCATTTGTTTTATTTGGGGGTGTTTAGTGTACACTTGTTGACAAAATTAAGCACTGTTTTTTAAATGTTTTTTTTTTTGCATTTGTTGTCAGAAACCTGTTCCTCCTATAATGAGTTGGAGAGCATCACGTTATTTTCTTTTTTTTTTAAATACATTTTTATTAATTTATACATATTACATCTCAGTTGTTAGCCCATCCCATGTATCCTCCCATTCCTCCCTTCCTCCCACTTCCCCCCTACTACTCCCCTCCCCTCCCCTAAGTCTGTGTCTGAGGGGGACCTCCTCCCCCTGAATATGCTCATACGGTATCAAGTCTCTCCTTGGTGACCTATTATCTTTCCTCTGAGTGCCACCAGGCATCTCCGTCCAAGGGACATGTTCAAATATGGGGCACCAGAGTTTGTGTGAAAGTTAGATCTCCTTCTCCACTCAACAGTGGAGAATGTCCATCGACTAGTCCGGGTAGGGGTTCAAGGTTTTTACTGCCTATTTTTTCCTTGGCTGTCGCCACAGTTTGCAGAGGACCCCAGGGCCCAGACTCGCCTATAGTTTTCCAGGACCCACTGGATCCTTCCATTTCCTCTTTCTCCCAGGCTTCTCACACCTAAAGTTTCAATAGGATGTCCTCCCCTCTTACCCACTATTCTGGTAGGTACAGTTTTTCATGGGGACGTACACCTTGGACTAGTGTCTCGATATAAGTGAGTATATACCATTTAGCTCTTTTTGCTTCTGTGTGAACTCACTCATTATGACAATTTCTAGTTCAATCCATTTGTCCACAAATTTTGGAAATTCCTTGTTTTTAATAGCTGAGTAGTATTCCATAGTGTAAATGTACCACAGTTTCTTTATCCATTCTTCTATTGAGGGACACGTAGGTTGTTTCCAAGTTCTGGCTATTATGAATAAGGCAGCTATGAACATGGTTGAGCATATGTCCCTGTTGTGTGGTAGTACATCCTCTGGGTATATTCCAAGGAGTGGAATAGCTGGGTCTTGAGGAAGCCCTATTCCCATTTTTCTGAGAAAGCACCAGATAGCTTTCCAAAGTGGTTGTACTAGCTTGCATTCCCACCAGCAATGCAGGAGTGTTCCTCTTTCTCCACGCCCTCGCCAGCATGAGGTGTCAGTTGAGTAATTGATCTTAGCCATTCTGATGGGTGTAAGATGGAATCTCAGTGTCGTTTTGATTTGCATTTCTCTGATGACTAAGGAGGTCGAGCATTTCTTTAAGTGTTTCTCAGCCATTTGATATTCCTCTGTTGAGAATTCTCTGTTTAGCTCTGCGCCCCATTTCTCTATTGGGTTATTTGGTTTGGTGGTGTTTAATTTCTTAAGTTCTTTATATATTTTGGATATTAGACCTTTGTCAGATGAAGAGTCGGTGATGATCTTTTCCCAGTCTGTAGGCTGTCGCTTTGTTCTCTTGACAGTGTCACCAGCCTTACAGAAGCTTCTCAGCCTCATGAGGTCCCATTTATTAATTGTTGATGTTAAGGCCTGGGCTGTTGGTGTTCTGTTCAGGAAGTTGTCTCCTGTGCCTATGAGTTCCAGACTCTTCCCCACTTTTTCCTCTAACTGGGTTAATGTCTGTGGTTTTAGGTTGAGGTCTTTAATCCACTTGGACTTGAGTTTTGTGCATGGTGACAAATAGGGGTCTAATTTCATTTTTCTACATGTCGACATCCAGTTAGACCAGCACCATTTGTTGAAGATGTTGTCGTTTTTCCATTGAATGGATTTGGCTTCTTTGTCGAAAATCAGGTGAGCAAATGTGTGTGGATTCATCTCTGGGTCTTCAGTTCGATTCCATTGATCCACTAGCCTATTGCTGTGCCAGTACCATGCTGTTTTAATTACTGTTGCTCTATAGTACAACTTGAGATCAGGTATGGAGATTCCTCCAGCGGATCTTTTATTGTATAGGATTGTTTTTGCTATTCTGGGCTTTTTGTTTCTCCATATGAAGTCATCACGTTATTTTCAAAGCTCAGTTTTGTTTTGTTTTTTAGAAAGTTACTCTTTTTTTTTTTTTTTTTTTGCTTAGCTGTAAGACTTATTTCAAATCCCGGAAGTTTATCAGCTCCCTAGGTTCTGTCATTTCTGAGGAAGTCACTCTATTGATAGACTGTTTGAATAGTATATTTAGTTAATAATTACAGTTTTATTAACAAGACACTCATTTTTGCATAAATTTCCTTCATGTTTTCAGGTATGATGTCTTTCTCATCCTGGTTTTGATTTTATTTTTATTATTCTTTATAAGAATTATTTTTTTACATTTTATTCCTTAAAGAAACAATTTTTCAGATGCCCTTGTCTACATACTTTTTCATTTAAGTAAATTTTCCTCTCTCTTTATTTTCCTTGTATACTTCCTTATGATTATTAGTTTTTTCTATATTATTGAGCTAAATAGTATATTTCTATTCTTTCTTATGTGGTGATAACAAAAAACGTCTTAAGCTTTTTCTTGGAAGAACTTTGGCCTGATACTGTGAACTTTATAAACAATACTCTTATTTTTGTTGTTTAAAAATCAAGTTTTGTGTTTAACTTTAAAACCTTTTCTCTTTCATTACTATTTTTTTTTTTACAAGAGTCTTTTTACCTTGCCATGTGTTTGGGCTTTTAATGGTGTTTCCCTTCTTTGATTCTCAGTTTTATAGCACTCAAGACAGAATTGGTTTAAAAAATCCTGAAATTTAATAACTTCTTCATGAGGGAACAAATGAACTTTAGTAAATGTTTTATAAGCCTGTAATATGAGTTACATTTTTTACTTCTAAAATTTGGGCATCACCATTTAGCTATAAGGAGAACTTTAACTTTGTGTATTATATAATTCATTTTCTATTACTAAACTTATATTAATTTGCTATTAACTTATAAATATTTGTGCTTCATATATTCTAATATTTTAACTTTTTTGATGAAGATAATTTGGTAATTATATTTATGTACAGAAAACTTAGCAGTGTACATTTAGCCCAGTTTAGTGGCGAGTTCTTCAGCTTTTGCCTTTTCCAGCTTGGCCACAGATTTAGGGCCCAGGACGTTGCGTCCCCAGTGGCGACAGATCTCATTGCATCTGTTGTAACTGTTCCTAACAGCTTCCACCAGCTTAGCCAGAGCACCCTTCCGAGTTAACCTGTGTGAAGGCAGCAGTGGTGCACCTCTTCCTGTGGACCAGCCCCCAGCCTCGCCTTTCCCTTGATAATGCAGTAGGGGACACCCACCTTTCGACACCAGGCAGGTAAGAAGACCACCAGCTCAATGGGGTCTACTTCGTCGGCCATCACTACCAGCTGAGCCTTCTTGTTCTCCACCAAGGTGGTGACTGTTGAGCCCTGCTCGAAGGACAGGTGGCCTCTTAGTTGGGATGTCCCCTTTCCCAGCAGCTTTCTTCTCAGCACGCGGCAGTAGCCTTTGCTTCTTCTCCTGCTTTGTCTCTGGCCTGTACTTGTGGGCGAGCTTAGGCCACTGGGTCGCTGTTTGTGGGTTCAGGGCCTGGGTGAGCTGGTTAATGGCGGGAGGTACCTTGAACTGCACCCTTGGCCTCTGCAGCCTGATGTAGCGGAGCCGTTTGACGAAGTGAGTGAGATCTCTTTTGGGCTGGATGTCCTGCCCGATGCCGAAGTTCTTGGGCCTCTTCTCAAACAGAGGATTGACCACCTTTTTGGCCTCCTGTTTCTTCATGGCGGGGGCTGGGGCCAACTTCTTCCCCTTGGCCTTCTTTCCCTTGGGCATCTTGCTGAGCTGGAGGAGACTACATATTTTAATATTAAATTATTCAGATTTATAATTTTATTTACTTACATTTATGTACTTCATCTAATACTTTTTCATTTTTAAATTTTTTTCTTTTTCATTTTTAAAATGATATTTGTTTTGTTTTTTGACTTCAATATTCTGTGCTTAGTGTTATTGTCCACATTTTCTGACATTGGATTTCTGGCCTTTAAATTTTGAGTTGCAAATACACATTTTACTTTATGGGTCTAGTTTTCTTGTCCATGTCAAAGGGTTTTATAACTTGACAAATGGTGTATCCTACATACAATTCCTTTATTTTTGCCTTACGTTGCTTTGATTTATATTTTATATTTTGTAATAATTTATCTTTCTACTCTATGCATTCTTAAACAACATTTTTATTTAGTTTTTTCCTCAATAATTTAGGTTTTTTGAAATATATCACTAAATAGTTAAGATTTTCAGAGAAAAACAGAACTAATATGGTTGTGTGTGTGTTTGTGTGTGTGTGTGTGTGTGTGTGTGTGTGTGTATCCAACTTAGGACCCATTAATGCTCATCCAGTACTAAAAGTGTTCTCTTACAACAAATAATTTATGTTATTATCTTTTAATTTTTTATCTTTGATGTCATTACAGAACTTCATTTGAAAAAAGGAAGGAGCTTAATAAATTCCCTGGTGACACAGCTCTTGGCTGCTTTCTACAGTCCTTTCTTTTGTTTTGCACCGTGTTTGTCTTTCCCGGCTATTTGCTTGAATTCACTTATAACGTAAATCTTATCTACCTTGTGGATTCTGCTCAGAGCTCTCTCTTATTCTATTCATCAGTTCTACAGGTAATAACCCGAATCTGTGTCTAGCCCAGCAGTCACCCCGTCTTACTTTTTTTCAGTGAAGTTTTATTTTTGTTCCACTAGTATTCATCGGTATATTCTTTTAATGTCCATTTAAATGTTTTGAGGCATGGCCTCGGCCAGATTACCTTTGCCTTGAATGCAATGCACAGCCAAGGATAACTTTGAACTCCGCACCCTTGTCTCAGGTTTCCCACATCACAGGCATGTGCTGCCCTGCCTTGCCATCTGTCTAGTTTTAAGTTATCTTGTAAACACATCCCTTCAACAGCAGATGTTGGAACCTTCTAGGTCAGGATTTGTTCCTAGTTAACCTTGTGTCACAAATAACAGTAACAGGAGTACCAGCTTTAATTTTTCTCATTTCTGCATTCTTAGAGAATTTTGTATAATATTTTAAAACCTTCAGCCCTCCTCACTATTTTTCATATGTATTTTTCTCATATGTACTTTTCTGTATCTAGACATGCATTCATTATAGTATTATACAGTGTAGAATATTCATAATATAATATGTTGATGTGTTGTACTATAACCCCCATTTAAAGCAATTAATACCATTCTATTCTAAGTTGATATGCTTAGGCTCATTTATTTAATTTGTAATGCAGCCATTCCTCCAGATTAATATAAGAATATATCTTTTAAAAATATTTACATTCTCATTATTTTTTGTGTTTGTGCCTGTGTGTGTTTATGTGCACTATCTACATGCAGTACCTGTGGAGACCAAAAGAGTCTTAGAAGATTCTAGAGTTTCAGTTTCTGGCAGTTGTGTGTTGATGTATGGGTGCTGAGAATTGAAACTGTGTTCTCTGCAAGAGCAGGGGCATTTTAAGCTACTGCATCCTTTCTGTGGGCTTCCTATATGTTGACGGTAGTAATGACAGTAGCTTTTTATTACTGGAGGATTTGCACTCTGTAAATGCACGGGGAAATCTGAATTAGCAAATAAAGGATTAGTTACTTTCTTGAACACCACTGTTGATGATTTAATCAGTCAGTAATAATCTTGTTTTACATGCGCTACTGTGTAAATACCTCTTTCAATAAACACATATATTAAAAGATGTACATATTCTGCATATTTCATGGCAATGAGCCACACACATGCTTCTTTATATTTGAACTCAAGGCCTAATGGCTCCGCCTCTCATGAGTGAGTTTCTTTATGAAGCTCATCATAGCTCCTCTCACTTAGGAACAATAAACAGCACTTTAGCCCTGTGTTTGATGTCACCTTAGGCAGAAATTATGCTGAAAAGAACACAGGAAAGGTGAAAAACATAGCACAAGTTGTACTCTGGAAAAGCAGACCAAGAAGGCTGAGAGATAATGGGGTGTGTGACTTCAGTCAGCAAGGTGCAGGCTATCAATCAAACATTTACCATGCTCCAGCGGACAATTGCAAGTGGTCTGCTAAGGACTGATTTTCATGTTGCACACATGTTTTTGTGAGTAGTGGCATGTCAAGTATAAACTCAGTGGATGATAAAGATGCACACATGTATGTATGTACATGCATATACACAAGTGTGCATGTATTAAGTGTGTTTTATATGTGTATGCACATATACGTGACTGTATAGAGTGTTATGAACATATGTGTATGTGGATATAAATATGTGTATATATTTGTGGGTATATGCATGCTTAAGTATACATTTGTGTGTATGTATATTTATATGAACATATCTATGTGTATAGGTGTATATTTGTATTATAAGTGTGTTTTATACATCTAAATATACAAATGTGTCTGTATATATGTACATGTGTTCACATGTGTGCATATATGTGCATATGTGTGCATAAGTGTGTTTATGTGGCAGTATATATATTTGTGTGTGCATATAAAATATGGCTAAATTGAAGTTCTTTTATTTCATAGTGATTAAGATAAAAAACCATTATGTACATGTATGAAAATTTCAAAAAATAAACACAAATATTATTTAATAAAAAGGATATTTCCTGGATAATTTTAGAGATGTGTTTGCAGAAGCATGTATTTTCCCTTACTCTTCCCAGGTCCTCATGAAGCAGATTTTGATGCTACTCGTCTTTGTCTTCCTGTGCCCTTCTTTTTGTAATCCCCACACTTTGGTTTGTGCCCTTTTCTTGCCTAAAGGCACGGTTAGCTTTCTTTGCTGTCAGTTGTCCTTGACATAAATAGGCCTTGTTGACCTTGGGATGATATCTCACCCTTGGATCTATTGCTGCCTCTGTGTGGTAGCAACCCTTCCTCAGATCTGTAATTGGTAGGCTTGTCGATGAGCATAACTCTCAGGCTACTTTCTAATTGTTGCCAATTCTTGCTTGCTGTAAGAGTATAAAAATGCTGGACATTAGGTCATTACACAATGCCCTGTAAGTTGAGAAAAATATACAGGCAATGTAATAAAAATACATTATTTGGATTCAAATAAAAATTCATTTGAGATAAATCTATGTTGTCAATTTTCCTTTATTTATTTATTTATTTAAAAATTTTTTTAATTAATTTTTTCCTGTTACATCTCAATGGTTATCCCATCCCTTGTATCCTCCCATTCTTCCCTCCCTCCGTTTTCCCCTCCCCTATGACTGTTCCTGAGGGGGATTTCCTTCCCCTGTATATGCTCATAGGGTATCAAGTATTTTTATTTTATTAATTTTTTTACAAGATAAAACAAATGGCAATACATTTCAAGTCCCAAAATTTTATTTGAAATTTCACAAAAACATGAAATCTTGAACTTCAGGTGTAATGGACTCTTTTTTTTTTTTTTTTTTTAATACATTTTTATTAATTTATACATATTACATCTCAGTTGTTAGCCCATCCCATGTATCCTCCCATCCCTCCCTTCCTCCCACTTCCCCCCCCCTACTCCCCTCCCCTATGTCTGTGTCTGAGGGGGATCTCCTCCCCCTGAATATGCTCATACGGTTTCAAGTCTCTCCTTGGTGACCTATTATCTTTCCTCTGAGTGCCACCAGGCATCTCCATCCAAGGGACATGATCAAATATGGGGCACCAGAGTTTGTGTGAGAGTTAGATCTTCTTCTCCACTCAACAGTGGAGAATGTCCATCGGCTAGTCCGGGTAGGGGTTCAAGGTTTTTACCGCCTATTTTTTCCTTGGCTGTTGCCACAGTTTGCGGAGGACCCCAGGGCCTAGACTCGCCTGTAGTTTTCCTGGACCCACTGGATCCTTCCATTTCCTCTTTCTCCCAGGCTTCTCACACCTAAAGTTTCAATAGGATGTCCTCCCCTCTTACCCATTATTCTGGTAGGTACAGTTTTTCATGGGGACGTACACCTTGGGCTAGTGTCTCGATATAAGTGAGTATATACCATTTATCTCTTTTTGCTTCTGTGTGAACTCACTCATTATGACAATTTCTAGTTCAATCCATTTGTCCACAAATTTTGGAAATTCCTTGTTTTTAATAGCTGAGTAGTATTCCATAGTGTAAATGTACCACAGTTTCTTTATCCATTCTTCTGTTGAGGGACACGTAGGTTGTTTCCAAGTTCTGGCTATTATGAATAAGGCAGCTATGAACATGGTTGAGCATATGTCCCTGTTGTGTGGTAGTACATCCTCTGGGTATATTCCAAGGAGTGGAATAGCTGGGTCTTGAGGAAGCCCTATTCCCATTTTTCTGAGAAAGCACCAGATAGCTTTCCAAAGTGGTTGTACTAGTTTGCATTCCCACCAGCAATGCAGGAGTGTTCCTCTTTCTCCACACCCTCGCCAGCATGAGGTGTCAGTTGAGTTATTGATCTTAGCCATTCTGATGGGTGTAAGATGGAATCTCAGTGTCGTTTTGATTTGCATTTCTCTGATGACTAAGGAGGTCGAGCATTTCTTTAAGTGTTTCTCAGCCATTTGATATTCCTCTGTTGAGAATTCTCTGTTTAGCTCTGCGCCCCATTTCTCTATTGGGTTATTTGGTTTGGTGGTGTTTAATTTCTTAAGTTCTTTATATATTTTGGATATTAGACCTTTGTCAGATGAAGAGTCGGTGATGATCTTTTCCCAGTCTGTAGGCTGTCGCTTTGTTCTCTTGACAGTGTCACCAGCCTTACAGAAGCTTCTCAGCCTCATGAGGTCCCATTTATTAATTGTTGATGTTAAGGCCTGGGCTGTTGGTGTTCTGTTCAGGAAGTTGTCTCCTGTGCCTATGAGTTCCAGACTCTTCCCCACTTTTTCCTCTAACTGGGTTAATGTCTGTGGTTTTAAGTTGAGGTCTTTAATCCACTTGGACTTGAGTTTTGTGCATGGTGACAAATAGGGGTCTAATTGCATTTTTCTACATGTAGTCATCCAGTTAGACCAGCACCATTTGTTGAAGATGCTGTCGTTTTTCCATTGAATGGATTTGGCTTCTTTGTCGAAAATCAGGTGAGCAAATGTGTGTGGATTCATCTCTGGGTCTTCAGTTCGATTCCATTGATCCACTAGCCTATTGCTGTGCCAGTACCATGCTGTTTTAATTACTGTTGCTCTATAGTACAACTTGAGATCAGGTATGGAGATTCCTCCAGCGGATCTTTTATTGTAAAGGATTGTTTTTGCTATTCTGGGCTTTTTGTTTCTCCATATGAAGTTGAGAATTGTTCTTTCAATATCTTCAAAATATTTAGTAGGTATTCTGATAGGGATTGCATTGAATCTGTAAATTGCTTTTGGTAAGATGGCCATTTTTACTATGTTGATTCTTCCAATCCACGAACATGGTAGATCCCGCCATCTTCTGATGTCATTTTCAATCTCTTTCTTCAGAGGTTTAAAGTTTTTTTCAAATAAATCCTTCACTTGCTTGGTTAGGGTTATTCCTAGATATTTTATATTGCTTGTGGCTATCGTGAAGGGAGTAATTTTTCTAATTTCTTCCTCTGCCTGTTTGTCATTTGTATATAGAAAAGCTACTGACTTTTTTGAGTTTATTTTGTATCCTGCCAATTTGCTGAAGGTGTTTATCAGCTGTAGGAGTTCTCTGGTGGAATTTTGGGGGTCACTTATATACACTATCATATCATCTGCAAATAGGGATAATTTTACTTCTTCCTTTCCCATTTGGATCCCCTTGATCTCCTTTTGATGTCTTATTGCTCTGGCTAGAACTTCAAGAACTATATTAAAGAGGTATGGGGAAAGTGGGCAGCCTTGTCTGGTCCCTGATTTTAGAGGGATTTCCTTGAGTATCTCTCCATTTAATTTAATGTTGGCTATTGGTTTGCTATATATAGCCTTTATTGTGTTTAGAAAAGTGCCTTGTATTCCCGATCTCTCCAGAACTTTAAACATAAATGGGTGTTGGATTTTGTCAAATGCTTTTTCTGCATCTAAAGAGATGATCATATGGTTTTTCTCTTTCAGTTTGTTTATATGGTGGATTACATTGATGGATTTCCGTATGTTAAACCATCCCTGCATTCCTGGAATGAAGCCTACCTGGTCATGGTGAATGATGTCTTTGATATGCTGTTGTATTCGCTTTGCGAGTATTTTGTTGAGTATTTTTGCATCAATGTTCATAAGAGAAATTGGTCTGAAATTCTCTTTTTTTGTTGGGTCTTTGTGGGGTTTAGGTATCAATGTGACTGTGGCCTCATAAAAGGAGTTTGGTAATATTCCATCCATTTCTATCTTTCGGAATAGCTTGAATAGTATCGGTATTAGCTCCTCTTTGAAGGACTGGTAGAATTCTGCGCTGAAACCATCTGGCCCTGGGCTTTTTTTGGTTGGAAGACTATCAATGGTTGCTTCTATTTCTATAGGCGAAATAAGGCTATTTAATTTGTTTATCTGGTCTTGGTTCAATTTTGGTAAATGGAATCGGTCGAGAAATTTGTCCATTTCCCTTAAATTTTCAAATTTTGTGGCATAAATGTCTTTGAAGTAGGTCCTTACGATTCTTTGTATTTCTTCGGTGTCTGTTGTTATGTCTCCCTTTTCATTTCTGATTTTGTTAATTTGGATAGCTTTTCTTTGTCTTTTAGTTAGATTGGCTAACGGTTTGTCTATCTTGTTAATTTTCTCAAAGAACCAGCTCTTGGTTTTGTTGATTCTTTGGATTGTTGTCTTTGTTTCTAATTTATTGATTTCAGCCCTGAGTTTGATTATTTCCAGGCGTCTACTCCTCTTGGGTGTTTCTGCTTCTTTTTTTTCTAGGGCTTCCAGATGTGTTGTTAGGTTGTTTATGTGGGATGACTCCATTTTCTTTTTAAAGGCACTTAGTGCTATGAATTTTCCTCTTAGCACTGCTTTCAATGTGTCCTACAAATTTGGGTATGTTGTTCCATCATTTTCATTGAATTTCAGGAAGTCTTTTATTTCTTCCCTTATTTCTTCCGTGACCCATGTGTCATTAAGTAGAAAGTTGTTTAGTTTCCACGTGTTGGTATGCTTTTTGATATTTCTATTGTTGTTGAAGTCCAGCCTTAGACCATGGTGATCTGATAAGATACAAGGTATTATTTCAATCTTCTTGTATCTGTTGAGGTTTGCTTCGTGACCAACTATGTGATCAATTTTAGAGAACGTTCCATGGGGTGCTGAGAAAAAGGTATACTCCTTTGCGTTTGGGTGGAAAGTTCTGTAGATATCTGTTAGATCCATTTGATTCATGACATTGGTTAATGAAGTTATTTCCCGGCTTAGTTTTGAAATCAAAGTCCTATCCTTGAGTGAAAGTGGGGTGTTGAAGTCTCCCACTATTAATGTGTGGGTATCGATGAATGGGGCAAGCTTTGTTAATAACTCTTTTACAAATGTCGGAGCCCTTGTATTTGGAGCATAGATGTTCAAAATCGTGATGTTTTCCTGGTTGACTTTACCTTTGACAAGTATGAAGTGACCATCCTTGTCTCTTTTGACTATTTTTGGTTGAAAGTCTATTTTATTAGATATTAGAATAGCTACCCCAGCTTGTTTCTTGTGACCATTTGCTTGGAATATTTTTCCCCAACCTTTCACTCTGAGGCAATGTCTGTCCTTGTGGTTGAGATGTGTTTCTTGAATGCAGAAGAATGTTGGGTCGTGTTTATGCATCCACTCTGTTAGTCTGTGTCTTTTTATTGGAGAGTTGAGACCATTAATGTTGAGAGATATTAATGACCAGTGATTGGTAAGTCCCTTCATTTTTGGTATTTATAACAATCGAGTTTTTGTGAAGTTGTGATTTTGCAATGGTGTAGTTATTTATTTCTTATGTATTTTTGGTTGTAGTTTGACCGGTTGGGGTGGAGTTTTCCTTCTAGTAACTTCTGTAAAGCCGGATTTGTTGCTAGGTATTGTGTGAATTTGTTTTTGTCATGGAATATCTTGTCTTCACCTCCAATGGTTATTGATAATTTTGCTGGATATAGTAGTCTTGCCTGGTATCTGTGTTCTCTTAGCGTTTGCAGAACCTCTGTCCAGGCCCTTCTGGCTTTCATGGTCTCTGCTGAGAAGTCAGGAGTGATTCTGATAGGTTTGCCTTCATATGTTACTCGTCCTTTTTCTCTTGCCGCTTTTAATATTTTTTCCTTGTTCTGTATATTTTGTGTTGTTATTATTATGTGGCGGGAAGATTTTCTTTTTGGGTCTATTCTATTTGGTGTTCTGTAGGCCTCTTGTATGTTCGTATGCATCTCCTTCTTCAAATTGGGGAAATTTTCTTCTATTATTCGGTTAAAGATATTTTCTAGGCTGTGGAGTCGGTTACCTTCTCTTTCCTCTATCCCTATTATTCTCAAGTTTCGTCTTTTCATGTTGTCTTTTATTTCATGAACGCTTTGTGTCAGGAACTTTTCAGATTTAGCATTATCCTGGATGATTGTTTCCAATTGTGCGATTGTATCTTCAAGTCCTGATATTCGTTCTTCCATTTCTTGCAATCTGTTAGATAAGGCCACCTCTGAGATGTTTGCTTTCTTTTCTGATGCTTCTCGATCGCGTTTTTCTTCCGTGCGTTCTTTTATGATTTCTTCCATTTTTATCTTCAGGTCTTGAACTGTTTTAATAATTTCCTTCATCTGGTTATTTGTGTTTTTCTGAAATTCTTCAAATGCCTCTTTATATGACTCTTTTAAGTCATCAGCCCTCTTGTTTGCTTCCTCCTGCATTTGTTTACAAAATTTATTTGATTCTTCCAATATCATCTTACTTACTAAGGATTTGAGGTGGTTTTCATGTATAGCCATTGATGTTGGGTTCTCCAGGTTGTTTTCATTAGGATTGCTGGGATCTGGAGATGCCATCCTGTTTTGGTTTTTGTTAGCATTCTTTCGTTGTCCCCTTGTCATTTTGGTGAATCTAATGTTGGGAGGTGGTTTGTAGTGACCTTCCCTGTTTGGGAGTGGATAGTTGATGTCTGCTTATAGGTAGGGTGCCCTTACCTGTGGGGAACAGGGAGTACTTCCCTGGACCAGGCTGGTGATTCAGATTCTACTCCTGTAGATTTTTCTCAACATCTTAGGCTCCAGGCTGAGTCCCGCGAAGTAGGTTTCTGTTTGGGCCTTTTCCCCTTACTGCTGTATCTCAAGTCAGCAGTATTGGGATCTAGAGTAAGGTCAGCACACAAGCTCTCTGGTTGTGTAGGTTGATCCCAGCTGTCTGTCTTTCCTGTTGCTTTGTAGCCAAGACCCCAGGTGGATCAGATCTTCTGGGTTGTAGCTGTCTTAGGAGCGTTCAGCCTTTCCCATGAATTTGGGAGTTCTTGCTGGGTCTGCAGGAGCTGACACAGCTAGGATCTGCCTGTTGGAGATTACAGGATCTGTGCCTGTAACCATATGGTTTCAGGCCACTGGCAGTATCTGAGGAGGTAGCAGTTTCCACGCCCCTGTATGGCAGGCCACTCCCAGCTTGCTATAAATTAGCGGTTATACCCTGCACATATGAGCCTCAGCTCCCTATATTGTGGGATACAGCTAGGGAGAGCCCAGTCAGAGCCAGCAGTTCGTCCCCGTGGCTGGGGACAAAAGCAGGTTAGACCGCTCCCAGACGCTTTAAGGCAGCAGTTATTCCCTGCCAGCAAGGCCCACAGCTCCGGATAAAGTGGGCGGTCCTAACGAGGGCGCGCAAGAATGACCCCTGCTAGGTCTATTGTTCAGGTAGAGCCCAGTCAGAGCCAGCAGCTCGTCCCCTCGGCTGGCGACAAATCTCCTGTATTTTCCCTTTCTGCTAGAGAAAGGCAGAGTGCGTCGCCTTAGGGCAGCAGTTATTCCCTGCCAGTAAGACCCACAGCTCCCGATAACCTGGGTGGATCTGTCGCGGGCCCACAAAAATGGGCCCAGTTAGTTCAGTTGTTTGGGGATTGCCGGCAGTCGGGCCACGCAGCTGGCGCCAAAGGCAGTTCAGACCGCTGGCGTGAATCTGCTGCCGGAGTACTGCCAGTTCCCTTTAGGGCAGTAGTTAGTCCCTGCAAGCGTGACCCTCGGCTCCCTATAACGTGGGCGGACCCACTGGGCTGTGGGAGCAGACCACGCCGGTTGCTAACTGCCCCAGTTTGCAGGGTCAAACCTTTGTGTCTGGCTTCAGCTTGAGCGCAGGACGCGGACTCGGTCCCCAGATCTAGTTGGTTTTGGTGAGACTCGCCACCTGTGTTTCCACCCGGGTTAGGCAGGTGCCGTCCGCAGTTCGGCGCGGTGTGGATGTACAGGATCAATGGTAGTTTTACCCTATTCGCTGAGACTCCTCAGGCTTGGGGCTCCGGAAAATCTCCTCCCCAAATGGCGAATTTGGGTTTTTTGTGCTGGCTACAGCTTGATTGTGGATTCCTTTTCAGAGTTTGGGGAGTGCGTTTAGCCCTCGGGGCTGTCGCTTGTCCCGGGGTTGGACCCCCTGGTGGTCTGCGGAGTTTGGGGCCCCACTCACCTACAGTTCTCAAAATCCAGCAGTCTGTGGTTCCATTCAAGTCCCTGGTCTCCTCAGAGAAGATCAGCTATGGTGCCTACTGGTCAGCGCCATCTTGGAATCCCCCTAATGGACTCTTATTTAAGCGTTCGATGTTTTCCTCTGCCCAGCAACCTTCTGCTTTAAATAAATAATAATAATGATAATAGTTGTCTGACACCTACATATCTGGCCTTGAATCAACACAACTCACATGAATTATATTATCTTTTAGAATAGTCTTGTTACTTTGGTGGACACTAGTCCTTCCCCATTTTGTAGGTGGAACAACTAAGGCACAGAGATTCCTTCAAGGACTCCTAGTTTCGTAGATGCAGGATCAGGATGCCAACATGGGCAATTTGACCCCTCAACCACTGCCCAATTAAAACATGATAAATGTTCTTTCTGTGACACACCTGGGCCTGCTGATCACCCTTTGTTGTGGACTTTTCTCTTTTCCAGCCCAGGATGCAACACTTGTATTACATTATTCTTTGTTCTGTGTCTAGTGCATCCTCCCCTGAGTGGATAGTGAAGACCAAGATGGAGTGATGTGTAAATATAGACAAAGAAATGGAGGATGACTTGTTTTTAAAAACAATTGATAAACAACCAGTTAGTTAGCTACGCTTGTGTCTATGTAGGAGGCATATGTCCATGTATGTTTTTGGGGGTGGGGCATGTGGAAGACAGAGGAGGACATTATGTGCACTGCTCTCTGACTCTTTACCTATGTCCTTGATACACCTTTCTCACTGAACCTAGAACTTGTCCAGCCAGATCCTTGTCTCCTCCCCCCACCTTCCGTCACTGAGTTTATGGGCATGCTCCTCACACTTGTCTTTTCACCTGAGGTGTGGGGATTTGGATTCAGCTCTTTATCCATCAAGTTCCTTTAACCATTGAGTTATCTCAGAAGTCCCAATGGTGTGTTTATTGATTCTTAACATGACAAAAAGGTCTGTTCATCTCCTGTCTACAAAGGACCTGTGTCTCTTATTGCAAGTAGGATACTGGAGAAGGGGAAAGGATCATCTTCCTCCTTATTTCTCTCCTCTCCCTCTGTCTCTCTTTTTCCTTCCTCTTCTCCTTTCTTCTCTTCTCTTCCTCCCTTTAACAAGCAGTGCCTGTCTGCATTATGCTTAAACCCAATTGTATTTTCCTCAGTCCTCTGTATCTTTCATATCTCAGTCTTGATATATTATTTCTTATTTTCAGATATTCTTTAATTATGTTGATAAAGCTTTGCTAGTCAACACTTAGCATTTCAAGCAGGCCCTCTCCCTCTAAGTTCTGCAATCAAGCTGTCCTCTTGAACCCCGAGTAAGGTTTCCTTTGATAACATCTTTCATTGGCTTTGTCTTGACTCAGTTCAGTCAAGTTGAAACAGGACACATGCCATACAAGACTGACTGTTTTCTGTTTCCTTTTAAGAAAGACATGAGGACCCTGGATGACTTTTCTGATCCTCTCATATCTGGCTCTGAATGTCTGCTTCAAGTGTATTGTTTGTGCCCTGAGGAGGAAAAGGAAGGCTGACAGCAAGGCCTACGTCAACCTCCTGCCCCGGGGACCTTGATCTACATGAATGTTTATGTCCTGCCTGTACTGTCTGGTCCTAAATTTTTATGTCTATGCTGCACAGGCATCTGTGATTTTCCACACCTCTTGCGTTTTGCTGTGTACCATAGCCCACCGGGAAGTCTCACTATTTTTTTTTTTTAGTGTCACTTCTGCAAGCCCACATGGGACTGCTGTTAGTATGCCGCTAAACCTGGGTGGCCTTCTTGGTACATCTTTCTCCACTTCCAGTCCCACTATTTACCTGTGACCTTTGGCCTCCTCCCAGCATCCTATGGAATTTATGCTACGGTTTCCCACTGCTCTGATTCCAATGCTCCAAGGCCAAGCAATATTGCCAATGGAGCTTTCTTGTTCCTTCAGAGCATTTAAGAGTGGTCCCCAGTTTTCTGATATTTCAGCTGTTCTGATGGGAACCAAGAGAACACGTCAGATTTACATGCTCAAGTACTCATCTTCCATCAGTCTTCCATTGCTCATAGTCTTCTGGGCAATGTGCTATCCACTTTCAATTATGAGGTATTACCTAATTCAAAAAATAAGCCAAGAAACTATCATATAATCGCTGCTTTACAGTCTGATACATAGGGTTCATGAGAGCATATTAACATGTTCAAGCAGTTGTAACTGATTACAAGTGAAGCCAGAGATTAGAACCCACTTTCGGCAGCAAAGCCTGCTTCCTTTCTGCCACTGTGCTCCCCAGATAATGATCATGCTCACAGAAGCAAGTCCAGCCTTCAACGGTATGAGGTTTCGCTCCTTTCCAGTTACGTGACATGGGCGACTCAGTTTTTGCTTTAGTGAAATGTCAATAGCAGCATAGTTTAGTCTCAGAATTCAGCAAGAGAACCAGTCAAATGCCCTTAGAGACACAGCTGGTGGAGTAAGTACCAGTGACAGTTGTGTGTCAGAGTGTAAGACACAACCAGGGGTGTGTGTGTGTGTGTGTGTGTGTGTGTGTGTGTGTGTGTGTGATACGGGAAGGCTTGTTCCGGAAGGCTTCAGATCTGGCTCCTGGAATTTCACTTGCATGACTGTATGGCCATGATTAAGACTGAAAAAGAAAAGGGAAAACCAGAACTTTTCATAAGAGGGGAAAGAAGCAAGCCAGGTGTTTTCAATGATGACACAATTGAAACTCTCCTGGGCTGCTGGTGGCAGGCAGGCTTGAGATAACTTGAAGATAACTCTGGCTACGTCTACTGACATCAAGCATGCAATGACATCAATATAACTCCTCAGCTTTAGAGAGTGTACTTAGATGAACATCCTCACGATAGTGCTCCTCAGAGTGGCCCCGCAGTAGGACCTGATAAATAAATCCTTTCCTCTCATTAATTGCTACCAGTTGTGCTGTTTGCCACAGCATCGTAATTAAGTTAGAATGTTTACTGTACGCTAAGCTAAGTGTTTGCTCTCAACCAGATTCTTACATCTGCATGAGGAAAGAGAAGATCTTATAACCTTACTTAACTGTTAAGAATATGGAGTATCAGAGAGTTAAATAATTTGCTCAGTTTCCAAACTGAGCACTGTCATCTCCTGGTGTCTACAGGGCACTAATGGCAAACTCTTCAGACACTTAAGTTCTTCATGAAAAAAAATGTAGCAGCATTTGCATATTATCTATAACTGGTGCACATACTCCTATGGACTTTAAATCACTTCTAGATTACGTACAGTACACTGCCTAGGGAATACTGGCAAGAAGAAAAAAATCTGTACATGCTCAATAAAGTCACATTTTATTCCTGATGAGTTTCTGTGCGTGTTTGACTGAATCTATATCCACAGAATCCATAAATGTGGAGGGTTCCCTGTATATGTTAGAAATCAGCTCAGATTTACAGGGCCTCTTCCAGCAACAGTGGTCAAACTTAAGTCCCGGGGACTCAGCTGGACTTCTAAGGAACCAGCTTGTGTGAGTCCACTCTCTTTAACGGCCACTGTGCATTGTCACTCTTTACCAGTTGCCTCCTCTTGCTGTCGGACCACAGTCCTGGCAATCCCCTGGAGTCAGCCTTCTCCTTAGTTTTCAGCTCTGTATCTCAAGTCTATTTTTCTGACATTTATTTCAGTAGAGTTCAGGGCACTTTGCCCCATCATTCACAGTAAAGCTCTAGGCCAGGGATAGCAAAATGCTTTCACCTCAAAATTTCTCTCCAATCAATTGATAGTGGATTGTGAGACAGAGGCACTCACAGGTGGAGCCTGGGGCACTTGTTAGAAGTCAGGTGTAGCAAAGGCTTGGGGAGGGGGGAAGGAGGAAGGATGGCAGCAACATCCCAGCCAGTCTCTGTGGCTTTGTGCTCTGAGTGCTGTTCCCCTCTACCCAGGCCTCAGTTTTCATTCCAAGAGGAAGAAATGTGCTTTGGCTTTGAGATTCCCTTCTGGAAGAAGCTCACAAGAAGGGGTACCCCACTGGCACATGGGTTCTGATTCTGGAGAGGTTGACAAAACAAAACAAAATAAAATGTCGTAGCAGAGACGTAAGTCAAAGCTCCTGAAACTGTCTCTGACCCTCTTTCTGCGCCCTCAGTATCTCTCCATAATCCATTTACCGATGACTGTGGTTTGTAAACTAGGTGTTTACATCCTTGATCTGACAGACATTTTACCCCCCTTGAGCTGTGACTATTTTTACACAAGAAGAATCACATTTAGTGACACATTTAATGAATTGCCATCTTTATTGAAAGGAATCAGGTTTCCTGAAATCAAGATGGTCTCTGGGCACCAAGAACATAGCTTTTGCCTTAAAAAAACAAAAACAAAAACAAAACAGTGTGGGAGAAGAGGACTGATGTATAAGCATTGACTTAATGGTTGTGGGTGGACCAGTGGGGCAGGCTTTTTTTTTCCCTTGGGACTCCCAGGTGGTTACTTATGAGACTTTCTGTCTTTAAGTTCCCACAAGATATTACTCCTATGTAGTTTAAAAAATTTATCTGAAAGTTCAATTTATTTGTGCTCTCATTGAAGAGGCTCAGAAATTTTATAGCTCAGAGCCCCAACTCCTCCAGAACTGCTTTAATATCTATGACCCGACTGCTCCGATTGAACCATGAAGACTATCCACTTACCTGCACCATGTGGTATTTCATTTGGTGACCCCAGGGAAATGAAGGCCTTTGTTAACAGTGGAGGATGCTTCCAGCAAACTGTGTGAAAGCCATGGCAAATTGGAACTCAAAGGAGGCACGGAGGTCACATGAGCCACGTGAGTGAGACCTAAAGAGTTGAACAGAATGTTCAGGTCACCTCACTAGTGAGGGGCAGAATAGACATTTACAGCCAAGTCCCCGAGTTGAAGGCCAGGGTGCTTATCTTAGTGAAGTAATCTCTTATAACCTCTGCTTCTGCTTGCTACCGAACACACACTCTAAAGCTACACTTCCTTGTAAATTTATGGATCAAATATTGCTTGCTTGGCATTACGCTGAGCTATGAATAGCATTAACCAATGGCTGGAGGAGCACAGAAGTTCATTTTGTATGAATTTAAAGAATCTGAAAGAAGCTTTGGAGTTTTGGTTGACTACTCCATCATCCAAAGAACTGAGGCTTTCTTCAGTTCACTGCTTTGTCTACCCAGAGGAGTGATTCTCGTCTTCTGGAGCAAAGATGGTTAGACATTGGCTCAGTGTGTGCATGTGATGGCTGAATATCTTATCCAGATGTTGCTATGTATTACTGGCACCTCTATACATTAGGAGTGGGAATTTATTCACAGGACTACAAGACCAAGGGAGCTTGAAAAGCACAGTATTGATGCCCTAGGTGACATGGTGATGTATAACTTTCAATCAAATTGAAGCATTACCTCCAGAAGAGAGTACGGGCACTTTGACCTAGGAAGTGAATGCAATTCACAAAGCTCAGGAGTCTTGGAAAATTCCAAGACTCACAGGCTAATCCCACTGGTTATATGAAAATACATAACTGCTGGAGGAGGCATGGCTCTCCCATGGAGCTGACTTCAGACAGGCTTTCCAGGGATGCAGCTTTTGTGAGGTACCACCCATGCTGGGGTGGTTTTTGTTGTTGTTTGATACAGCTGCCTTTGATTCATGCATGTTTCTAGAACTAACTCATCACTCATGATCTTGTAGGTAACCCCAGTAAAAGTAAGGATTGAGTCAACTAGACTTGGTTGAGTTATTTCTTTGTTTTGCCATCAATGCCTCTCTCTGGCATAAATAGGTATTTGTTCATGTACCTTCAAGGAAAGTCATGCAATACATGGGACCAGCTAGGCATCGGAAGTTCAATGCAAAGAAAGAAAAGTGTTGTAGGAGTCATCTGAGCGTCATGGGAAAATTTTTTTGCTTAAATGAGACATGAGACATGTGAGTGTTTTGTGCCCATGGACTATCAATTCACTGAGTTTTAAAACTCATTATTGCATTTAATATGCAGATCAAGCTTACGACGTGTGCACTCTAATTTATCTCATTTTATAGATGGAGACACCGTTATTTAGATTTTTTCCCCAAAAGTTTCTTAGCAAATATGTGGGAAAGCCTGAATCAGAGCCTTTCGTTAATATCAAAATCCAGTGATCATTCTGATTGACAAAGGCACAGACACAAGAGAAATCCACAGCTGGATTTTCTGGCCACCAGACTGGTAGATGACCAGAGAGAAGGAGCCTGGCAAGTCTGCAGTGGCCCTAATGCTTCTGTGGGATAGCTGGCCTGTTGTCTAAATCATATTAAAGACCTGGAGGTATTTAACATAATTAACTTTATTATTTTATTTCTGTTGTTTATTGGTAACGTTCACTTATAGACTAAAAGAATATCTATTCATTTATTTATGCCTCTGAGAAATGTCCAGCTTGATGGAGGAAAGGGAAAAGTAGAAAGAAATAAAAGGAATCATATTTTTATGTCAATGGAACTCTCTCAGTGTAAGATTTTCTCTTATTTCCTTTACCCCATGTTTGAAAATGTCTCCTTCAGAACTAAAGCGTTGTCTCAGGCTGGCAAGGCTGCTCTGCAGATAAGGGTGCTTGCCCATTGGCCTGAGCTCAACCTCCAGAATTGTCATAAAGGCACTAGGAGAGAATCGGCTCCACGAAGCGTTCCACTGACCTCTGCACACAATGCCCCTACATCAGGTACTCAGACACACATAATAACAATAAGAAATATTTTTCAAAAGAGCACTGGTTGTTCATTTCCTGTCACATCTGGAAGATACAACGTTACATCAGAATTCCTGGGCATCTAGCTCTTACATTTGTCCTGTTCCCTTTTCAGAGATGTTCCTTGGAGGGGTTGTGCTGTAGATGAAATCTCAACAGTATGCACTCCTTAATAAGACATGAACAGTGACAACACAAGCTGACATGAATGGATAGAATGAATGAATGAATGAATGAATGAATGAATGAATAGAAATATGGATGGGGAAACCCAATGGGCAACTGACAACAGTTGAGAGAGAAAGAATTGGTTTTCCCAGGCATGAGTCCCCTAGTTGATTAAGGCAACTGATCAGCCCTAAAAATACAACATACATACAAGCAACACTAAAGAGACTTGGCAGGCTATATTTATATATTTATTCACTTATATGCATATGTAACAAGAATAATTAAAGAGGAAGAGTCCTGGATTTGAAAAGGACTAGGAAGGTGGAAGGGGTTGGAGGAAGTAAAGGGAAGGGAAAAGTTGTACAATTATATATTAATTTATGTAAATCTACAGCTGGGCAGATTTTGTTGACTTATAGTATTGGGCTTCATTTCTTTATAGAAACACACAAAACCATAAGGATCATGGCCACTGGCTACCCCTGGACAACTTTACTACTGCTGCTTAATTACATCCCCCTGTGGCAGTGTGTTGCTCTCACCAGTGGAACTATAATATTTCCCTTTGTCTTGTAGGCACTGAAGGTCGAGATGTGCGTCACGTCCAAAGAAAATTGATCCAGTATCTCCTATAACTTTTTATTGATTCATACCCAGGTTCCATGCTGCCATTTTTGCATCAAGATTATCTCACCTGTGTTCTCATTGAACCCGTCATGGACATACCTCTGTGTTCCTTTCTAGGGGTTTGTAGCATTTAAACTACAAAATGGTGTCACTACCTATAAGAAGAGGAGTTTTATCACTGGGCTGTGGTTTCCAACTCCTCTCCAAGCTGGAATGCACTCTTCATGGCACCAAGTAGTTCCATAATCCATGTTGACTATGTCCCCCTCTCTCGGCTGTTGTCCTGACCCTAGTCTGAGTGTCTATGGATGTGGTTGTCATTTACAGTTTGTTGACTTTACGCTGAGAATACTAACCAATTTAGTTTTGGGGGCAAGGGGAGGGGAACTCCTGTGGGCATGTAAAAGGCCGTAGGAGAAGAATTGAGATTTTTAGAAGAAATTCTACCTGTGGGTCAAGAGTTCTAGTGTGTCCTTCATCTCCCTGCCCCATGGATTTCAAATTCTTCCAGCCAGTATCCAGGGCTGGGCCGTAAAAGATGGTTCCATACAACAAACCCACAACATATGGCTCTTCTGCTTCTTTGGAAGAACCCTAAGGGATAAAACTGTTAGCACACTTAGCTGCAAGGCTATGTACGCCCACATATACTTTGTGGGCATGAGTTTTAAGAAGTAGCCTTTCTGTTACACCAGTTCAGAAAGTCCCAGATGTCACTATGCATCTGCCTTTCAGCATTCACACAGGAAATCTGAAAGTTCTGTTTGGGGACTGTAGCTCATGTGTCCCAGGCTAGCTTTGAACTATCTATATAATGGAATATGGTTCTAAACTCCTTATTCTCTTGCTTCTACCTCCCAAGTGATGGGATTACGGATGCGTGCCACTGTTGCCTAGACCTTAAAATGCATTTATTCTTTCTATAAGAACATGTGTTTTCAAGTACTTTAAAAAAAATAAGTTGTCTTTTTTCTCTTAAATAATTCTTTTTATTGTTTTAGGAATGATATCTGCCACTCATTTTCCAGCTCTTCTTCCTTCATTTGGTTTTAGAAAAAGTTCATTTTTCCCATTTATATATAAAACCACCTTTGCCCTTTTATTCCTGATCCATGGCAAGGGTCAGAGATAATGTCAGGCAATCACAGGCTCTCCTTTAAAAGTCAGAACCATGACAAGGAGACTTGCTATTGGGTTTCTGGTCAGCACTGTGGTAAACACCCTGAGATCACGAAACTGGGGAGGCAGGAAAAATGCTTTATCAGCTGTTAAAAACACAAAAGATCTACAGCAGAAGTCAAGATAATTGATAAGCTTAGCAAATGTAACTGGGTGAAAGAAAAACCTAAATAGCCAATCTTGTTCTGAACTGCCAGAAATAACGCAGTGTTGAAGCAATTCATTAATAAATCAATGCAATCTTTTTTTTAATACATTTTTATTAATTTATACATATTACATCTCAATTGTTAGCCCATCCCATGTATCATCCCATCCCTCCCTTCCTCCCACTTCCCCCCTCTACTCCCCTCCCCTATGTCTGTGTCTGAGGGGGATCTCCTCCCCCTGAATATGCTCATACGGTATCAAGTCTCTCCTTGGTGACCTATTATCTTTCCTCTGAGTGCCACCAGGCATCTCCATCCAAGGGACATGATCAAATATGGGGCACCAGAGTTTGTGTGAGAGTTAGATCTTCTTCTCCACTCAACAGTGGAGAATGTCCATCGGCTAGTCCGGGTAGGGGTTCAAGGTTTTTACTGCCTATTTTTTCCTTGGCTGTTGCCACAGTTTGCGGAGGACCCCAGGGCCCAGACTCTCCTGTAGTTTTCCAGGACCCACTGGATCCTTCCATTTCCTCTTTCTCCCAGGCTTCTCACACCTAAAGTTTCAATAGGATGTCCTCCCCTCTTACCCATTATTCTGGTAGGTACAGTTTTTCATGGGGACGTACACCTTGGACTAGTGTCTCGATATAAGTGAGTATATACCATTTAGCTCTTTTTGCTTCTGTGTGAACTCACTCATTATGACAATTTCTAGTTCAATCCATTTGTCCACAAATTTTGGAAATTCCTTGTTTTTAATAGCTGAGTAGTATTCCATAGTGTAAATGTACCACAGTTTCTTTATCCATTCTTCTGTTGAGGGACACGTAGGTTGTTTCCAAGTTCTGGCTATTATGAATAAGGCAGCTATGAACATGGTTGAGCATATGTCCCTGTTGTGTGGTAGTACATCCTCTGGGTATATTCCAAGGAGTGGAATAGCTGGGTCTTGAGGAAGCCCTATTCCCATTTTTCTGAGAAAGCACCAGATAGCTTTCCAAAGTGGTTGTACTAGCTTGCATTCCCACCAGCAATGCAGGAGTGTTCCTCTTTCTCCACACCCTCGCCAGCATGAGGTGTCAGTTGAGTTATTGATCTTAGCCATTCTGATGGGTGTAAGATGGAATCTCAGTGTCGTTTTGATTTGCATTTCTCTGATGACTAAGGAGGTCGAGCATTTCTTTAAGTGTTTCTCAGCCATTTGATATTCCTCTGTTGAGAATTCTCTGTTTAGCTCTGCGCCCCATTTCTCTATTGGGTTATTTGGTTTGGTGGTGTTTAATTTCTTAAGTTCTTTATATATTTTGGATATTAGACCTTTGTCAGATGAAGAGTCGGTGATGATCTTTTCCCAGTCTGTAGGCTGTCGCTTTGTTCTCTTGACAGTGTCACCAGCCTTACAGAAGCTTCTTATGAGGTCCCATTTATTAATTGTTGATGTTAAGGCCTGGGCTGTTGGTGTTCTGTTCAGGAAGTTGTCTCCTGTGCCTATGAGTTCCAGACTCTTCCCCACTTTTTCCTCTAACTGGGTTAATGTCTGTGGTTTTAAGTTGAGGTCTTTAATCCACTTGGACTTGAGTTTTGTGCATGGTGACAAATAGGGGTCTAATTGCATTTTTCTACATGTAGTCATCCAGTTAGACCAGCACCATTTGTTGAAGATGCTGTCGTTTTTCCATTGAATGGATTTGGCTTCTTTGTCGAAAATCAGGTGAGCAAATGTGTGTGGATTCATCTCTGGGTCTTCAGTTCGATTCCATTGATCCACTAGCCTATTGCTGTGCCAGTACCATGCTGTTTTAATTACTGTTGCTCTATAGTACAACTTGAGATCAGGTATGGAGATTCCTCCAGCGGATCTTTTATTGTAAAGGATTGTTTTTGCTATTCTGGGCTTTTTGTTTCTCCATATGAAGTTGAGAAATTCAATGCAATCTTAATTATTAACTCAATACAATATTAAATATCACACAATGGTGATGTACTAAAGACTAAGTCTTTACAAGAGGAAGAGAGGTGCAAGTCTTCTATACCCAAAACTGCTATTAAAATAAAGCAAATGCAGAAATCTACCATGTGCTCAAGTAAAGTGACTCAATAGCAAGCAGAAGTGCAGCTTTTAAAAGCAGTCTCAATCGCACACTGACCCCCTGATATTCTGTCTCTTACAGTCTTTCTGCCCCTTCTTCTGCAATGTTCCCTGGGCCTTAGATTCAGGAGCGGTGCTGTATCTGCTGGCACTGGGCAACATAACTCTGCATAAAGTCTACCTAAAATGTCTGCCTAAACATGAGCTGAACAAGAACAGCAACAGACCCATTACCATGAGGGTCCGGGAGCCCATGACATCTCAGTACTGTACAAGAATTACAGCAACTAAGGAATGCTGAGTTGAGATGTGGGTCTGTGGGTGGGGTGCATTTCTCAGGGTAAAATGCACCAATTGATTATTCGATACCAAATGATAAGCCCTGAAAACATGCATACAAGTAACATTATATACCGTGAGCAGATTGAATTTATTTACTTAGAAAAAATATATATGTAACAACAATTAATGAAAAAGGAGGCCATTAATTTGAAAGAAAGCAAGGAGGACTATATGAGAGAATTTGGAGGAAGGATGGAGGAAATGATGTAATTATATTATAGCCCCCAAAATGAAAATAAATTTAAACTGTAATCTCAGAACTCTGCTGTTCCAGTTCTTGTGTCTGTGGGTTGTTTTATGTGTATGGTAAAGAAACTGCAAAATCCATACAATATGCTTACATATAGTCTGTATTAGTCTGTTTTTTAATCATTGTGACTAAATTCTTGGGAGAAATACTTTGAGGAAGGAAAGACAGACTTTTGCTCATAAATTCAGAGGCTTCCATTCACATTTAGCTCTACTGCTTTAGCCCTAAGGTGAGGCAGAATTTCATGGTCATGATGGCAGGAATATGATGGGCAGTGATGCTTATCTCATGGCAGCCTGGAAAGGGGAGAGCAGAGAGGAGAGAGGAAGGAGGGGAGAACAGAGATAGAGAGATAGAGTTAGATAGATGATAGGTAGAGAGATGGATGGATGGATGGATGGATGGATGGATGGATGATAGACAGACAGACAGACAGATAAAGATAGAGAGGTAGAGAGATATATACTTCATCTCATATTTTCTACAGCCTCTCAATAATGCTACTGCATTAAATATTCACCAAGGGATTAGTTTTTTGAGTGGGTCAGAGTCCTCAGGTTCCAAACATTTTCCAATAGCCCATCAGTCTAAGTTCTAAGCACATGGACCTTCAGGGAATATCACTTTCAAAGCACCACACCTACACTATTATTCAGGAGCAACATGAATTAATATAGATTTTTTACAAAAGTTAGACTATTTTTGCGGAAACTGTAGATACATATGCAATTGTAAGTAATAGATTCAACGAACCTTCTATGTACTTTCCTATCATGGAAATGTCCTGCAAAACCACAGTTCAACATCTCACAGCCTTGGCACAGAATGTTTCACTCATCATGTACATTCCTTGTTGCTCTTTTCCAGCCATGTCCCATTGTATAGAAGGCTTCCTCTAACCCTTACATCGCGGAAATAACTATTCTATTCTATTCTATTCTATTCTATTCTATTCTATTCTATTCTATTCTATTCTTTCTTTTTTTATTTCAAAAATATAATACAAATAGAATCTTGTAATACACGGCCTTCCAGAATTGGTTGTATCACTGCATATAAATCTCTATAGAGATCCATCTAAATTGCTATTTGTATTGTAACTTCTTCCTTTTTATTGCTGAGGTAGTAGTATTCAATGGTAGTGTGATATACTACAATTAACCCACTTATTGAAGGCTATAAATGTTGCTTAGAGTTGGAGTCTCTTGCAATTAAAACCACTACAAGCATTCCTGCATAAGCTTTAGTGTGGATACAAGTTTTCTTTAAAATATGGTTTAGGATCATCAGTGTCTGGGCTGTCTAATAGTGTCACGTTTACTTATTTATTTATTTAGCTTATCCCAAGTTGGCTTTGAACTCACTATGTGGCTAAGAAGGAACTTGAACTCCTGTCCTCTAGTCTCTACTCCTCAATTCAATTAGGGCTGTGCATTACCATGCCTGGCTTGTATGTTTATTTTTGAAGACATTGTGAATTTTTTTCTCAGAGTTACTGTACCTTCACTTTTCATTTACATCAACAGTGTATGATTGGCCCAGTTTTCTGTATTTTTGAGAGTATTTGATGTTATCCCTATTTTGTTTTTTAGCCACAATGATCAGTATACAGTGCTACCTATTGTGATTTTAATAAAAAAACATTTAACATCCTCATATCACTTATTAGCCATCAACATATCAACATTCTCTCTTTTTCAGGTGTCTCTTTATATGTTACACTCACTTTGTGACTATATTATTTGCCATTTGGCATTGTTCTTTATATGTTCCGAGTACTAGTCCTTTGATGGACATGCACTTTGCAAACATTCCCCTCAATCTGTAGCTTTTTTTTAAAAATCAGTTTGATAAGATATTTTTTCAGAGCAGAGCAAAAGTGTAATTGTGATGACTCTGAAAATCTACTTTTTCTTTTGCGGATCATATTTTTGATGTCACAAAACTATTTGCCTACTCATGAGTTCCAAATCTTTTATCTACAAAATTTTATAATTTTATTTTACATGTAAGCCCTTCATTAAGTTTTAGTTAATATTGTATAATACGATATATGTGCTGAAGGTCTTTATTTGTTGATTTTTTATTAATTAAATTTTACCTTTAGATGTAAATTATTTTTATCATTTTAGTAAGAAAACCAGGGCCAAGGGAGCTGGCTCAGTAGGAAAATGCTTGTCATACAAATTAAGGGCTTATGCTCAGATCTCTAGGTCTCACGTGGAAAGCTGTGTGGAGACTGCGTACCTATAATAAAGTGCTGGTCAGAGGAAAACCGGAATAGCCTATGAGCACCTGGCCGGACCAGCTGTCTTGATAAGTCCCAAGTTCAAAGAGAGACTCTGCCCGAAATAACGTGGAGAGACATGAAAGAAGAAATCCTGTTTTGACTTCTGGATTCCACCTGCTTCCATATATGAACATGCACACACACATACATGATTAGTCTTTTTTATGTTTATTTGTGGGAAGAAACAAAGTGTGCACCTGTTTCTGATTTCTTTGTCATTCCATTGACCTGTCCTTTCATCCCACTCTAGAATGCCACACGGTCTTGATCACAATGTATATAAAGTAAATCTTGAAATCAGGTAGATAGATTTCACAAGGTTTCCTTTTCTTTTATTATTACTGTCTGAGTTCATTTAGTGTTTCTAGTTCCGTTGACTCTTCAAACACATTCAGAACCGATCCTTTCTATATCTACCAACGAGCTCGCTTGGAGTTTGATCTGCAATGCTGCTGATTAAGGAAGCTGGCATCTACTTACATGGAGCACTCTAATTCAGAAACCTGGTGTGTGTGTCCACTTATTTATACGTCCTTTCTTTTGAAAAGTACACATTTGTGTACCTTTCTTCTTCTCAACAGCATGATATGTATTGGGAAGGTAAGACGGCAGGACAGGGACCATAGCTCATTTCTCATAGTCTCTACATTGAGCACAACTCAGAGGCAGGAGTGGAAAGTCTAACTGCTGACTGGCTGGCTGGCTGGCTGGCTGGCTCTGGGCTTGACATCTACCTCAGGGGGTTTCTCTCGCTTTCCTGACCTCTTCTCTTTCCAATGTAATTTTTTTTTATAGGCCACCTGGCTTCATTAGATTTCCTAAGAATTTGTCTTGCTGAACAAAGTCATTAAATTTCAGTGAGGTGCTGTGGCCAAGGGAAATTCACTTTCAATTCTTCAAGCTCCATTCATTCAGAGTAACTAATACCCATTTAGACCCATGTTGTCCACTTCCTTCCTAATCCACAGCTCTTTAGTGAGGATTGCCTCTCTGTTGGCCAGAGCATCTCTTTAGTTCTGCGAAGAGCACCATTATCTGGAACACATCTCTAGACTATCAAATTATTTGGCGTCACTGTGGAAAGCCTAGTTGAGGATTTCAAAATACAGTATCGAGCACAGTGGCTCATGTCTGTAGCTCCAGTCACTCAGGATCCCATGAATCAGAGACTGACCAGTTTGAGCATGACGATGTCACAACCACCAACCAAATAAGTAAACAAATAATTATATAGACCTGATGGTCCAGAGGCCTGAGTCTGTCCCATAGTCAACATTTTTTACACATATTCGACACTTTTTCTTAGCTTCAATTTTTTAAATTTGTATAATAGGCAAATTTGGAATTAATCACTGCATAGACCCCCAGGTTTCAAATTATGTGCTTGTGGTTACTGTTTCCCAACCTTTATTATGTATGGACAAGCACAACATAATTTCCCTACTATCAGTTAGATAATTAGATTTGCCTAAAATTATTCAGATTATAGTACAATTCAAACTTTTACACCGCAATCATATGCACATGTAGTCAGTCCACATGTGCTTCTTGGTGTATCTCTAGCTCCAGTCTAGGAGCAGAGAATCTAGAAGTGCATGTGCCTGTGTGTGCATGTGTGCATGTGTGCATGTGTGCATGTGTGCATGTATGCACTCACATGTGAGCACATGTGTGTGTAGGCCAGAAGTTGAGCCTGGGCATCTGTCTTCCTTCAACACTCTCTGCCTTACTTTTTAGAGACAGAGATTCGTCACTGAACTTGGATCTCACTGATTCAGCTAGACTGCCTAGCTACCAATACACAGGGCTCCTCTTGTCTCTGCCTCCCCAACACTGGGATTAAAGCCATGCACCACTGAATATTGGCAGCAGCATCCCATGAGCTTGGGTGCTGGACACCATAAAAAGAGCTTCAACATACCCTGCTGCCTGCTTCCTGCTCTTCCAAAACATGAAGAGTGGCAGCTTGATGCTCTTGTGGCTGTGGACTCTACCATACCATCCATGCCATGATGAATGACACCCTCTGCGACTGTGGAGCCAAAATAACAGCTTCTTTGTTGCTTTTTATGTGTAATTTGTCAGGGATGAGAAGAGCAACTATACTGTGATGAATCTGATTTGTTTCAGCGTTGAGCTCTCACTTAACCTCCCTTTGTCTTCTTGTTTCAATACTCTTCCCTGAATCTGGAATCACCAAACAGAAAACATGTGCCTTTGTCTGAAGTTGACACCCTCTGAATATTTGAACAAATAGTTCACTCTACATGCGTGTAACTAAGAGACTTGTTTACTAGGTTAGACTCAACTCTCTAGAGGAACACAGTCAATAAAATGGCCACACCTGTAAAGGGGATTTATTACATTGCCTTACATGATGTGGGCTGCTAATCCAACAATGATTGTCTTCATGTGTAAGAGGTGGAAGAGCCGGTAACTGCTCCATCCACAAGGCTAGATGCCTCAGCAGCCCCCACCTAGCAGTGAAGGCCTGCAGCATTCTTGGAGCATCACAGGCTTTAGTCCACATTGGAAAGCTGATGAATCTAGTTTCTATTATCAGCAAAGAAAACCAGCAGCAGAAGCAGCAGCAGCAGAAGCACAGCAGATGCACTCACCATCATGGATGAAAGGTAGACAGGCCGAAAGCAACAGCTTTCCCCTCAGACCTCCTTATATCTGGGCTGCCCACTGTGCGGGAGAGTCTTCCCCACTCAGTTAATCCTTCCAGGAAATACCATTCAAGATCGGGTTAGAGGCATGCCTCTTAGTTGATGCCAGATTCAGTCAAGCGAATAAGACTAGATTAGGCATCACAATGCTTTAGTGTCAGTTTCTTTGTCGAGAATACATGTGAGCCTCAGCTCTGTACTCTTGTACTGTTTCCTGCCCTGTAATACTTGGTTGTACTTGTTGGCTTCTTTGTTATGCCATCTATCGCCCAGGTTATTTACTTTCTGTAGTGAATCCTCCAAGGATTCTGCAACTGTGTCCTCATGATGCAAGTGAGAGGTTAGGCCCTACAGGAGGCCATGCTTCTGGAAGGAACCTCACATACTTCTTTTGAAAAAGACTTGTTCCTATTCTGCATTAGTTTTTTTATTAAACGATGATGCTTGGCATATTTCAGCAATTCTCTTGTGTTTGGGCCAAGATATTTTATCCACCCCCACTCCCCCGATTAAGGTTGTAGGAATAAGAAAGACTCAGTTGCTGCTTTAAAAAAGTGGAATTTTTTGTTTTGTGTTTTTGTTTTTGTATTGTACGTCCTTATCTGTCTTCTGATGTCCAGAAACTCATATGAACCATACCTCATCCTGAAAGGTGGCTGCGAGAGCAACTGTGTTCAGGCAGAGGTACAAAATGAAGACCCAGGCAACCTGGATTCAGGTTCTGCCACTAAAGGACTGGGTGACTTTGAACAGATTGATCAAACTTTTCATCATTGTTTTCTTTTTTTAAATATGTTTTATTAATTTATTCATATTACATCTCAATTGTTATCTCATCCCTTGTATCCTCCCTTTCCTCCCTCCCTCCCATTTTCCACTTACTCCCCTCCACTATGACTGTGAATGAGGGGGACTTCTTCCCCTTGTATATGCTCATAGGGTTCAGATTCAATGCAATCCCTATCAAAATACCTACACAATTTTTAAAAGACATTGAAAGTTCAATTCCCAACTTCATATGGAAAAACAAAGAACCCAGAATAGCTAAAACAATCCTATACAATAAAAGATCCTCCGGAGGAGTCTCCATACCTGATCTCAAGCTATACTATAAAGCAACAGTAATTAAAACAGCATGGTACTGGCACATCAATAGGCTGGTTGATGAGTGGAATTGAATTGAAGACCCAGAAATACATCCACACACATATGGTCACTTGATTTTTGACAAAGAAGCCAAATCTATTCAATGGAAAAAGGATAGCATCTTCAACAAATGGTGCTGGTCTAACTGGATGTCTACGTGTAAAAAAATGCAATTAGACCCATATTCGTCACCATGCACGAAACTCAAGTCCAAGTGGATCAAAGACCTCAACATAAAATCAGAGACACTAAATCAGTTAGAAGAAAAAGTGGGGAAGAGCCTGGAACACATTGGCACAGGAGAAAACTTCCTGAACAGAACACTAACAGCCCAGGCCTTAAGATCAATAATTAATAAATGGGACCTCATGAGGCTGAGAAGCTTCTGTAAGGCAGGAGACACTGTCAAGAAAACAAAGCGACAGCCTACAGTCTGGGAAAAGATCTTCACCAACCCTACATCTTCGTTTTCTTTATCCGTAAACTGAGGGTGTTAATGAAATCTTAGAAGGATTGCTGAACTGAGTGAGTGTGTTGAGATCTGGAAAGTCATCGGTGCTAATGCTTTTGACTCAGTGACAAGTGAAGTACTCAGTGACTTTCATCTGCTGCTTCTGTCCTTGGTCACACAGTCCTAGAAGATTTATAGTGGCACATCTACCCATTAACAGTAAAACATAAAAATGCAATGGTTCACATTTCGTGCAACCTAAACAACCTGAATAAAGAAAGCCAACATTGCATGGTAATATCTCCGAAGTGAAAAAACTTCTGAAACACTGGTTTTCCTTCCAATTTTTTCATGCTCTGAAAATAATTTTCTGAGGACTTAACTCAACTTACTATTGGAAATACTGCAGAAGAGCGAGAGGTGGGATGTCTCAAGTGGTAAACTGGCATCCCAAGTCACCTGCATGTGAAGACAGCACCATCATGCCATGAGGCGTCTCCTCTACCTACAGGCTGCAGTGTGGATTCCAGGATCCCGGATCTCTAGAACATCATGAATGTGCCATGATGATGCTCCCTTTGGATTCAGTACTAGCCTTGCCTTGGGACCACTGTTGTGTGTGGTATGCCTCTCCATTATGCTTGGTGACATTTTAGTCCCACTGAAACTGTTATGTTGGCCCATCTAGAGTGACATGATAGGTTCTGTAGCAGGCATGACCCAGGGCTGGAGGCTTCAGGAGGCCAGTGCTTGGTGTCTGCTGCTATTTAGCAGAAATGTCAGGTATCAATTAATACACTCCATTCAAGATTTTTACTCTCTCAAGAATCCCTAACAAGACCTTCTGGGAAGAACAGCTTGTCTTCCTTTCATAAATAATACACCAAAAAGAACTAGACAGGCACACAGCTTAATGCACTGCATATTTTCTTTATGCTGAAAACTCTACTTAAACACCTTATAAGAAAAAAAAAAGGCACCCGTGTGCACATATCCATTCATGACACTTCCAAGCTGTTTTAATCTACTGCTAGAAGAGGAGAAAGTCATGAAATTTCTCATTCCACAGAGGCAATTTAAAAGAAAGAGAACCAGACAGCACATTCAGAATGAGGGATATTCTGACATCTGCTTTGAGGAGAAGGTCAACTCAAGGTCAAAGACAATGTAAGAAATTGTTAAAAGGTGGGAGACTACAGCTCCTGGACTTAGGGATGATGGAAAAAGTCTTGCCTTCCTGAGATGCTCTCAGAAGGCTGAGGCCTGTGGCTCAGTAATCATGAGTGGTGCTCCGTCAACAAAGGACTTATTTTTTTCAACATCAAACCACAGAGCAGCTACCAAGTTCCATTAGAGAGTCCAGGCTCCACCTAAAAAAGGGAGTGAAAGCAACAGCCATAGGCACTGGACTTCTTTTCTATTTCTGTTTCATTCTTTTCTACTGTTTCTTTACATATTTTAAAACTAGATTTCATGTCTTTAAATTTTATATTTGTGAGCTATATTTATATTTTGATATCTGGTTTTGTGTGTTTTTTCTTTTTGAATAATCTCTTTTTAAGTGTGTGTGTGTGTGTGTGTGTGTGTGTGTGTGTGTGTGTGTGTGTGTGTGTGTGCTCATGCATGTGTATTATGTTTGAGGCAGGGTCTTGCTCTATAGTCCAAGTTGGCCTAGAACTCAATCAGTAGCCAAGGCTAGCCTGGAACACATGGTGCTCCTTAGCCTCATCTCAGCCTCCTGTCTGAGCTACCATGCCTGGTTCACTTTTAATCTAATCTAATGATGATACAAGTATTTTCTCTGTGAACTGGCTAACTGTTTCTAACTAAGTATTGTCATCCTATTTTAGTAGAAACTTTGATTTACTTCTCACTGGAAAAAAACTCAAGTAAAATCAAATGGATAGAATTTAAAAATACAATGTGCGGATGTTTCTGGCAGGTGAACATAACCCCCTCACCCGCGTGCTAACCTTGTGCATGTCCTCACGTCCTGGTTTCCGCACTCAATCCACTGACCATTCCAACTGCTTCTCCCTCCTTCTTGTGAATACTTATCCTTTTAAGGCTTTCATTAATTTTTAAACACATTTTATTAGTCTGAAATTATTTCACTTATATCGTCTAGTGATTATCATTGCAGCTTAACAACTTCATTGATAAATAATTTACACATTATTTTTTTTACCCATTTAAAATATACAGATTGGTTTTTTTTTTTTAAGTAGACTTACCCAGTTATACAATGGTCATCATAGTTTAACATTTCTGTCACTACAAAAATAAACATGGTGTTCCCAGGCACTCTCTGTCATCTCTCACTTACCATCTTTCCCTCTCCATAGGCCTGTTCGACTACAGATATTTTCTCCCATAATGAATTTGCCTGATATGTGTGTGTATGTATGTATATATACCCATCATATTATAGGAACGTCCACCAAAAGTCATTTATCCCTGACTTCTTTCATTTACTATGCTGTTTGGGGAAGTCATCCTTCTTTTAGCCTGAATCAGATCTTCATTTCTTTCCACCAGTGAATCACACTGTAGTGCAGGAATATACTCTATCTGTCAACTGATGGGCATTTTTGTTGCTTCTTTTTTTAGCTATTATGAACACTAAAAACTATGTATGAACACATGGTTATATTCATTTGGAGTACCTACCTGGCAGTAGAGTTATTGGATTATGTGTAAATATGCATTTAATCTTTTGAAGAAGTATCAACCTTTCTTGAAAGTGAGCCCATTTACATCTATAACATTATATAAGGGTTCCAATACCTCCACATGTCACCAAACATATCGATTATGTCTTTTTAAAATCATAACTATTATGAGGCATGTGAGGTGGTTTTGGTTTGAGTTTTCCTAATGACAGAGAGCATGGACTACCTTTTCATGTTTTTATTTACAGATGACATATCTTCTTTGGAGGGATGGCCACTGAAATATTTTAAGCATTATTTTAAGGGTGTCTGGTGTCCCTCTCAGTCCATATACTAGTTCTGCAGTTAATGCAAGCAGTGAGTGAATTTCAACAGTAAGTTTGACTAATTTCTTCTCCATTACTTCCCTATGCACCTGACTTCAACTTCCCAGCTTAACTTTGGCCTTCTCACTGAATACTTTCTAGTGATGATTTTTTCCAGGGGTATGAAGATCATGTTGCATCTTCACTGTCCAATGAAATTTTGGTTATGGAGTTCTAGACTTGAAGCAATTTCATCCAGTTAAATTTTATCTTTTCATGTAGCTACTGCAATTGTTCATGTCAAACTGACTTCTTCTTTTGTAGATAGGTGAATTTTCTTTTTGTTTCCTGGATGATTTCCTTTTTGTTTTCCATCAGTTGAGGGGCCAAGATTCCTCTGTGTAGGATTGTTTGGTTGAATATCATTTATAATTTTTGGAGGGTTGCCTTTCTTTAATTCTAAAAACTATTAATTTCAAAATATTGTTTCCTCTAAAACAAAGAGCTCACCGTTAGAGCTGTTGAGGTCTGCTCTCTGTGATTCTTAATCCTCAAAATCTTGAATTTCATTTTATCCCCTTTGCTGTTTTCTGTGAAAATCCTTGGGCCCAAATCTTCAGACCACTATGCCTCTATGGGGACCAGTCGTGCCCATTTTATAATTCAATTGATTATTCACTTTTGTCTTTTAATTATCGACTATCTTTTAAAACATCTAGTTGACCTTTAGTTTATGTTTTACTACTAAAAAACCCTTTAATTTTCTTCTTTTTTTTTTTTTTTAAAAAAAACATGTTATACTGTCAGTCACCCAATTATTCACTAGCCATATGTTCTGCATTTGCAGTTTTGCAGTCCCAGCATTGCCTTACCTCAAATCTTCGGGAGGGGGTAGACGAGGAACTGTTCTTTGCTCTGTTTGTCTCAACCCTATTGGTCACTCCACCTGTTAGGAGGCAAGGAGCTTTGTCCTGGATGTGTTCACCTTTTCCCGGGAGGCAAGAGAAGGAATGAGACCAATGTCTGGACAGCTTTAAGGGGTGACCTGTGCTCTAGTATGGGTGACCCTTGCCAGATGTTACCAGGCAGCCACCTGGGTGTCTTCCTTCCTCATTTTTCTGATCTTAATCTTACAGCATTGCTCTTCCCTGGAGGCAAACACTTCTGCACTGGCCAGCTGCTCTTCAGCGGAAGGGGCAGGAGTCAGACTGACTCTTCCCCATGACTCCAGGTCTGTCACTCCCTGTTTCCTCTTCTTTGTTCCCATCCTTGATTGGCAAGTGAATATTTTCTAGACACTTCCTTCATGGCTATACTTCCCACTTTGATTCCAACCCTTTCTGCCTTCTGATTAAAGAGCTCATTACCACTTCTGGACAGACCAAGGGTTTGATTTTGTTTTTGTTTTTGTTTTTTTTTTTTAATTTGGAAACTCGTGTTAAATTTAGTTTTTAGAAATCATTTTCCGTGGTCTTTTCGGATTTGGTGTGGGAAAAGAAGCTGCGGTGAAGTCCCGTCGTGTGACAAGTGTCAGTGGTGCTTTATTGGAAGACAGAGTCCTCTGGCCATCACCATCCTCCTGTTCTGTTCAATCCTCCAATTGAGAGAAAGACACAGTGAGAGGGATGAACTTGGAGGGACGCATTTCAGGAAGGGGCACCTCTTCAGTAGCTCAGGGCTGTTTATCCTATTTACATGTGCTGTAATGACAGGTGCCACCTGCAGCCAAGGAACAAAGGGGGTCTTTTTCAGAAGTATGGGACAGAACGAGAAGCTCAGCTATAGACAAACCCCAGCTGGCTTCTTTTCACCCTGCCAATAAAAGGCCCTGTGCTTGCACTGTGGCTCCATTATCCCCTGCGGCTTCAAAGCCAGGACAGGCTCCTCCTATCTCCGATGCTGACAGCAGCTCTTCAGCTGAGCTCTGCTTCCTGGTGCAAACGCAGCTGCGCACACTCCACATGGTCTTTGAGTCTCTTCTTCTCTCCTCAGACTCACCAAGGGCAGCAAGACATTTCTTCTAAGAGCACACTGCTACAAAGCAGGCCCAGTGTCTGGCTTTCTGATTGGCCACTTCAGTATTCTTTTATGTCTAGATTGACGTTTCAGTTTTTATTTAGAGATGCTTCACCAACCAGCCATAAACATCCATTGATGCTGCTGTGAGCAAGTCCCTTTGGACAAGGTTGGAGAAGGTCATATTCTCAGAGGTATCCCTGCAGAAGAGAAAGCTCCCAAGTGGAGTGGACAGCTATCTTCCTTTCCTATATCCTGCTAACAGAAATCCATATTCCTTTGAGGAAGTACTACTTGCCTCTTACTTTGGAGAGACTGACCTGACCAGTGACCGAAGAGTCCCATGCTTGTCATGATAGCCAGGATAGTTCAACCTCCTCCGACACAGGGGCAACTAAATGATGGTCCTGGCATGGGCCTATGATGTGAGTCCTTCCTCAGGATTGATGACAGTGAAACAGTGCTATGGACTGAGTGATGTCACCCTTCTCACTCATATCATCAATATGTTCATGTTTGAGAGATGGGTTTAAACCACTTTATGGCAAGAGAAAGCTTCTCCTTTTTACCAGGACACAAGAAAGTAGCAGCCACTGTCAGGAATGAGGGCTTCCCAAGAACCAACAAAACTAGCACCCTGATCTCAGACTGCTGGCCTAGGACTTGAACCCATAGGCATTTCTTACATTATTCTTTTACTGCACTGAAATTTGAAACATTCTATATTCTGTGTTGTCTTTATATGTTTTCACATGGTTTATAACTAAAACAAACAAACTTCTTTAACTGCTTTGTTCTTAGGAAACATTTAGTTTTTCACCAGGAAGTAGCCCTGTGTCCTGAATTCGTCCACACACTATGAGGGTTCCAGTCCCTGCTACTATCTAGAGTGCTTTAAGAGACTTCCAGACAGTGGCTCTTCAAGGTTAGTTGTGTTGACTTCTTCTTCTTCTTCTTCTTCTTCTTCTTCTTCTTCTTCTTCTTCTTCTTCTTCTTCTTCTTCTTCTCTTTTTCTCCTTCTTCTTCTCCTTCTTCTTCTCCTTCTTCCTCCTCCTCCTCCATCAGAAGCTGAGTTCTTTAAAGGCAAGGATGTGTGTCTGACTCACCTTTAAGTAGGGTTGCATATTGGACGGAGGATCTCAGCCACCATAAGAGGACCCTCGTACAAGTGTGGGTGGAACAGAAGGTAATTTTTCTATTAAGAGAGCTCACTTCTGCTGTCACACCATGTACCCCTCTCTCCTAAGACTGTTCTCTGACAGAAGTTCTCTGAGTGCCTTTCAGTAGCAGAAAGAGATCTAGGGTTTTCTTTTTCATAATCCCAGTGTTTTCTAGAGTATATTAATTATACACAAGAATGGATTTCATTATGATCTTTTATACATATACAAAATATATTTCAATCCTACTCATTCTCTTCCCATTACCTTCTCTAGACTCCTTCCTCTTGCCCCCTTCTACTTTCAGGTCACTTTTTGGTATATGTGACCTGGTGAGGTAGAGTGATTTAGAGGAACATAGGCAGGCATTTGTTCACAGGATCGAATATCCCTTACCAATTGACACCACTGTCTTTTTCCCCCATCAACCATTATCTGCTTATACATCCTCAAAAAGGGTATTGTTAAATTTCCTTACCAGATGGAGACATAAACATAATCAACCTCTCCTCCCAAGTCCCCAACAGCAAACCATGGCACAATTTCACCACAATTGACTCCGAGGAACCAAGGAGTTATCAGGCTTACTCACCGGTCACAAGTGAGGACTAAGCACACAGGGTGCTCGTACCTAAAGGCACCACTGAAAAGCAAAGTCTCTATCCATCATGGATGGTAACTTTCCCATGGCTGCATAGCTGGAGCTCTCCTGCCCTAGTCTTTCCATGCCTGTATACATTACAGGCAGGAGCCATGTGTTAAGATAGAGTTGCATACAACTGATGGTAGGGAGCAGTTGGATACTCAGGCGAGGGTCTTGCCATCCTCTGGTGCTTCCATGTTGGGATGTGAACAGTGAGCAAAGCCAGCAGGGACAATCCTTTTACAGGAGGACATAGCTAACTCCCCAGGACTGTGGTGACTTGGCTTGGAGGATAGTCACGAACATGGAGTGGTAGATCCCTATGAGAGCCTCCCTATTTTACTCCCAAGTATAGATAGAACTAATCTTGTGATAATCTTATGCAGGTAACTACAGCTACTGTATTCTGTGAGTTCAAGGATGCAATAACTCTGTCATGCCCAGTGTTTCCCACTGATGTTGGATCGCTCCTCCCTGTTTGCAAACCCCCTCAACTTTTTGAGCTCTCTGAGCCTTGGAGGAGGTGTTACAGATGTTCCCTTATGGCTGTGTATTCAATTAGTCTTTTATTCTATGTATTTTGACCAGGTATGAGACTCTTTAGGTACTGTTGACCACTGCAGACAGAAGCTTCTCAGACCAAAGCTTACAGCAGCACTATTCTCTGGGCATAAATAGTTATTTTAGAAGGGAATTTGACAGGCACATCATGTCCATTTAACAAAATAACATCAGTAGCACCAATGCTAAAGCCTATGACCTCCCTAACTAAGATGGAGTTTATCATACCAGATGTGAAATCCTTCCTATGGAGCAGGTATAAAATCTAATCAGAAAGCATGTGGTTATTCCTATAATAGACTTGTCACTATTGTACCAATGGACTCTTGCTTGAATGGCCAGTATTCCTGTAGGGTCCACATTTGAATACGACTGTTGGTGACAATTTTTCCCCAGCAGACTGTCTAGTGCCTGACAGTACTATAAGGGCTAGCTGACATTTAGGAATCTTCTGGTTCAGTCTTAATATACGGCTTTTTTGATGTCCTGCCACCAAGGTGTGTGGCATATTGGGCAACAATGTCTTACAAATGATTTCTAGTGAGCAACCAACAGAAGTGTCTGTTGCCTAAACTGTTTTTGTGTGCTTCAGGAGCTTCCCTGGCCAACAATTCATTTGGAAGGAGCTCACTCTGATAGTAGGATTTAATGAGATATGATTTCTAGGACCAGATTTATTTTTATGTCATCTGAGACACCTGGGCTTTATCCAGATTAGAATAGTTGTTCTTAACCTTCCTAATGCTGTGACCCTTTAATACTGTTCTGCACGTTGTGGTGACCCCCAAACCATAAAATTATTTTGATGCAACTTCATGAATAGAATTTTGTTACTGTTATGAATTATAATGTAAATATCTGAAATGCAACCTCCAAAGGGGTCATAACCCACAGGTTGAGAACAGGTGGAGTAAAAGAAAGTCATGGATGAATTTTAATCAAGGACATTTATAAAAATTATTAGAGTACAGTATTGAGGGAGACTGGGATGAGGACAGATGAAGTTGAAGACAGAAAAAAAATCAGTGAGACATTAAAGTGGATATTTGAGCCAGGGAAAGGGTCATAAAGTCAGAAAGAGACATGGTTGGAGGGAAGACAGAGAGATTAGGATAGTGAGTGGCCTTATGTCATGGTTAGTCTTGATTGCCAACTGCTTAGAATTAACAATCAGCATGAAAATACACCACTTAGACACATCATCTGGGAGACAGTTTTCAAGTTGGATTAACTGAAGTGGGAGCACTCACCCAAAACTTGGGTCACATCATGTTATCTACAGGGGTCTTTGACTGAGTAAAAAAAAGAAAGTGAACTCATCACTCGAGTTTATTGCATGCTGCTTCCTAACTGTACAAGACGTGACCTGCTGCCACAAGAGCCTGCTGCCATGGCCTCCCTGCCATGACAGACTGGAACTCAAACTGTAAGGCAGAATAAACTCTCCCTTCTTTAAGCTGCATTTGCTAGGTATTTTGTTGCTATAGAACAACCAGTAATCTAACTCCCTTATTCTCTCTCTCTCTCTACCCCAGTGAATAACTGCAGCCATCTTTCTTCTTGGTGGACTTCCGCTCTGACTTCTCCTCATTCTTCTCTGTCTTAGCTACAAGCTTCACACTGCCTCTAAATCAGGAGAGAGTGATGCTTTTTCCATGCCCCATAGACTCCTTGGGGGTTACATCTTTGTCAGCATTTCTGCTTCCAGCTCCAGTCACATCAGTTCATGTTTCTTTTATGAAGCAAGGACACCTGATTTCTGTCAGTGGAAGGCTTCAGACCGCCTGATCAGCACTGTGTTCAGACTGGCCATATCAAATAGACAGAGAGAAAAAGCAACCAAACTGGTGATCAGATTCCAAGGTGATGCTGCCAGGACCCCCACACCGTTTGAGACAGTGGAGATAGATGGAACAGCAGACTCCCATGGAGCTAGGATGACAGCCATTTGGAGCTGTCTGTTCAGGAGCATGGGAAAGCTGAAGACCAGCTGCTGGCTATTTGGCCTTCTAGATCCATCCCTTCCCTTGTGTGGTCTCAGTTTCTCATCACTACACCATCAGGGATCCCTTGGAGTCTCTTCTGAGCTCCCATTGTCTAGATTGAGTGACATACAGATGCTGTTTCTTGTGTAAACCTGTGGTCCCAAGAGTTGAAGCAGTCCCTACTCTGTGATTCCTTCCTGTACACATTAATTTTTCAAGATACATTGGCAATCCATTTACTTATTCATACATTCAGACAATATCTATTTGGTCTGTAGTCTCTTCTAGATCCAGTGCTCAGTTTTAAGGACATACACATAAGCAAAAGACTTTCTCGATCTTAACAGTTTATCATATGGAGAACAATACAGAATTGGGACAAAATAACAAACATGTGCCAAAGTTTTGGAAGAATGCAGCAAATCCAATAGTTTAGAATTACTGCTCAAATACACAGCTCTATTCACCTTATATCTGACGTGTTCCCTGGAGTAAAAGTTAGGTTTTCCATAAATGGATAAGGTCTTCTTCTAGCCAGCTCTATGAGTTGAGTTTCTCTGGTAAGGAGGAAGGAGAGAAGCCATTATGAAGAGAGGAAGTTTAAGGGTCAATACTGTAAGTATAACAGAATATGCTCATTCTTGGGAAGCATAAGGAGTCTCTCTGAGGCTTCCATTGGGCTCAGAACATGATAAAGTTCCATTGGGGGGAAAATAGGGAGAACCAGATGGTAGGAGAATTGTGCCATATCATAGAACTTGGGATATAACACAACAACAATAACAACAACAACAACAAACCTGTGAATGGGTTGGGGCAGAAGATGCCCTAGGCTGAGAGGCCTGTGAGGATCTTTCTCAAAGACAGTGCATCTCTTGGCTTAAGGCTGGCTGGAATGAGTAGGACCTTCCAAATGTGGATTCCTCTCTACCTCAGAAGAGTGTATTAGAGTCAATGACACCAGATGCAGGAGAAGACTATTTGAGCAACACATTGCCCAAGAAGAAGCAACATATTGAATACATCAAGGAAACAATTGGTATCCAGTCAAATATAAAAATATACCAGAAAAAAAAGCATCTGGGTGAAATTCTGTGTTCACTCTACTTTGCTATCACCTAAGCCAGGAGATTACACTAAAAAGCATATTTTTTATTGCTATGTTCAAGTGAAATAAAGCAAAACCGTGGTTCAAAACAAACCAATCTCATAGGGAAGCACATTTCTGTTTCCTCTCTTGGTTATGTGGGGATGAGAGCTGGCAAGTAGAGGGAAAAGGCTCTGGCCAAGATCCCTTGGTGAGTTAATGCTAGCACATAGATGCGACACAGGGTCTCTTGTCAGGCCACCCATTTCCCTGGAGTGACCAAAGGCCTCTGCCCATGTCATTGAAGGGGTAGTGAAATTGATTTAGTTGAGGCAGAGCAGGTAGTCCTGCTCTCTGAGAAGAGGAAGCCAGACCTTCTCTGAGGTTCAGTGGACCAAGACTTCACTATTATGCTGACTCATTTCCTATAAGCAAGGCCATTCCCTGTCTCGAATGTTGGGTGCCCACTGAGGACATTCAAACTGCTTTGCCTGGCATCCAAACCTTTTCTTCTTCTTCTTCATGACTTGCCTTAGACTCCATACTCATATCTCACATAGCTCATCTCTTCTCTGTTTCTCAGCTCTATCTGCAAAGCTTTTAAACACATCTGGTGCCACACAGTGTAGAGAAGAGGGGCCCTGGCATAAAATTGCCATGGCTCCAACGACTATCTGGATTGGAGGTTTCACTCTTTGACCATAGTTAATTCTTTTCTGTTGTCCGAGTCTGTCCTTCCCCACCTTCTCTGAGGCTGGGGGCATTGCTTTCTTACTCTGTCTCACCCCCACTTCTCCAGATAAACTTCTTGTAACTGCTGTCCTCCTTTTTTCTTTGGGTCTTTGTACAGTCCATCACAGTACCATTTGTACACCTTTGCTCAAGTGTCTTTCTGGAACCCTAGAGACACTATACACCCAGAGAGAAAGACACTGCCCTGCTTATCCTTTCTTTGTTGCTGGTATTACACAGCCTAATACAGGATGAACATCTGCTGTCTGCATAAATTCTGATCCCCAGGTGACCGCTGTTCTGGCCACGTTTCTCAGGTAAAGCTGAGAGCTCCCTGGGATGCTGTGTCTCCATGATTGGTCCTTCACATCTCCTGTTTGATGAAATACCCATGAGTACCCGCATATGAGAGCACCATGTCTCTGCTATGGAGCTGGTCTACTGTATAACTGAAGAAGGGAAGCAAAGTATTTTGCCTGGAGCTGGAGAGATGGCTCAGCAGTTTTAGAAAACTGGCAATTCTTCAACAGGACCTGGGTTCAATTCCTAGCACCCCACATGGTGGCTTACAATTGTCTGTAGCTCCTTCGGTTCCATGGGATCTGACACTCTCACAGAGGCATACTGCATCACACAGACAGCTACGTAAAAGAAAAATAAATGAAATGTAACAAGTAAGACATTTTTGACCAAGATAGACATTGCTTGGAAGCCCTCTGCCCTCACTACCTGGATGAAGTATGCGATGATCTGAAAAGTGTCTGAGCATCTCTGCAACAAAGGACACGGACATTAACACCTCGTCTGCCACAGAGCAAGTTGCCAACTCCCCTTCCTTCAAGGAGAAACGGTTTCAGAGTCTCACAGTGCTCCCTGGCTGAGCTTTCCTAAGCATACTCACTCTCAGCCTCTCTCCTCCCTACTTTCCTGCCTCCCCCTCCCAGTCTCATCTCTGTCTCCTTCACACTTTCCAGCTCTCCATATCTACTAGTTTTCTTAGACTGTATCCCAGGAGAAGGAAAAGATTCCTTTAGTACCTTCCCCTCGCACCCCAGTCTGTGGCAACTAGGGACAAGACAGGCATACCTAACCAGATTAAAGCAAGTTGGGAGACAAGTCTAATTTCCACTTTTTGTAGCAGTCTGACTCCAGAGCAGCAAGCACTCGGTTTCCTTGCGCTGAGAAAGAGAACTGAGTGGGGCCTTTGACATAAATTCTGCACTGTGTGTTTTTATTACCGCATAATCCATGCTCGTGCCACTTGTCCGCATACCATGGGTAATGGAAACCTCATGTTCTACTGATCTGGGCTTCTTCGCAGTTAACTCTTGCAGGGCCAGGTATGCAGTCAGGCCAAAGGAAATCCTTCCCGAAAAGGAAGCTGTTTTGTTAGACAGGAAGGCGCTGCCTCCCGTGTTGAAGGAAGTCACAGCGTGGAGTGGGGTTAGCTTAAAGGTAGGAATGTGACAGGCTGCCACTGGCTTAGACAGCCATGGAGAGCTCCTCCGGAAGTAAACCATGGCATTGGTGTGCACTCCCTGGCCTAGAGTAGGAGCTACCCTGGATCCATGGAGCTGGCTGCTCCTCCTCGTTTCTTGCTCATTCTCTTGGAGCTTTGATTTATTCTGGGGCAGAAGGGTGGGGGAAGGTCTAAGGAGGCAGCTACAGCGTGAACACAGAGCAGAAGGGCATTGCCTTGAGACAGAGTGAGTGTCGTTGATTTGTTCATGGGGTGTGGCGGCTTCAAAGAGAAAAATCACTGTCTGTGTCTATGTTGGCCAGGAAAAGCCACTAGAGGAGAAGATGCCTGATCTTGACAGTTTTGATGAACAAAGAAATGAGCTTTAAATCAGATGAACCTGGAGAAGACGTGAAGAGGCCAGTGCAGCCGGAGCAATGCGTGCAGGGTCTTCAGTGTGTTCTTATAGAGAAGAGGAGGGAGGAGGTGGTGAAGTGGTTGGGGGTCTGATGACGGGGTCACCCTGCCTGCAGATCCCAGCCTGCCTAATGGCATTGTGACCTAGTTTCAGAACCTGATGCTTTTGTTTCCTCATCTGTAAGCCAGAGACCTTAATAGCGTCTGCTTCAGAGCGCACACTGAAGATTAAATAATGAAACACGTAAAGCCGCCCGTCCGGTTCTTGGCACTTTAAAGGCCTGGATGAATGTTGCTCTGCCTGTGCTACCAGGGAACAAAGGACACCCTGGAATGGTCAGGACACATGTTGTTCAGAGACAATGGAAAGACCCAAGGTTAGCCAGGGGACAGATGGTGAAGGAACTAGGAGCTGCTTCAAGGATTTGGATGTGATCCTCAGGGTCATGGGAAAGCTTTAGAGGTTAATTCACTCAGATACTGTCCTCCAGTTGGTTCCCCCCCCCCCCCCTGGAAGAACCTCCCCATAAAGCCTTTAAAAAAAATCCTCCACTGGGGATACTATCTCGGTGTTGTTTGTATCTCTCCAAACAGAAATATCAGCCCCATATGGCTTGGCCCCCATTCCCTGCACTATCTGGCCACCTCCTTCTGCTTCTAGGCCTGCCCTATGATTCAAGAGTCTACGCCCAGGTTTTCCTTCTCATCACTAGGTCCATAATGAGAGAACCCAAACTCTTATCTCTTCAGAGTTCTAGGCCTCAAAGCAAAGTTTAGAGAAAACAGTGTCTCCTTGTCCCAGTTAGGACAAAGTTACCTGACAAGTGAAGGCCCCTGGAACCTAGCCACAAAGTGGGGTGGGATGCAGCCTCTGAGTAATGCTGATGGGATGTGAGTGGCCTCTCACCAGTGGAGGCTCCAGGTCTGTTTGTAGGGTCATCAGGGTAATAGATCCTGGCATTCGGCTCGCGCTATCTTTACAAACGTCACTTTCACTTTATTGTACATTAACCCCAATCTCTTCACAAGCTCTAAAATAAAACTTCTTTGCAAACAAGCAAGGTCCATCTGCTGTGCTGTTAAAAATACCCCTGCGTGAAAAATCCCAAAGCATTAGCTAAATCCACAGTAAGGGTTGTCAGAGTGGGCTCACCTGAAGATGCCTGTCATTAGGAGGCAGGGGCCTTTCTTCTCCAGGGGGGAGATTGATGCCAGGTGGAAAGGGGAGAATTCACAATTCCCTAGATGGATCAGATTTCAAATATTGCTCCTCGTGTCCTTTAGAGGCCCACATATGGCTATCACTATGTACTTTCAATGGATCTTATCCTACAAGCTCAGGGCAGATTCATTCTCTAGTTGGGAACGAAGGAATGCACTGGCAGTGATTAGCAGGTAAAAGGCTCTATGACGTCACTTAGTAAACAGGACTCTTATTCACTTCTTGTTCCAGTCCGTGACAATTTCATTACTGAGTAAGAACGCTTCTCCATGTTCCTGCCAGCAATCTGCAGGTTGGGTCTCATTTCCTCTCCTGAAAAAGCAACCCCCAGCCATGAGTGTTTAAACTGATCCAATTCTGCTGCCATACTGCCCAGCCCATCTATCACAGCAATTTGTCCAAATGCCACTCCAGCATACCGGCCTATGTATCATGTATTTTGAGATTGCACAGTTCCTGAGGCCTTTGTAAAGCAAACCTTTCATGAATAAATCAGGAAATACCCTGATGCATGCTTTATGTAGAGGAAGATATTCTATTTAGGTCACGCAGGGAAGTTCTGCCAAGTTTGCTAAAATGAACAGATCCCCTGAGTACTGTCTTCGTCTTCACATTCAGAAACACCAGCAAGCATCTCCCAGACCCCTGTGGCTGTGCTCCACAGACTTGGAGGGCTCCAGGTCTAAAATATATATATATATATATGTAACAGTTTGATCACCTGAGGCACCAGAGACTTTCAAGTCAGAAGCCAGGAGATGAGTTTTGCTAGTCCACGGGAGGAACTTTGTAAATGGTAAAAAGGTCCAATGTGGAGCCCTGGGGCAACAGGACTTCTGCAGGCAAAGGAGGAAGGAAGAAGCAAAATTACAGTGTGTCTGTTCTCTCAGCCTGTATTTTGAATCCACTTAAGAAAGTCCCGTACTTTGTTCAAGTTCAAAGCACTGCAATTGCCTTTTTTGAGCCTCTCCCCAACACAGGATGTGGCCTAGTCCCCCCCCCCCCCACCACTCCCTTTGGCCATGGAAATTCTCCTGATAAGAATAAGGATTTCCAGCCAACCTCAAATTAGAGAGGGTTATCTGGGGTAGAAGAATGCAGAACAAAATGCTGAGCCATCCCCCTTCCCTTTTAGGAGGGCAGGCAAGCCCAGCTTCTTTTACCCAGAAAAAGCCTTGTGAGATCTGAAGACCTAATGTGAAGAGGTCGATGGAGCCACTAACTCAGAGCGTGGAGAAGTGGAGATGGCTCGAAGAAGGTGAGTTCCATACGTAGACAGGGTCTAAGACAGTGGGCCTTGTTGAAGCAAAAGCTGATGCTTTGGGGGTGCCAGGATTTATCTTAGGCAGTGCTGTGTGTTGATTGGTCATTCAGGGACCCATGTCTAACAAAACTAACAGGAAATATACTCAGACAACAACAACAACAACAACAACAACAACAAACAACAACAATAATTGAAGCCTTTCAGCCTGTTCTTGGAACTCCTGGTTTAGAGTGACTCTTTGGGGGAAGTGAAAAGTAACCTGAAGGGTATCTGTAAGTATAGAATTTGAGCAGACGCTTTGTTCGTATTGAAGTCTCCAACCTGAACGGGTACCTATTCTGCAGCTTCGTCCCCTGGATTGTGCTCAATTGCTGAAGACTCTTCCTTGTACCTAGTACATGCTCCCAAACATCTACCTTCAATTGATGCTCTCTTCCTTAGATTTGCCAGTGCCCAGATTTAGAAGCCTGGACTCCTTTGAGAACCCTTTTAAAGGTCTTATTTCATACCTACTCCCCAAAATTTTAATCTCCATAACCATTTGTTGCCAAGTTAAAGGTTTCAGTTATGTTTGGTCACAGACATTATTGACTTGATTTCTTATTAATAGTTGTCCCTTGGCACACGTGAGATATGGTTCCAGGATAACTCAGAGTATGAAAACCTGCTGATGATCAGGTGCCTTATAGGAACTGAGTGGTTTTTGTATGTAATCCACTCACATCCTCTCAGGTACTCTAAGCCATCTCTAGGTAGTTGATAATAGCCAACGCAATATAAATGCTGTACCGAAGCTGTTGTGCCCACTGTTTAGGGAATAAGAAAAGTGTTGCACATGTTGCTCATGGACACATTTCAAAAACATTTTTTTTTAAATTCACAGCTGAATTCATGCTTCAGACACATAAACATGGAAGGTAGAGTGAATTATCTTTTCAGAGTATCACTGTTTTTCAAGTTCTTATGAATATAAATTTCAGGTTGTTATACCACCTGATTCAGAGGTTTGAGTCCACCTTTTTAATTTGTTCTCTCTCTCTCTCTCTCTCTCTCTCTCTCTCTCTCTCTCTCTCTCTCTCTCTCTCTCTCTCTCTCTCTCTCTCCCTCCCTCCCCCTCTCCCTCTTCTCTCCAAATCCATGATGTTGTGCATTTTCGGGAAGCATGCTATACCCTAGCTTAAGTTCATCTTTATAGTGAATAACCTTGGGCAAGATTCTTCATTCATAAAATGCTAGCCAAAACGTTTGTCTCCTGAACCTGGGCAGAAAGAAAAATGTAGAGAATTCGTGTTGAAGCATGGTGTGAACTCTGAATTGTTATATGACTGCAAAGTGATTTTGTTGAAGCTTCTTCAAGTAATATGTCTGCATTTTCCCTGCCTTTCTCAGCACTAGTGCTGCTGTCTGGCACACAGTAGACAATCAATAAGGCTTGGTTGCTGATGGTTGTCTCGTAAATGAGAACCTGGATCTGGGAACCAATTCTCCAAGGAGACAGGAAAGGACCTGAAAGAGCATGCATGTTTTTTTTTTCTCACTAGGAAGGTAATTTGAGCTCAAATGATAAAAATTTAGAAAATGCATGTGAAGAAAATTTAAATAATATGGCATATTAACAACCTGTTAGCACATGGTTGTGTTAAATTGAGCACTTGACTTGAATTCCATCTTTCTCATTCCCCTCCCTCTCTCTTTGACTTATACACACAATCCTAATTTGTCAAAGCTTTACACCAATTCTTTAAATTTAAATCTGACTACAGCTCAGATCTGAGTACTTTTTTTCTCCATAGGCAAAGGGAGAGACCATTAACTCTCTGTCAAATGTATTTATTAATTTACAGAAATTTTAGAAATGCCATGGAAGGCCTATGAAGCCTCCTTTTCTCTTGGTTTTATCTTTAAGTTAATAAAAATGAGATAATATTTATTCAGACATTTTTATATGCCAGACATTAGTCCCAGACTCTGATACATATTACCCTATTTTATCCTTGTGGCCCCATGACTGGCAGATGCTACTGGTATCTTGATTTCTGCATGGCTAGTTGATAGCAACTCTGTATCTACAATTCTACAGTCTGAACAGTTCTGAAAATGAGAACTTTTTTGGCAAGTTCAATGCAGTCTTGCTCTTAAGGTAAAACAATCCAATATAAAATGAAGCTATGTGTGATCTTTGTTTGTCCTCTTACGGATGGCCAACTTTCATTCCTCCCTTCCCAATCCCTATGCTTGATTCTGGGATGCTATCCCAGAGTCCTCTAAGGTTTTTATGTACACACACCTACCTTACATACAATTTAAGGAATTTTGCATCAGCTAGATCTCTATGATTTCAAGGCCAGCTGGAGCATCATATCAAATTCTAAGCCAGCCAGGGCTACAAAGTGATCCTTGCCCCCAACAAAGGAATTTTGCACCCCAATTTACATTCCAATCCAAAGATTTTAGGTCTGTGATTTTTGTGCATTTGTTATTACTTCTACATGGAAAAACCAGTTCCTAGAGCCACAAAAGAGCTTACCCAAGTTGGGCCTGGATTCTAATTCAGAATGGTGACTGACTTTGCAGTCCATCTTTATATTATTATTTTTAAATTACCATTTATTTTTTATTTTTATGTGTATGGATGCATTGCCTGCATGTATATTTGTATACTATATGTGCCTGGTGGCCTTGGAGTCCAGAGTGCTTCAGATGCCCTGAGACTGGAGTTACAGATAGTTGTGTGCTGCCATGCGTGTTCTGGGAATCAAATCTCGGTTGTCTGGAAGAGCATCTAGTTCCTTTAACTGCTGAGACATTTCGGCACCCTCTTTACAATTTTATTCTCTGAGATATGGTCTTACTTTGTAGTCACGGCTGGCCTGGAGCTTGCTATATAGAGCTGGCTGGCTTCAAACTCATAGAGATCTCCCCGCTTCTGCCCCCTGAGGCTGGAATTGAATTAAAGGTGAGTGCATGGCTTAACAGGCTCTCATTCAAGTCTCATCCAAAAATATGTGTGTAGCCTTTTCCACCATACTCGCTTTGAAAGGTCTGCATAGATTTTACAGTGAAGACAAATGAGATTTGCAGAGTCCTTTGACTTGGCCCAGGTCCCACCCTCAAACACTACAGAATTACAATGCAGGTGAAAGTCGGCTGATGATTCTAATCCTATTTTTACCTGGTGTCCTCTTGGCTGACCTGAGGTTACCTGGCTAATTCATAGTTTGTATGCTAGTAAAGAGTTACTTTTCCATGTATGCCAGGATGGCTTCTCAAGCTAGGCACACAAAAATGATTCTACTTCCTTCCAATTATTTCTTTAAAGATTTATTTATTTATTATTATGTATACAGTGTTCTGCCTGCATGTACACCTGTAGGCCAGAAGAGAGCATCAGATCACATTACAGATGGTTGTGAACCACCATGTGGTTGCTGGGAATTGAACTCAGGACCTTTGGAAGAGCAAGCGGTACTCTTAACCACTGAGCCACCTCTCCAGCCCCTCCTTCCAATTCTTCAGAGACCCCAAACTAGGTTAACTCAGAGTACGAAATCTTGGGGCTCCTACACTGAACAACGCACTACAACTTCCCAGCCAAGGCATAGGGCTCAATCAACATTTCTTATATCAGGCGCAGAGAGATTAAGACATGATTTTTGCAGCTACCACGCCCTCTTGTTGGAATAAAATAGTGGTAAGAGTGAAAGGGGCACTGAAACATGACAGCAATGACCAGAGGCCCTAACTCTGGCTCTTTAGGCTTCGACTAAGTGTGGCTCTGAACTGCCTGGAGACACTCACATGTTCCACCAATGTCACACAAATATTCCATGTACTCAGAAGTTTCATACATTGAAGCCCAGAGACACAGTATTATTATCAAGACATTTGATGTGAAATCGCGTGGGGCTTGGGACTTATCTCATTTTAGGACAGCTCAATCTTGTAAATATAGCGAAATGGTGCAACTGACAGATGATTGTTCAGGTGCTAAGTGGCACTGTAGAAGAAGAAATGCTCTGTTGCCTCTGTGCTCAGCTCGCCTGGATTGCTATCACTGGTCTCCTGCTCCATATGCAGGGTGAGAGAAAGATAATCCTTTCTATTGTTTTTCTTCCTTTCCATCTCGCAACTGAATGTTTTCCACTAAGCCATTTCCATCCCAATGGACTAGAATTCAACAGTTCCTGCATGTCTTCGACTCAGCAATATCATACATACCAAAAGAGCCCATTCACAGTTGTGGAGACATGCTCACACTTTACCATTTAGTTTAATTTCTGTTTCTGAAGTCAGATTCTGCTTTTGTTCTGCTAAGGCAACACAGTTGAAAGAAATCAACTCCATAGAGTTAAATAGCAAAAAAAGACACACAAAGTGGCTGAGACTTGAACCCTGGGCCTTGTGTACAGAAGCAAGTACCCGCTTGTTGGGTGATGTCCCATGATGAGAGAGCTATGACCCTGTGGACATTCAGATCACTGACAGCAAAAATAGCATGGTCCTCTCCCACCCATCCTGAGAGGAAGTCCTACAATGCTTCCACTGTCTCCTTGGCTTGGCTTGTTTCCCTCAGACACGACAGAGACGAAGGGCATTAAAAGCAAGTTTTGGCCATCATCATTCAAATTTTAACCAAACATCTTCTCTCTCCTTGTGTTCTCAGCATTAGGCTCCACATCTGCTTACCCAACTTCTTGTCCTTGGCTGTGCCTCTGCTAACTGAAGAGGTTAGGGGGGATTCTTCAACATAGGACTGGAACGTATTATCCAGTGCCTTAAAAGTTAAATAGAATGGACATAGAGCAAGGCAGTAAGTGAATCACGATGAGAGAAAGACAGACAGACAGACAGAGACAGAGAGAGAGGGAGACAGAGAGAGAGAGAGAGAGAGAGAGAGAGAGAGAGAGAGAGAGAGAGACAGACAGACAGACAGACAGACAGACAGACAGACAGACAGAGAGAAAGAGAGAGAGGGAGACAGAGAGGGAGAGACAGAGCTCTTAACAACCCTCTATGGGTCACTTGGGCAAGGCACAGCTCTGAATCCTATGGGCCTTCTCCACTTCATGGTGAGGCTTTGGAAAGTGACTCACATGTCCCCACACTCTTTTGTGCTATTCTGTGGGGTATGTGAATTGTTAATGAATAGAAACTCCTTTTCCTCCTCAAGGACAACCCTGAGGACCAGAGATCAGCTTCATGAAGTGAGGAGAGGAGAGAAGAGGACGCCTTCTGTAGTGCCCTTCAGGGTTTCACAATCACCGTCTATCTGAGGCCAATCTGTCACTTACCTTTACCTCTTCTTTCTTCAGGCTGCCAGCCCCTCGCAGGCCAGTCCAGCTCCTCTTTCTTACTTGTGTCTCATTCATTTCCCAGCATGAAGGCTGGGATCCTGCTTCTGACAGGAACTTAGACCGGCCGCTGAATGTCTAAGCTAGCGAGTCATTCAAGGGACACAATTGGGAAGTAAAAGTACATCCTGATATTTATCTTCTGTGGGAAGCCAGCTCAACCAAGAGCTGACAGAGTTCTTTCCTTTGTACAGTTTCATGAATCAGGGATGTTCCCTCCCCAGACTAAATATCAGATGTCTACTTGCTTGGGGCAATGTGGACCACAGGAAAATACAGAACTCTCGTTGTATTGGAGCATCACCTGAAGTCAGGAGTTCTCTGGCTGCACCTCTAATAACCTGAGACTTTCAAATATGACCCTTGGAGCTCACTTCAAACTAATTGAATCTAAGTCTGAAGCTGAGGTTTAAGCACAGGTACTTTTTAAAGTTGTCCAGGTGAGACTCTTAGGCAACAATGACTGAAAGGCATCCTCTAAATGACGGTTAAGCACTAAAGTTCTTTTTGACCTTGTTTCATCGCTCTCAGCTCTGTGTATCTCAATTTTTCCCCTGCAATGTTAGGAATCATTATACACCCCTCTACAGTCTTGATGAAGGTTATATCAGATGATTTATACTAAGAGTAAGCTTGTGCGCCACAATGCCACTATTTATATTAGTGTCACTATTTTATTTCTATTTGATTTCACCATCTTAGAATGCTTAGGTACCAAATATATGCTAGTTACTTTGATTAACAAATACATATTTCTCCTAAAATGCGGCAAAACTTGTGAAAGGTAATACATAAGTGAGTCCATTCCCAGTACCTCTCTATAAAACAAACCATGCGTGCCAAAACACCTGCTATATACTGAGCTCTTTATATATGTTATCCCATATAGGACTTCCATCGACCCATGAAAGGGTCATCACTAAAGTTTAGAGGTAAAGAAACTGAGGTCTAGAGTGGTTATCTATACAGTCTTTTGTCATCAGTGTGTGACAATCTGAATTTGTACTCAGGTGCTACTCTTCCCAGGTTTGTTCTCTGACCATTGTGTCGTCCGTGAAGACCTAGTTGATTGTGTCAGATGTGATCTTGTCCCTTCTACAAACTGTTCTAGTTTGCTTGCTTTCTGGTGCTGTGATAAACAGCATTTGGGGAAGAAGTATTTTATTTCATCTTGAAGGTTATAGTTTATCACCAAGGAGAGTCAAGGCAGGAACACAAGACTGGAGCTTAAAGCAGAAACCAGGAACTCAAGGCAGGATCTTGAAGCAGGAATCTCAGAGGAACACTGCTAACTGGCTTGCTCCCAGGCTCACTCTTAATTAGCTTTCTTCTATTTTTTCTTTTCTTTTATTAATTCATTCATATTACATCTCAATAGTTATTCCATCCCTTGTATCCTCCTATTCCTCCCTCCCTCCTGTTTTCCCCCTATTCCCTTCCCCTATGACTGTGACTGAGGGTGACCTCCTCCCCCTGCGCTATCTCAGAAAACTGAGAATAGGGCTTCCTCATGACCTAGCTATTCCACTCCTTGGAATACACCCAGAAGATGCTCAACCATGTTCATAGCAGCCTTATTCATAATAGCCCGAACCTGGAAACAGCCTAAGTATCCCTCAGTAGAAGAATGTATAAAGAAACTGTGGTACATTTACACTATGGAATTAACTTTCTTATATACCCCAGGCCCATCTGCCTATAAATGGTATCATTCACTGCCAATCGAGCCCTTCTACATCAATTAATAAAGACGAAAATGCCTGCAGACATGCCCATGGGCCAATCTGATGAAGGAAGTTCCTCAGTTGAAGTTTTCTTTTTCTAGGTGTGTGCCAACTTGACAACCAAAATTAGCCATGATACGAACCTTATACGAAAGTGGACGGAATGAATGGTGTCAAGCGCAGAACAAGCTGAAAAGACTTTCCGAGGGAAGTGAAAACCCATTTGGGCCTTAGAGTGGAAAAAGAATGCTTCGCCAGCTGGTAAGAGAGGTGAGGGGGGCAAGAACATTCTTGGCAGGAGAACCCAACGTGACCAAAACAAGGACAAGGGCACACTGAGATGAATTGGGGTGTCTGTGCCTTCCCAGCACTCAGCTATTTCCTCATCATTCTTTATCTCTTGTGTTCTTCTCCTAACCAGACATCTTTCCTATGGAGGAGAGCTCCTGGAGGGACCGGAATGGCATATTAGTAATGTCCTCCCTCCCAAAGTTGGCTTATCATTAACAGCTAAGATTTCTTATTCATTCTGGCTACTGGTGTCTGTGGGAGTTCTACATATCAATCAAATGTCAAACTTGCAACAGGAAGCACCAGCATGGATAGGGGCTTTCTTCTCTCCCTTCATTTTAGACAAAGCAGGTGTGTGTGTGTGTGTGTGTGTGTACACATGAAAACAGATATAGAAAGAGCCTGAAGGATTCAGTTAGGTCCAGCTCAAAAACTACCTAGGAGGCTCAGTTCATTTTTCTTTGCTAACCAGACTTCACGTCCCATCTGCTCCATGCAAGGCCAATGCCAATTTCTCTTTCATCATCCATGTTTGTGGCTGAGCTGTCTGCAGTGGCAGAAAATGAATACTCTCTGTAGATCTCAGCTCTAGGGTGGCCACTTCCAGTCCGCTTGCAAAATGTTGCTGTGCTACCACCTTACAGCCAAGCAGAATACACACTGCTGTCTTGATCTCCTTTGGATGGGAAAGCCATGGGAAGGAAAGAAGATTCTCCCTTTGGGGGAAGTCTGTTCCAAGGTATTTTTTTTTAATCCTGGTGAGATCCGCAAGAAAAACATAGGATGAAAGAAAGAAAGAAAGAAAGAAAGAAAGAAAGAAAGAAAGAAAGGAAGGAAGGAAAGCTTAATATGAACTGTGATTTTTCCACTGGTGCTTTTTTCAGCTTATGCTACTGTCTTTAAGGTCTCCACTTCCTTAGGAAGAATAACAACAACAAAATGTGTGTGTTAACCATGCTGCCCCAGAGGTCAGATCAAACTGCTGATTGGAGACTGAGGTTAATAATGGGTTCATTCCTCAGTGACCTATGCAGGCAGGCTTGCAATCCAATGAAGGAGATCCTGTGCAAATTCCAGGCCCAGAAGGAATCTTCTGTAGCCCTGCTGCTTGGATTCCCATAGGAGAGACCCCAAGCTCCAGACTGATATCTGCAAAGGACTCAGCGAGAGGGTTACAGGAGCTGAATGCATTGACAGAATGTCAAATTTTGTAGTGTGGAGGAGAAGGAAGCTCTTAGAAAGTAGGAGCCTAGGCTTATTATTGTTGGAAGAGAGGACATGGAAACCTGGCTTCTCCTCTTTGGCTGAAAGACTCCAGCTTCGTGTTGAAGGACCTAGATGGGATAAGTGAGAGTCTCTCTCTCCCTAGGCAATGGGCAGATACAAAGCATGGGTAAAATCACCATTGATGTCGAGACACTCTGTGAGCTTCTATTGTAAGCACCTCCTGGTGTTCATTAGATCCCACAATTAGCAGCTATTGCTCTCTCGTCTGCTGTCTGAACTGTCTTGATCAAAAAGGTAGTCAGTCTAATAGCCAGTCTGATCATCGTCGTGGCTGCCTATAATCCTTGGACACCAGGACTATGTAAAGGATTGGATCTGGTTGTCTTGCCTGAGGTTGCACTTTTGGGAGACAGAATGGCTTGAAGCTATTTATTTCAGAAAAAAATTTTTTTTGGAATTAGAAGGCTTGTTTTTTTAAAATTTTATTAATTTATACATATTATATCTCAATGGTTATCCCGTTCCTTATATCCTCCCATTCCTCCCTCCCTCCTATTTTCCCCTTACTCCCCTCCCCTATGACTGTGACTGAGGGGGACCTCCTCCCCCCCATGTATGCTCATAGGATATCAAGTCTTTTCTTGCTAGCCTGCTATCCTTCCTCTGAGTGCCACCAGGTCTCCTCATCCAGGGGACGTGGTCAATTATGGGGCACCAGAGTTCGTGTGAAAATCAGACCCCACTCTCCACTCAACTGTGAAGAATGTCCTGTCCATTGGCTAGATCTTGGTTGGGGTTTGAAGTTTACTGCACGTATTGTCCTTGGCTGGTGCCATAGTTTGAGCAGGACCCATGGGCCCAAATCTGCCTATCATAATGTTCTTGTAGGTTTCTAGGACCCTCTGGATCCTTCTACTTTGCCATTCTCCCATGCTTCTCTCATCTAGAGTCCCAAATAGGATGTCCTCCTCTCTGTCCCTGTTTCCTGGTAAGTGAAGACTTTCATGGGACATGCCCATTGGGCTAGTGTCCAATTATAAGTGAGTATATATCATTTGACTCTTTCTGCTTCCAGGTTACCTCACTCATTATGATCATTTCTAGTTCAATCCATTTGTCCACAAATTAACGAATGTGATTGGTTCAAACTGAATGGCTGTCATTAGCTAAATAAATGATACTGACTTCTTAGGCTACAGGAGCAGGCCACTCAGGCTTTGTCAGTGAGTCAGCAGGGCGGTACCCTCCTGTGCTGCCTCCCCTGCACAGCTAGCTCAGGGTAAGAGTAGTCTGTCACCCCTGGTACCTGGGGAACTGATCTGATATGTTTTGTGTTTAGGTGCTGCACAAATCTAGCACCCATGATTATTCAGCATCTGGTACTGTTCTACCACCTATGTCCAGGCTCCCAAACAGCCCAACTTATGTTCCTGGGCCTCCAACTTTGGACTCGTAGAGTGCCTTCAACTGCTTGACAGCCAGGTAGGTCGGGTAGCCTCAGGAAATCTTCGCAGGTGGGTCCCAGTTTACTGGACTCCACAGTAAGCATCATAATAACCCCTTGTGTGATTGCCACCCACTTCCTGAGCCATGAAAGCTAGCAAAGTGTGCTTGACAGCTGGCAGGGCTAGCTTGCACTTCCCCACTAGCAGCACCCGTGGGTCTGAAACACCATTACTTTCGGCCTCCTCTTTAGCCTTCTCAGAGATCTCACTTCTCTGTGGGAGCCTGTTCCATGATGTCTCTGCCACAGCTCTTTGCATGAGAGGCAGATGTCTGTGTTGGGGGTCTGGCTGTGGATGAAACCAGTTCAGAATGGTCCTTGAGGCACCTAAGCCTCGAAATGCTATCTCAACAGAAGCAAGACCCCCATGTCACCTTGCTCATAGCCACTGGCAAGTAAACGTGTACCATGTGACAGTGGCTGTGGTAAAGGGAAAATGGGGAGCAAAAGCAGAGATGACAAGAGAGCAGGGCCTAGCTTGCTAAGTTTGAGTGAGCTGTCAAATCTGAGGGCCAAGGATCCAGTGCCTAGACCAAGAGCTGTAATATGTTCCTTGTAAGGGCTGAGAGTCCAAATTCGTAGTGCCTGCATGGGGACAATGGCATTTGTAGGGCCTAAGTCCTGACATCCAAATCCCTCACATCTCCCTCACACCTACTACTCCCTCCCAGCCCTGACAGACACAGGGGGATGAAGACTGGTGGAGACCAGCATGGGGGACCTTGTCACTTACTCTATCCAGGAGGAAGGAAATGATTAGCTAGCTTGGTGGTGAGAAGACTTCTTGATACAGAGTTAAGAGACCTAGAACAAGCTCCCAAAGGGAAAACCTGAATGTCATCATGGTATAGATGAAATGGTCTCTTTAGTTTGCTTACAGTGGTTTTGTGTTGGGGAAGTATATGTGTTTCCCAATATAAAAGTAGATGCTAAATGCACTGTGCAGTCTAGCACAGCTCTCTTGAGGTCCAGGAGCCAAAATCTCAGCATCAGGTGTGATCTCAGATTCCTCAGTTCCCCAGCCATGTGTTCTTGACTCATCATATACTTCAGACTGTTTCCTCATCTGTGAAATGGAATAAATAGCAAAAGGGAGGATGTTAAGGGAACAAATACATTATGTGTAAACTAATAATCATTTCCCCCATCTGTAAATCCAAACTATCTGTAACAGTCCTGTCCCTGATGCCCTTATTTTAATCTTTAGTCACAGAGAGCCTCCGAGAGTCTTAAAAGCACACAGCATGCTGGATACAGATGAGATGAGAGAAGGACGGAGGTGAAGGGATGGAGGAGCCAAGAACAGTTCCCGGGTTTCTTCCTTCAGCAACATTGTGAGAATTAGTACCACTGATCAAGGTGAAGAATAGAATTAGTAATTCTGGGTCAGGAAGCTTGAGATTTCTCTAAGAAATCCAAGAGAAAGGCTGGTGTGATGATGTAGCAGATAAAAGTACTTGCCACCAAACTTGATGACCACAAGTTGGCTTCTGGTTTCCAAATGTATGTTCAAACACACACACACACACACACACACACACACACACACACACACGCACACACACGCACGCACATGCACACACACGCACACACACAAATACACACACCATCACCACTATCATCATTGTAATAGTAAAAAATTAAAAATAAACAATTCTAAGAGAAGACAACGATCACTATCAAGGGTATATAGAGACAGTAAGAGAAGTGTCACTGTTTTGAAAGTAGGAATCTCACATCTTCAAAGTTTTAAGGCTTAGCTTTTGAATAGCTTTTGGGTAGCTATTGAATCAACATCCATTGATTCCAAACATTTAAGAGGGAAGTAATGCATAAAAGTTATAGCTAGAATGTGTAGTGGAGAATGGCACTATCCAGGCACACAGAAACATGGCTCATGGGCCAGCCACCCTCGGCTAAAAAGAGCCACAAGACATGTGTCATAGAAAAGGAAAGGGCTCAGCCAGCCCTGGGGCCAACTCTGATGACTCTCCAGGGGAAACTATACCTCTTTCTTAGACAAGTCCTTTGGCCTTCTAGATTTTTGTTTCCTGGAAATTTAGGTTGATAAAATAAGATATGAACTAGAATAATAATTTACCTTTTCTTCTTCCATATTCTGGTTGTCAACTGAAAAAATTAATATTGATTAAAAAGTTCAAGAAAGTAGCCAAACATCAGATTAAAAAACAGTATTTTTCCCTTGTCCATGTAAAAATACCAATTAGTAGCACATATTAAAGAAAAATACTCAATTCATCATGAGCCAAGACACATTCCTAAAATAATCGACATGGGAAATGGGTTGGAAGAAAATAAAGAAAAGCTGCAAAACTCTAATGAGAAATATGAATTAAGATGTGACTAAATGGAGACGCAGATTGTGTTCCTGTCTGAGAATTACCCTAGGTATTTTAAGGCTGCCAATTCTTCCAAATTAGTACATAGGACTACGAAAATGCCAATCAAAATTATAATGGAGTATATTTTCAGAACTTAGTGAAGTCATTCAGAAGCTTATCCTTGAAGACTATGTATCTGAGAATAATTAGTCAGTGGTACAGAAGGGTGAGAGGGCACAAGGACAGCTTTCAGTCCCAAGTGACCTCAGAGGGGTCGGGAGGAGCTAAAACCCTCTCTCTCTACTACAAGCACACTGCTGCCTCCAGAGGCACTCACTGTCAACCACCTACTCTGATAGGAGCCTGGGGCTACTTTTAGATGTTCTGTTTAACTGTGCCACCATCCTCTCCATTATATCGGATACTTCCAGTTAAGTCCTGTTTTTTATAATTATTTCTTTTTGATAACTGGTTGATTATTTTACTAGAACATTTATCACCCGCTTCATACTTATCTTCCTACTGTTCAGGACAGTATCTAAGACAATAAAATTATGTCATTATTTTCTGTGAGTAAAAACCTAATATCCTTTTGCCCAGGACTTCAATCAGCCAATATTTATTATGTACCGAACCCCACCCATTGATAAGAGTTGTTAAATCTGATAGCAGCTTTCCTTCTAGTGCTTCTGATTATCTAAGATAAATTTTTGACCACTTCAAACCTCTTCTGTTGGTGTCCAACTTGATCCCTCTGGAGACCAGATTCTCAGTACTCAGTGTGTTGGACAGGCTGTGGCTTAAGAGAGACACACTCATATTTTATTGTTATTGTTGTTGTTTATAGAAGGCCACACATGTTTGAATTTTTGAAACAATTAAAAATATTCTCATTTTTTTTGTGGCTAGAAATCTGGGATTATTCCCCTAACAACTTCATTCTTTTGCTTTGATACAAGATGAAGATGCTGCCGGAGTTTCTTTAGGTTATTCAAAGGCAGTCAATTTTAAGACCAGAATGGATAGTTATTGATTGATGTTCACTTTCAAAATCATTCCGAAATCCTAGCACTGCATTGTCTATCTGTGAACTCAAAATGCTGTTGAATGAACCTCAATTAACTGAAAAAATAGCCTGGCTGTCTTCGCTTTTGTGCTCCGCTCACTAGTGAACTGGTAATTCACATACATCTTGAGTTGTAATTCTCTAGACAAAATGACCCTCGAACAAAATAACAAATGCAACTAATTGTTCATATTTATGCAGCAGACATTGTATTGAGTATTGAGATTTAAAATTAAAGAAGACTAGGATAGCTCTGTTTATATAGTGGACTATCTTTACTACAACAGCTAACGCAGGATCTGAATGCTTGGAATCACAGGCCTTCCTTGTCAATCTGTTTAAAGGTCTTTTCATCCACATGATCATCACAGCCCTACTGGAATTAGTTACTCTCTGCCTCCATGACCTTACCTTCTGACACACTCTTTATCCGTGCTATTCCCTCCGCACTAATCTCCTAGCCTTTTGCTTTAGATGTATGTGTGTATAACTATATACTTTATCTGGAGGTGTATTCTTCACCTTCCTAAAGGACTTCTTTTCTTACATCTTGCTTTAATTTCTCCTTGGAATATTCCTGACAATCATTTCAATTAGAATCACAATAGTCAACTCCTATTCTTTATTCTTATTTAAATTTAGCTAGTGCTAGTAACTAGGTAAAATTATGTTATATATTTCTTTGTTTAACATCTTTCCCAGCTCCTGTATACTGTAAACTTTATGAGTTTACTTGAATTTTCCAAAACTATATCTTCAGTGCTTAATAAATTAGGTGCTAAATAAATATTTTGAAATGAATAGATAAGTGAATAAATGAATTTTTTAAAAGATTTATTTATTTATTATTTATTCAATGTTCTGCCTGCATGTACACCTCCACACCAGATCTCATTATAGATGGTTATAAGCCACCATGTGGTTGCTGGGAATTGAACTCAGGACCTTTGGAAGAGCAGATGGTGCTCTTAACCTCTGAGCCACCTCTCCAGGCTGAATAAATGAATTTTTGACCTTAGCTTCTGGTGACCTTCTAGTATAGAAAGACACATAGATAATCATCTCATTTAAAATTACAACTATGTTAGATGAATATCATTGTCTGACCTCAAGAAATTAAGAAATAGGCTCAGGATGTATCAGCTCATAAAATGGTTAAACCCATAATTCTTTCCCCAATTGAAATTCTTAATTCTTCCACTCATGGTAAATGTATCCATTTTTGTCTGAATAAAAGATCAATCTTTCAAATAACATAGGCAGAATATACTTTTTCTCATATGAATTTTCTATTTATTTGATTGGCACACAAGTTTTAGCAGGTGCTCATACATACACATTTTATACCATACACCAGATGCAACCTTGTGCACACAAAACATAAAAAAAACCATCACGTCTTAGGGAAACACATCAAGAGTCATCCTGTAACTTGAGATGGTAAAAATGTAGAAGTGCTCTGAAGATTCCCCATAGGAGGGAGCGATAAGGTCAATACTAACATGTTGGTGACAATAGGTCCCAATTTATAATTTGGTAGAACATGTATAGTATAAAATTAAATGCAAGAATTATACTTCTGGGCTACGGAAGTGCAGCTTGTGTCAGACCGAGACTCTCACAGAACTCAATTACATATAATTTCAAGATAAAGTATTAAAAGGCACCAGCTGTTTGATGGAAGACCAACTAAGGCATCCAGCACATGATGGATAAGATCTCAAAGAGAAGCGCAGAGCTGAGGTAAACTGTGTATGTCGGTTACTGTTTCCTCTTCTATTTGTAATGAGCCGTCATAGAAGAATACCTCTGACAGTATCAATCGGCTGAAGGAGCACAATTGAAGTCCAGGACCAATGATACAGCCAGTAGTTAGAGCAAAGAGTCTAGTAACATAGCAAATGGAAATGCGCACAATATTTGAGCACAGCTTCTTTTGGAGACATTGTCAATGCCAAAGTAGAAGTTTAAAATAGTTTGTGAAGAGCTAGAAAGCTAAGCATAGATTCCCTTGGTCTCATAAGATGAATAAAATAAAAATTAAATTTAAATGATGGCTTCCCGGTAAACCAACAGTTCCAAGTTTTGCTACTTTCTGATTGGCTGAGAGGAAGGTTGGTCAGTTCTGGAGGAAAATGAAACCATCGATTGCCTCTACATTTTTTCAAACTAAGTACCCAGTATTTTAATCTAAAATTACTACATGTACCAGTACACAGTGTCAAACTACTAAAAAGAAAGGCCTGACAAAATGTTTTAAAAAGTGATACAGCAATAGGAGTTACCAAGTGCAAACATTAAAATAAATACGGTTACAATGTTCAGATAATAGATTTAAAAGAGAAGAATTTGAAAATTCAAAGACTGAAAATCAAATAAGATTATTTTAATAAAGTTATAATACAAAAGAAGAGAGATAAAAAAGGAAGAGAGATGAGTAAAACAACACAGAATGATTAAACAAAAAATAGGAAAATCACAAAACACATAGGAGATATTTAAAAAATTAATACACATGCAAATGTAATTCCCAAAGAAGAGAATAGAAAAAATGAGAAGCAACATTTGAAGATATTTGCTGAGAAGTTTCCCAATCTGATCAATGACACAGCATCAAAGAGTCAAAGAGGTCTATTATCTTTAACTAATATAAATACAAAATTATACTTATATATCATAGAAATGGTTAAAAATTAAAGACAAACACAAAATGGAAAGCAAGCAATGAAAATATATTACCCTCAGAGGTGCAACATGGCTTACAGCTGACTCCTCAATTGAAAGATGAAATCAGAAGACATTAGGACAAAAATGTTTCAAGGGCTAAAAGATAATTACCAATTCCAAAGGCTGTAACCATTAAATTTATGCCTCAAAGTTTTGGCAAAATAAAGATACTTTAATATAAAAAATATTTGGCAGAACTCATTGTCAGCCAAATGGTGCTAAAAGAAATACCACAGAGTTGCTGAAGCAATAGAAAAAACAAGTTCTAGATTGAGGCTGATACTTTAGGAAGGGTGAAGAGAAATATGTATTAACAGGCTGATGGTAGCATCGAAAGACAGGAAAGGAAATTTGATCTTTACCTGGCTCATTAATCAATAAAAGTTCATTTAAGGGAAATGAAAGAGGGAGTGATGAAAGTAAAACTCAACAAATGAAAGTACACTTTTAAAGAGATGAAAATCTGAATAATTTTAAATATAGTTATTGTGCTATGAAGCAAAACAAGACAAAAGAAAAAACAAAAGAGAGACTAGAAGGTAATAGAAATCAGTATTTTCAAACCCCATCATGTCAGTAGTTACCATAAATAGATATAGAAAATATTTTCATTAAAAACTTGTTTATCAGAGGGAATAGAAAAAACTAAATATATTAAATGTTGTTTATAAGAACATATATATATATATATATATATATATATATATATATATATATATATATATATATACATACTATGGAAAGAGACTATATATATGTGTGTGTTTACTATATATGTATCATATATATATATCTGTATATAAAACTCAAAAGCCTGATGCACCTATGCTATATTAAAAAGCATCTTTGAAAACAATAATTTTTAGAAGAATTTAGTAAGACATACTGTGAACCTAAATGTTTATACACTTAAAGTCAGGGAGAGAAATATATAACCAACAAATAAAAAGATATAGAGACATCCAAATTGTGAAGATTTTAGCACATATTTATTATTAACTGATAAAAACAAAAAGAAAAAAAAAACACCTAAGCCCAGGGGAATTTACACATGAATTTCTTTAATTAAGCAAAGAAACAAAGAAAACTTCCAAAGAACATATAAATATAATCTTGTTTTTTTAAGGCTGGTGCATTTATTATATAAAACTCTGACAAGAATATTGTAATAAAATAAAACTATAGGCTAACATTTCTCATAATAGAAAAAACAGAATTTTGACATAGAGATGCATGGGAGAGTGCCACATGGTGATCCCTTTAGTAAAAGCATCCCACTTTGCCATACTTTGGTATGACATTCCCAGGGAAGCTAGTATACCAGGTTAGAAGTTAAATTGTAAGAATGTTACAATTAAAATCCTGTTTAAGAACCCAATATCAAGTATTAGTTAAGTTGAAAAAGAACAAATTAGTCTCAGCCAAATAGTGAATATACAGGTGGTAAACTTTAAACCCCTACCCAGATCTAGCCAATAGACAGAACATTCTCCACAGTTGAGTGGAGAGTGGGATATGACTTTCACACGAACTCTGGTGCCTCATATTTGACCACATCCCCTGGAGGGGGAGACCTGGTGGCACTCAGAGGAAGGATAGCAGGTTACCAAGAAGAGACTTGATACCCTATGAGCATATACAGGGGGAGGTAATCCCTCTTAGGAACAGTCATAGGGGAGGGGAATAGGGTGAAAGTAGGAGGGAGGGAGGAATGGGAGGATAGAAGGGATGGGATAACAATTGAGATGTAACAAGAATACATTAATAAAAACTTTAAAAAAATTCTCATGCTGCTTTGTGTGGCACTGAGTAAAGGATAAATTAATAGGGCTGGAGAGATGGCTCATTCCTTACAAGTACCTGTTGTTCCTTTGTAGAACCCTGGTTTAGTTCCCATAACTCACATGCTGGCTCACAACTGACTTTAAGTCCAGTTCCAGGGAATCCTGTGACCTTGCCTGGCTTCCAAGGACATTGTACAGACATGGTGTACATACATGCATACAGACAAAATGCCTATGCATATAAAAATAGTGAATACATCTCTTTTAAAAAAGAATTAAAATAATTTATTTGTAAAAATATCTCTTAAAACTGAAATATCATATTGTATGACACTCCATTTCCAACAGGCATGTTTGATAGTCACCAAAATGTTTGTAAACAAAAAGTATGATTTCCTTTTTTCTTTCTCCCTTCCTTTCTCCCTCCCTCCCTCCCTCCCTCCTTCCCTCCCTCCCTCCCTCCTTCCCTCCCTCCCTCCCTCCCTCCTTCTCTCTCTCTCTTTCCAGCCCATCATCTCTCCTCTTTCTCCTCCCTCTCTTTCTCTCTGTCTCTGTCTCTCTCTCTGTCGCTCTCTCTCTGTCTCATGTGTGTGTGTGTGTGTGTTGTGTACTATGTGCATGGTGTGTATGCACATTTGGATATGTTTAAGTACATGTGTCTGTGTGTTCTCACAAAAGTCAGGCTTTCTCCACTGTGACAAAGTCTCTCACTGAATCTGGAGCTAGGCTGGTGGCCAGCAAGCCCTGATGATCCTTTTATCTCTGCCTCTCACACGTCCAGGTGCAGGTGCCAATGGAGCCACACCCAAGGTTTCACATGAGTGCTGGAGATCTAACCTGGTGTCATGTTTGTGTAGCACGTGCTCTTACCTGATGAGCCATCTCCCCAGCCTCTCAAAGTACTTAACAGCATCAACATAGAAAACACACAAATGTCCTGAACAATTCCATGGGTAAGTAATTTTTTATTGTGATTACATAGCAAGGAGAATGAACAATGTGAACTATACATAGGAGAATCTCACAAGTGTGGCAGCAAAATAAGAAAGATCCTACATAATAAAATCTATTTGATTCTATTTATATAAATTTCAAATGCTGGAAAGCTTGAGTGAGCACATAACATTTGTGTTTGTTACACTTCACTAAAAACTTCAAAAATTAATTGTGCACAATGAATTTTACCACATATATGTAAAGCACACCCTGAGAACACCCAGACAATGAAAGCTAGACTGTGGCCCTCTGTGGGTTGTGAGTATACATGACTTCTTGGTTCCCACATTATTGTGACTTTTGTCTAGTTGCCTGTAATGATTGAGCTTTAGTTGTAGGTGAAGCAATGGGGCCCCACAGTAATTAATTCTGGAGCAGGGTGGTAGACTGACCATTGATGGACAATGGTCTTTTCTAAACATTGCAGCTGTGTTGTAACATCTTAGGTATTGCGTTAAAAGAGCTGAGTTTGCAGTGTGCTTCCATCTGCAACTGAGGACTAATGCAAGTGTTGTGTTGTTGAGTAGAAACCAAAACAACCAACCACCAAGACAAACAAAAAACTGACCAAAGACCAGGCCTTGTTGCTTCTAGCTTCTCTGCGTCTCTACTTTTGCCATACTGGCAATCTTCTCAAAGATGAAAGAGCATCTTTTATTGACTAAGGCCTACTTGTAGTAATAGGGTAGACATTGAGTGGGGACACTATGTCCTGAGCCTAAACCCATGAGATCTATGCAGACAGTGGATTTGGACATTCTCTGTCACCTCTACTTAAGGGTCACTGTCTGTGCTGTCACAGCCTTTCAAAGGGTCCCTCTCACCAACACCACATCTTGCTAGGACCTCATCAACAACCATAGGAGGAGGTGCCTGTCTCCTCACCAACACAGTGGCACAAAGAAAAGGCACAGGCTTCAGAGGAAACCACACCCACTTTTAGTGGTTGCTTGTTCTGTGCTGTGACACCCTCAGCTTCCTCCGAGCCCTTAGAGACCTGTTGTCTGCTTACTTCAACTTAATTTAATCTAGCAAACATTAATGGAAGCTATTGAATATGTTATAAATTGTTTTCAGATCATAGATACAAACTATGGAGTTATATTCCAATATAGTCACAGTGTATAAACAAATAGATGTCACACCCTCCTCAATTGCTGTTTGTTGGGTGGGTGATTTGAGAATCAATGGCATTTGTTTAAGAGTAAGATACAATCAACAGATATAGTAAATGTTCTATTAGCTCTATCTTCCTATCTTTTCTCTCCTACGGATCAGTCCTAGGCAATGTGCTTTGGGCAACTACAGTTCTGTGCACCAACTCACGCAATGGGAAAGCAAGATTCCGACAATAGTGCTAGGGATACATAAGTTACACTGCAGTAACAAAAACTCTCATGCTTGAGTGGATTTGGTTTTGCAAGGATTCCATTCCAGGTACTTCGTTTGGTTGGCTTTGCAATGAACTACCCAAAGCCTTCATTCTGCTCTCCTTAGGGCTTGTCAAGGACAACTGGTCTCTCTCCAGTCAGCATCATTGGAGCCAGTTCTATGACTGAAGACAGCATCATGTTGAGGCTGCCTTGCGCATGTGCTGGTGGTTTTTACTTCCTGGCTCAGAGACCATAGGGACATATCTCAAGAGGGACACATAGAAGCTGTATTCTATTTGATGACTTAGACGCAGAAGTCAGCTATGCCAGAAAGAGTGTCCCATCTTCAAAGAGAAGAAACAAGGATGGTACCCTGCACCTACTACTTCTCAATGGAAGAGGACATAAAAAACAATGCACTGTCATCACTATCATTAGGACAATCTGTCACTGGTTTTAAACAATATAGGTTTAGTTTTTGTCCCCACAACAAGGTTACTTTAAGTCATCATGTGACAAGTCATCGTAGCTATGTGGGAATCCAGTCCAATGGCGGCTTTATCTCAACAAACATCATTAAAACCAATAGGCAAGACATTTGGATGCAGTGCATCTTGGAAGGCTTCCCCCCCAAAGTGACACAGTATAGCACAAAAATGCCACAAGGCTGAGACTTCAGGGAAAGGAAGGCAGCTCTGTCCCCAGAAGGAAGGACCTGATTGGTTATAAGCAGTCCTAGTAACTGGGATATCAACCAGCTGGCTTCTTCTTCTTCTTCTTCTTCTTCTTCTTCTTCTTCTTCTTCTTCTTCTTCTTCTTCTTCTTCTTCTTCTTCTCCTTCTCCTCCTTCTCCTCCTCCTTCTCCTCTCTCTCTTCCTCCTCTTTCTCCTTCTCCTCCTCCTCCTTCTTCTTTTTCTTCAGTAACATGAAGAACACAAGATGTTTAATGTCATCCTAAATGACTTGACATACTTAACACATAACTGTCATTTACAAAATGATCAGATAGTTTTATAACCTTTCTAGGCCTTTGTAACCCCTCAGATGAGTCCTTGTGGTCCTCTCTTCTGCAGAGGTCAGAGCCAGAAGCGTAAGACAAGGAGTTGCTAGATTTCTCAAGCCTGAGTCATAAAGCTTTGTCATATCAATGAGACTCAGAAAATATCTGCCCCATAGGGAGTGAGTCCCCACACAGAAACCTGGGGGAAAACAGAAATTGTCTTGGTCTTGCCTCTTTAATTTCCATTATTTCCACTGTCTTGAGGCACTTATTTAGAGGCAGTTGGATATCAAGTACTGGCTACTTAAAGAACCCCCACTCCCCAACATCCTTAACAGGAAGCCGACTTAGCCTCGGACAATAGAGCAAGAAGCTTCAAAAGGTTCGCACATGCAAAGACCGATGAGCCCCGAAGATGTCTCTCCAGGAACGTCATCATGCCTTTCTACTTACAAAGTGATGTTTCTGCTCCAGTGATTTCTCTTCCCTGTCTCTTGTCTGCTCTACTTTAATGTTCTTGTCCCTGAAAAGCTTGGCCACTCTAAAGTTCTGAGGGTCTTAGCATGTTTCCTAAGGTTTCTGGGGAGAATTTCTCATGCAGGCAAATGCAAGTGAAGCCATACAAGGTTGTGCAGAAAGACACGTAAATTCTGGAGCTTGGATTCCAGCAGAGGAGACAGTGAAACATCGTCTCCTGCTTTCCTTGTCTCCAGTTCCCAGAGTTTCAGTGATAAGCCCCCCCCCCACTGTTTTCTCTCTGTCTCTCCTGTCTTCTTTCTTGACAGTCATTGCTAAGATGTGGGATATCTAAGGAAAGGCCAGAAGGGGAACCAGATTGTTCATCTTACTTGTTTATGTAAAGGAGTCATCTTTTGAGCAGGCTATTATGTTCATAATCATTCAAAAATTTTAACCCATGTCTACTTACATATGGCAAATGACTCTTCTTATTCTTAAATTTACTGTATACTTTGAAATAACTCCCATCAAGTGAAAATTATCATTTTTTGAAAAATTGGGGAGTTCATCAGTGCATTTCTTTTAGCTGAGGGGACAATTTTATCCTTTAGTAAAATATGTAGTCTCTACCAACATTTAAATCTGCCTTTTCCCACCTTATCCAGGTGGGCAAACATCCTTTATTATTTTTTTAATCAATGCTTTCAAATTGTATTAAAATAAAATTTATTTTCAGTTTTGCTAAGCCATAATTTCTGTGATGAGAATTTGTATAAAGCCTTCTTTATTTCTAAGATAAATTTTGTAGTTTCTCTTTATTGGCAGACTAGATTTTTCAAAGATGTCTCCATGATGTTGTTATTAAAAAACAAAACCCCTAAAATTCCAGAGCTTTGGTCTTTAAATGCTTTAAAATATTTTCTAATGTTAGTGTTTTCTAATATTTTTATCTATCCGTGACCATTTTCAGTTCTTTCAGTTAAAGAATATCTTTGAGTCTTTTCATTTTTAAGGGAAAAAAAGACATTTAGTACTTCATGTTTTTTTTTAAGGATGGCTTTAGCTGCCCTTCTCAAGTTATTGCTTGGATAGTCTTGTTTTCAAATACTGTTAAAATGGCTCCTACTTGGTCAAGTGTATCATTTCCTCAATAATAATTTTCTTAACAAGCATACTTAAATTCCAGTCTTAGGGAAAATTTGAAACTTATGTTTGAATAATCATTTCTAGTTGTGTGGCACTGTGGACAGGAAACGTGGCTTATGTCAGTAGATGCCACTGGAGTCTACATTCTTACACCTGTTCTTGGGTCTCATCTCATGATTATATCTTCTTGTTCCATCAGGCTTCCAAAGCACTGAGTTGTCTTTTGGTGTGCAGCACAACAAAGTGCTCTGGATGTGTGTGACCAACTCTCAAGGTACACATACATTGTCTTCAATAGTTACAGTCTTCTAGGTCCTGTGTGGTGGAGAGAGATAACAGCTTCCTCACATTGTCCCCTGACCTCCTTCCCCAGTCCATCAATACATAAATGCATAAGTGGGAAAAAAGGCAACCCTTCTGATTTGTCTTCTTCCTTACATAATATTTTGAGGAGGAAAAACAATGGAGAACAAGCCAACAATAATTTCACATTTTTCTACTTTTTTCTTTTGCATTTCCCCTGCTGTCTTCATGAAACCAGGTTTTACCTTGATGTTAATACATTAGATTTTTTATTTTTGGAAATTTCTGGCATGAGTACAATGAAACACATCCATATTTACCCTCATCTCCCTCCTCTGACACACTGCATGTCTAATCTATCCCCTTCCTACTTCATGGAGTGTGTGTGTGTGTGTGTGTGTGTGTGTGTGTGTGTGTGTGTGTGTGTGTATGTACTATTCTTTTCTTTCTTTGAGTCACCTATGGGAGTGCCATGGGGCCATACCCTGGAGCATGGAGTACACTTTAACTTGTCACATGACAGAGCAGCATGTTTGTTAAAGGAACAGGTATATTTTCCTCTATATTCTGAGATTCTCTGTCTTTAATTGAGGCAGCCTAGCCAGTTTATGCACTACTGAAATGTTTATGTCTCCTTTGATGCTGGCTTTGGTCTTGCTGCTCTTTCTGACTATTTGAGGCTCGTTTTATATCTCCTAAATTTGAACTTTACATCTTTTGTTTTACATTTTCCTGAAAAATTTCCCAAGAAACTAAATGCCATCTGAAATATGAAGGATGAGTTGGTTAATACCAAGATGGGCCATGAAGTGGAACAATTCTTCCATGTGGACCAGTAGAAAGGACCAGTTCTAGAAGGAAGGCTTTTGGAATCTTAAACATAAACCAACATCAACATTAAAAGGAAAAGGTAAGCAACAAAAGACACCATGGCAGTAGTCAAGAGAGCTAAGACGACCCTGGTGTGAAGTTAGTTTTACAGGGGTCAACACCGATCAACTCCTGTCTCTTTAAATCTCAAAGTTAGAAATGAATCTATAGAGATTCCTAGTCCTCCACAGCAAAGCAGTTGAGAGGAAGAATCAATTCAAAGCATCCTTCCCACTTCCCACTTCTCCATCTTAAAATATAATTTGGGCTTTGGCATAGCTGACTGTGTTTATTATTCATTTGTGTACAGCATTTCTCCCATGTCAAGAATTTCAATTGGCATTCATATTCAGACTTGAAACAATGATTTCAACAATCCATTTGGATGAGACACTGACTTCTCCTCTCATGTCTACTTGCTCTCCTGCTCCCCTGCCCTTTGCCACACATTCTGCGCTGTAGTCTACCTGGAAGGTCTGAATGCTACTTGCTTCTGTTAAGCCTCAGTGTTTACTTACACACTGGGGCCCACAGCTCCCTTTTCTACAGCCTCTGTAAGACTGTTTCTTTATCTTTTCACATTGAGGATTATGCAGAAATCTCTGGTGCTGTGACTCCATTTATTCTCTTTTGTGTGCACTTTTGATGCTCATAAAACTTTTCTTAGCCTATTCAGACGTTTAAGTATTTCCAGGAAGTGTTTGAGACATAGCTATTTTTGTTGGCCTCTTTGTTTTGTTTTATTTTTGTTTTTCCTTCTTTCGCACACCATTGACAGGACCTGTAAGTCCCTAGGACAGTAAGCCCAGTGCCCTTCCTCTTCCTTTTTCCTCTCCACCATCATAAGACACTTCCTCTTCCTTGTTCCCTAAGAATTCAAGGTTCTAAAAGTTTGGAGTACAAAATAATAAACATATGTTGTTTGGTGTTTCAGACACCAAGCCTAGTGCTGTGCATGAATTACCCCTTCTAATTTCTTCTTCTTGGCTACGCTCTAAGGAAGGTTCTAGAAATAGCTCATTTTGTAGGTGGTGCAAACAAAGCTTAGAAAAGTCATAACTTGACTGTATGGGGTTCCCTTTGCTGGGCACATGTGCTTAACTTCTATGTGACCTCACTTTTATATCCCTGAGATAAGCAGCAGCTTCTGCAATGGACATGGTGTGTCTGCTATTCCTCCCACAGCATCCACAGACAGTTCCTTTACTTAATCAAGATCCAAACGCCCTTGGATGAAGAAAGATCTACCAGGTTCTAGAAATAGTCTTTCTGTCAACTTATTTTCCATCATCATCAATTAAGTCGGTGATGATGTGGAAGTGTCTTTATATATTATGTATTTGCAAGGTTTTAGTAGAAATTTGGGACAGACTGGGTCAGGACTGGTAGCTGCTTCTTAGTTTTTCCAGAGGCTTGAATTTATTTTTTGACCCTCCCAGCTCTTAGAGGACAAGGTGTCCTTTTTAAGCTTTCCCCAAAGCCTTAGCGAAGCCTCCTTACTATGAGCTCCCCCAGTGTTCCAACACAGCTGCTCTGCCCTGCTCTTCATCAAAGTGGGCTCACTTTCATGCTGATGGTCTTCTTGCTCCCAGTTAAGGCTGACGTCAGTCGGTTGATTCCCTTCACTTCTGAGATGATGTTTCCACAGAAACGTACACATAACTGCAGCACACTGGATGCTTTATTCTGAAGAGTTTTCAGATGACACAAGGAACATTCTGACACTTGCAAGGCTTGGCCAGCTTGTACCTTTTGCAAGGAACAGTCTCAGCTTTCTCCCTCTGGCCAGGTGGTTGGTTTTCGGGTTCTATGTCAGTATCCTCTTAGTCTCACTTCTTTGTCTGTCATTGCACAATGTTTTAGACTCTAAATTACTTTCTCATTTAACACCATTTAGATGAACCCCACTATCTAATTTCTCCTATTTTAGAAGCCTTTTTTAATAGATACAGTTGACCGGCAATTGCTATTTTTCATCCTGAGCACCATCCGGTCAAGTCATTCTGATACTAAAGCGCCTTACTTAACAGTTCGGTGCTTTTTTTCTTCCCTTTACTGAACCTGTCCTGCACCCATTGGCTTACACATATGGGGTGGGATGGCGTGATTTGCTCGTGAATGTACCTTCGAGGCCCCCTGAGACTTTCCCTGTTCTTGCTTTGTTCCTCATATTATCTGCACTTGCAGTTTTATCTGGGGTTTTTCTCCCTCTCTCTAAAAATCAGCAGCTCAGGCCAGGAATTCTCTTGCCAAACACATTCTTTCCAGTCTCTGTGAAATTCCTCCAGGCCCATAGGAATCTCCCTTCAACCCACTCCTTTGGAGTAGTACGCCCCTTTGAAGCTTGGAAAACAAATTGCTGAATAAGCTCCTTGGTGCTCCCAAGGTGAGATCATATGCAAGGATCTCCTGTTACTCATGACCTTGATCTTACCCAGAAAACATTTACTCTAGGCCTTTAAGTTAAGGAGCACCACCCACCCCCCATATACGTCATTTTTCTTTGGAATGAAGAAGGAAGCAGCTGCCTTACACCACTAAAAACAGAGTGAAAAAAACTATGATCCAAAGACAAGGAAAGCTGCATTCTCATGTGTCCTGTAGCTCTGGACTCCTCAACAAAGCCAACTGTTCCATTGTTTCATCTTCTGTCTTACCCATCGAACAGCGCCATTATTATATAAATGCTGATAAGTGTGGATAAAATTTCCTATTGCACGTTCATATTTCCACAAAGGCTTTTTATGAAATTTTGAAATCCAATAAATCGATGTGCATTAAACATCTGTCCCGGTCTTGTCTCGTTTACCAAAGCTTTAACTTTTCTACGTTCACTCTTTGAAGGGGAGCAGCTGTCTTTCCTTGGTGCTTGTTTCCTGAGACGCTTTTTCAGACATCAAATTACACGAGCAATGGTGTTTATTAAAAGTATCCCCAATTTACTTTTCTGACTCTGTTGAATAATTTGATTCCATTATTACCCATAATGCTCTAGTCACTGTCTCAGGATTGTCTACAGCCACTAACCCAGTTGTCAGTTTAATATGAGACAGTGGTGTAGCATGGGTGTATGCACAGCTGTACGGTGTTCTTTTCTGTCTAGAGCAATGGTTCTCAACCTCCCTAGTCATGTAATCCTTTAATGCAGTTCCTTATGTTGGGACCCCCAACCATACAATTATTTTATTGCTACTTCATAACTGTAATTTCGTTACTGTTATTAATTATAATGTAAATACCTGCTATGCAGGATATCTGATATGTGACTCTGTAAGGGTCATGGCCCATATGTTTAGAAACACTGGGCTAGAGACTAGAAAGGATTCTCTGACAACCCTGTGCCAAGACAAAAAGTTTTAAATGCCACTATACACAGTCAGTGGATATCTGCACACAGAAACTACGGGAGTGGAAAAATCATGCAATATCCTAAAGAGTAATCTATCAAGATATATAGCCATACCAATAAGCCTTGGAGAGGGTTAACTCAGAAACTGTTTAATATTTTAAAGTACTAAAATATTTTAAACGAAAAGTAGTTAACAAAAGGAATGACAGCTTCATTTGGGGATATAACATATTGTGGCAGGCAGGATTTGAAACACACTCAATCAGGGTTTCATGGCCTAATCTTCACAATAGTTGATGATAAAATGACGCTATCCTTTCTCTCTTTATTTTATACTCTCCAGAACAATTGATTTTAAGAAGAAGAGATTAGGTGGTGAGAGGTGTCTCAGAGATTAAGAGTACTTATTATCTTGCACAGGACCCAGATACAGTCCCCAGCATGCACACGGTGGCTCCCAACCACCTGAAACTTTAATTCCAGGGGATTTGACGCTGTCTCTGGCCTCTCCATGAGCACCCACACAAACATGGTGTGATTACATATGAGCAGGCTTAACATTCACTCACATAAAAAATGATCTAAAACAACTTTAGGGAAAAAGACAAGGTTATCCAGACAGTCATTTTAGAAATTGAAAAAATTTAAACTAATACATAAAAAATAAAATTTTACTTATTTGTAGAGACTATGAGGAGTTTCAGTGCATTTCTGCATTGCTTGGTGTTTAGGGATAACTATGCCTCTCTTCCTGAATACTACTCCTTCATGGCCAAACCATTCAAAACTCTTTCTTCTTGTTTACTAAAAGTACAGTGTACTTATCATTGACTTTTACAGTTTCCTTACTGTTCAGTTGCTGACACAATGGGCACCTACTATCTAACTAGAACTCAGTTTTTATTGGTCAACATCTCCCCATCTCTCCTTCTTTCCTAACCCCTCCCCTAGCCTTGGAACAACCATTCCACTGGTCTGTTCTATGGGACTGTTTATGTTTGCCACATATGAGGGAGATCACAGCATACTTGTCTTCCTGTACCTGGCCTATCTTGCTAGACGTGACATCCTCTAGCTAGCTCTGTCTATGTTCTCACAAATGATAGGCTCTCAGTCTTGTGGGCGAGCCCTATTCTACTATGAGGTGTGCTATGTTTCCTTACTTGTTTATTGGTTGGCAAACTCTTGGATTATTTTCATTTTGTGGCTTTTGCACATAGACCATGAGAATATGTGACTATAGATAACTCGTGACAAAAAAGAAAAAAACACTATGCCTTTTGGAAATTAGTTTTTTTCAATGAATCAAGGCCAGTCTGAAACACATAGAATTATTGATAATATTTAAAAAGCGATGACTTCCCATGTACAGCAGAGACTTATGAAATGTGTTCCAGTGCATACACACCATAGACTATGAGAAAGTTTTTCATTACACTTACATTATTTTAAAATTCACAGTGAACTGCGAAATGAGGAGAATAATATAACTTTTCAGGCACAATATAATCCTAATTATGAAGAAAATTTCAAAGCGAGTGTCTAAGAAGCAGAATGTTAGAGTAATAATAATAAGTTGCCAGTGTACAGAGAAGTTGTGGTTTATATTTTTCTTGTCTTTAACATTTTCTAAACTATTTAAAATGCCAGTCTATTATATCAGCAACAGCAAACTGAGGGGGGAAAGAACAGCAAAGGAAAGGCTCTCTGCTATCAAAATGCCAAAGCGCTCACATAGTATTTTCAGTAAATTCTTCTAGACTCACCCTGATGCCTCAATCCTTCCCCTGGTATGAACCTTTATTCCACTATATTAACCATAAGCATGTCTAGGTGCTCCTATTGGCGTAAGTCTCTTTAGGTAGATCAGTGTTGTCCTTCTCATTTTTAGATCCAACTCCAACTTTCACAGCATTTATTGTCATCTTTCACATAAAAATTTGTCCTCAGGTGCTTGTAGCTCACACCTTTAATCCCAGCACTTGGGAGGCAGGGGCAGGTGGATCTCTGTGAATTCGAGAAACCCTGTCTCAGAAAAACCAAAACCAACCAACCGAACAAAAATTAGTCCTTACTTTCATTCAGTCACCAGGTCCCTCATATGATTCTTATGTAGTACACAGTTCCCCAGGCATGATCAACTGGAGAAACAAGTATAAACGAGCTAGGATATTCTTTTTGAGAATCTTTATGAACATTTTAAAGAGTGCTGAGTAAGCCCCAGGACTAGTAATTAATTAGGTTCATTGTAAGAGTTCTGTTCTTAGAACGCCAATTTCCAACCCTTATAATTTGATGTTAATGTCTCCCAAACACCACGTGATCACTCTGTTCCTGTACTTTCTCCTCACAGCAGCGGCTTGACTTCTACTGTGAACCCCAGCAAGCCCTGGTCCTGCCCTGTCTATCCAAGACCACATCCCAGGCCTGCACTTCCATCCTCGTCTTCTCCAACAAGCCAAGCCTGTGGTGGCTTCATTGATACCGTTCCTTTATTCTTGGCTCTCCCTGGTTCTATTCTTTCAGAATCCCAGGAAAACCTCAAACCTTATCAGCAGACAGATCTTATCACTTCTGTCTCTAGATGACGCGTTGGCTTGGTCATCTCTAAGTGCAGAGTGTGTTCACAGTATTCCACACCACCGGCGAGTCTGAACTCCCAATTATATCTCTCCTCTCTTCTCTACTGAAGCCATTTTCTTGTTTATTTCTTCCTTCAAAACATTCCTATCTGAGAGTTTGCCACTTCAAAGAGGGTGGTCCATCATGCAAGGACTGTCTCCAACACTCATAAAGAAACAGAGGGAGCTCAGGAGGAGAGGAAGGTGGCAGGGACTGTCCCTTGGAAAGACAAGTCTCCCTTGCACGTTTTAAAAACTATCTTGCCTATTCATTTTGTTGTAACAGATAGATAGTTGTCAGAAATAATGGCCTCTCAGAAAACGTGGGATTTTTACATTGGTAGGAAGATTATACATAGCCTGCTTATACAATCCAAGACTACCTGCTCAGGAGATACCACCCACAGTAGGCTATGCCTACTCCCATCAATCATTGACCAAAATGATGCTCCCCAGACTTGTCCACAGCCAATCTAATGGCTGTAATTCCTCAGCTGAAGTTCTCTGTTCCTAGATGACCCTAGTTTGAGTCAAGTTAGCAACAACAAACCACCAGTTTTTGTTAGGGTGGAGGACCAGTTTGTCCTAACTCGAACTCTCATCACAACACCATACAATTTAACTCTATATTGACATTAATGTCCCTCTATGTTTCTGATTTGTGCTAGACTTCTTACTTTTTGAATGATCACATTAGAACATGATTGAAACAAGTTAAAATAAAAAATGTACATAGTATAATTTGTTTGACATAGTCTGGAAATGACAGAAATAAATCATAGCAAGATAAATTCAGAGAATTATTGTTTAAATGTGGTTGTCATTATCCCAGGCCTCCTGCAAAGGTCTATGCAGATGTGACAGATGTGAGGGAGGCTCACTCCTTGCTCTTGAGAAGTTCAATCTAGAGCAGTAGTTAGGAGTAAGCCTTCCAAGGTCAGATGGCTTAGCTGTAATTCGCTCTGTATTATTTGATACCTGTGAAGCCTGGGAACAGGCAAGGGGTCTTCTATTTGTAATTGTCAAATGAAAATGGTAAGATGGCACAAAGTAGTGAAATTAATTCTGGAAGAATTCTCTGACAGAGGACTTGATGGAGGTCTGTGAGAAAGAGAGATCAGTTTGAAACATCATTGCTGAGTGGGCAAACCCTGACTATGGCATGGCAGTAAAGAGGAGTAACCTGACCAACACCTGCTGAAGGCCTGTGGCTTTCAGCTGAATCTGGAGAGGTGAAGGAATTTGGTGAGTGAAGAACTCAGAAGAGAAATATTATAACCGAGACATATGGCTTTGCAAATGTTGACCCCATGGAAGCCCATTAGATGTGTATACAACCACCAAGTATGTAGAACCCTTGGGGCCACCTATCAGTTGTCATGTAGGGACTCTAAAACTGAGCATCTTGAAAGCCAGGCAAGAAGGATGAACTTCATCCTACAGGACTTGAGCACCATTAAAGGATTCCATGTGAAATACTATCTGACATTGAAAGTTGTTCTACAAGAAGGTGCCCGAGGAGAGCCATGCCTGGAAGGATGGCAAATTCCTTGGAATTTGTATTAGGTGTGTGCTTGTAGGGCCGATACCGCAGACTTAAATCAAGGTGATTCATCCAGAATTTTGCAAACATGCAATGTAGAAGAAAGTACATATTTATAGCTTTGTGCTTGACTGCTCACTGCTGTTGGCATTGCTTTCCAAATAGCAATGGGTGGGGGTGATGGTGAGGGGGGGACTCAAATTGTCCAACTACAGGTAAACGGGGTGGTGGGGGATGTACTAGAATAAATGAGAAATAAAAAGAGCCAGAATCAAGGCAACAGCACCAGAGAGACAAAGAAAAGAAGCAAAAGTCAAGCAGATGAACATCAGAATGGAATTATCACTATCATATTTTAACTGAGGAACTGTGGTACTTTCAAGTGTGTCTTTCCAAATCGACAAAACAGAACAGCATGGCTGTACTTGAGACAAATTTACTCCCAATGCCGCACATAGTTTTTTAAAAAAAGTTTCTAATACACCAGGAAATAGCTGACCAACATATTCTTTAAAGTCTCAGTTGTACATTTTCATTCATCTACTTACTGAGTGTTACCGAGCTTTATTACCGACTGAGAAATGTACTGAGTTCTGTTGATAACCAAATAAATAATATGCATTTCTTGGTCTTAAAGATGTTTGCAGCCCAACAGAATAAACAGATACTGGAAAAGAAAAACAGATAAGACTCATCAACTAGGAAATTTAAAAAGGATATGACTGTCATATTTAATATTCAAGAAACATATTTAAAATATTTTTAGATTTGTTTATTTTATTTCATGTGTATAACTGTTTTTCCTGTGCATATGTCTGTGCACTATGTACATTCTTAATTCTTGTGAAGGTCAAAACAGGGTATTGGATCCCATAGAATTGGAGTTATGGATGGTTGTGAGCCACTGTGTGGATGCTGAGAGTCAAACCCAGAACTCTACAGGAGCATCAAGTGCAGAAGCCACTGAGCCATTGCTCCAGCCTTATCAAAGAATATATTTTAAAGTTTAGTATTGTCTTTTCTTTTGCTAGTTCCTCTTCAGATTGGGGCTTTCCAAATCTGTCCATCTCTCTTCACATTTTCCAGGGTAAGTTTGTTTACTTCCACAGCTTTGTATAGGCTATTTATTTTGAGATCTCCAGAATTAAAGTTCCAGCCCTGATTTTTTATGAACCACAGATTTTCATGACCCAGTCAATTACTTAATATCTCTATTGTAAGGATTCATGAATATCCCAACTATGACATGTCCAAGGCTTAATTTTGGGAGTTAAAATTTCTATTTTCCCAAATGTTTTTCTCCTGGTGTTATCTTTGTAACCAAATGAAATCCTCTTCTATTCAGCTACAACAGAGCCCTTAACGTTGGACTCTCCTCCTTGAATTCTGAAACCCTCTCCTAACTTTATTCCTTTTTACTAGTCACACCCTACTTCAGCCACCATTACTTCTCATCAGAACCACTGAGGTAGCTCCCAAGATTTTCTCTACAAAGTTATTACTGTATGCTTCACAGTGATTTTCTACAAAATCAAGTTTTAAAATCACACACACACACACACACACACACACACACACACACACACACACAACTAACTATGCTAATCTGTATTAAAAATCCATACATAATTTTTCTTGCTTTTAGATATGCTATAAATTCAGTATGACTTTCATTGTCCTGCAAGACCCAAGACACGACTAACCAGCTCCGGTGTCTTTATGAGATGCTCTTACTTTCATAGTCTAATTGTAGAACTCTTTCAATTCCTCAAGTATACTCTGTCCTTGCATTCCTTTGGGACCTCATCCTTGTTCTTTCTATTTCCTGTTTGCTTTTTAATGCATACACTATCATTCTCCAAGGCAGTGTCTATTTCCTTGTGCATTCATTTCCTCTTCTCACAGGTTAGCAAGTGAGCTCCACACAGGAGGGACTTAGTTTACTGTGACACACTCAATATCCAGAGGCATCTCTGACACACCACATTCAGATAATGAACAGGCATTTAATGGTCACTTGGCCACTCATCAGACTGCTCATTTCATTACTTTTCTCTGTTGCACACCACCCACTTCTCTGTAACATGTGTCACAGTTACAGTTTGCCATTTACTTATGATGAGCACAGATAGTGGTTATGACTAAGAAGGATTCAGATGGGTACATGTGACATCCAATCACTTGACCATGTCTGTCTACCCCTCTGTTATCTTCTAACAACAGAAGCAGGAGCAGGTCGGGTAACAAGAATCATCCTCAGGTTGAGTTGAAATATAGTTCTATATCTATAGCACTCAGGTTTCAAGAAGCGGGACTTAGTATCTTGGGAGTCCCAGAGGATGGAGGAATGGGTATTGTCTTAGGAAAGGGGGAATCTAGTAGTGGTGTTAAAGGCTAGTGCTATCTGTAAGACATTAGTCTTTTTGTGCCATGGTAACTCCCTCTGCGTAACCAAACTAATACCTAGACCAGATTGGAAGCAGAATCCTGGAGTCCACCTATTTCTTAAACACTTTTCTATCCTCCATCCATCTACCCTTTCCACCCGTGATGCAAGAAACCCAAACTCAATATCCAGCATTCTACCTGACACTGAGCTAGACAAAGGATGCTGAAAGATAAGCAAAGCCAAATGCCGGAGCTTGAGGAGTCGGCCATTCGTTATTGGAATCATATAAACTGGTATCTCTAATCTAGTATTTTGATAACAAAACCAAATTCTGCAACTATTCATAAAGGTGAAATGGTTTGGTCTGATGTTTTAGACTCACTACCCTAGAGGGTACATAACAAATTAAAGGACACAGTTAAGATCTGAAGTGAAGTGGCACCTAGCTGTCCACTCTGTGTGCCCTTTGTTGTAATTTCAGTGTGTGCTTCTGTCTACATACAGAGTCATATATCCTGATATTTGAGCAGAGGCTTTAGAGAATCTGTCTACCTCTGATTTTAATCTAGAATCCCCCTGCCAAGTGCTAGCCAAGTGACCCTGTACACACACACACACACACACACACACACACACACACACACACACACACATGCCCATCATTGTACCACACAGCAGACAGCTCTCTGGGCATGCAGACATTGGCAATTGCCCGTGGTTTTATTTCCCCAGGTACCTAGTGTAACACAGCCACTGCCTGACAGATCTAATCACAGGCAGGGTCTCTTTCGCAGTCACCCCAGAGTAAAAGCTCAGCGTGTTCCCAAGGAAATGACTGAAACACACAAATCAATTGCCCTTTTCTTCCCTCTTTTTTTTTCTGACCCCATTTTGAATGCAAGTATGAGGTTTGATAACAGTACCAGGAAAGGAGGTGGGTTTCACACGTCCAGGGACGCATCAAAAGGAAAAAAGACGACACAAAGATAGAAACACTCAGCCTTGCACCAACCTCAAAGATTACCACAGCCTCTCCAGGGAATAGCCAGGAACCCTATCAAGCTCTCAAATGTCAGTGTCAGAATGGCAAAAACTTCCAACACTCACTCCGCACTGCCTGTAGACAAGGCTTTACATCACCGCCATCGTTCTTGCTGTCCCTTGCCCACGCAGTGAATACATGTCTCCAGATATCTGTTTATGCCCTCCTTGTACCTGAACCCAATATGCCAGGACAGCACATGGAGATTCAGCATCCTATCTATGAAGCTTTCCATGGATGATCTCCTCTAACATGTTCACACTAATCTAAATATAATTTCCATGTGACATTCATCTATGTGTGCCCCACATCTTAACTATTGATGCTTGTATATTAACGTAGCTGCTACACTGAGAGATTCATGTAGCATCGTTTAGGGCTCGGCACCCAGAAAACACTGGATTAAAGTTGGTTAATTAAGTAGGTGGGATAGAACTAGAGCTCACAGATATAAGTGACCCACTTTTCAGCCTTTAGAGACAATATCTAATCACGAAAAGAATTTGCTGGAGACCTATTTGTTTCAGAAAGAGGCTAAGGATGAAGGAATTTCAGGGGGTGTGTATTCCTGTTTTCTTGCCAAGAGGGTACATTGTTCTTACCAAATGCTGGTAAAGCATCATTCTGAAAGACTGGGATGTGTGCTTGTTTTAAGAGCAGTTGTGTGTGTTTGGAATTCTAAGATTCCATCCATAGTCATGCTCCCATGAGAAATCCACCCCATCCTTTTGTAAAGTAGGTGGCAGTCTCCACTACAGGGGAATGCCATGAAGGACAGAGATGGAAGTGCCTTAGATACCCCCTTATATCTTGCTTTGCTTAGAATCACATTTGGACTGCATACACAGATGCTTATTTTTAAAAAAAACACATGCTATATTTTTTTTTCCGAATTGCTCACTGCCTGGAAATGAGAGCCTAGGCTTGCATGTTCATTTCAGCATTCTTGTTGGGGCTGTAGTTCAGTGCTAGAGTACCCTCCTTCACAAGCATAAGCTCTATCACTCACTTCTAGAAACACACTCACACACACACACACACACACACACACACACACACACACACACACGAGAGAGAGAGAGAGAGAGAGAGAGAGAGAGAGAGAGAGAGAGAGAGAGAGAGAGAGAGAGAGACAGGCAGACAGACAGACAGACAGACAGACAAAATGAATGAATGAATGAATGAATGAATGAACGAACGAACGAATAAACAAACCAAGTCTCCCTCTTTGCTGCACCTTCACCTGAATGTGCGTCTGGCCTCTGTCAAGTCAGGTCATCTCCGCCAAGATTGGGTGCACCCAGGGTGGTAGAGCCTTAGACAAGTTAGGTCTTTTCATATTGAAATTTGGTCTCTGAGTCTTAAAACTGAATTCACAGATTGTGAGCAGTTCCAATTTAAGTCAAATGGATCTGGGCTATGGAATTCTCTTCCGTGACTGATCAACTCCGTCTGTAACCCCAAATGGCAAAGCGTCTTCACCTCCTTCACCCCAGCTCTCATTGGTTCTCTCCTGAACAACTGCTCTAATTTGCTAAGGGTCTAGCTTCATATTTGCTCTACTTCTCTACATCCTCTCTACAGTAAGAAGGAAACTTCCAGAGTCTAGTTATGTGAGGCCTCTCGCTGTTCCATAGCTCTTTAGTGGTTCCTGTTTGCTTATCGAATATCCCCTTCAGAGTCTTCTAGAGGCATACAAAGACAGAAGCTGACAATAACACAGCCAGGAGGTATTGCAGCAAGGATGGGAGGGCTTATCGGTGTCTCACTTCTCTGGCTGTACAGGGTGCACTCACTGTCAATCATCCACTCATCAGCTTCTTTGTTATCTTAGACAAAAGATGACCCCCTCTTCCCCCCACCCCCATTTGCTACTTCTCCTTGATCTCTTTGTATCCTTTCTTGGTAGAAAGGTTTCTGCATATCTAGAGATATAAAGCCCAACCCATGATAGGCGTGCTTATTGGAGTATCTTAACAGTTACAGATTGGAGCATTTTTCTGATACTAATAAGTAGGATCCATTTTCATTCTCAGTTATAGGCTCCCTTTTCTTTACTGACTTTGCTGATAAAAGAATAGGGGCATACGCTGACGGCATAAAAGTGTACAGAGTTTTAAAAACTCAGAATTCCCATAACTCCTCCTCCTCATCCAATCCTCAATCATTATGTTATACAATAAAAAGTTTAATTTTGCACTTCATTTGTTCATATGTTAAAAATACTTCTATATTGTCAATGGCCATATGCCACTCTGAATGGACCTGATCTTGTTCTTCTAGGAAACCAAAAATTTTGAGCGACTTTTTAATCATCGAGACAGCAATGAAATTCTTCACATTATCCCAGTTCCCCTGTCTTTATTAACACTCCCTTTCCTAGCAAAAAGAACGGTTAGGCTTTATTAGAGAGCTGTGGGGCTGCTGAGATGTCTCAGTCTCTACAGGCCTTGTTGCACAAGCATGCGGGCTTGCATTTGAGTACCCCCACACCCACATAAAAGACACAACTGTAATACCAGAACTGGGATGGCAGAGACAGATGGACTCTAGGGGCTCGCTGGCCAGTCCGTCTAGCTAGGAGTCCAGAAGGCTCCAGGAATGGAAGAGGCCACGTGCCAAATGATTATGTAGGAGAGGTAGCAGGCTCTTGACACTAACCTCTGGTCTCCATACACAGACATGACAGGTACACACACAGACATATTACCTTATACACTAATGCACAAACACACACACATGAAAGTCTCTTAACTAAATTCCTGGCTAAGTTAACAAACATTTTGAATAGTAAGGTAAGTTCTCAAAGCCATTATTTTTTTTTTATTGAAAGATAAGTATTCACACTATTTTTTATTAAATATGATTGATCCATTTTCGATATAATAAAACAAATTGAAGCTTATAGAATGTATTTCTTTGGAGTTGAGCCTGCCCTGAGAATATTACAAAAGTGACTGATATAGTCAAAGATGGGACAGTGGTCTCAGTGTGAGATGTTTTTCACATCTAAGGACACAACTCATATGAACATATGTTACACACAGGCTTCTTCTAAGGTTTACATATCACTGTGGGAAAGTTTCTATCATATCTCTACTTTGCAAATAAACCTTTAGCCCAAATACTTTGAATTTAAACATGCCTTAGGAAGGACAGAGTGAGCACAAACCATATATATATATATATATATATATATATATATATATATATATTATATATATGCCAAAGAATTGAATTAATGTTAGGTTTTTATACTACTGAGTTGTTCAAGAGTGCACTTCTGAGCCCATTAAGGCAGTATGTGCCACTGTCATTCAATAACACACACATTTTCATCACAGTTGCCTCTTTTTGACCTCAGCCACACTTGGTCACCTCTCAATTTCTTTACTGTTCCATGCATTTCACCTTTAAGATGGTCTTGATATTGATTACAAAAGAAGTGTTAAGTCTACTGTTTAAAGTAAAATATCATACTGGTACCATCCGTATTATGCTTCTTGCATTCAAAAATTCAAGGACCTGTCATTATTCAAATTTTGAGAATATACTGAATGAATGAATGTTAACTTTCTACATCTGTGCAGATATTACTGGATGTATTCTCACCCAAGGCAGATCAATGTTGAGGTCACTTGTAAGTAAAGCACCGTACAATGATATGGTTTATATGCTAAGAAACACTTAAACATACACTGTTTGAGATAAGGACTGAAAGAAACTGCTGGTCCTTTGGCTGAGTTTGGTTTCTGCTTCATTTTCCTCTAAATGTGTATGAGAATTTTGCAGTAAGGTCATGGTTTCCTCAGTGGCCAATGACTTTAGTTTATTTCTAAATTTTGTTCCATTTTATAGATTTTTAAAACCATTTTAAGTTTATGCTTAAAATATCCCCCATTGAAGCTACTGAAAAAAAATCTCAAAACCAATAGCATTATACTCTAAAATAGTAAGTTTCCAAGTAACATACTTTCCAGGAAAGTGGCCCATACTTTTTTTATTACCCAGTTCATTGCTAGGAAATAAGATTGGATACATTTTACTCTGTAAAACCCACACTAATAAACAAAATATCTGACCAAATGAAGCTTTTTTTTTTTTTTAGAACTAAGTTACTACTTTTGTGCCATCAAAATAACTTCTGGCAGTCAAATTTGCACAGTGATAGCCGGCATGCTCACTGACCTTTCTTCACACGTCCTTGGCAACAGCTAAGACACTGTGTGGTGCCACTGCTCCTGCCTCCGCCTGTCACTCTACTCATTGTTCATTCTCTGCTTCTTCCTTTGCTTTCTGGCTTCAACCATCATCATAGTGAACCCCACGGGGCAGAGTCTGAATATGGGGTCGTCTAAGACATACTGCCTGCACAAGGATCTGAAGCGGGCTGCACCCACGGTCTTGCACAAACCACTCAACCTCTCAGACCCAGTTCTCTCAGCTACAAAATCAGGATAATCATTGCATCTCATAGGGTTACCAATATGATGTCCATACTCCTAATGCTCAGTGGACAGACGGTGTTTAGCCAGCACTTGAGCTGGGGTTGTCAGTTTATTCCAGTATCCTGAAGATTACAGGCAATGCAGTATCACTTTGGGTTTCTGTTTTTCCTCACCTTTTCTGTATACAAGCCACACATGCTCATGGTCCACTCTTCGGTGGGGCCTAGAAACAAGAGGGGAAGGCAAAGAGAAGAGTGGTGTTCTTTGTGGATAAGACTAGACACAAGATGGACTCAAGGTTTTTTGAAGGAATGAAATGGAGGTCCATTGATTTATTGTTTTCCTAGAGGTGCAGGTCTTGGCAATACTAAGTCATGCTATACTCACCCTATGTCTCTTGGAGATTGACTCACTCTTGTCTATAAGCTGTGATCTTGGTTGTCCCTCATGACTATGGGATGGTGCGTTCTGCTTCACCTTTCCCTCCTCAAGACCTAGTGGCTCTTATGATAGAGGATCCTTCAGTTGCTTTGGAAAGAGGTAGCTTTGTCAGTATTTTGGACGTACAAGTTCACAAGAGTCCTTCTAGGAACATTGAATTAGATTACAGTTAAGTTGGATTAGAAAACATCATATATCTATATAAGAGACTTCCTAAGAAGTCAGATTCCTATGGGAAAAAAGAGACAGAATCTGAGGAATTTCTGCAAGCCAAACTCTAACTAATAAGGTGTGGGCCCAATGCCAAGCCTCTAAAATGTGCCCGCTCTCACATCTTGGGATGTGTTCATGAGTAGACACTGGTGAGAAGCCCCACTTTTGGTGGAGGGCCCAGGTGAGGGAGCTTGGAGCTTCTAGAGAGGCAGAGAGACAACGTGTTAGATGTATCCACAGTCTGAGGACCTACTGGTTCCCACACACCAAGGAGTCATGGAGGACAATTTTCGTGCCTAAAAATCCCTCTTTCTATTTTATGGAAATCAAGAGTTGTCACTTGCTGTCCCCAGAGTAGACTTTTTTCTTGAACAGGGGCCCAGTGATGCCATAGAGTCAGCCCAAACCTAAGCTTTGATGGCCTTTGTTTGTGTTTTTTTCAGTCAAGAGCTTAGTGCTCATATGTCCCACTTTTTTCCCTGGTGAACTTGGGAGAAGGTGGTAACGCTGCGCTTGGCCATTTGGACTCTGTGTTGACCACAAATGGAACTACCACACTATTCCCACGTAACTTCTCTTAGTCCTTGCTTTTTAAAGGGAGGGGAGGCAGAGATGCTGAACAATCAGGAAGAAGATCTGGCAGATAGTCTATCTCTAAGCCACTTCTTAAAGTGTCTTTAGAAGAAAGGCCCTGTGCCTCCCAGGAAGTTCTCTGCTGCTGAGAGAATGGGGAGTATTAGAAACATCCCCTCATTCCACATGTGGGATAGTGAAAGCTGGACTTTTTCATCTTCTCAAAATAGATGGAAAAGACGAGGATGGTTTCCCAGGTGATCTGGCGCTTTTGCGTGTTTTAAGACATTATGTGAATGCTGCTGCTTTCTGTTTAAGCCTTGAGGCATCCGGCTGTTTGCTTTCAACAGCCTCTGGAGCAGGTGTCCTGGGAACCAGATGGCTGAGCTGAATAGATTGAGATGTTTACATGAAATAGCTGACCACGGTCCCTGGGTACCACTGCCTCTGTCACTAGAGAGAAGAGCTCCTGGATGTTAAACTGGATGTGCTAGTAGATTAGGCTGATACTCTAGAGTTCCAGATACAGTAAATCCATTCAGGAAATCAGAGCCCCTCAGAGCCAGTGTATCATAAATAACCAGAAAATGTTCATGAACTGAGTTAAATTTGAGCTTTCCTCCCTGTTGGGACTTCGGTACTTCAAAGGCAAACAACAACAAAAATATCTTCAAAGTCTTTGCAATGTTCCAAAGGCCTCTTCAGAGACACCTATCTATCTAAAGCTGGACTGCAGAACACACTGACTGAACCACTTTAGAACTGAGATCTCAATCCGTGAACCAAATGTGCTGTACAGCCTTAAATAACTCATCCTCCATTTAAGCCACACAAAATCATATAGGATCTTGAATGAGATAATATATATGTAAGCAAAAAGCCATTATAAAATTGACACAGAAATGGAGTTATTGTTCCCCAAGTAATTAATGTCTGATGGATGCATGGACTGAGGTCATTCTTAGCAGAAACTAAAGGTAGGAAAAAGAAATCAAATACCCATATAATCTGATGTTAAAGAATACAATATTGAAATAACTTCTTATGTTAGTAAAAATATGCACAAATGTGATAGAATGCTATGGAATAGTAGAAGATTAGGATTTAAAGGAAAAGTCAACGTGATTGTAGACAATTTGGTGTGTTAGTCTGCTCTTCATCACTATAACATAATACCTGAAGTAATCAAGTTACCAAAAATAAAGGTTCATTTTGGTTCTACCACATTCTCCACATGAGTGATTAGCAAAACCATGAAGCAGAAAGTGGTGTAACAAAACTATAGCCCTTTTATGATGAGGCACAGAGAAAAAATGTGAAGAAGGGCCTGAGTCTTATAGCTTCTTCCAAGGTTAATCCTCAGTGACTTTTATTGAGGTGTTGCTGTTGTTGTTTAGTGGGTGTAGGTATGCAAACAGCAAAGCATATGCGTGAAGACCAGGGGACAACTTTCAGGAAAAAGTTCTCTTTTTCTACCATGCGGGCCCCATGGATCAGACTCAGGTTGTCAGGTTTGGTGCCAGGTACTTTGAATCACCAAGTCATCTTGTCACACCAAGCTAAGTGATCTAAAGAGTTCTCAGTCTGGACCATATCTCTTAAAAATTCTGTCACCTCCCAGGAACATCCCACTGGAGAACATACCTTTAACACATGGCACTTGAGGGCTATTCAAGATTCTGATCATAGTAGCTAGCCAGGTTTCAAGTCAGTGGGCAAAATGTTTTGAAGCTTCTAGTCCTGTTGCTTTCACTGGGAACAAAAGGACTTTTGCCCCTACTCAGTTGCCTTATTCTTCCCCTGATTAAGGTTTTATCAACAGATTTGAGAGTTTTGGCACCTATAACCTTCATTTATGTGTCCCCATGACAATTAAGAGGTATCTTTGGTACATCATTGTTTTTCATCATTGCCTGAATGGCATCTTTCTTTGAAAGACTACATAGTAGTCTCATTACAGTTCAGGTGGGCACTTAAAAGTGAGTGGTTACATGTCATGGGGGGGGGGGGAACGATGTGTTTTCTGAGAGATGGCAGGGTAATATCATTAAAGAGATGAGCATATTCCATCACCTATGCTCCGTCTTGATGGTACTTCAATGTTATACCCATACTGCTAGCCTCCCCCCACACACACACAGGGCCATAACTGGAAGGGCTTCTGGGGGCAAGGTCACCTGAAGCCTTCTTGTCTGTTTGGGCAGCTCCTCCTCAAGTTTCAAGATGGAGACATTACTCTATATCATCTTACTAGTAATGGGATGTTCCTTTGGGCTTTACTGAAAGGACCAGTGTGAGGCAGTGATGGAATAACCTGCTGGGAGACCTCATCGGGCACCTTGCCCAGTAGTTCCTCTGTAACTTGTAATGGGACACAGAGGTAGACCCAAGCTCATCTGAACATCTGAACGTTACTTGCCAAAGGTCTGAACTCACTATCCTTTCCCAACCCACACTCCTGGACTCATAAAAACAGGAAATAAAAGAGGATGAAAAGGGGCAGTGAAAGGACCCTGCTCTTTCCACTCATGTGATCTCTAATTCCATGTTAGTGCTTCATGCTTCACGGTTTAGTTTTCTCCCAGGCAATCAATCTGACAGGTCCTCAAGTAGTGATCCAGGACTTTACGTATTCTGGAATCGTTAGAACACTTGGAAACACAGTGGACACATTACTGGTGCTCCATGGAACCTTTTTGAGAGATAACAATGTGGATGTTATTCTACAGGTGGCCACAACAGTTCCCAGTAAGCACAGCACGTGAGTGTAATCTACTAGGCAGTGTGAGCTCATGAACACTCCTGATTAATGTCCCACGCACTTTCATAAGTGAGGCAAAAACAAGGTGCAGGGTTAATAAGTGACACACTTTGCTTCTTTAGTTCTAGACATGGAAAGTTCTAGGTATCTCTCAGGTATGTCTAACCCGCAGCCTACAGGAGGTCACATGTGGACCTAAGACAAAATAGTAAACCTAGTTAAAATACAATGAGATTGTGTATGTATGTGTATGATATACACACACACACACACACACACACACACACACACACACACAGAGAGAGAGAGAGAGAGAGAGAGAGAGAGAGAGAGAGAGAGAGAGAGAGAGAGAGAGACAGAGACAGAGAGAGAGACAGAGAGAGACAGAGAGAGACAGAGAGAGACAGAGAGAGACAGAGAGAGACAGAGACAGAGACAGAGACAGAGACAGACAGAGAGAGGGAGATATTTGATTGTGAAGCTCTTGAGTGTGAACGGCATAGATAACAAAATTGTATTACATGTTGGATGCAGAGGAGGCAGTTGTATCTGCAGCCTAGAGACAGCATTGGAATAGAAAACAACATTTGAATGTTATACTTATATGGGTTGTAGTTACATAAAAACAATGTCTGAGAATGAGAGTTCAAGAACCCATGGGAACAGAGAATCTAACACAGATGGCTAAGAAACACTAACAACTAATGAGGAGATAAAGAGGAGACATGGAAAAAACCCAAGGTTCAGGACTTGTTGCAAGATGGAAGTTATCTTTGGGAAGTTATAGTGAGTCATCAATGGGGTTAAATGCTTCTGAGAGGTGAAGTGAGACTGAGAACTAGAAAATCGCCTTGGAAATCTGCATAAGATGGCCATTGGTGACTTGAACTAACACTGTGTCATGGGAGCAATGAGGCCATGTGCCAAACGCCAACAGTGGTAAAGGACAGGATCCATGAATTCTGATGATTTTGAAAAAGAATTTGTAAGAGTTGGAGAAAAGTGATTGCTACATGTATTGAATGACTGTTTTTATTAAAGATAATAAGATGGGAGAAATTAGACTCATAAAGCTTGAAGGAGAAGGAGCCCCTGCCCACAAAAAAGACAGATGGATGAGAAGACATACCCTTGACACAAAAGCCCCATGGATCAGAAAGGAGGAGTCTTAAATTCTGCAAAACAGCTCACCAACTTTAACAGAGAGAAGAGAGAAAGAACGGCTGTGGATGCTGGCACTTTTGAAGGCACAGAAGACCTTTTTCCTTCTTTTTTTTTTCTGTATATGTGAGACACAAGACATCTCTTCTCCCATTTATTTATTAACTTAATCTCTTTACAGCCTGATAGTAGCCTCCTCCCTTCTCTCCTCCCAGTCCCACCTCATGCACCCTCTCTCCACTCACTCCTTTTTCTCAGAGTAGGGGAGGCCCCCAAGGAATATCAACCCACCCCAGCACCTCAAACCACAAGAAGACTAAGTACATCTTCTCCCACTGGGGCCTGACAATGAAGCCCAGCTAGGGGGAAGGGATTCAGTGGCAGGCAACAGAGTCAGAGACAGCCACTTCTCCCATTGTTAGGGTACCCACATATTGACCAAACTGCACATCTGCTACATATGTGTAGGAGGTCTAGGTTCAGTCCATGCTCTTTGTTTCATGATTCAGTTTCTATGAGCCATGGTTAGTTTACTCTGTAGTCTTCTTGTCGTGTCTTTGACCCCACTGGCTCCCTCTCTCTAATCTTTCCATTCTTCCTCTCAAAACTCAGCCTATTGCTTGGCAATGGGTCCCTGCATCTGATTCCATCTGTTACTGGATGAAGTATCTCAGAAGATAGTTGTGCTAGGTTCCTGTGATTAATGGTGTCAGAGGTTGGCTCTCTCTCATAGCTTGGGTCTCCGGTTGGGCCAATCATTGGGTTGACCATTCCCTCAATCTCTACTCCATCTTTATTCCTATACTTCTTGTAGACAAGACACATTTTGTATTTAAAGTTTTATGGGTAGTGTCACCCTCGCTCCTAGAAGTCCAATCTGGCTACAGGAGGTGGCCACTTCCGACACCTTTACCACTGTTGCTAGAAGTCTCATCTAGAGTTACCCCTATGGACTCCTGGGAGCTGCCCCTCTCCCAGAAATACCCACACACACTGATTTCCATTCTTTCTCCCAGTCTTCCCCCAGGCCCCCACTCCTTCCCTCTACACCCCTGATCCCCAACTCTATTAGCCTTCCTACCCCTTCTCCTACCCAGTTCCCTCTCTCCACCTAATTCAGGTGTCTATTTTAGTTCTTGTTCTGAGTGAGATTCTGCATCTTCCCTTGGGCTGTCCTTGGCTTCTTGGGTCTGTAGATTCTAGCATGGTTATCCTGTAAACTGTATGACTGAGTGAATACATACCATGTATATCGTTTTGGGTCTGGGTTACCTCCCTCAGGATGATCTTTTCTAGGTCCATCCATTTGTCTGCACATTGCATGATGTCCTTGTTTTTAATAGCTAAGTAGTATTCCATTGTGTAAATGTACCACATTGTCTTCCATTCATCAGTTGGGGGACATCTAGGTTGTTTCTGTTTTTTTGGCTATTGCAAATAAAGCTGCTGTGGACATAATTGAGCAAGTGTCGTTGTGGTATAGTAGAGCATCTTTTCGGTATATGTCCAGGAGTAGAATAGCTGGGTCTTGGGGTAGATCTATTCCCATTTTTTGAGTGTATCCTTTGTTCCGCATCCTTTGGCAACATGTGCTATCACTTGAGTTTTGATCTTAGGCATTCTGAAAGGTGTAAGATAATATCTCAGAGTTGTTGTGATTTGCATTTCTCTGATAAGTAAGAACATTGAACATTTCTTTAAGTGCTTCTCGGTCATTAAATATTCCTCTGTTGGGAATTCTCTCTTTAGCTCTGTACCTCATTTGTTAGTTATTTGGTTTGTTGGTGTATAATTTCTTGACTTCTTTATCTATTTTGGATATTAGCCCTCTGTCAGATGTAGGGTTGATGAAGTTCTTTTCCCATTCTATATACTGCCATTTTCCACTCTGTAGGCTGCCATTTTGCACAAGACACCTCTTAAGAGCAAGGATGGTTGGGGCTCAAGACAGGGAAGATGATGTTGTTCATGAAAATGCCCACTCCTGGCTCCATGAACGGAGTCCTGGAACTCCTTGTCCTTTAGTTCACTCTCACAGCATGTCATTCATTAACTCTGTAACTGTCATCTATGTGCAAAACCAAGCAGGGTTCAATGGAAGGACAGAGGCAAGAAGCTTAGTGGGTAGGCATAGTATGACTGTGGCTGTGGATTGAAGTCACTTTTCCTAGGCCACCGATGAGCTAGGCCTATTGTCTTTGCTTCTGACACTATCACATTGACAAAGTGAGCCACATAGCCACATCTTGAATAATTCAACCAGACATGGACAGATTTTATGATCAATAATATTACAATCTTCCATACTTCACTCCCTCAGAGCTAACATCATTCTTTTCCACTCACATTTCTGGCCCACCTCCTGTGAGCCCTCTGAAAGGAAATGCCACTTGACCCAAATGTCCATCTCTTTCTTCTATGTTAAATGTAGTTATCACAATCACTGCCACCTTGGTAAAGAGTATGGTCATACAATCAAGTTTGGCTCACTGCAATGTGATGTTGCTCATTTCCTGGTTAGTCTTTGGAGAGAAGTAATGTGTGGCTTTTCTTCATTTTCTGTCTTCTAGGGGAATGAGGGCTCAGTGGTTGTAAGCTCTTTGTAGCTAGAAGCAGAACATGGAGGGATTCTGCAGAAAGAGCCTGTATCTAGTTATTAAGGTTTTACTTATTGACCCCAAGACTTAGAAACAGCTGAACTTCTATCTGGATTCAGCAGTAAGCTTAGCTTGGGGATATGGGGACAGTGGAAGCCAAGGAATTACCTGAAAGTCTACAATACAATTCAGGACCATAGTGGTCGTTCTCTCGTAGTCCCACAAGTTGAGAGTATCACTGGAACGAGGAGGATTCTGACATCACACCAACCTTATGGAAATCATACTGTTTTCCAATGTTACATTCTGTGAAAAAGTGAAAGAGGAGATACTAGGGCATACAGCTGTGGAGCAGCAGAGCTATAGTGCACATCTGCCAGCCACTCAGCTCCCACTCTTCCCCCTCAGCACAAGGCTTCTCACTCAAGTGAAGGCCTCAGGCTGCAAGGGGCTCAGACACTTTCATCAGCCCCTGGCTTAGAAGAAGTGAGAACACCGTCTTCCCTTCCAGACCACAACATCCTGTGGCCATGTGCCTAGGCACACTGATGCTTTTACCTCCCTCCCACCCTTCCAGGGCTGATAGGGCCAAAGGAGTGCAGAGAAGCAAAGAAATGCCCCCAGGCCAAGAGCCCTTTACAATGGAGCCAGGTGCAATAAATTTCTGCAAAGGCTCAGCCCCTCCCACAAGCACATCTGGAATGCCACATAACCCTTGCCTCTCCAGCCCCCTCCACAATGAGGACTTCCTGGAGTACTTTAATGACTCACCATTGTAAATAATGTACTCTCTTCTTTCTTGGGGGAAAAAAACAGCCCAAATTTCTGCAAAACCTGCAGATTTACTCCAAATCATAATTTCACTGGAAACACTAGAGGAAAGAAAAGAAAGAAAGAAAGAAACCACCACCACACTTTCATACCCTGAGGTAGGAAAGGCTTGTGAGATTTATGTCCTTCCTTGAACACACTGATTTATAACGGTGGATAATGTACGTTCATTTCATCCATATTTATACCTGAATTGATGCAGAGTCTGGTATCCATTACTTTAATCTGTGTAACTTGATCATCAGAAATCCGAACCACAATTTTAACACGTATTACAAAGAGTTTCTTTTGGGCTTAAAGGAAAATGATGGCAGAGAAGAAAAGCCATTAAGACCCAGCTGCAGTCACTTATTCCCTCTGCAATTCGTGTGTGGGGCCCCCTCCTCATTTCCCATCCATACCTTCCTGGACAAATCCAATCCCTCCATAGCCCCTTTTCTAACTCTCAAGACTAAACTGAGGAGGAGAGAGGAGAAAAAGAGAGAGAGAGAGAGAGAGAGAGAGGTGGGGGAAGGAGTATGACAGATGACGGGCAGGGCAATTCTGGGGAATTCATGTAAATAAATCTCTGGTATCCCCTCCAGCCCAGAGCTCACATGGAGGCGGTAGTAATGGGCCAGTAGTAGCCTCTAGTCACTTAGTAGAAGTGAAAAAAATGCAGGGTCTGATCAAAGCCTCCCTCTGACAGACAGTGGAAATGAAAGCCAGACACCAGCTCTCAAACTGCGCTGCTGGCGCTCAGCACATGGTTCCCGTCCAACTTCTGAGCTCCAAACGCCGGCTCAAAATTCCAAACGCCTGTCCTGGACCAAAGCCAGGTGGTGGATTTTCAAGAGATCTGGGACTCGGGAATATATTAGGTGGGAGATGAAGCATACAAGACCCACGAGCTCACTATAGAAGCTCCAAGTTAGGGGACTCCCATGCCTAAGAGTTCCTAAAGCCACGTCAAAGCCAGGAAGGTGGAGTTTTCTGTCTGTCCGTTTAGCTCATTGGTAAGGCTGTCACTTGTTAGATCCTTGATGAATGTTATTGAATGAAAGACCTCTCTCTCTCTCTCTCTCTTTTTTTTTTTTTTAACAAACTCTTGCAGAGCTATAAACTGTGGTGTGAGTACATATATTGCACAGTGGCTGGGGATAGAATCAGTGGGGTTTGGCAAAATGAGGCGTACTGGTAAATGAGAATCAGGTGCAGTTAAGTCCTGTCAGGTCTTCCGATTCTTGTAGCTCTGTAATTCTACTCTTTTTTTTTTTTTGAATGACTTGTATACCATCATGTATTTTGTTGTAGAAACAGTCTGAGATTAATTAATCAATTAATTAATCAGCATAGAACTGAAGCTCCTTCCATCCCCATTTCACGGATGCAAACCCTGAGAATCAGAGCTTGTGTGGACTGCCTTGTGCTACCAGGCCGACTGGGAGCTGTGCTGCCTGCTGCTTTCCAGTCTCCTTTGCTTTCCTATACATGATTGCCACAGGGCTGTGGTCCTGACAAGATCAAAAGGCAGAGCCAGTAACGGGGACATTTTAAGAGTGGCTGGTGATAGCTAACCTGGTCCCAATTAACACCCATGAAGAGATTCCCCACATCATAAATCGCTAAGGCTGCTGGTACTTCTCTGCAGAGTCCCTGAAGGACAGACTTAGATTTGATTTTCTAGGCAAGCAAATTGCAGCTGTCTGATCCTTAAAATCAGATAGAATGATACTTTGGTTTCATATTTTTCTGATGAAATTGATTTCTGAAAAAAGAGAATCCACTTCTAAAAGAGGGTTGAGAGAGCTTCTGTTTTGTTGCTACTTTATACATTTTTACTACTGCAGTGTACATAAAATATATGCATGCATGTAATAGGCACATATATTATAAGTAATATGTGCTATAATATGTAACATATAATAATTCTAATTTCTAATTAATGCATATTTGTAGTTAAGTCTTTAAAATGATAACCATTTTTAAACTAGGTGATTTAATACATGTTTTTTGCATGATTAACATTACATGATTATACTTTCAGCTATAATCTGTACAGCTAGACCTCCTGAGAAACTGCAGGCTGGGAGGGGACACTGTGACTTTTCACATACCATGCTGCAGGCCCAGTCAAGACATACAAAGGAAGTGTAGGGCAGTTGGCCCGGCCATATCAAAAGCTACACTAATGTTGGTGAAAAAGATCCCTAAGAGTCAGAGAATGTCATCTCATGAAGGATTCCTGTTGAAGAAGTGGATATCGGAGTCTGCATTTGAGTTGTCACACAGCCCACAGCCCCTGCCCTCTGTCCTCTCCAGTGCCATTAACACATGTCTGCCATTGCCCTCGAGGGCAAGGGAGCCTGTATCTGAGCAGCAGGCCCAAGAGAGTTTCCATGGCTGCTACTGTTGAATGGCGTTTGTACGACATTTGAGCTTTACTTCCTTTGAATCCCAAATTTTCATTTCAGTTTTCGGAAAAACGTTCACCCTCATCTTGTCTCAGACTCTCTGAGCCACTGCAATGAGGATGCAGTCATTACCTCATTGCCAGCTGGGGAACGAACTGACGTTAGGCAGGCCTTAGTGTCATAGCCCAGATCAAACAGTAAGCCGGGGATCACCCAAAGCGTTACTGCCGGGGTTCAAACTCCAGCTTAAGACTTCTGCTTTCTAGAATGTTGCCGCTTCCAACTTGCTGAAATTGAAAAGAGACTAGCATGTGTTATATTTCTAGGAACTGTTTTATGGGACTCGTGTGGGCTAATGAAACAGCGGGTTCTATTGTGCCATCACTTTGTGTTGGTAAGTAAGCAGCAAGTTCAGATGGCAGAAGACTGGGAGGGAAACCACTCCCCTCGAGGGGTTAATAATGGATCTGAGAAGTATAAAAGAAAATAAGACATTTTGTTTGGAGCTAGGGTACCCTGTCACATTCTTAATGCCTGTGAAGCCAACAGGGTTTGCCTCTGTCTCTGCATCTCCGAAAGCTTAACCTAGTGTCTCGTGGCCAGCAGGTCAGAGATCCCGCACACAGCTGTGCCTACCACCATTACCACTCCCTGCTGGGCACCTGTTAAACTTTGAACTTCTGGCTGGACCAAAGCCCCAAGCAATTCAGTCTCTTATGTTCCACCCATTCACTCCCCACATCAGCCTTCCTTTGCATTTGTTGGCTTTGGACTTGGCTCATGTTACCGCACAAATAGCATTTATTGATCTATGACTACAGGCAAGGAGGCATGGTTTATACACATTATACTTGCTCTCCCGAATCCTCAGCATGACCATGAGTTGGAAAAGGGGGGATACTGGTCTCTTTTGGTACCATGGGATCATGGCAAGGTTTAGAAAGTTGTTTGAAGTCATGGTAACGGGGAGGTACAGAAAACTCTATGGGGACAGGGCAGGATTAACCTGCCTATATTTAAGACAAAGACAATAAAATAATCCTGCCTCCCTCAGCAAGCCTGTGATCTGACATAAACCAAGCAGCGGGCTGGATCAGAGCCTGGACTTGGGCTCCTCTCCACCTTGCTGAGAGAGGCTTCTTACTGCATAGGACAGCAGTCAATCCAGAGACACAGAACTGGTTAAGGAGCAAGGAAGCAGAGGTGGGTACCCAGTCCTGAACAGGACATCTTTTTTTTAACACCGCCCCCCCCACACACACACCACACCACACACCCTGCCAAAGCTCAGAGAACATCATGGAAGAGAAGGCAGAAAAAAATGTAAGAGTGGAAAGATGAAAAGGAGGGCTGTGAAGCTCTGTCTTCTTTCTCATGACCTCATATCAGTTGCGGTTACTTGTAGAAGACCTACACAAAGTCAAGCTAGCCAAAGTCCTCATATGGGGGGGGGATGTGATCCTTGGGCCCCAGCTTTTATTTGGGTACTATTGGTATCTCATACCTCCTGGGAGAGGGACAGTCATTCTCTTCTGAGGTTTGGCTCTCTTACAGGGGTCAAGTCAAAGCTGCTGGGTGGATGAAAACAAATACCCGTTTCTGCTCGCCTCTCTTTCTCTCTTACTAGTAAGAAGCATAGCAAGAGCTTGTCATGCTCCAGGCTTCTCAGAGCTGCTGTCACACTACTTGAAAACAGAGCCCAGGTGACTAGCATTCCCAATCCACCCCAAGATGATGCAGTGTGTGAGTTGCCATATGCTCTGGTGGGTTCCGCCTGACACTGAGCAGGTGTATGGCATCCCGGCCAAGCATCTGGAGGGAGGAACACTCACAGAGGTAGATCTAGGAAATAACGAGCACTATTGCCTTTGCCTCTCTCTCTCTCTCTCTCTCTCTCTCTCTCTCTCTCTCTCTCTCTCTCTCCCTCCCTCCATCCTTTCTCAAGAAATAGAAGTTGGTTCTGGTTTTCATTCTGAAAGAAAAAGTGCAAGGAAATGCTTTGAACATGATTCTTCTGATGACTTAAAAATAATTCTTTGAGTTCTCTAACATTCAGGAAACATCAATTATCAACATGCAGACGCTTCCAAATATTTATAACGACAGCTCTCTCGTTACGTGAAGCTGTTACGACGGGAAGGGAGGAGAGTAGTGTAACGTCAGTCAAGGTGTGTGGCTGGGTGCATATGTCTTCCATGCATTATTTTAGGGCTCATGTCACAAGTCTGCAATGCACTGTCACGTCTAAATAATGACTTCTTATTCAGAAAGACCACCATGCCTATGTCTGAGTATTCTTATTTCTAAATATCTACAAATGACTTTTCAAATTAAATGTATCACTTATGGTGGCAGGTGAGGGGAGAAGAAAAGGAAAAATTATGTGAGTGATACTCCTAGAACAGCCAGTGAGCTCACTGTGGCTCTGAAGAATTCGTCTCAATCAACATTATTGCCTCGGCTTCCATAAAAATGAATGACTGGGACACATAAAATATGCCATCAAGTTTTACCAAAAAATAAGCAGTTTAGACCATTTATTTCTATAAAACAGTGCTGTGCACCATACATCAAGCCCACGCGTTTTCTGTGTGGCTGACTTCATCAACAGCCTAAGTCCAAATTAGTTGTGTCCTCCCTTCCATTGAGTGATACAGGCAGCACTCTCTCAGGGACGCAGCGGGATGAGTCGTGGATGGACAGGAAGCAGCAGAGAAAGACCTACTGGACGTTGTAAAGCAGATGATGCACAGCATAGAGAGGAGCCAAAGGGGACAGAAAACCTCTGATTGGAAGGTTCAAGTGTGTTCCATCTGTTACAGCTCCAGCCATTTCGTTAATACTGTGTAAAGGAAAGCGGAGTCACAGCTGGAAGAAAGGTGTCTGCTTGACGGGTTCAGAGCTACAATCTTCACTCTTCTGACAGGGCCGGATGTTCCCAGGGACCTTGCAACAGCCCGGTTACCTTCAACTTCAGGTCAGAACATAGTTACTCTCTTGTGTGACATGGGGGTACTTGTAACCTCAGTGGATCAGATGTGTTTGCCCTGAAGACCCTGCACATCCTCACTGTGGCCTCATTAGAGCATCAGTCAGTCATACTGAAGGTTAAATTCCTTACCGGAAAAATGGAAATTTAATGGTCTTGAATTCCAGAATCATAGTAAGGTGCATATATGAGCCTTCACTAAATACAGTTTTTCATTTCATCGTTCCTCCATATTCTCTGTGTTGGATACGGCTGGAGACTGGTAAATAGAAAAGACGCAACAAGCTTAATGCTTCCAAGGACCACGGAAATGAAATATGCATACAAACAAGACTCAGACTGGAACCTCGGATAGATTCAATCTGCATGTTTTTTAATAAATTGGAGGTGCACTACCTAGATTGGAATTCTAGTGCAGTCTAATCTCGAACAAGTAATTGAGCCTCCCCTAGCTCTGGTCACATGAGGCTGATTGTGCCAGCTTTGCATAGCTCTTATGAGAATCGAGCACATTAATGGCTGTGGAGCTCCTAGCATTATGTGACTATTTTGGTGGTCTTGCCCTCATCTCACTCCTCTTCCTGAGCTCCCATTTGGCCAGTTCATGCATTTTGGGGAGGGGGTTCGGGCTGCTGCTGGCGGAAGGAAATGAGAGAATCTCTACCCAGTGTTTGAGATTTGGATACCTGCCTCTTGGGGGAGGAGAAATGACTTAAAATCTGGTACAGGTATGAATCTATGCAAATCTCCCTTCCATTTTTTTTTTTTTTTTTTTTTTTTTTTGTGAATCCAAAGTGGTGTCTCCGGTCTGCAATGAATAAGAGATCACTGAAGAAAAGAGAGCCATAATAGATGTAGTTGGTCGGTGCCTAGAAAAATGCACCCCCTAATATCACTGGGCTTTTATGTGCTGAGGGTACAGAGCGGAAGAAACATTGTATACCCCAGGCTTATCTTTGGGATGGAAGAGCAAAACAAATATATACTTTGTTCAAAATTGAGAGATTGGGGAAAGCAAAGCAAACTGAAGCCACGGTGCTCCTGCATGTCTCCAGTAGGCAGGGCTGGTGACCCAAAAGCAACTGCAGACAGAGTTCCAAACTAACAGCTGCAAAAAGCCAGACCTGAAGAGTCCTTGAGAACTGGAAAAAAGTTGACTGGTGTTTTGAGGTGGACTAGAGGGCAAGGAAGATGTGGTAGTGTGGATATTCCAACAGACATGGTCCTGGAGAGATAACACCAAAGATCAGACAACTCCAAATCCCAGACCCAGTTACCAGGCCACAGTGATACGGCAATTCCCACAACTTGTAGAAACATCAGACAGAAGTAGGTATAGTCCTCACAACACCAGTTGCCTACATCCAGAAGCTCAACCTGACTTATATTGATGTCTATTTTTAAAAAAAGATAAGATGAGTCAAGCGTGGTGGTACATACCTTTAATCCCAGTGCTCAGGAGACAGAGACAAGAGGATCTTTGTGAGTTCCAGGCCAGCATTTGTCTGTTGTGATTTTGAATGAGAGTGAACACCACACGTAGGCTTAGTTACAGAAATACTTGGTTCCAGTTGGTGATGCTGTTTGGGGGTGGTTTAGGAGGTGTGGCCTTGCTGGAGGAATACATCAGGGACATGCTTTGAGGCTTTAAGAGCCACAGGCCACTCGCTGTTTGTTTTCTCTGCTTCCAGTTTGTGCTTTATTGTGTGAGCTTTCAGCCTGTTATCATCACTCTTTGCCATGAACTCGTAGTCCCCTCGAACCATAAGCCCAAATAAGCTCTCCTGTAAGTTGCTTTGGTCATGGCATTTTATAAATCACAACAATAAAAAAGTAAGCAAAACACCAAGATTATGTAGTGAGATCTTGTCTCAAAAAAAGGGAGGAAAAAGGAGACATTTTATAATTCCAACAAGAAGTACTCTGTATAAAGATTTGTGTTTGTTTGTTTGTTTGGTGATTTTTTTTTGTTTTTTGTTTTTTGTTTTTTTGTTTTTCAAGATAGGGTTTCTCTGTGTAGTCTTGGCTGACCTAGACTTCCTTTGTAGACCAGGGTGTCCTTGAATTTGCAGAGATCCACCTGCCTCTACCTCCCTGCGTGCTGGGATTACAAGCCTGCACCATCACACTCAGCTGGATTAGTGTGTGTGTGTGTGTGTGTGTGTGTGTGTGTGTGTGTGTGTGATATCACCAGTCATTAATTATTATTACCTAGATGAATTTATGTGGGGTGGAAAAAAATGGACAGCTAGCTCCTTCTTCTTTCATCTACTGTATGGATCATATTTATAAACAGAAGCTTCATCTATGGACTATCTGGTTTCTCTCAGGTCCTAGGGAAACCATGTTGTAGAAAACCTGGTGCTATCTGTTATATGCCTGTATTCAGGAAAGTGAGACTTGGGGATTTTATTCTTCAGCGTACTTCAAAGGTTACTCACGACTTTTTCCTGTTAAATATGATTACTGTACCATTAGTGTCATACATTTTTATATGTGCATGTATTATTTCTTTAAATATTCAAATAACCTCATCTTGGTTCAGTATAAATTTCAATACTTTGGTTGTTTCTTATAGCCCCAGAGGGATTTTAAAAAAATAGTTCACTAATATTTTTGGATAATAACTGTTTCCAGATTGTACATTTTCAAATTGTCATAGACCTGGAGCCAGCTCCTTCCCTTACTTCTCTATGAGAGATGTCTAAGGAGCATTACTTGGAGCTGGTAGTGCCTCTTGCTGTAGACTTGCTTGTTATTTCTACCTTTTCAGTGTGCCAACCTAGATATCCCAAATACACACTGATATTTCCAGCTCGACTTGCAAATTATTGAAGCTTTATATAACTTACATGATTTTGCATCTTTTTAAGCTATGCTAAAAACTTGGGACCTAATGGTGGTACTTGCATTATGATATTTTTTTTCCTTTATTAATTTATTCTTGTTACATCTCAATGGTTATCCCATCCCTTGTATCCTCCCATTCTTCCCTCCCTCCCATTTCCCCTTATTCCCCTCCCCTATGACTGTTCCTATGATATTTTATTGCATTATACCATATTAAATGTATAAGCATGTGTTACATGCACAATAACTTCAGAATAACAATGTCAGTATTATTTGTCACTATTACCCCAAATAGGACTTCTTTTTTCTTTAGTTTTTCTCTCCTGGGGTATAGATCACTAAGAACGTTATAAAGTGCTTAAAAGTGTTTTACCTGTCAGAGGTCTAGAGGAGGGGAATAGGGTAAAAGAGGGAGGGAGGGTGGGAATGGGAAGATACAGTGAGAGGATAACAATTGGGACTTAATCTGAATAAATTATGATAAATTATTATTTTTTTGTTTTCTCGAGACAGGGTCTCTCTGTGTAGACTCAACTGTCCTGAACTCACTATGTAGACCAGGCTGGCCTCGAACTCACAGCGATCCGCCTGCCTCTGCCTCCCAAGTGCTGGGATTAAAGGCGTGCTCCACCACGGCCTGGCAAATAAAAAAGTATTTTACTAGCAAATTGATACCGAGTAAATTTTATGAAACACGTTTTTAGATTTGTATATTTAAGTTGGAGTGAGCATTTCCAGAGACAGAGAACCTAGGAAGGTTAAGGGGTGGGGAACAGTAGAGCACATCGTAGGAACTTGGGGGGAATACTGCAGATGATAAGGTTTAAGTAGAGATGGGGTGGGGTATAGGGAAGAAGAGGGTTTGGAAGGGCTAAGGGAAAGTAAAGATATGAGGAAAAGTCCTATATACCTATAATTTTGTAGGTTAATTACAAAGTAAAATTAAAATGAAATATAAACTTTTAAAAGGAGCTTGAACAGAAATTCTCCGTATGAGTAGATAATTCTATTACCAGAAGCCATGGGTTATGGTACACCCTAGGGCTCAGAGTGGGATACCTCTCTATGAGCTTTGTCAAGGGGGGCCTCAGAGGTCTCTAAAACAATCCAGACTATTTCTAGTGCTCATAGTTACCCACCACAACATCGCAAGGCCCCATCGGTGAAGATATCATATAACATTGGATCCAGGCCACAAGGAAGCCACCCTTCCCCTGATCTGGAAGCCTCCTTTCTGATGGCTAGCATACATAGTGCTGGAGCGATAGAAATGCTGGTGACTGAGCAAGTCATCAACAGTCTGACCTACATTCAAGCCCTGTGTGCCGCAGTACCAACCTGCCGAGCAAAACAGGCCCATTTGTGATATAGGGGCATGGTTGTTATGGTGGTAACCAACTTGCCTTCTGATGATAAAATAAGCGTGGGAATGTAAACCCAGTCAAAACTCCAAGGCTGGGAAGTCATATGCCTTCCCTGGAGAACTTATCACCGATGTTTTATTAAATGGACACGTGAAACTGCCTCACAAGCATTTATGTTTATGCCAACGTTGCATTTAGCCTCGGTCAGAGAATCTTCTTTATACATCCAGTGGTGGTGAATGCAGAGACTCAGTAGGCCAAAGTGATGAAAATCAGCGACTGTTAAGTGCTCTGTCCTAAAAGGTATGTTGCTATCACCCTTTTCCAGGACCATCATGGAAGAGGAGGCAGAATGAAAGCAAGAGCTGGATGATGAGAAGAGATGGAGGAAAATGCTATCTTTCAGGCATAATATGGTTGTTGACGCACATGAACTCACCGCAACTGTGATTATCAGGACAAGATTTAAACAAAACCTGCCCTGTCCACAATCCGTTATGATCCACAATCCATCCCCCTCCAAAAGGAGATATAGACAGTTAATGTTTGATAGGGTAAGGGGATTCCTCAATGGTGTAGCCACTGGTAAGATGCCCTTGTTTATAATGCTCAACTCATGCTCATGCAAGCAACCGTATTAAAAACAGTGGGTCACAGGAATAAATGAACAAACAAACATAAAAGAAGGGCAGATTTGTTTAAATGTAGATCAGCAGGAGTGGAAAGGAAATGAGACGATAATAGGGAGTGAGTATGATTAAAATACTTTCTATATGGTACCGTGGCAGGAGATGAGGGAGTCTGCATGGCTATGTTCTCCCCAAGATCCCCGTCTGTAGGGGGCGCTGCTCTTTGACTGGCTCATCGGAGGAAGTCCTACCGTGACCCCTCTTGGTTTCCCTCAACTTTGCCTGTTCAACTGTAAATAGCCTGTTCGTTAAACTTGTTTCAATTACCCAGTTTGAATGATGCCATCTGTTTCCTGCTGGGTGACTGCCTGATAAAGTTCCCAATCAAGAAAATAATAATGAGAATGTTAGTTGAAGAGGCACATTTTACCTCAACTCATTTAATTTTAAAATCTTAAACTTATGCAAATTTAAATTATTGGAAAGCAAAGTACCTAGACCAGCAAATTATCCCCAAACACAAGACACTCAGTGCATTCTGCTTTCACTTCTGTGCCCTCGGCTTTTAAGTAGGGATCAATACAGGAAGTGTCATGTGTGATCTCCATTTCTGTATCTTCAATAAATGCTTCGTTGAAAGCAGCATCCATTAGCATGACCAATGTCCCTGACATGGTGGCAGGGAGAAAGCAGGAGATACAAGCTGGAGTTCTTCTGCAATTGACTGGCCACAGGGTATGTCTCTTAGCTTCAGCCCATTCTTTTGCAAAAGAGAACAAACATACTTATAGATTTTTTTTTTTTTTGAGTAGCAATGCAAAAAGTGAGGTTTTCAGCTAAAGAGCTCCATAAATATTCATGAGTGCTCTGAGTATATTAAATTTGTTTAAAAATTTAGCACAGGTAAAAGGTTTTCTGTACTGAAAAACTGCTGTGCTTTCTTTACTCTAAGGAAAATGAGTATGTGACTCATTGGGAGTATTTTTTGCTTTAATTTATGAAGAATGTACAATTAACTCTAATATGTTATCACTAAGACTATTTTATTACTACTGTTGGTAAAACATTTTTACCTACTTGCACATAATTTTTATTTATTCCTACGTTGAAGCTATTATTGTGCGTATATATGTACATATGTTTTATTTAAAGCATATAAATATGATTTTTGGAGAAGAAGAGTTTTAAACAGACAAACACCACAATGAACTCTAAGAAAGAAAAATTTATTCATAATTGTACATTCTAGATGAAGATTCATTGTTCTAAAGCTCTTTTCTTTAATTCTTCACCAAACAGTAGCTGGAGTGATGGTTCCAGCCTTCAGGATTTCACGATACTTCATTTGAAAACCAGCAAGATTCACATATGTCTGCTCATAAAAACAAAAACTGTTTTTATTATGTAGATACAGATGTTCTATCTATATAAATCTAGACGTAGATCTAGATACACTTTTTATGGTTTGTTGGCACAAGAAAACAGGAAAAGGGGGAGGGAGGAAGAGGTAAGGAAAGGAAAGAAAGAGGAAGGAGTGGTAAAAAGAAAAACAATTTCAACTTCTTGGGGGCTACTGACGAATCAACATCTTTCCATGTTCCTTTACTGGAAAAGCTAGAAATTGTAACCTTTGCCTCATTTATTTCTTCCCAGTGAGGCTTTTTTATTGGTTCCTGTCCACTCTACATCTCTGTTCATGGATATTCTATTTTACCACTAGTCAAAGAGTGCAACTTGAACCCTCTGGACCAATCACTACATCTTTCAGGAGACCATTGCCTTCCTACAAGCCAAATGTAGTGCTATGAAACTGTCTCCTAGAAACAACAGGATTGGACCTAACAACAAAACCAAGTCTTATCAAATAGAATAAAGTAAAATTCTTGAACTATGTGACTATTGTCTTATTGTAGGCAAAAAAAAAATGTTTACAACTGGAGAAAAAGTACTAATGTGTCTAATGTTATAAAGAACAAATGAGCAGTACTGAGATAGTTATGGAATAGTAGATTACAGCCACTCTCAGGCTAAACAAAGATCTTGTTTCTCTGTGCATAGTCAAGTATGACTTACCGGGCAACAGCTTACTGTCCTACCTAACGCATCTTTTTGAAAGACACCTGCAGTACTATTATGCTCCAGAAAGCAGCAGTCCATTAGAGGACCTGTCAATCAAGTGGCTGATTCCTCCAGATATGGCTGACGAATAAAGAAAACACTTTCTGGTTTTGGACTGAAAGTTACACTTCATTTATTTCAAGACCTGGGTTTTGAGAAAAGGAGAAGACAACCTGGTCTACTTCCATGTGAAAACAAGCATTTCCTTCTCGAAGCCAGGCTGTAGGAATTCATTTGTTCAAGCAGAAGTCAGTTCTCAGGAGTATCTGAAGATCTTTCTATATTCCTTTACCACATCATCAGGTAGAGGCTTAGAAAACATTAGTGGGGGAAACATGGTGTTAATGTCATATTTGAAAGAAAAATTTGAAGTGTGTGCATGTGTGTGTGTGTGCTGCACACCTGCATATGTATGTGGTATGCAAGTCTGAATGCTAGAGGTCAATATCAGACATCTCTCTGTATTTCTCTTCACTTTATTCTTCGAAACAGGATCTCCCACTGAACCTGGGGTGCACTGTTTATGCTAGTCCCCTGGTACCTACCAGGTGTCCCCCTACCCGGACACCCTACCAGTGCTTGGGTTACAGACATGTGCTACTTTGCATGAGTTTTACATGGCAATGGAGAACTGAACTCAGATTCACACATTTGTGTGGCAAACACTGTACTTCCTGAGCTATATTCCAGCCACAAACTCTTACATTTGTAGAGGCACAATGATCCTCCCCCCCCCCCCCCCCCCGCCTTTCTGATTTCTGATTTACTAATATTTCTCTTTGAACACAAATCATGAAAACTTTCACATACCACAAAAGTTGAAGAATATTCCCATGAACACCTCAATACCAATCACTTTTTTTTCCCCCCGAGACAGGGTTTCTCTGTGTAACAGCTCTGGCTGTCCTGGAACTCGCTCTGTAGTCCAGGCTGGCCTTGAACTCATGGAGATCCACCTGCCTCTGCCTCCCAATTGCTGGGATTAAAGGTGAATGCATTAACCTTAGACTTCCTTTCGTAAAACTACATGCTTGTCAATATTCATCTTCCTATACATTCACATTCTAGCTTCTTATTGACACCTTTTCAAACACTGTTATAGATACCCATTTCTTTCTAACTGCTTTGCCATGTATATATCATTATAAGAGTCTGATATTGAAATGATCGGTGCTTTATTTGCCTGTAAAACTCACATAAACTAAAATGCATACAGCTTACCTGTACTTTTCTTGATTGATGACAATGTGTGCTAAGATACATCACTTAACCATCGCCGCAAGAATGGCTGCCCTCACTTTGTAGTCACTTGCTTCCCTTGATGCTCTGAAGAGGACCCCTGCCTTGTGTTTTCCAAAAGTGGATGGGATTTGTTTGTTCTATAGAACTATGCAGTAAACTTTTCCCCCCTCACTGAATATGTTCTGCAGTTCACCTCATTTTATTTTTAACTAGGTATAGCATTATGAGTATACAGAATTCATTATCTGTTTTCATGTGGTTTATCAAAAATAAAGTTGATGTAAAATTTCTTGTACAATTTTTTCTTTTATCTCTGGTAAATTTTTTGAGTTTCTGGGAATAGGATGGGTGTGTATACATTTAGTTTCATGAGAAAATATAAAAGTGTCGTCTCCACAGTGGTATTATTTCACTATTGTATAAGGATCCCACTCATCCTCATCATTGCCCATAATTATCACCAGTCATTGTGATTGAAGTCATTGCCCTGTGTGTACAATGCTGCTCAGTTGATGAAGATTGTTGATAAATTGCTTGTTTTCTTATTGTCCATACACATACATATATGCACCTACATACATACATTCATAATACATACATACATTTATATCCTTTGCGAAATATGTATTGAGATATTCCTAGTGTTGTTATTGGGCATTTTGATTCCATCGGGTGAACTGTGGGGGTTTCTCATATGTTATGGGCTCTTTTCTTCATTAGATGCTTTGTTCTGCAAACATTTCATCCTTCTGTGATGATTAACAGTGCATGTCAACTTGTCAGGCTCTAACTCGCCTAGGCATGCCTATATGCAATTATCTAGATTAAATTAATGGAGGTAGAAGTACCCACCTTAACTGTAGGTAATACCATTCCACGGGATGCTGAGCAGAATAAAAACAGGAAAGCGAGATGAGAGTTAGCATCCAATTCTCCCTGCTTTTTGACTGCGGATACCATATGACCAGCTGTTTGTAAGAAATGTGACACCTCCCTCACCTCACCACTACAAGGGATGGTGTGCTTACGCTGTGGGTGTAGACACACTCTTCTTCCTCAGGTTGATTTTGTCAGGTCTTTGATCACAGTCACTAGGAAGTAGCTCAGGACAGTTTGCACAGTGTTTCATTGTATCTGAATTCTGGACTGTAGGGAAAACATTTAACACAATGTGATAATCCTGTAGAGTTGGTGGCCTTTACCATTAAGAGAATATTATTTCTTTTGTCCAATTTGAGAAAAGAATGTTTTTCCTTTAATCATTAATGGATAACAGATTTTAATTTTTTGTTTGCAATCACTGTAAGGATTGTTCCGTCTTTCATTATGTAAATATGGGAAATTATACTACTTGAGTTTGAGTTTTAAAGCCAATCAACCATGAATCCTTGGGTTAATACACAGCAGGTGTAGTGGGCTACATGTTTTTTACACCTTATAAAATTAAATTTATTGATACTTTATAAAGTAGCTTTTGTTTAATACCCATGAGAATAATTGATGGCAAATTTTAAAATTAAAGTTAGTCACATAAAGCTAATAAGAAATATTTTCTTCCCTATTTTTAGAAAGAGCTGTGTACAATATAGATTGTATTTAAATGTGTGATGAAATTCATTATAACACCTATCTGGGGAGACTGTTGGTAATAAGTTCAACTTTAGAGAAATAAACAAATGCAGTTATTTTATTTCATTTTTCTGTAAATTTTCTTTTCAAGGGAATAGCCTACTTCACTTAATCCAAATATATTGGCATAAAGTTATTATTATATTCTCTTCTTACCCTCTTAGTGTCTCTCCAATGTGCTTTGATGTTTCTTTCTTTATTACTGATGTTAGCAATTTGACTTTTATTTTCTTTATTAGTCTAGCTACAGGCTATTAATTTTGATATTCTTTCAAACAACAATTTCCCTTCATTAATTTAGCATATTTTTTGCTTCCTACGTTGTTTCCACTTTTCCTTTCTTTCTAGTTTCTTTGAACATTAATTATCTGCATAAGGCATTAGAAAATTTACCTGGATATTGCTTTACACCCACATCACCAATTTCACTATACTGTATTTTTATTGTCACTCAAATAAACATATTTTTAATAACTTTGTGATCCCATCCTTAATTTATAGGTTATTTACTAGTGCACAGTGAAGTTTTTAAACACTCAGATTTTCCTAGTATGAATGAATTATGATCCATCAACTGAGCAAGTATTGACTCTAGCTCTCAGAATTTCCACTCTTGTATGTTTTTATACATGGTAGGCAAGGGAGATTCTTGAGTTGATGAGGAGACTAAAGAAAGTGATTCGTGTTCTGAGCTTCACATAGGGAGCTGCTGATCTACTGATTGACTTCATTGGCATGAAGCAATACCTGGGCCTGCATTTGTTCTATTGTCTTTTGTGGATTCTCCTTCGGTTTTTCTGACTCATAGGTCATGTGTGTGCATTTACCTCAGTGGTAAAAGATCTGGTTTGTGGACTAGGTATGCAGGTAAATGGTAAAGAAAGTGCTTACCATGCATGAAGTTCTGGGTATAATCATCAATGTAAGTAAAAATGAAATCCTGTCTTCTATAAGACAATGCCATTACTAGATCAGTGCCATTGAGAACACATACAGGCTCTCATTTATAAATGTAGGGCTGCAGTTTGCTTGTGATCTTCCTGAACTGTCTACCCTGTAGATCATAGGTTCAACATCACTTACAGAGACAATAGCCTCAGAAGAATATTTATCTAACTCCCACAATCACATAGGCTGATTCTCCACAAAATCCATGTTTGTTTACAAGATATGGTTGGTTATATATATATATATATATATATATATATATATATATATATATATATATGTTTATATATACATATGTATGTATGTATGTACTTGTATGTGTGTATCTACTAATTGAACCTTGAAAAAACATCTAGATATGTTATTGCTGATAGCTTTACATTGAATTTTATTATTATTCAATAACAAATTTATATGCTCTTTTTTTAAAACTTATTGAGACAAGAAGAGCAACAAAGCAGGGCCCAAACAAGTTTGTGGCATCTGAAAGAAGCACTAACCAAGGACCCTGTATACACTGGACCTAGGTCTAGATCCCCTACACAGATGTAGCCAATGGGCATCTCAGGCTCCCTGTGGGCCCTGTAGTAAGGGGAGCAGGGCTGTCTCTGACATGGCTTCTGTTGCCTACTTTTTGGTCACTTCCCCGTGACAAGACTGCCTTGCCAGGCCATAGAAGAAGAAGATGAACTCAGTCCTGAGGAAACTTGATGAGATGGAGTGGGTGGGCAGGGGGAAATCCCCTTCTCTGAGGAATAAGGGAGGGGGATGACTGGGAGGAGAGAAGGCAGGGGCTATGACAGGGATATAAAGTGAATACATAAATAAATTAATTAATAAAAATAAAAATTTTATTGAGACATTTTATAGTTTGGTATTTAGTCATTTTTAGTGATTGTACCATTAATTATTTGAAAGATCACATATTAATAAAATGTTCAGTGTTCTGTTTTATAAGCATTAAATATTTAAAAATATTCGGTAGTAATGTTCAGATCATTTTATCTTCATTGCACTTTTTATTTTCTAATTCTTCCATTAGTTTCCCACAGTGTGGAATCTGAAACTTATGTAAATTATGTTAAATTTTGCTTTGATATTGTTAACTTTTGTTACTTTGCACAATACATGGATGATCTTTATTCCTGTTAGCTATGTAATAGCAATATATAACATATATGATATATTATATAAAATATATTATGTATTTCATATATTATATATGTATATGAAAGGGGATGAGAAAGCTAAATGGCCCATGGTTCTATCTTTCTCTTGTAGCTGGTCCCAAATATTGAAAACTTTGGTTTTAATAGGACAGGGATAATTGTGCATGGCTGTGATTGCTAGGACCTTGGTTAGTTTATAGCACTCAGATATTCAGTTAAACATGTACATTGCTTATAGCTTCTTAGCTTTTTAAACTATGGGTCACAATCTCATGTGGGATCATGTAACTGAATGTGGGGCGTTCACAAAAATTGGTAACAACTAAACGTTTCTAATTGAACAACAACCAACAATTAAGCCCAAATCAACTATGTGATGAATCTGAGCTTGCTGCCAAGGGTGTAGGGCTCACCTGTGCTGTATCCCATCGCTCCTCTAAGGCCTTGGCTGTGAATACTCAGTACACACACTGCATGATGAGCAAGGCATCATGAGATGCAAGGCCAACAAAGCTCGAAATGCCTCAGGTAAGACTCAAGACTCTTGTATGTTATGAAGTGCAGTGTTTTTCCTGTACACATAAAGTTTTCTGTTCTTACAGAAATGTAGTGGTTTAAATATAGAAAACAAATATTTTCATGCTGTTATTCCTCAGAATGCAAGTATCAAACCAGCATTTCCTGGAGTTTTATTGTGTTGGTTTGATCTTTAAAATTGCCATTTTGAGTAGTCAACTTGTGTTTCATAAAAAAAAAAATTAAGTGAATTTTGGCTGAGATTGGGGAAGAATTTCTAACAATTTTAGAAACATCCTTAAACATAAGTCTATCATTTTGTACTAGTATTTATGTGGAATGGTGTTATATACATTGATGATTATAAAATCAAAACACCAAACAACTCTGCAAACCATTAAGGATATTCTATATTCCATAGTATTTAACATTCAGTCAGCATTTAATTCTTTATTCAAAAACAAATATGTACATATCTCATTGGTATGCAGATTTACTTTCATCTTTAATAAATAGTATAGGTATATCAAAAAATTACCTCACAACAAATTTCTTTATGAGTTGTTAGCAGTAAATGTTTGGTGTGTATAGTTATTTTATGTAGCTATATATGCAGTATCACATAAAAATTTCTCAGGTGACTGATTTACATTCAGAATTTTAAACACATCAAGATAGGAAAGATGTTTTCTTCAAGCTTGTCAAACACAAATAGCCAAAACACTAAGAATATAACATTTATATAATTCCTGATTGTGTCATGGTTCTTCTTGCTATAGGTAGTTTATTGTATATATGTGTAATAATATAAATGTATATGTAAAAAATAAAAATATTTTAAAACACTTCTCAGACATAAAAGGGCTACAAATGGAGAAAGTTTAAGACTTTCTGAGAATTGCTGACCTAGTTGGTGTTGTAAACATGTTTCCCAGATGTTCTGAATAGCGGCCCGCAGTTGACTGATAGGAAAAGAGGCTACCATCAGAGACCTGGCAGGCCTCACCCAGTCAGGTCAAAGGCAGTCAGAGCCAAACAGTGGGTGCTCCACAGACATCCTCCAGGGACTTATCCCGAACTTTCTAGTTTGCTAGCCTAGTTTACAAATTTAACAACAGCTTCATAGGCATGTTTAGAAAGAGTATACAGAAGGTTGTCATTTTCATTGGTTGTAGACACCAAAAGAAAGATCCCAGGTGGGTGTGTATTATAATTTGATAGGATTTGGAGGTTGGAGAGGTATTTGCAGGCAAAAAAAAATGATTCAAAGGAAAATAAAAACTAGAGACTAAGACACGAGACTATGAAAATCCTTCTGTGTTGAAAGAACACTACAATGGGCCTGGAATATCAGAACAGGATTTAGGATGGCAAGACCTGGAAACAGAATAGCTAATTAAAGTTTGGTCACAGTTTGCCTTGAGTTTTTGATAAAAATTTTTGTAGTTTATCTCTGCATTATCAGGAAACCTTAACATTTTAAATAATGTGATTTACGTAGTTCTGACATTCCCTCTTTGTAAATAGGCAACAGCAGGCAGGGTTACCCAGGTGGAACCATTCTGCTTATCGCAGTGAACAGGCTTGCAGTTTTGTCTGGGTTTGTGACCTCTAGATTCAGTTTCAAGCCCCTTGACCAATATGATCTTCAGCCAAATCCTGTGTTCTCCATCTGGGAGAAATATAGGGCAATAGGTTGATCCCAGAGAAGCCAAGAAGACTGGAAGAGTGCTACTCAGGTTAAGTTCAAATAGCAAGCAGAGACAGCTAGAGTAGGAAGGTCACAGTGGAAGGTCTGAGTAAAGAAACTCTAGCATTTGGTCAGGTCAAGGCATCTGAGGTAATGATGTTGGAGACCAAGTCACACAAGAGCAGCCTCTGATTCTAAAATAAAGGCAGCTCACCGTCTGCCCTCCAGCACACTCCTAGCTCTGCGTGGTGAGAGCTGCATTCTAGAGCATGTGTCTGCAGTCGGAATTTCTAAGCTGTACTCTGCCTTTTGTAAAGAAGGATGTAGCACTTCCAGACTTCTCAGTTATTCTTGCACTGCTCATTATCCAGAACATTCTAGATGATCCTCAAGACATGGTGGAAATTATACGTGTAAATAAGGATACAAGGAAGAGCACATACTCTTGTACATTGAAGGCAGGCGTGTCACCCAAAGGAGAGTTAGGGTTAAGTGGCACAACACAAATAGTTTGGGCGTGGAGTACTATGGGAGGAAAGAAAAGAACTTTATACAAGAAGTAATGAGGTAAAACATTTGTGACCCAGTGAGAGAAATAAAGGAGGTATCAATGTTTAGTCTGAGCCCCTACAAGATTTTCTTCTCATCCAAAGCAATGTGTTCTACTGGAGACTCAGATTAGACCTGCCTTAACTGGTAAGTAACAGTCATTTTAGTAAATTTTCATTAACAAAGAGACATAGAAATTAATTGATAGTACAGCCAAAGAAAACCATGAAGTGGAGGCTTCAGCAAAAAATAATATGGAGATTGACTTTTGTGCCTGAATGACAAGGGAAAAGATCACTAATAGTACATGGGAGGAAAAATGATCATGCCAGATCATGCCAGAAGGTATTGGTGAACAAAAAGCCCTGGGTGATCAATCCCACTCCTCTCTGGGAGCATTTGAACTCTTTGTTGAAGAGTTGACCATGAATGGGTACTCTGTACCAGTCACTAGCACATACTCCCAAATGACAAGCATTTGGCCCAGCACTCTATGTCACTGTTCTCTGTGATTGTAGCCATCACACTTTCTGCCTTTCTGTGGTTACGAAAACAAAGCCCCATGATCACCTCCCTTTCCTCTAATTTGCAGCCCCTTTCTGCTCAAATTTCCTCAGTCCTAATCCCAATCTTACTCTTCACCTATGTTTCAAATGTTCTCTGAAGATCATTTAGCATAACTACATTCTCCTATGTTAGTGAGATCATGCATATTGATCCTAATATACACTCCCCCAAGACATGATTTTCTGCTTAGCACTCTCAAATGGAAGCTTCTGATTTTTTCACCTGATTTCTTGTGAGGTACCAGGAAGCATGCTGGCTGTTTCCTTTGGTTCTTCTCTTCATTTTTGCTCACCTTTCTCCTTGCAAAGGTCCTTATTCTCACAATGCCTATATTGACCCACTGATGTCCCAAATTGTAGTCTCTTCTCCAATTGGCCAACATGTCCAGGAGATTTCCTGCCTCTGCCTCGAACATGCTGACAGTACAGGTGGCCATCACTCACCCCAGGCTTTTAGGTGGGTGCTGGAGATCTCAACCCTAGTCCTTATACTTTTATTAAAAGTGTTTTCTTTACCTACTGAGCAACATTCCCCTTAGGCCCCAATCAACATTTCCAAGTATTTCCTATTCAAAATGAAATGGACTTCCTATGCAATTTTACATATCCATTCCTCACCTGTCATCTCTTCTTCTAAGTCTAAGCCTTTCAAATACCATTCAGGAGTGCAAGACACTCACTGGTCCTGCTTTCATCTTCCACTTGCTCTTCCGTATACAAGAGCACTACTAAAACCAGGAAGAGCTAACGCTACCAATAGCTTTCAATTGTCAGGTCCCTTGGAGACCTTGACCTAGCTATGCTTGCTGAGTTGTTTTCTTTGACCCTTGGAGAAAAGAAAAGGGCACTTACATCTGTGTTTACTGTGTACTTGATGATATACTATGTACAAAGTCACTACTGCATACCAGTTGTGTGTACTTCTCATTCCAAGGCACAGATTTAGTCCCAGAGGTCTTATCTTTTTGTTGTTGAAGTCCATCCTGAGGTAGAAGTTATCTCTGGGCATGGAAGGAGAAAAATATGGAGCCTAGGAAGTATGGAGAGAGCTGTCTTCTCCAGGCATTCATGGGTATTGTGTTGTATAATGTCATAGGCCTTGTCCTTTCTTCCATCCCATGAGCCCTTCATGCTTCTGCTATTTATTTTCCTTTTATAGATGGTTTTTAGTTTAAAGCCCAACTATAAATAACCACTGTGGCAGCTCCAAAGCCAGAAGAAAAATTACCCAAGGAGATATAATTTGGAGAAAAAGAAAGAATTTGGCATCTAGGCCTATCTGTTGGATAGAGAAAAGCAGTGGAAATAAATGAATGAGTTGCCAGGAAAACACCCTTTTCCATAATCAACAAGTTGACCAAGAGCTTGGCTTAGATTTACTAGAGCACTCTGATTTCAAAACAAGAATTGGATTCCTAATTAGTTTAGAGGGAAGAGAAAGGGATGGGGACATGGAGGGAGAAAGGGGGATAGAAAAGAGAAAGAGAGAGACTGTGCCATTTTGAGAATTCTCAGGGAGTCTTCTCTCCACACCATGCCTGCTCATGAAATGAGTCAAATATTTTGTAGATGCTTATTTATTATTAATTTGTTTAATGTATTCTTTTTCTAACAAGAAGACAGTTGAGTGGGTAATGCCTAGCCACTTGGATGTCAATCAACAGGGAACAGTTCCTTATGTGTTTTCTTTTTCTTGTTCCCATGAAATGAAACTCCAGTTCCAGATTCCAAACCTATGAATTTATCCTTGGTCCTGTATCTTGTGTCCTACAAACCCCTGTCTTAGTTAGGGTTTCTGTTTCTGTGATTAAAATGCCTTGACCATAGACAACTTGGGAAGGTTTATCTTACTTACACTTTCACATTGCAGTCCATCTTTGAGAGAAGTCAGGACAAGAACTCAAGGCAGAAGCCGGGTGTGGTGGCGCACGCCTTTAATCCCAGCACTCGGGAGGCAGAGGCAGGTGGATCACTGTAAGTTCGAAGCCAGCCTGGTCTACAAAGTGAGTCCAAGATGGCCAAGGCTACACAGAGAAACCCTCTCTCAAAAAAAAAAAAAAAAAAAAAAAGAACTCAAGGCAGGAACTTAGAGGCAGGAACTGAACCAGAAGCTGTAGAGTAACACAGCTTACTGGCCTGCTCCTCATAGCTTACCCATTCTGCTTTCTTAGAGCACTCAGGACTACCAGTCCAGGGATGGAACAGCCCACAGTGATCTGAGTCTTCCCATATCGATCATCAATCAAGGAAATGCCCAACAAGCTGCCCTATAGGGCAACTGGTGGGGGGGGGCACTTTCTCCATTAAGGTTCCTTTTTCTCAAATGACTAGCTTGTGTCAAGTTGACATAGAATTATAACAACACACCCTTCATATTAAAAGTGCAACCAGTCCTGTCTCTCTTTTGTATCCCCAAATCCAACCACTCTTCCTCATTTTAGCATCTACTAGTTAGGTCTTGGCCACTATCACTGCTACATTGCTGCAAAGCCTGTCTCCTGGGAGGAGCTATGATGATCTTTCAAAACATATCAAGTCACTTTGCTTTTGTTCATTACATTCTCCAGTAGCTTCCTTCTCCTTTCAAATGAAATTCAACATTTCCCAGCAGCTTAAGGCCCCAGCCCTATGATCTGTTTGATCTATTTCCTCTCCTACTAGTCTCTCACAAAACTATAGTCACTCTGCCTCTTGGCTTGACATTTAAACAGTCCAGCCAGTCTCCTACTTCAGGGTCTTTGCATCTGCTACTGATTTCTACCTGTAACCGGTTCCCCCTGGAGGTCAGGCAGTTCCCATCTATCACCTCTTTCATATTTTACTTTAAAGTCTCTGCCTCAGTGAGACTCTTCCTACCATCTATTCTTCCACCAAGACTTCTCAGCTCTTATCTTTGCTGCATTTTTCTCCTTAGCCCTCCTCTCCATCTGGCATATGTATTTTACTTATTAAACATAGCTCCCAAGAGAATGATAATTATCACAAAGACAGGTTCTGTTTTGTTTCTGTACCTCTAATGCCCACAGCACCTGAAACAGAGACGCCACAAATCAACCACTTATTTAACGAACGTGTCCTCTGAGGATAAAGATGGGAACCAACATTTCATGTGCCTGGTGAATAGCAAATGTTCAACAGACATCCATGTCTGTCTTCATTCATGCTTTCTCACAATATTCACAGTATCTTTCATAGTGGGAAATTGTTTGGAATCTCATCTTGTTATGGAAACATAAACACATTCAAACGAATTCATCTTCATTTATGGCAAAGAGAGTGTCACTTATATAATTAAGGGTCATCCCAAGTATACTTGGATATGTTTAATAATAAAATCATTGATTCTTGTATGGGCACTCTTGTGTGTGAGTGGTAGTAGAGACAGGCTATATGTTTACATTTACAGATTTAATAGAACATGGAGAGAAAACTATAATGACTCTCCTCTGGGCTAAGACAAATGGAATTGAGGTAGGCTCAGGTCTTAGCCTACATTTGACTAGCTTAGAGGTGGGAATTTTAGGTTTTCCGTGTAGAAGCTGGGGATATGATATTTCCCTTCTTGGTCTATTTAAGGAGTGTGTGTGTGTGTGTGTGGAGAGAGAGAGAGAGAGAGAGAGAGAGAGAGAGAGAGAGAGAGAGAGAGAGAAGAGACAGACAGACAGAGACAGAGACATAGATGGAGACAGACAGAGACAGAGAGACAGGACAGAGAGAGATCCTCTCACCATAGGAAAATTAGGTGCGACATGCAGAAACTTTACTTTGATCCAGATATAATCTTTTCTTGATGTGTAACAGTCAGAGGAGGAACATCTTGCTTTTTAACAGTATATGTAGAAACTAAGGGCCAGGATGTTAAGTTTGTGTATCATTACCATCTGGCTGAGCACGCATCCTGGCATTGTGTAAAGTGACCCATATCACTACATCATATAGTACTATGTAATGGAACTGGAGTCATCTGGAAGGCTTGCCCACATATTCTGGACATATGTTGGCACTTGGTCTACTGGTTTATTTCCCTGCAGACTATAAGCGCCTGTAATTACAAATTCTGAGTGGTGCATCCTTGTCCTGACTGAACATGGTAGGAATGAAAAGGCCTAGGTTGTTAATTAGAAGTCAGGGTTCCTAAGTCCTCATTGTGGACGGACAACAAGCCTCTGCAGGTCACAACAGATCAGTATCCGAGCATCCAGAGATCTGTCTAGTATGAATGCATTTCATGACATGGTCTGCCGGCCAACCAAACATGAATCTCTGTCACATCTGCTAGACAAGCTTAATAATAGTTCCTATTAGTCCAGACACTAAACCTAAAAACAGTGGGTAGATTATCACACCCTTTGTGAGCCTAACTGGCTAAACGCAGAAGAATCTATTTTAGTTCAGTTTTTGGACATATGGTTTATATATGACATCAGCTATTATGAATAATCACAAAAGCTAGAGTGTACAGAGGTACTTTCTACAATGCTTCCCACCCCCATGTCTTCATTCTCCCAGACAGTGTTCAAAAGTAGGTCTGACGATCTCTCTTTCACACTTGAGAAGCTCAGAGAGGTTGTGTGTTTCGCAAGAGTACATAGAACTCTGTAAATTTGTTCTCTGGATGCATTCTTTGCATCATGTGCTTTATTGAGATCATCACTTGCAGTTTTTTAAACACAATTGTCAGAGTGATTTTACAGCAGAGAGAAAATTGTGTTGCATGTATTTCATATGCAAAAATGCAATCTCTGTCCTTCCCAAAGTTGCACAGTTGCTAAGAACTGGAGCCCAAGCTAGCACCAATTTATATTTCTGTGTTGCCCAGTGTAGTCCAGTCTGTGGAAGGACAATCCAAATTCTCATGTTATGGCTTCACAGGCAGTAGATACTTGGAAGATGGTGATTCTTTTTTTCTGAAATTGAATACCTTGGTTTGTTTGCCCCTTCTTTGGAATTTCCATTTGGAAAGTTCTCAAATACTACCTTGTCTTAATCTAATCTGAATGGAATTCCCACTAGTGCTTTTTCTTAAAATAAATGCCCTAATTTCCCCCTTGTTCTAATTCATTTATCACATGACACCTTCCTAAATACAATTGTCATTATATCACTCTAGTGCAAGACAATGAATGGCCTTTGTTCCCAACTATATGAATTGTAACTTTTGAGTCTACTCTTTTGTATAACCATCTCAATGGAGAATCTACTTCTCAACACCTCTTTAGCAGTGTTCTCATTCTCACACCAGAGTCTCATTTTAGTGTCCCAAGTACAATCATTTGTCTTGATGTAAGCCAAGGATCCTAGTGACTGGTGATATTATTTATTCTGTAATTGTTAATTGCATTATAAGTTTCTAATAAGTCCACAAAATAAAGGCAACCCCTAAAGAAATAATAATAAGGTCAAAATAACAATTTGTCATAAGGAAAGATAGTGTGGTACATATAAATACATTAGCATCACAAAACAAAAGTTAAATACAGGATAATAATAAATTACGTGCCTGTGTGTATTCTATCACACAAAAATATTCCAAAGTTAAAACACACTTTGTTTTCTCTCCATTTTAAGACTGTTTGATGAATATTTCATTAATGATCAGCAGCTGCCAGAACATAAGGACTTAGTCTCTTGCTCCCCTGTCCCACTTATACTTAGTTTCAAGAGCATACGGCATCTATCTTGTGTTGTTTCCTAGTTTGCCATCTCTTTTTAGCTGAGTGAGCTCCTCCAGAGCAGAGATAGCATCCTGTCCTTCCTCTGCATTCCCTACAGACCTTAAGGAGACCAGAGCTACTCACAGGACAAGTAAGCTCTTAAATAATCAAGACAACCTAAAATATTGCAGGAAATGCATTTTGGGGAACAATTACCTCTTGAGTGAAATAAGAATGGCCCAATCTATTCCATACTAGCTCTGTGGAATGCAGTCCTCCAGGCTGACCCTTTAGTGACCCCCAACTTCAGAGAGCACAGAGCCGAGAGCCCTGTTGATCACCTGGAGCCTTCCTCACTTATCTTTCTGGCAAATCATGTCAGTCACTGTTCCCACCATCCTCTCAAGGAAGGCAGGCAAGATTGTCTTAAATGAGGCACATCAAAGAAAGACACCATTCTAACCTCGGTCATCAGTTTGTAGTCTCTCTATTTTTCCAGAAAATCCTGAGTCTGTGTCTCTGCATAGTGAGGAAGACAACCAACAGAAGAATAGCATACCACAGGGGGCTCCTAGCAATGTGTGGGAGCCCACAGAGGATCTCAGCCAGTCATACCATGACACCATCAGATCATGACACCATCTTTGAAAAGCTGTCATCTTTGACCACAGTTAGTACTGGCCCCTCACCAAAGTCTTTATATGGGGCCATGATATCTGGGACCATGTTGAGCATTCACCATTTCTCCCTTCCTCTTGCCCTCGGATACTGTGTGTTTGATTAACAGATGGGTATTCCTGTTCTTTCCCTCTCCACTTTTGCTCCCTTCTTAGATAAAAAACCCCAAAAAGATTGTTATTAATGTGTGTTAACCTAACAGTGGCTTTCACTGTGACGTTTCCATACTACACACAATGTATTTTGATCACGTACACCCCTTTTGCCCTCTCTTGTTGCCTCCCCACTTCCAAAGTTCCATTTCCTCCTTCCAACTAGTTCTCCCTTTCACTCCGCCCCCCAATGTTTTGCATTTTAATTTTGTGAACCAATCATCTTAGTTAGGATTACTTACAGAAACCTGAGGGAGAGATTATTTGCTGGAGCATAGTATTTCACCAATCGCTACAATACTGAAGAAAATGTGTGTCCTTCTCCAAGCAAATACTGACTACTCACAAAACTTAGGCAGGCTTACTAAGTGTGTCCTCACCCCATGATGCAATGATGGTAGGCCCAATCGCGTGCCAATCCTATGCACAGTGGCCATGGTATTCCATTCCTTCTTGTTTTTATTTTTTTCCCCGAGCCTTGGTGGCGTGGTGGTGGCTTGTACAGACGTCTCATTTCAGACTAAACACTATGTGGTCACTTATCATCAGCATTTTGACTAGTTATGGATGTCTGCATTAACCAGTGCTTCTTGCAAAAAGACTTCTCTGTCTGGCTCCCTCTTGAGTGACATCAAATATCCCAAGTCATTGCTTACTATTTATATTCCCTTTTAGCAATAACATGCCTGCTCTCAACTTCTTGAGCATCTAGTGCTGGTCTTTAGCTGGGATTGCAGGATAGATGAGAAAAGCATCTCATATATACACACATACACACATGCAAAGCACATAGCAAATATTATGTGATCTAACTTTCACAACAACCCAGTGAACTGGGATTTATCAACTCTGTATAAAGATGAGTAAACTAGGACCTCCAGCAAAGCTAAGGATTTGCCTTATGGAGCACCTATAAGGTAGAGGTGGCCTTCGTGCCTTAATCTGTAGGATTCTGGTTAGTCTATTCTTTCTCTAGACCTTGATATTACATTATGTTATTTTCCAGATACATAGAAGATGGTCTGGAAAAGGAGTGAGCCTCAAACTGCCTTCTCTTAATGGTCCACAAATGCCAAGCCCGGAGAGATCAACGCACTTGCCAGAACAAAAGCTCCAGGAGGAGCAATTGCCTTCAAAATTGTTTCAGGCAGAAACTGGTTTAGATTCACTGCACGTTGAAATCACAGATGGCAACAAGACTTTAGTTATGGCTTGAGTGAGGCCAGATCTAGGTGAGATTTTTACCCAGGGAGCCCAGGCATAGCTAGCCATACGAGAGTAGTTGTGCAACAGAAAGGATCTCATCAGTAAAAGCTTACAGCCCAGTGCCTGGCCCCAGCTAGAACCTCACACACATTCACTTAACTTCTGCCACACAAAGCCATTGACCCAGAGCCCATGCTTTTAGCACATCTACCCTCATAAAACTAGCTCTGGGCTTGACTGAGAGGGTGATGTCTAAGAGATGGGAGGAGCTTGCATCTGTGGGACAGTTACAAGGTGGACCAGAAAGCAGCATGAATTTTCTACCCTGAGCCACTTCACAGTACCACACTGCGGCATGGGAGCTTAAAGAAAAGCACAGTCAACATCTAGTGGAAATGGCTTGTTACAATCGCCCTCCATAAAACATTTGTTTCTGCAGCAGAGTGCAGCGGGCAGCTGGGGAACTGAGAAGAAACAGGTCGACCTGGGATTTACAGTTCCATGTTTCTTACTTATGTCTTTCAGTCAGAGGCCAAACAGATTCATGTTTTCCTCTCACATAAACTGCCTTTGTTCCCTTTCTCTGAGAGCCTGAACCTGCTAGGCTCTCTACTATCTCAAATATCTGACTACTCCTCAGGAAACCCTAGGAAGGAAAGCATCACTCCCACAGACAAATTCCCAAAGATAAGTTCCTTATGTAAGGAATTAATCAGGGAGTGAGGGTGGGGGATTTGGGAACGTGGTGAACACAGCTTCAAGGGGAGAGTTGAAACAGGCAGCCATTGTGCCTTTGTTAAAACATTGTTGCCCCATGGCTTCTGAAGGAAGTACCCATTGGCCAAGTGACAGGGCATCCTATTCTGCCATGTTTTGAAAAGAATGACTCCCTTCAAAGCAAGAAGCATGTGGTTCAGAAAGGAGATACAATACAGTAACAAGAGAAAGATGCGTGCTGAAAGGAGAGGAGAAAAAGCCAACATGGGTGTCATAAAGGCAGGGTTTGGAATGTGATACTTGATGACAAGTCACAACTCGGTTCTCCCACAATGAAACAGCCTTGGGCAGATTATGTGGCCTCTCTGAACCTTGGCTTTGCAGTCCTAATCTATAAAACCAAGCAGAATAATACCTATGGGAAAACAGTTATATGAGGTATTATACACATAGTTTTAAATCTCATAAAAATTCAATAACCCAAAGATTTTAATGTATTTGTCCTATGCAAACGTGGATTCCAAATACAAAGCTTACAGAACCAACAACCTACTGCATTAGGAGAATAAGTTGTTCTGCCTCAGAAGTTTGTAGTTAGAAAACCATCACGGGGAGTGGGTGGCACCACCCAGCTAACAGGCCACTTGAGAACTAATGCTCAGATTTTTGTCCCTTTGGGTGATTTCTTTCTATCCTGATTGGAGAGCATGCAGCAAGCAACATATTTTTATCCAAATAAGAGGCAGACTATGCTTCATTCCAAATACGAGGCTGACTATGCTTCATGATATCTGAGTCTGGTTTACCATGGAATCTTGTTTGTTCTCCCTCATATTTGATAGTTACAAATGTTGTTTGGGGTTTTCTCTTCCTTCCAGAAAGATGGAGGATTTTATTTGCATGCAAAGACACAACCTTCTGACATGGAGCTAACATGCTTTACTCTACCCAGAATGTCAAATCCCAATCAAAGAAAATCAGTTACATTTCTAGGAAATTGAGAAAGTCTCCCAAATACCTCCATTCTCCCCACCCCCCCAACCAAAGCAAAGGCCACTTACTCTTCCAAGCTTCAAAGGGCATGAGATGGAGATTAGGTGGAACTCAGGGGCCAGCCTGTCCACTCCACTCTGCAGGGACACACAGGGCTGGGTGAAGGCGTGTGAATGGCAAGGTCCCTCAGGCTTTGTTTTCATTTCTTAAAACGAAATGGCCTTTCTTATAAATTTGTGGTGAAGATCAAACAAATTGACACGGGCAAACAAACAAGAAATGGAACTCCTTGAAATAGAGAAGCATAATGACTGGCCTGAATGGTGGTAAATGAATGAAGCAAAACCTCATAAAATGACTAAGGAAAGGGAGTAAACAGACCAAGGTAAGCCAGACAGTGATGGGGCCACTGAAGGGATCACTCATAGGCTGAAGACAAAGTCAGTCTTCAGGGATCATAGAATCAACGTGGCTCCTTTGTGAGAATCCAGAACTGTCATCCAGTCCAACCTGTGCAGACTATCTGATGACACGATGATGGTTTCAGCAATGGTCATTGCTTCAGGGAGAAATGGAGCAAGATCCTGTAGGAGCAAGGCGCAAATAACAAGCCAATAAAACTTCAAAATAATGCCCGCAGATATGGCTCAGTGGTTAAGAGCACTTACTGCTCTTCCAGGGAACCTGAGATCAGTTCCCAACACCCATGTCATGTGGCTTTTAACCACTTGTAACTCCAGCTCCAATGTACCCAAACACACATGCCCACACAGTTATAAATACACATAAGTAAAAGCAAATCTTTAAAATTTCTAGGCAAACCTGTAAAACTCTAAACTACATGAAGTTCTTCCCAGGTAGATGGTAGAGCTTAGAGGGTGGAACATACTTGTCCCTATAGAAATCAAAGAAGTTTTCCAGGACCCTCTGGATCCTTCTATTTCCTCATTCTCCCAGGCTTCTCACACCTAAAGTCTCAATAGGATGTCTTACAGACTGGGAAAAGATCTTCACCAACCCTTCATCTGAAAAAGGTCTAATATCCAAAATATATAAAGAACTCAAGAAATTAAACACCACCAAACCAAATAACCCAATTGAGAAATGGGGCTCAGAGCTAAACAGAGAATTCTCAATAGAGAAATATCAAATGGCTGAGAAACACTTAAAGAAATGCTCGACCTCCTTAGTCATCAGAGAAATGCAAATCAAAACGACACTGAGATTCCATCTTACACCCATCAGAATGGCTAAGATCAATAACTCAACTGACACCACATGCTGGTGAGGATGTGGAGAGAGAGGGACACTCTTTCATGGCTGGTGGGAATGCAAACTAGTACAACCACTTTGGAAAGCTATCTGGTGCTTTCTCAGAAAACTGGGAATAGGGCTTCCTCAAGACCCAGCTATTCCACTCCTTGGAATATACCCAGAAGATGCACTACCACACAACAGGGGCATATGCTCAACCATGTTCATAGCTGCCTTATTCATAATAGCCAGAACATGGAAACAGCCTACGTGTCCCTCAGTAGAAGAATGGATAAAGAAACTGTGGTACATTTACACTATGAATTACTACTCAGCTATTAAAAACAAGGAATTCCTGAAATTTGTGGACAAATGGATTGAACTAGAAATTATCATAATGAGTGAGTTCACCCAGAAGCAAAAAGAGTTAAATGGTATATATTCACTTATATCTAGACAGTAGTCCAAGGGGTAGGTCCCCATGAAAAACTTTACCTACCAGGAAAGTGGGTCAGAGGGGAGGACATCTCTCATTTGAATTTCATTAGAATAGGGTACTCCATTACTCCTTCACAGATGCTGAGCACTGGTTATCTCAGGACTCCATAGCTTTTTGTCTCGTGCCTAAGCTAGACTCTCAAAAATTCCAAAGCAGGGCTAGGTGCAGATCACGTCAGTCTTTGGAAAAATACAACTGAATCAAGGAAAAAAAGTAAAATACATAGTAAACAACACACACACATATATATATTTGAATATATATGTATATTTACACTCATACATGGGACATACATACATGTACATTTACTAACACATACTAGTGCTGACAGAGAGCTAGGGCCAAGATCCATTTATAAAACTCAAGGAGTTTGAGTCTTCTCACTGTAGGGTTTTTCAAAGTATCAAAATACACATTAAAAGCTCCTCTGTGAAGGCAAAGATTATTTGAGAGAGCAACGAGCATAAATAATAAAACTAAGAGTTCAGACTCTGAAAAGAAAAAAGTAAGTACATTGCTCACATTAGGAATGAGCAAGGAGAAACTTAAGAAGAAAGCAAAGCCAGAGAGGCCACCCATCATGGCGTATCTGGAAAGGCTAAGTCCTATGAAGGGAGATATAATGTCTACCTGAGAAAATGCTAAACAATGAGATTGAGTCAGAAAGGGAATGGAGGCCAGAGGACTAAGAGAGCAGGACACTCCACACCAGCTTCAGCTGTGGTCAGTACTATTGCAGTTTACAGTTGATATGACCCTCTTTTTGGACTGTACATTCAGCAGAAAAAATGAGGTGCATACTTACTGCAATGGTTATTGTTTTGTGAAGCAGATGAAGTAAGTGAGGGCACAGTGGTTGAGAAGTCCATGGCAAGCTTCTTTCTAACTATCTCATTGTGGTGTCCTCCTCAGGTCAGCTATCAAGAGAGATGAGCAGAACCATGTCACACTCAGGAAATGCATGGAGGTTAAATAGCCCACTGCCATCTGTCCCTGATTAGGAGTAATAGGTGAACCAGAGCAACTACGAAAGCTTTTCTCTAGAATGGGTTATGAATTCACTCATTTGACATGCCTGAGAGCAAATCTCCTGCCTGGGTCATTGTCCTTACTCAAGGTCCTTTCATGCTTATAGAAAGAATGTACCATTCCAGAGATAACAGTGGACTAGGGAGAAATTGGAACTCTCCTGAAGGTTAAAGACATTTATAAAACACTGGATTGATGGACAAAAGAGACAGTTTGTCTTGTACACAGCCAGGCATCTACAACATTGCACAAACTCAAACAAGGGATAGCTGGGGCCGATGAGCCCGTTTCTATCCTCTCTATTTGAAGTGTTCTTCCTGCATATTCGTTCTTGGCTCACCAGTGCCTTCCAGTCAGGCCATAGATCAAGTATGGCTGACTCTAAGAAGCCTTTCTTGTTCTATGCAGCTAAACAATATTTCTCTCTCATCTCAATTCTTGTTGCCTTTTCTGCTTTCATGACCCATGTGGCATTTTCATTAACCCCTGTAGCGTTTCAAAGCTGAGATCTGAAGTTGACTGCCTTAGGTTCATAATCTGCTGTCTATGTTACAATTTCTTTACTTGTAAAATGGAATGAAACCAGAACCTATCTTACAAGGTTATTATGAAGACAAAGGGAAAGAACCTTGAGGAGTGCCAAGGGTGTTGCAGGAGCTGCCAAGGTGCCAACGTTGAAATGACTACAACAAGTGGTCTAAATGGTATGCCCCAGCTATCTATCATAGAAGTGGGTTACACATCAGGTTCTGTGCTCTGTTTAGTCAGCATCAATTCAGTGTAGTGCTTAGGATACAACAGCATGGATGTATAATGAACATAGCATTCCTCAGGCTAGTACACGTTTGGGCTTAAGGGTAGAGGCTTGGGCATCAGGCAGTGGAGAAGTGAGTCAGGTTAGACCAGGCAGCAGGACCATTCTATAGAGTGTCCTCTACCCAAGCAAAGAGATGGTCTATTAGCAGAGGCAAATGGACTGGCCAGATTCTGACAAATGTCATTACCATGAAGGCATGAGCCATTGGTAAGAGTGAGTGGGCCTAGAAAGAGAGACTCCCTGTAAGTCAGTGCTGTTCCCTAAAGTGATCTACTCAGAGTTGCTGGGGAAAGGAAAATTATTCTTTTTGGGGAATGTCACCACTGGTAAGTTTCCTGTGCTCCAGTGGATGGCCTCACACCATACACTGATAGTCAGCGCTAGCTTGACTTACAGCGAGATATGCTATAGATGATATATAGATAGAAAGATAGCTAGATAGACTATAATTTATATATATGATTGATAGATTGACTTAGACTATATATATCCATATATATGATAGATAGATAGATTGACATATAGATAGTAGATGAGATGATAGATAAGACAGGAAGCTGGTGTTGACAAAGACATGAGTGGCATTTGAATGGGGGATAAGACTAAATGTAATCGTATTTCATTGGCCACATGCATGAAATTCTCAAGAGTAAGAAAATTTTTTTTCAAAAAAAAAACTTTAAAGAACAATCTATTCAACACCCTCTCAATAGTATGGAAGTAGTTTGTAAGGCCAAGGGTTCAGTCATATCTACAGCAATATGACCACATAGGTTGAGTCAGTGTTCAGAAGGATGTAGATAAATACCGTCTCCACACAAGACTGCTTGTTTGGCTAACCTATGCTATAAAATGGGGTTGTCACACCTAAATTTCTGGATGGACTGAATATTAGCAAGAGGCAGTTAGTCAAATGTTAGACCCATGGCTCTCATGCAGCAATTGGCATCGTTCTTATGGATGTAGTGGAGAGGCTAGTGTGCAGTGCCCAAACAGACTCAGTTCTGAGTTCTAGGGATGATGATGTCTTAGTTTCTGTTCTATTGCTGTGAAGAGACACCATGACTAAGGAAACTTGCATATGAATGCATTTAATTAGGGGCTTGCTTACAGTTTCAGAGGGTCAGTCCATAACCATCATGGCAGGGAGCGTGGCAACGTGGCAGGAAATGCACTGAGGCAGGAGCTGATCACTTACATCTCACCAGCAAGCTGAAGGCAGAGAAAGAGAGAATCTGGGCCTGGTATGGCCTTTGGAAACCTCAAAGCCCACAATCAGTGATACACCCCCTCCAACATGGCAATACCTCCTAATCCTTCCCAAAGTAGTTCCACCAACTAGGGACCAAACATTCAAATATATGAGCCAGTGGGACCATGCTTATTGAAACCACCACAATGGGTTTGATGTAACATAGGGTGCTGGTCCACTATATGAGCATGAGCCCAAGAGCGACTAGGAGCAAGAACGGAGGAGGGAAAAGCAGAGCCTTTGCTCAGCGCTCCGTCTTGAACGTTTCTGCATGCAAATTGACCATGTAAATATTCTTTGATCTGTTTCCAAAGAAGCACCTCACCTTCATTACTGGAGTCACCCAGGCAGAAAACATAATCCCATGGAGCCTCCTTGGAAGGTAGATGAAGCTGGGGGCTGAGACAAGGAGAGGACCAAAAAAGTCAGGCCAGGAAAAATGTAGAGATAGTTAGGAAACGAGAGATGCTTGAGCTGACGTAATGTCATTCTATAACAACTTGCTGAAAAATGAGAAAATCGCTCAAGACACTTTGCCAAACAGCAGCTTTGATTGATTCTTTTTTAAAGACTGAAACAACCAAGTTGTGCAGTTGTCCAAGGTGTATCTGAAGCCACAACCTATGTTGCTTTTTTTTTTTTATACAAATAATGGATGGTTTGGCCAGAGTGACAGTTAGGATTTCCAAGGGAAAGAGATGGAAGTAAAAATGAACAAATTTTCTGACGCTGCTCCCTCTGTGTGGGAGGTTCTTAATGTTCTTTAAGATTTACATAAAGTTAAATTCATAGTCACGAGCAAGGAGGGACTTCAAGAGCACAGAATTACACACAAGCCCTGCGGGGTGGGGAGATGGTTAGGTCTCCAAAGTGCTTACCATGTAAGTAGGAGGACCTGAGTTCAAACGCCAGAACCCATGCAATTAAGAGTAATAATAAAAGGACCACGTGTGTTGGTACACTTTGCACTGAGAGAAAAGCAGGTAAATTCCTGGAAACCACTAGCAAATAAACATCACCTGAAGCAGTGGTTCTCAATCCGTGGGTCATGACTCCTTTGGGGAATCAAATGACATTTTCACAAGGTTCAAACATCAGATGTCCTGCATATCAGATATTTACATAAAATTTGTAACAGTAGCAAAATACAGTTGAGAAGTAGCAATAAAAATAAATTTATGGTTAGGTTCACCACAACATGAGGAACTGTATTAAAGGGTCACAACATTTGGAAGGTTGAGACCACAGACCTAAAGGCTTGACCTCCAAGCCAGTAAAAGATGAATGATGCCTGAGGAACAACTTCCAAGATTGTCTTCTGACCTCCTAGTGCTCATCACACACACACACACACACACACACACACACACACACACACACACACTAAAGACAGAGACAGAGACAGAGACAGAGACAGAGACAAAGACATAGAGAGAATTATAAGTCAGTTGTTTTTCTTTTCTTCACTAGTAACCAGCCGATGCACAATTGTGAATAGTATACTCAGGACTAGGCATTCAATAATATGCTTTTATTTCAGGTTTTAATTATTGGGCTTTGAGGGCCTTCCCTTTCTGAAAACACATAAAGCCATGATAGGAATTATCCAGAGACAAAACGACAATTTGTAGTTGTCTCCTGGGTTGGTTAACTCTTCTAAATGTCTTCGCCTGAAGAGTTAAAAGAAAAACAGAAGTGCTCATTTTGAACTAGTTGCTGAGAACTGAAGTGCAAAGGAACACAAAGGAGAGAGTAAGGCTCCAGGAGGGGCAGAACGGACACTAGAAGGCCGTAGCCCAGCTCTGGGCTGTCTTCTCACTCCTCTTCAAGCCTGGAGGCCCTCCCTTGCCCTAACTGCTCATGGCCGCATCTCCTAGGGACAATTTAAAAATATATACATTTTATTTTTATCAAAGCCGTTCATGTTCACATGTTAAAAATCAAATTCTACTAAAAGGTCTATAATGAAAAATTGCATTCCCCTGGCCCACCCTGCAGCCTGGCCCCAGGCAACAACTTTAAACACTGTAGTTGTTTCTCATGGTATCTTATTTCCACATCTCTAATAACATAGCCTTGTGTGCTTCCTCTTGACTTATCTTTTGAAGACATTGTTTATTAATATCTTGACATTTTAGCAGATGATTGACCTCCCTTTTTTCACTCTGCCCCTCTTTCCATCTTGCCAATAAAGATAGTGTTCCAATGACTTATTTTAGAATGACAAGTCACCCCCAAAAAAAGTGGCTTCAAGAAAAAAAATGACTTCTTTTTTCCTGGGGGTCTCCAGATGTTTTGATGTCACTCTGTTGTTCTGATCTGCTTTACTTGTTCAGTATTACTGAGGTGGTAGGCTGGTGGTAGCTGGCGGTCTACTGGGAATCTGGGTCAGAGCTCTGTCACTCTCCACATTTTAAACATGAGTTTCTTCCGAGGGCATCAGCCCTATTGCAACAGGTGAATTCTAGTCTCGAAAGGTTCAGGCATCACTTCTATGACCTGAGATTCATCAAAAGAACTGACAAGGCAAACCTAGATTCCACAGCATCAGAAGGGAAATTCATGCAAAGTCTTGTTGCAAATGGCAGGCAAGATGAAAGATACGGTTGCAGGCATCTCCGGAAAGAATTTAGGACTGTTCTAATTTGGCTTAATCAATAGTCAGTGTTATTTAAATATTGTGCACTGCAGATCCCAATTCAATAGTTACAGCTCTATTTTTGCACAGTACATTTAATCTTCCTGGGCTAAGGATTACAACTGGCCCTCTGAATCCATAGGTCCTGCCTTGGGGGCAGGGTGGGGGCATTCACCCAAACAATGAGGAAAAATATTTGAAAAAAAATGTATCTGTACTAAACATTATAGACTTTTTTTTCATGTTATGATTTCCTAAACAATACAGCACAGCAACTATTTACATAGCATTTACATTACATTAGGTATTTTTAGTTGTCTAAAGACAATTTCAAATACATGGAGAATGTACGCAAGTCATATGCAAATGCTATGCTATTTTCTATAGGGGCCTCCAGCATTCACGGATTTGAGTATACACGGAGTATCCTGAAACCAGTCTCTGAGTGTACTAGTTATGCATCGTGTTGATGTGACAATTTAAAGAAGGGACAACTTATTTCAGATCATGATTCAAAGACAGAATCAATCCTGATGGAGAAGTAATAGTGGCAGGAATTTAGGCAGCTAGTCCCCCAGCGTCCCCAGTCAATAGAAGAAGGAACGTTGTTTCCCAGCTTGATTTCTTCTTTTTCTTTGGTCTAAGGACCCTAGCCTACGGGGCAGTGTCACCTGCACTTGAGGTGGGTGTTCCCACTTCACTTACCTCATCTAGATGGCCACCTACAAGCGTGCTCCGCGGCGGCGTGTCCTCAATGCCATTCCAGCGTCTGAGTAACAGTCAGTGCTAGCCACCACACCAAGGATACCCAAAACTGGATCTGTTTAATGATCCATGATATCAACAGTTCGCTTTCCAAATGTACCAGATATCAGACCACTAAGAAAATCTAGCGAGTTCTCTGCCTTCCATGGTCCCTACATGCCACCCCACCCCACCCCCACCCCGCTGTCAGTATATTCTGAACTGGCTGCCTTCTACGTGTGCTAATAAAGGACAAAAGAATGAACAATTTGAAGCCTTTTTTTTTTTTTTAAAAGCTTCTTTAGTATCCAAAACAAAAACCTCAGAGGACATCAGCTACCCCAAGAATGAAACAATGGCTTTACCACAATGTCTTCATTACACTGAAGAGAAGGGGGCTCGGCTAGGCGAGGTCAGAGTGAGTTCTCCAGGGAACACCAAGTCTTAATAAAACATGTATAAAATGGTGAAAACAATGGAGGGGACAACTTAGTGGAAACATAATAACTAGATTTCCATGATTCTTGGGAAACGTGGGCCTGCAAAGCAAAAGGGCGTTATTTGTTTTGTAGAACACAAGAAGGCAGTGTTGGAACTAATGGTGTCATTTTTAATGAGGATCAAAGTGAAAAGCAAACCCTGTAACCTACATTTTGTTTCTTTCTTCTTTTCAAAAGAGGGACATTTTCAACTCTGAAAAGAGAAAACAAACGCGGATGTGAAGATAGGAAGATTTTTTTATTATTCTTGGCTGCATGATTTACAAATTTCAGATATTAAAGCCTCCTTCCTGGATTTGGAGGTATTAAGACAATATAGGTCAGGTACATAGACGAGGTTTCCATATTGAAAAATTTAACAAATGGATTCTTTTTTTCTAGTTATTACTTAGAACTCACTTTATGCATTCAACCAGAAATCTTAGGATTATGATAATAAAGCAAACAAACAACAATATCCCTTCATTAGAAAGAGGAAGACTGGAAATTGATAAAACTCTTGAAATCTCCTGGAATCCCAGTTTTGGAACCATCGATAAAATTAAAATATTGTGAGTCCTACAACAAAAAGAGAAGAAAAAAAAAGAGAAAAATAGTAACTTCACAGTTACACTTCCCTAAATATGGTGGCTAAGGTGGTGTACTGAAGGGAACTACAGCTTTAATGAATCAAATTATGTAGCAATGGCAAGATATTTCTCTAAAATTATAAATGAAGTGAAGACAGCCTAATAAAATAGGCAGTGGATTTGCAACAGAAATAACCAGTATTGCTGTACATTAGCTGAGGTGTATCATAGAAAGTATATCGTAGGAGGTGTGTCACAGAAGGTGTGTCACAGGAAGTATGTCACAAGAGGCATGTCACAGGAGGAGTGTCAGAGGAGGTGTGTCATAGGAATTGTGTTACAGGACATGTATCACAGAAGACATGTCACCAGAGGCATGTCATAGGCCAGGGTTTCTTGTTCTTCCAAAGCTCTTTACTGAACAACTACCGCATGACACATGTGCTAGTATTTGGGGGTACAGAAAAGGAATTTGGGGGCTTTTTACTATTTATTAAAGAATTACATGAAGTCAAGGAATGTTCGCTCTAATCCTCCTTGACCAAAAAAAAAAAAAAAAAAAAATTGACCCAGATAGTTCATGGATTGAAGAAAATAACCCAGATTCAGAATGATGTCAGCACATCACAATTAAAGAAAGGTTTCACCCTTTGTTCTGCTACCCTTGAGAACGTGCTTAATGTCTCCCACTCTTAGAGTGCGACACGGATGCTTGACTTGTTATGAGCTTTAAAGACAATATGTAAAGAACACATCACAGTGTGTGGAATATGTTAGATGCTTCAAAGATAAAGCCTTACTGCTGTGTAAATGCTCTCTTCATGGGGTCGTCATCAGCACAGACACGGAAGGACTTTCAGGATATACTAGTGGTTGTATTAGTCTCGGTTCTCTAGAGTAACAGAATTTAGAGGATGAAACTCTCTCTCGTATATACACAGGATTTATTGGAGTGACTTACAAGCTGCAGTCGTCTAATTCAACAATGTCAGGCTATGAACTAAAAGTCCCAAGAATCCAGTACCTGATCAGTCCACAAGGCTGGCTGTCCCAGCTGGTCTTCAGTAAATGCTGGAATCCCCAGGAGGTAGCTGCAGATGGCAGTGAAGGATTGAATGTCTTAGCAAGATAAGGGCAAGCAGGCAAAGAGCAAAAACTTCTTTCTTCTAGTCCAGATTAAAGGTGCCTTCCTGCCTCAAGGTCCAGATCAAAGATGTGTGCCTTCATGCCTCAAGGGTCCAGAATAGAAGTAGATTCACCCAATTCAAGCCAAGCAGAAAGAATCTTTCAGAGGTGTGCCCCCCCCCTGCCCCTTTTCTGGATTGTAGTTCATTCTAGATGTAGTCAAGGTGGCAATCAATAATCGCAGTGGTTGCGAGAAGCAAGGTGATGGGTCCTAGGTCAAACCAGGAGCCATTCAAACAGTTTCCCTCCATTTCTGATTTTTAAAAATACATTCTATCTTCTCAAACAAAGATTTTGTTTCTATGCTCTCGTCACATCCACCATAATTATTTGAATGATCTCCAGTTACCATAATTGTATCGAGTACGGAGATACATCTAGAGTTCAAGGCAGCCATTTTTAACATGTACATTGAAATATCTATATAATTGCAATTGTGGGCTAGATGCTATTAGTGTAGCTCAACACTGTTTTTAAAATTCTGACACATTCCTTTCATCAAAATATCATCCTACAGTATAAAGAAAGGTCACTTTCTATAATTGATCACAGGTATGATGAAGAAGAGACGCTGATAAAGTATGAGTCTCCCTTTCCCTGGCAGTTAGAAGAGTGAACAAGCTGGGTGAAGTGAAAAGGAACAAGACTGAGCATGCATGACTTGTTACCCAACAGAAAAGCTCCTCACATCACTCCAGTCATGGAAGCATTGCATGTCCTCATGTCAAGAATGAGAAAAGAGGCTCAGAGGGCTAAGTCACTTTTCAAGTCATGTGATTAGGTCACTACAAAGGGAATTCAAATCTATGTATTTGTGACTGGACTTCCCATATTGTTTTTCTTTGTTTATCTTCATACATTGCCTCCAGTATAGTGTTTTGTCTCTGATGAGCCATGGCTTCCACAATATATCTCAAGATGACCTGCCTTCCAACTGTGTCTTACATGGCTATTTCTTACACCCCAGAGGACAGTCCATCCCACAAGGCCATGTTCTTATAAGGCAACAGAGCTGGCATGGAATGTTCAGGAGGTACATTTTTAAGTTGTTATTCCTTAAGTATATTCATATTTTAAAAATGTTCTTAGCCCACTTTGCACATTGTTTGTATCATGTCTTGAGTTGTTCCTTAAATGGATTTTTGTTGAGTGCCAGCACCGTTCTGAAAGTAAAAACTGTTTTCCCGATCTTGTTGAGATTATAAAATGGAGACAGACCAATTAAACAATACAAGCAAGTAAAATATGCTTGCTGTTAGATGTTAAGATTTAAAGAGGAAAAATGAAAGCAAAAGAGGTAGCAGTTGGGGGAGGGGTGGTGTTTGGGTGCATTGGAAATTTAAAGAGTTTTCTAAAAGTACTTTGCTGAAGAAGATTTGAAAGAAATGTGGGTAAGCCTTGTGGCTGCTCATGGCACAGTGTGCCAAATTCTGGGTGACATCAGGCCCTTTGCCCCTGGGATTAATCCCAAAAATTCTATTATATGACACAAGGGATTGTGCAGATACAATTATGGCTGCTCATCCTCTGGTCTTAAGGTAATGAGCATGTGTATGGTACTAGTCCAATCCCTTGAGGCCCACCAAAGCAAAGTGCTCATCAGCTAGGAGAAAGAGGAACTCAGTATCAGGGAGATGGCTCAGCTTTTTCCTGTGGTGACATCATATATGACATGATTCAAAGTGGGAAGGTTTTCCTAAGCTTTTGGTTTCAGAACTTTCATCCCATGGTAAGCTGGCTCCAGAGCATTTAGGCCCAGAGTGAGGCAGAACATGGTGGTAGAAGGGGATGGTGACAGAGAGCCCCTAACCTTGTGGTAGCCATGAAGCACAAGGAGAGATAGAGAGGAGCCTAGCACAAGACAGCTCACAAAGACATATCCACAGTAACCTACTTCTGCCAACTTGTGCCATCTCCCAGTTTTCTATAACTTCCCAATAATGCATCTAGCATCCAATTCTGAATAGAATTCTGAGTGGATTGCCTCATTGATTAGGTCATGGCCTTCATTTTTCATTGGTTAGATCTAATCCTCTTTTGATAATTGCATCTGTTACCTTGGAACCAAACTTTTAACACAAGAGCATTTGGGGGGGGCACTTTTTCTAGCTCAGCCTAGGAGCATTTGGAGGACACGTTTTCTAGCTCAGCCATAACAGAGATGCTGGAACTGTGAACCAATGCCATCTATAACCAGGAAGAAAATGAAATCCTTTGACTCACAGCCACAGGAACTAAATTCGTCCAATCAGTTGACTGACCCAGGAAGTAGACTCCTCCCAGAATGTCCAGATAAGAACCAGTGCACACACAGGCAGCACAAAAAGTGGACTCTGGGTTTAAAAAGGAGTACATGGAGTTGGGAGAAAAAAGCAATGGGGAGTAAGGGAGGAACTTGTAAGGATTTGATCAAATCATATTTTATACATATATAAAGTTCTCAAGCAAACAAAGATGAATAAACAATCAAGCTGGCTTTCAAGTAGAGTCAGCCTCATCAGGTCCTAAGAGGAGATCCTGGTACAACTCCTCTGGATTTCCCATGTATGTAGTCATGTGGTAATAAAGATTGTTGCTTTAAGTGGTTAAGTTCCTATTAATTTATTATGTTGTAATTTAATTGCAAATTACTGCTTAGGGAAACAGGAATTTAAAACTCTCAGCCACAGTGTCATGTTCAGAGTACTTATTTGACAAAGTCACTGTGTACAGAGTCCCCTGAGTCAGGTAAAGAGACGTCAAAACCCACGGTCTACTAAAGATGGTAAGTTAGGACCACTGAGCTATGCTTGCATTCCAGCCAGCTGTAACTGTGTTCTCACACTACATAGCAGTCTCAGACCCTTCCTTCTGGTTACTTCTATGCTGTAAAGCTTTTTAATAAAGAGACATGAACATCTTTCTCCAGGGTGTTAAGTTGCCTCTCAAAAGATTGTTATTTTATAACAATATTTGAACTCTATGTTTGTGGACCCTTGAAATCACTGGGTGTTATGATTCTTTTTAGTTTTTCCTACTTTAATGACTAAGTGCACAGCAACACTAGTACTATTTTAAGAGTATCTGCAAGAACAGATATTCAGCCCATTGTTTCCTCATTTCATTTCTGTCCTGTGATTTCTTAGGAAGATGTAATGTTGTTTATTGAGTTCCTGACAGGTGAAGCAATCAGATGAAAGACATTTTTTGTCTTAATTTGGCTAACGTGCTGCCTTTTAAGGTCCCTAGTGTCTCCATTTCCTCACCTAGGAAATGAAGACAGAGTCTGGGAGTAGCTCAAAACAATAAAAACATTCTAGAAATGACACCTTGAATCCTTTCCTATCAACCTACCCCTCTATATTTTCTTTATAAGTGAAATAAATGAAAAATGCTCAGGTGAGTTTCTTCTCGTGTCTATATCAAAAGAAATTAACAGGGGAATTTTTAATTGGAGACAAACAAAAAATGGAAAGACAACACAGCAAAGCTTATTGAAGACCACAAAATCTGTTTGAAGAAGAAAATGCATATAGCTAAATACCTACATAGAAAAAAGAAATTGCTCAAATAAACTACATAACTATACATCTCAGGGAACTAGAAAAAGAGCAAAGTAAACCAGATGCTTTAAAAAAAGATATAACACTAGAGAGCAAAACAAGTAAAACAGGTGCCAGGAAAACAACATTAAAAGCAGAAAATACTTAGTTTTTTGTAAAGACATTCGCTTAAAATAAATAAGTAAATGAATAAAATTGAGAGCCCTTACTTACATTAAAAGAGAAAATGCTTCAATAAATAAATTTTGAGTGAAAGATGGCACATTATAACTGATAGCACAGAAACATAAAAGACTGTAAAAGATAGCTATATACAACCATGCAGCAACAAATGGAGCCTAAAAACAAAACAAAACAAACAAAACAAAAGACCCAATACATTCCTAGAAATACACAACTCATCTGCACTAAAGCACTGAGGAAAAGAATGTCATACCAGACCAGCAATGGATAAGAAAATTGGGACAATTACCAAAAAGTTACCAACATAAAAGCAAAGGACTGTGTTGTTCAATAGTGATTACCTATTGGCAGCGTCTAGAATCACCATGGAAACAAGCCTTTGCACCTTTTTCTGAAAGTATCTCTATTGGGTTAATTGCGGTGGGAAGACCTACCCTAAATGAGTGGTAGCATTCCACTGACCAGGTTTCAATAAAAAGTAAAAGAAAAACACTGTGAACATTCTTTTCTGCCTCTAACTGTAGACACAATGGGACTGGCTTCCTCCTGGTCATTCCCATATACATTCCCTGCCTTGATAGAGTGGATCTTCTAAAACCATAAGAGTAAATAAACCCTTTCATCCTTAAATTGCTTTGTCAGGTATTTTGTAATGGCAAAAAGATAAGTAACTAAGGCAAGGACTCAATGGCACTACTAAATACACTCAATATCTAAAGGACAATTCATCTTAATCCTTCAGAAACAATATTCCAATACTAATACCAAGTGTTGGTAAACTTAAACATTGCAGTTTGGATATGTGTACACATTTTCTTCCCTCCACAGAAGTTGGAAGAGTAGAATGACAAAGTATAAGCCCAACAATAAGCACAAAGGAAGACACAAGACATGGATAAAATTTGAGTGACTGAAAAAGGCCTTTATGTAGATCTGAGGGAGAAAGCTTGGTCAGCAAAGTCTTTGCCTTGCAAACTCTAGGACTTGAGTTCAGTCCACAGAATCTATGTTTTAATAAGAGCTGAGCACAGACTCCCCCTGCCTCTCTCTCTCTCTCTCTCTCTCTCTCTCTCTCTCTCTCTCTCTCTCTCTCTCTCGGAATTCCAGCCCGAGGAAGTGTTAGACAGGCAGATGCACTCTTGCCATTCAGTATAGTCTACTTGGCATATACCAGGTCAGAAAGAAACTCTTCCTTAAAAAAAAAAAAAGATAAATGAGACCTGAAGTATGATGTCCAAGTTGCCTTGTGCCCTCTGTCCTCTACACATATGGACAAGTGCACACAGATACACCCCTCCCCCAACATGAAGAGAGCAGAGTGGCTTCCAACCCTTGTTAACAATGTTCTCTCAAGATCAGATTGCACAAGGCTCAATTCTCACCTGAAAGACCATTCATTTTTTTCAATTTCCCTGTCTCATTCCCAATCCCTCTCATCCTATATGGTATTATTTTTAATGTATAGCCCAGATACAGTTTACCTCAACAAAAGTTTAGGATTCAATCAGCCTCAAGTGAGGAATGAATCCAACTTGGTTGGATGCATCCTTGGACTGTATTCTTTAATGTTGAACTAAGAACTTTGCATCTGACATCATATAGATTATTATTTATGGTTTTACCTTTTCTTGCTCTTGTTTAGGTATCAGAGTAATCCCAGCCTCAGAAAGTATCCTTGGAAGTCTCCCCTCCTCTGATTTTCTCAAGGAGATTGTACAAAATTGGATATTAATTTTATTTTAAAATGTTTGGTAATATTCTCTAGAGAAATCATCTGGGCACATAGATTTCTGTTTGGGGTATTTTTCAATTAAGGATTCAATTTGAAAAAAGATTATAGAATAATTTATATGAATCCTATTACTGCAAGTGATTTTTTTTTTTTTGGCATCTGAAGTTTTAAAGCTTTGATCCATGTTTTCTAAGTTGTCAAATTTGTGAATACGGAGTGGCTCGTGGTGCCCCTTTATCACATTTTCAGCTGAAGAATCAGTAGCAACATCACTTGTTTTGTGCCTGATATTAGGAATTTGTTCCTCCCCGCACAAAACCTTAGTCAGCTCTACCAGTGTTTTAGCAATTCTATATATTTTATTTTTATGAATTAATTAATTTATTTGCTTTACATCCTGGTTGTAGCCCCTCCCTCTTCCCCATCCCTCCTCTCTTATCCTCAGAAAAAAGGGACCCCCACCCACCCTAGCTCACCAAGCTGCATCAGGACTGAGTTCATCCTGTTTCCCTGTGCCCTGGCAAGGCAGTCTCCATCAGGAAGAAGTGATTGAAAAGCCAGCAACAGAGTCCATATCAGAGATAGTCCCCACTCTCCTAAATAATTGGTACATCTTTTTAAAAATTCTCTCTGTGTTTATCCTTCTTTTATTTTATTTACTCTATTTAGTTTTCTTTCCGATTTTTTTCACTATTATTATCCAGGTAAGATCTTAGATTGCCTATTTGAGACATTTATCTTTAGCAAAAGTAATACTTTACTTAGGTAAGTCTCCCTCACAATATTTCATCTGAATTTTTTATATGTCAATAGGTCATATTTACAGTTTTATTCAATTGTATATAAATTCCACTTATCCTTCCTCTTTTAACAAGGTCTGACTCTGTAGTCCAAGGTAGTGTGAGCTTGTGGTCCTCAATCATCAGCTGGGTGTATGCACCATGCCCAGAGTTTGCTACTCCCTGTGAGAGTCCCCCTTTATCCACAGATTCTCTAGAAGAGCTATTTAAGCATATTTGACGATTGTCCTCTTCCTGCCTCGACTCTGATTCTGTTATAATCTAATCTCTGTGAGATTACAGTTCTACAGATTTTGAGGTTAGTTTTGTGGTTCAGGGGAGTGTCCTGTTACAATGAGTGTGTTTCAGGGCTTGAGTTTAAAAAATGGAAGTAGATGTTTGTTTTTTGTATGTCTTTGCTGGTTTTATATCTGTTGGTTCTTCAATCCCTGAGAGTAGGATATAGAAGTCTCTGGCTAGAATTGTTCATATGCAATTATGTTTTAACTCAACCAGATTTTGCTTTGTGCATTTAAAGGTTCTGTTAGTGGGTATGTAGCCTTAGGTTTTGGTGGCTCTCTTGTTGTCTGTGATGACCTGTTTATCTGCAGTGTGTTTTTCCTTTGTGGTCTATATTGCCTTATATGAACAGCACCAGATTCTTTACTAACAGTGTCCCCACTTTAAAAAAAACATGAAAAGAAAAGAAAAAATGTTTATATAATTATTTCCCATTCATTTAATTTATGACTATTCATTTCATTATACTTGAAATGATTTTTCTTATCATCCTATCAAACAGTTAGATTCTATTAGTAAATATTTTATTTTATTTTTTAATAATGTGTATGTGGATATGTCTATGTGGGATAGCTGCACATGAGTGCAGTGCCCACAGATGCCAGAAGAGGATGTTGGATTCCCCTGGAGCTGGAGTTACAGATAGTTCTGAACCATTTGATGTGGGTGCTGGGAACCAATGCTGATACGGTGCCCTTAACTGCTCAACACTCTCTCTACCCCGCTGGGTCATAGCTTTAAATCTACTATGACACTCTCTATCAATTTGTATACTTAGACATTCACATTTAGGGTTATCAATAATATTTGATGGCTTAAGACTGACAATTTCTCAAATATTTTCTAATTTACTTCTAGAAAATGGTAGACATGGAAACAGTGTTCTATCAGGAGTACATAAAGAGGATTCCAAGATAGCATTGAGAGGAGTGGATCTTGTTTAGAAGCTAGAGTAATGGTGTCAGAAATTGGCACTATTTTGTTAACCGGGAACACCAAGCTTCTCACTCCACCACAGTGGAAGAAATCCACCGTTCAATGGAAATAAATTAGAGAAAAATTGAGCATCGCTGAACTCGCAGAGAGCATGGACCCTCAAGACAGCAGCTGCTGTGGCAGCTGCAGAAGCAGCAGCAGCCTCTGAAGCAGGTAACTGTGAATGCAGGCAAGGTCCCACCTGCAGAGATGATTGGCGAGGTGTCCAGAAGATCTGGACAATACTAGGTCTAGGGGGAATGGAGAACATGGATTTGTGCCCACCAGTCCACAGAGAAACCCAGAGCCCTCACAGGGGACCAGCCAGCTGTGGACACCCCCACAACTCCAGACACAGTGCTAAAGATGCACACGCAGGTGGTCTAATCTAAGAATTTGGAGGAAGGATACACACTTTCCAGTAGCTAGACAGATTCTTGACAGTGGTAACTGGGAGCTTGGTATCTGAGACTGAACTGTGGGAAGTGATCTATGCTTGCCAGTCCTCAGAGAGACCCAGGGCCCACACAATGACCAAGGCAGCTGCAGACACACCACCAACCACAGCTTTAAATCTTCACACTGCCGAGCATGCATGCCTGTGTGCATGACACACCTGCCCAAGCTCTGTCTCCCTCTCTGACTGATATGTGGGCCCATTGGCCCAGGCAGAACAGAGAGCATGGGTCAGAGTCCCAATGTCAGAGACAGCAAGATGACTAGTAGATAGCGCAAAACCATAAACAACAACAACAACAACAAAAATATATATGTGGGTGTGTGTGTACATAAGTATATGTGTATATATGTATATGTGTATATATGTATATATGTATATGTGTATATGTGTATATATGTATATATGTATATATGTATATGTATATATATGTATATGTGTATATATGTATATATGTATATATGTATACATGTATATATAATCTCCAGATCCCAACTATTCCAATGAAATCAACCCCAAGAACTCAAACACAATTGAAACACAAGAAAATGACCTCCAATCAACAGGAATGAATATGATAATGAAGGAAACGAATAAGATCCGAAAAAAATGCAGGAACATACAGCCAAACTAATTGAAGACATTAAAGAGGCCTATAGAGAGGCACTGGAAAAAATACAAACAATCAGATGAAAGAAATCAATAAACAGTTCAAGATCTGAAGATGAAAATGGAAACAATGATAAAAACAGAGACAGAAGAAAGACAGGAACAAGAGAACTCAGAGAAGCATGCAAGGACTATAGACCTAAGCTTCTCTAATAGGATTCAAGAGATGGAGGAAAGAATCTCGGCAGTAGATGATACTATGGTAGAACTTGAAACAACCATTAAAGAAAATGCTAAATCTGAAAATTTCCTGACACAAAACACCCAAGAAATAAAGGACACCAGGAAAAGATGAAATCTGAGGATAATAGGAATTGAGGAAAGAGAAGACACCCACCTCTAAGGACCAGAAAATATCTTCAACAAAATCATAGAAGAAAATTTCTCCAATTTAAGGAAGGAGGTGCATATAAACATACAAGAGGCCTATAGAACACCAAATAGAATTGACCAGAAAAGAAAATCCTCCTGCCACATAATAATCAAAACACAAAATATACAGAATAAAGAAAAAGCATCAAAAGTGGGAAGGGAAAGGGGCCAATTAGCATTTAATGGCAAACCTATCAGAATTATACCTGACTTCTCAGCAGAGACCATAAAACCCAGAAGGGCTTAAACAGAGGGCCTGCAATCTCTAAGAGACCACAGATGCCAGACAAGACTACTCTATCCAGAGAAACTTTCAATAACCACTGATGGAGAAAATAAAGTGTTCCATGACAAAAACAAATTTAAACAGTACCTAACCACTAATGGAGCCTTACAGAAGTTAATAGAAGGAAAACTCCAACCGAAAGTGACAATATACAACCAAAACTACATAGGAAATAGATAACTACACAGTCACAAAACCATAACCACACAAGCACTCTGCTACAACCAACATCAAGATCAAGGGACTTAACAGTCACTGGTCACTAATATCTCTCAACATAAATGGTATCAACTCTCTAATAAAAAGACACAAACTTACCAAATGGATGCATAAACAAGACCCAGCATTCTTCTGCATCCAAGAAATACGTCTCAGCCACAAGGATAGACATTGCCTCAGGGTAAAAGGCCAGGAAAAAGTATTACAAGCAAATGGACACAGGAAGCAAGCTGGTGTAACCATTTTAATATCTAATAAAATAGACTTTCAATCAAAACAAGTCAAAAGACATGAGGAAGGACACTTTATTATCATTAAAGGTAAAGTCAAGGAAGATGACATCATAACTCTGAACATCTATGCTCCCAATACAAGGACATCCACATTTGTAAAAGACCTATTAACAAAGCTTAAACAACACATCAATCCCCAAATACTAATAGTGGGAGACTTCAACACTCCACTCTCACTAAAGGATAGATCATTGAAAGAGTAGCTAAGCCCAGAAATATCAGCATTAAGCAAGTTCATCAATCAAAAGGATCTAACAGACATCTACAGAACTTTTCACCCAAACACAATGGATTATACCTTCTTCTCAGCACCCCCATGGAATCTTCTCCAAAACTGATCACATAGTAGATCACAATGCAAGCCTCAATAAATTCAAAAATATTGAGATAATACCATATATCCTATCAGATCAACATGGTCTAAGGCTGGTCTTCAACAACAACAGAAATAACAAAAGGCTACACAAATATGGAAACTAAATAACTCTCTACTTAATGACACCTGAGTGAGAGAAGAAATAAAGAAAGAAATTCAAGACATCCTGCAATTCAATGAAAATGAAGGAACAACATACTCAAATTTGTGAGAAACATTGAAGGCAGTGCTAAGACAAAAATTCACAGCACTACGTGCCTTTATAAAGAAATTGGAAACATCCCAATTAAGCAACTTAATGACACAGCTGGAAGCCTTAGGAAAATAAGCAGCAGAAACACCCAAAAGTAGTAGACAATTGGAAATAATCGAACTCAAGGCTGAAATCAATAAATTAGAAACAAAGAGAACAATTCAAAGAATCAACAAAACCAGGAGCTTGTTCTTTGAGAAAATCAGCAAGATAGATAAACCCATAGCCAAACTAACTAAAAGTCAAAGAGACACTATCCAAATCAGCAAAATCAGAAATGAAAAGAGAGACATAACAACAGATACTGAAGAAATTCAAAGAATCATAAGATCCTATTTTAAAGGCATTTATGCCACAAAATTTGAAAATCTAAGGGAAATGGACAATTTTCTTGATCAATTCCACTTGCCAAAATTGAATCAAGATCAGATAAACAAATTAAATAGTACTATTTCTCCTATAGATATAGAAGCAATCATTGATAGTCTCCCAACAACAACAACAACAACAAAGCCTAGGGCCAGATGATTTCAGCATAAAATTCTGCCAGATCTTCAAAGAAGAGCTAATACCAATACTCTTCAAACTACTCATAAAGATAGAAATGGATGGAACTTTACCAAATTCATCCTATGAGGCCACAGTCACATTGAGACTAAACCCCACAAAGACCCAACAAAAAAGAGAACTTAAGACTAATTTCTTTTATGAACATTGATGCAAAAATACTCAATAAAATACTCACAAAATGAATACAAGAACATATCAATGATATCATTCACCATGACCAGGTAGGCGTCATTCCTGGAATGCAGGGCTGGTTTAATGTATGGAAATCCATCAATATAATTCACCATATACAAAAACTGAAAGAAAAAACCCACATGATCATTTCCATAGATGCAGAAAAAGCATTTGATAGAATCCAACACCCACTCATGTTTAAAGTTTTGGAGAGGTCGGAAATACAAGGTATGTACCTCAACATAATAAAGGCCATATACAGCCAGCCAACAGCCAAAATCAAATTCAATGGAGAGATGCCCAAGGAAATTCCTGTAAAATCAGGAACGAGACAAGGCTGTCCCTTTTCCCCATATCTCTTCAATATAGTTCTTGAAATTCTAGCCAGGGCAATAAGACAACAAAAGGAGATCACTGGGATCCAAATGGGAAAGGAGGAATTTAAATTATCCCTATTTCCTAATGATATGATAGTGTACATAAGTGACACCCAAAATTCTACCATAGAACTCCTACAGCTGATAAACACCTTCAGCAAATTTACTGAATACAAAGTAACTCAAAATAGTCAGTAGCTTTCCTATATACAAATGACAATCATGCAGAGGAAGAAACTAAGAAAACTACAGCCTTCACATTAGCCACAAGCAATATAAAATATCTAGGAATAACTCTAACCAAGTAAGTGAAGGACTTGTTTGAAAAAAAGCTTCAAATCTCTGAAGGAAGATATTGAATTTGACATCAGATGATGGAAGGATCTCCCTTGTTTGCTGATCGGGATAATTAACATAGTAAAAATGACCATCTTACCAAAAGCAATTTACAGGTTCAATGCAATCCCTATCAAAATACCTACAGAATATTTTAAGAACATTGAAAGATCAATTCTCAACTTCATATGGAAAATTTAAAAACCCAGACTAGCTAAGACAATCCTATACAATAAAAGATCCTCCAGAGGAATCTCCATAGCTGATCTCAAGCTCTACTATAGAACAATAGTAATTAAAATAGCATAGTACTGGTACAGCAATAGGCTGGTTGATCAATGGAATTGAATCAAAGACCCAGAAATAAACCCATACACATATGGTCAGTTGATTTTTGACAGAGAAGCCAAATCTATTCAATGGAAGAAGGATAGCATCTTCAACAAATGGTGCTTTTCCAACTGAATGTCTACACGTAGAAAAATGCAATTAGACTCATATTTATCACTATGGACAAAATCCAAGTCCAAGTGGATTAAAGACCTCAACATAAAACCAGAGACACTAAATTGGTTAGAAGAATAAGTGGGGAAGAGCCTGGAACACATGGGCACAGGAGACAACTTCCTGAACAGAACGCCAACAGCCCAGGCCATAATGTCAACAATTAATAAATGGGACCTCATGAGGCTGAGAAGCTTCTGTAAGGCAGAAGACACTGTCAACAGAACAAAGTGACAGCATACAGACTGGGAAAAGATCTGCACCAACTCTACATCTGACAAAGGTCTAATATCCAAGATATATAAAAACTCAAGAAATTAAACACCACCAAATCAAATAAACCAATTAAGGAATGAGGCTCAGAATTAAACAGAGAATTCTCAACAGACGAATATCGGATGGCTGAGAAACACTTAAAGAAATGCTCAATGTCTTTAGTCATCAGAGAAATGCAAATCAAAACAACTCTGAGATTCCAACTTATACCCATCAAAATGGCTAAGATCCAAAATTCAAGGGACACCGCATGTTGGAGAGGATGTGAAGAAAGAGGACTGCTCCTTCATTGCTGTTGGGAATTCAAACTTGTACAACCACTTTGGAAATCTATCTGGCATTTTCTCAGAAAACTGGGAATAGGGCTTCCTCAAGACCCAGCTATTCCACTCCTTGCAATATACCCAGGAGATGCGCTTCTACACAACAAGGGCATATGCTCAACCATGTTCATAGCAGCCTTATTCATAATAGCCAGAACCTGGAAACAGCCTAAATGTCCCTCAGTAGAAGAATGGATAAAGAAACTGTGGTACGTTTACACTATAGAATACTACACAGCCAATTAAAAACAAGGACATCCAGAAATTTGTGGACAAGTGGATGGAACTAGAAATGATCATACTGAGTGAGTTAACCCAGAATCAGAAAGGCTCACATGTTATATATTCACTTATAATAGGGCACTAGCCTAAAATGCATGTCCCGTGAATGTTTTCACTTACCAGGAAATTGGGATAGATGTGAGGACATCCTACTGGGTAAGACAAATATAAGATATGGGGAAATAGAGGGACCCAGATGGTCCTAGAAGCCTACAAGAAAAACATCATGATAGGTGAATTGGGGCCAGGGGGTTCTGTTCAAGCTATTGCACTATGCAAGGAAAATACAAGTAGTAAATATTGAATCACTACTCTGTTCTAGCCAATGGACAGGACATTCTCCACAGTTATATGGAGCGCATGGACTGACTTAGACATAAATTATGGCACTCCATATTTGACCACCTCCCCTTGGTGGGGAGGCCTGATGGCACTCAAAGAAAGGATAAGAAGGCTTCCATGACGAGACTTGATAGCCTATGACCATATAGAGGAGAAGGAGGGCCTCCTAGGTCTTAGACCTAGGGAAGGGGAATAGGGTGAAAGCAGGAGGGAGGGAGGAATGGGAATATATAAGTGATGGGATAATAATTGAGTTGTAATCTGAATATATTAATACAAAAGAAAAAAGAGTACATAAAAAGTAGAATAAAAATCTTCCCATTGTGATAGAAAACAAATATTGAAAGAAAGCTTATATATGGCTAGTGATAAAATAAGGACTGATCTTCAAATTAATTCAAGGCTATTATAGATATGGACTATAATTGAAAGCACACACACACACACACACACACACACACACACACACACACATATATATATATGTATGCATATATATACATATATAAACAAATTACAATGTGGGCTCAATTTTCATTTTCATTCTTCTCTAGCTATATCGATCTGTAAGTATAAAAGTAATTCTCAGAGTTTCCATGTTAATCCTGCCAAAAAATATAATAATCCAAATTACAAACTATTTGAAAAGATGAAAATGGCAGAAATCTCTGAGTACATTTGACCCCCAAATCAAAGCTAGTTCTCTATCCTCTTCTGTTTTAAGTTTCCCAAACCTTCATCTTGAAGACTCCTCCAAACAAGAACAGAACTTCAGACAGTCTCCAATATTGTTTGTTCAATTATAAGATTTCCATTTGTTTTTTGCTATCTTTTCTGCTGAGGTTTTCCCACTCTATCTGTAATCTATGTATGTCTTTACATTGTTGAGCAGAGTTTATTACTATAAGATCACTGTCTGAAGGTTCCAATGTCCAAATCATGTGTTAGTCGATCTTTGTTGGCTGTTTTTAATAATGAGTTATATATTCCTTGATCTCCATGTTCTGAGCCATCTATGACTGCTATGTTGTAGAGACTGGATTTTTATGTATATTTCCAAAGTCTTAATCAGGCTTTTGAGCAACCCACAAAATCACAGTTCGGTTCATCTAGACTTAGCTAGGCTGCTTGCTGGCTGTATTCTGCAGTGTGCTTTTAGAGTCAACCACTTATTTGGATAGTTATACACAGAGTGTATGACCTTTCCTGCTTCTCTCTTTCCCAGTATTTTCTCCATTCTTCACTTCTACTGGTTAAGGTCATACTGAGTTCTTTAGGGAAGACCTAATTCACATATGATTAGAACAAACCAAGTCTTGCTTTCTAACACACACACACACACACACACACACACACACACACACACACACACACACACACACCTTCAACTCTTGCTCCCATTTTCCAAACGTTGACTTCCCATTGGAATCTATTTATGCTTGCTCACTTGTTCACTATTCCACCTATAGGTAATTAATCTTTTCTTTTTCTTCTGGAATTCCTAGATGTTAGCTGCAGAATAGTCTAAATTGAGCAAATTTTACCAGGGGCAAGCAAAACTCCCAAAGCTTCAGATGATTAATGTTTATTTGTCAAAGCTCCTTTTTCTTTTCTCTAAAGATGTGATGCTTCTCGAGCACATCCCGAGGACACTGAGCTTCTCAGAATTCCAGTCCATTTCTCTGAGTTCCTACAAAAGGAACTCTTGCTAACTAGAGCTGTCTCATTAGCCTCAAGCATTCACAGAAAATAGCAACTGAGCTCCTACTGAATAAGATGACCATGGCATGAGGCGACTCTGGAGCCCAGGAACCAATTAGCCCTCAGGTAAGGAAAGGATTTTCTTCAGTTGTCTGATAGAATCCATGAACAGAGGCCCTAGCCACAGTGAGTTTACTGCAGGCCCCTCAATTTCTTCTTCATCATAAATAACGACCCATGGCTGGAAGGACTAATCTAACCTGAGCTAGGGATAGCTTTTCTGTTTTCACTACTTCATGTTTATCCAACTTGCTCATCTGTGGTTCCCTGGCACCATGAGACATGAACCTTCGCAGTTAATGGGTGTCTGTAAAGTTCCCTGTATTCCCTTGGTAAAGATGTTCACACTTACTGAACTTAACCCATCATTTTATTTTTGAGAAACCTACAATTCAGCATGAAGAAAAGCTATCCAAGATAACACAGGAGGTCTGTGATTAAAATGTGTCTGAGCTGACTCTCACTCTTGCAATCTGCTTCTCTCAGTACACTGTCTGTGAGACATTGTTCTATATACTGCCTTCCTTAAAGTTAGACTCTAGGATGTTCTGAAGTTATAAGTGATCTGCTCAGTGATATGAGTGCAATCTCCTGCATTCACTTAGCTGATAGACAGTGTGATCATTGCACAGTTGTCTGATTGACAACTAAGGTCACATGATCATTCCAATGGCTGCTCTCTTCACTTCCCTACTACTTCCCATTAGCATCTCCTGAGCCCTGTCCTCATCCACATGTTTTTCCAGGGTTCAGATAGACACACACTAGTCAACACATAAGTCAGACAAGAGGAGAGAAGTGAGCAGACCAAAGTTAGATACAACATCTCTTACAAACATTCTTCCTATGAAGTTTTGGGCTATTCATATGTGGTAAAAATCAGTCATGTATTTGTGATCTAACATACAAGAGCAGGATCTTACTCTCCAGCATTGCTTAATTGTGCTATAGAATATGGGACCCATCCATTCAACTTGAAGAAATAGCTTTCCTATTCTACCTTCAGACATCACTTTTTTAATTTAATTCTTTTTTTATTATTAATTTATTCTTGTTACATCTCAATGGTTATCTCATCCCTTGTATCCTCCCATTCCTCCCTCCCTCCCATTTTCCCCTTACTCCCCTCCCCTATGACTGTGCAGACATCTCTTAAGACCCAGCTACTAGCTCAGATAAAATACTGGTGGGACTTCAAAAGCCTCAGCATGGAAAAGCCAAAGTGGATACAGTTAAACATTGTGAGGGCTGAAAAAGATAATAACACAAAGCAAATCCACTTGTCTTCAACAGCTAGGAGCTCTGGTGTGTCCAGGCATGGGCAAGTCCTCAGGTGTTGGCCACTTTATCATAGCATTCCACGTCTCTCTTTTATCTTCTGCTCTTCTCCCCTTTCCAAGATCATAAATCAACAGAGACAGGTCTTCATTCTTTGCAATAAAAGGGAATGGGGATGTCTAGACTTCTCCTATTCCAAGGCAACCTTAACCACCTGATAAATGTGACTATCTCACTCCTGGGGAGAAAGAGCTGGGACTGTTTCAAATCCTAAGTTGGTGATCTGCAGCCAGGGGCCTCTGAAACACAGACCCAGTCCTTCTGTCACCAGGGAGAAAAACCTTATGGGTGAAGGGAAGATCGATTCAAGAGGATTCAGACTCCAGAGCCAGGGTCAGAGCCAGATACAAGAGTACGTGCGTGACAGCTGAAATTGTCCATGATTTAGTAATTGCTAAAGGCAGTGACTGGGTCATAAAGAGCAAAGGCCAAAGGGAGGTCTTGGTGCCCATTGCTGGCATTGGGTTTCTGTCTGGAGGAGAAGACAGGAGAACAGTGGAGAACATTTGGAACCAATTAGAGAGAATGAGGAAACTTGGGGCTAAGATGTGGAGGGCTGCACTGCTTCTAAAAATAAATAATAGCTGGCCAACCTTTCCACAGGCCCTGCTGCCCTTTCTCTTTTTGTCCCCGACATAACTTGTGCAAAGCAGATGCAAGAAACTGCCTTGTCCTTCAGCTTCTTGGGACACTTTGGATCTTATCTGAAAAAACAACACAGCTTTTAAAAATAGGAGAAGCTAGGGGATATTCAATATTTTCCTCAAGCATGATCTAAGATCTAAACCAAAAGCACAGGGGATTTAAGGAAAGGGAGGGACTCGAAGTTGGGAAGACATGACTGCAAGCCTTCCCTGCCCTGTTCAAAAGCTGTTTGACCCCGAGAAACTCATATGTCTCCATAGAGATGTTTCCTTGTCTGTAAGACTCAGCCCACACCTCTGCATTTAGAAAGGAGATGTATCTAGAACATGTGGCAAAGCTCTTGATTCCTCTTGCAGGGTTTATTATATGCAAGTCCTCTTTCTTAAATCCCTGCATGTACACATTACAAACACCACGTAAGCCATTGACAGCTATCTGTATTTCGTACATTCAGGCAAACAACAAGACTACCCTATATAAAACCATATGATTTTGTTTCAAAAATAGACACATAAAGCAGTGGTTTAGACTGAGAGTCTAAAAGTGTAGTTATAGGCAGACATTAAACCTCTTTTGAGAAATTTTTAAAAATGCCAAAATACTGAAAGACAATAATGGAACCCTGGATGTGGAAAGGCTTTCTTAAGAATTCAGTTATATGTCAAAAGGGAAGAAGGAAAAATAAAAATTTAAATATTCTAGATTTAGAAATTTTCTACAGTAAAAATTTCACAGTCAAAGGTAAAAGATAAAAGATGATCTTGGAGGAAATATTTAAAGCTGTAAATTATAAAGTAAAACCGACCAAGAATAAGCATGGGAAATCTTCAAAAATTTCTTTTATATCTGTAAGCAGAAGTCTAAAGTCTATGGAACTACACTTTAGAAGCTATGGGAAGGCAGTCACAGGAAACATCAGAAGTTCTCTGTAGAAAATCATCTGCCTAGTTAGTACTCAGGACATGCACATTAAAGTGACAAGGAGCTTCGACCAATTTGCCAAGATTATAAAATCTGATAATATTAGAAGTTGGTAAGTGAGGGGGTTGGGGCTCAGAATAATATTAAACAAAGCTGTTCGTTAAACAACTGTGAAGAATGTGATGTCAACCGTAGGACCCAAATCTCTAAGTATTTGTCCTGGGGGCAGAATGCACACAGATTTGATACAGCTAGACCTGAAGGAGTTCTTATGGTAAAAAATAGTAGATATGATTTAAATACCTATTCCTAGAGGAATGGATGAATGTAGTCCTATGAACACAAAGAGTTTCAGGAAGATGTTCAAGTGCATAAAGTAGAGTCATCCGTTTTAACTGGAGTCAATCGCTAAAACACCTACAAACCAGTAGGTTTCTCCCCAAATCTAGACATGTATGAATGTACAAAGAGTTTGAGAACTTTTTCATGACACAAACTCATCTTAACGTTTATTTTATTAGTCAGGGAGGCCACTGTGTTGAGAATAAAGTGTCTAGGAAACTAAGAATTAATCAGTGATAATTTAAATGTTTTTGGCTATGCCTAGTTTGTTCCTTGTTTGCACAAATTTAAAACAAATATAGGCAAAATATTTCAACAATTTTTACAGCTGTCAATTCTTGGCATATGGATGATTATTACTTTTAATTTGTATATTATTATAACTTAATTTTTTCCAAAACTAAAAACACTCACCATTATTTAGTGATACTCATAATATCTCAGGTGATAGCACCAGACAGCAAGTTAAACTTGCTCTAAATATACATACTAACATGGATCTTTGAAACTCATATTTTAAATGCTTATTTTGCATTGTCTTATACTCACTCTAGCTGGATTACAGTTTGAATGATGTTACAGCTTTGAAACCACAGTCTTGTGTAATTCTTGTATATTCTCTGATATTATCTTAATTCATATATAAGGAAACTGGGGTTCCAGAAGGTACACAGTTTGTCCAGGTTCACAGAGCTACAGTGACAGAGTTGAGGGCCCAGCACACATCTTTGGATATCAAAGTTATTGTTGATCTCAGAACACTGTCATTATCCCAGTAACCATAGACTATGGCTTCTCTTAGAAACTATGAATTGCTTCACTGGTAGCTGAATTCAGAATCTAAGGAGAAGATGAATTAAATAAATTTTAGAAATACGCAGACATTTTGTGAAGACATTCATATCTAAACAAGCAATTAAAAAAGGTTGTTTTAGAGATAAGCTTTAGTGCTCCTAATAATGCTACTATGTAGAAAGCTTTCTGCACAAAAGGAAAAACATTCTGTTCTGACCTTGCATTCTTATATAATGTAGTTAAAAAAAAACCCAGAGTTCTGTTAACCTATTTTTGGTACTTATGATGGTATTAGCAGGATGCTCAATCCCAAAGAGCCTAATACTATAATTTATTACCTTAACTACTTCTAGTTTCTTTCATATCCAAGGGCCCAGAAGATACTATCAAAGGCCATTCCCCACTTCGTTCTCGTGTCCTGATTTTGTTCCTTTTTAAAGATTTATCTTTGAAGGCTGAGGAAGTAGCTCCATTGTTGGAGTAGTTGTCTAGGGCCTGAGTTTAATCCCAAGTGCTGAATAAGCTGGGTGTGGTGGTGTTTGCTTAAAACCCCATCACTCTGAAGGCGAAGGCAGCAAGATCAGGGTTCAATACCACCCCCAACTACATAGCAAGTTTAAGTACAATCTGGGTTTTATAAAACTGTTTCCCAAACAAACAAACAAGAAGGTTCATGTTAGTATTTATTTGAAGTATATATAAGTTAGGGTATATTCAACTTATGAGTTCTCCACATTTTATTTCAATGCATGTATTTTCTTGTGGTTTCAAGTTGAGAGAGAGAGAGAGAGAGAGAGAGAGAGAGAGAGAGAGAGAGAGAGAGAGAGAGAGAGAGACAGAGAGAGACAGAGAGAGACAGAGAGAGACAGAGAGAGAGACAGAGAGAGAGACAGAAAGACAGAGAGAGAGAGAGAGAGAGAGAGAGAGAGAGAGAGAGAGAGAGAGAGGCAGAGACAGAGAAAAGGCAGAGAGGGAGTACCTTTCCCTTTCAGTGAGAGATTTTCAGAATTCAGATGGACATGCTATAGTAATCTCTGTAGCTGGTGGCATTGTTCCATTTTGGATCTAAATTAATGTCCTGGTAGCATCTGGAAGGGGAAGAAGTTGAGTCCATGAAAACAAAAGGATTGAATCAGATTAAAGCAGAGGCCAGGTGATCAAAGGGATTCTGCAAAGACAAAAACACATGTCTCCCATACTCTCAAGGCAACACTGGGAGTGGAATTCATATCAGTGGCCCTGCAGGTCTCTCTTGAGGATTAAACAATAGGGGAGAGAGCAAGGGAACCTAGCATGACATCTGGCAGATGGAAAGTATCTAATGAAGTTTACATCCTACGTAATCAAAGGCAGGGTGGTTCTAACCATCCATGTCTCCTCATCCCAAAGATCTTACAATCCAGGAAGTTTAACTCAACATTGAGACCACTCTATTGAACATCGCACAGAGTGTGGACACGCCTCACAATTGTGCCCTTAGAGACCTGGAAAGCAGGACTTTGAGGGGAGGCTGGGAGGCCAGGGAGTTCTAACGACCACAGTAACAGAAACCGTAAGGACTGCAGACTTCTGCATGCAGCCATGGGCCAAAAAGTCTACAGAGTGTCTTAACGTGTATTTTCTCACATCACCTCTGTCATGAGTAATGAAGTAAGTATTTTTTATCATTTCCATTTTGCAGACGGAGAAACAGATGTAGCAAAGTCAAGTCATCTGTCCAAGGTCAAGGAGACAACAGGCTTGGATCTCCATTCCAGTGTTGGGCTCTGGAGCCCGAGTTCATAACCACACATTTTTCTTTTTCAGACTGCCCTGCCTGGCCCCTTAATACCCAGGGAGGAGAAGGCTCGACTTGAAATGGTGTTTGGCTGCATTCCAATCAGTCAACACATTCATCACCAGCCCGCACAAAGAGAGCAGGTAGGTTGGAGTCCCTGCACTGAAGCAAATAATACAGGCGGATGTATGCGCTGACTTCCAGCTTGTTTTCCCAGCTCTGTCAGGACTTCCACAACACATCAGCTGCTCTATTAAAAGGGAGGCCTTGGGGGTAATGCGGTCAAGAGGGATCAAAGAGACATCTTCTTAGGTTCTTTTTCTTTCAATTAAAAACGAATGACAACAAAAAAAAATTACTGATTTAATCATCATAGATAGTTCTGGAGTTATTTCTCATTGGAGAAATGATGGAGCTGAAACACTGATTCCAAGAAGTGTTGGGATGCTGAGCCCAGATGGCTTTAATTATTTGGGCAGCCATTGACAGATGTGATGGTCTAGGTTTCTGCTGCCTTGGACAGGTGTAAGCTATAGGATTTACCCAGAGGGAGTTGCGGGGAGACAGAATTGGACAGATCCCCTTGATGGCCCCTTATTTTGTCTTAATCCACCCCTAGGTACATGCTTATCATATTTCTTTGCCTGAAGGCATGGTCAAGTCAGTCGAATCTATCAAACCAAGTTTGAGTGCAGAAAAGAAATTCTCAAAGAAAGAAATACATTGTTAGCACATGGTCTCAGGCCTTGCTTTGTGTTTTTCCTCAGGTGCCTTTCTCCCCATTAATTGTGGCTTCATAATTAAAAGGAGGCGTGTTTGTGTTCCCTCTTCTGGATCAACATAAGACTTTAACTTCTTCAATTGTCGTCCACACAAGTAATTTCAAAGGATTGAATGCCAACCCATGAAAACATTCATTAGCAAAAAAGATCAATTGAGCAAGGCAGAGAGGGTAGGCAGACAAAGGCCTTGTTCTTAGGGAAATAACGAACACCGGGATGAGATTTCAGACCTTTCAGCTCATAGGAATGAACACATCTGTACTGACTACCTCGAGGCTCTGTCCTAGGCCCTGGGGTGCTGTGGTGAGGAGCTCTACTGCTGTAAGTAAGGAGATGAATAACTTAGAAAATATCTTTATCCATGCACTCAGTATATGCTCATAGATTTATGTGCAGACACATGCAAAGAGTTCTCCTTTTTCTAAAAGGAACACATTCAATGCGTCTCCCTGGGTGCTTAAAGCTGCACACAGCACTGAGCCATGCATACGCTGTTTGTTCCTGTACATACCCATAATGTGTTTAGTTCATCAGCTTATCACAATAGAAATAACAATGTGCTGCAAAACAAGCCATGTGAGAGTGGTTGTTGTAGTTTGAATATAAAATTTCAAGAAACTTTTTAAGTCACAAAATGTTCTTAGGTGTCTTTGATTTTTTTTTCAGTAGAATTGCAAACCTGAAATTAAAAGACATTTTGGGGAAAAATATGCTTGATGTGAACCCTGGGAAGTTATATAAATAGATGATGATTCCTTTGAACCAAGAAGCCAGAATGTATCTTTCTCTCTTTAATCTGTTCTCTCAGTAATAAGTTTGTCACAGTGATAAGAAATTTCCCTGATATAGTGGTCTCTCTGTCTCATAGTTCAGTGTAGTACACAGTGATGATATGAGATGAAGCAATGCATTTATGAAGAGAAAAAGTGAGGAGAGAAACGTATGAATTGTTGCATAGTATTACACTACAACAAGGGTTACCTGAACAAAAGCACAGTGTTACTGTCCCCATCAATCCCATAGTTCAGGGAGCTACCTAATGACTAGGTAACACGTACGGCATACATATGATAGAACCATGTCCTGTATAAGACAGAATGGTGGGGGATTTCATCCTACTATTGAAAGGGCACACATTTAAAACTTTTGAATTATTCTGGAAATTTCCAGTATTTTCAGACCATGGTTGAGCATGGACAATAGAAACTGCAGAGAGAGAAAAACCAAGGATCGAGGAAGACTTCTGTATGCATATATACACATGAAACCTATTATATTTGTAGGGGCATATGTAAATGCACATGTGTGTACTTGCATGTGCACATCTGCATACACACATTTATATTTATGCATGCATTGTATGAGGTGAATATAGTACACTAAGTGCTCGTAACAGATTATATCTCAGGACTTGGCCTAGTCATGTGAGTGAGTCGCTTACAGGAGGAAGACAAATGAGTGGTGAGGAGAAGCCATTTCAGGCCGTCCTTCTCGTCACTTAAGAAAACAGAAGTTGCCAGGTGTGGTGGCACACACCTTTAATCCCGGCACTCTGGAGACAGAGGCAGGTGTATCACTGTGAGTTCGGGGCCAGCCTGGTCTACAAAGCAAGTCTAATACAGCCAAGGCTACACGGAAAGACCCTGTTTTGGAAAAAGAAACAAAAAACAAAAAAGAAACAAAAACAAAAAGCAGAAGTTATAAATTGGCAACTGTGGTGTATTGAGTTGACCAATTCATATTTTCAAGTCAAAACCCTATTTTGAAAAGACACCTTTTCAGAGATGACTAATTTTAACAGGTACTCAGGAGGGAGGGCCAAATTTCCTCCTAAGTGGAAATAAAAGCTAAGAAAGGATGCTTACATGCGGGAGTAGGAAAAGGTCTAATGAAGGTGGCTACCTGCAAGCCAGGGACAGAGCTATGTCTGTAATGAACTGTGTGACCGCCTTGATCGTGGCTTTCTAGATTCTAGTCTAGTAGACAATACATTTCTGTTTATTTGTTACAGTTGCTGCAGAAAAGTAATATAGTACCTCTTTACACTTGAGGAGGACATTGTACAGAAAGCTTTCAAAAGCTAGTTAGTTAGTTAGTTAGTTAGTTAGTTAGTTAGTTAGTTAGACACTAGCTAGAGTGTCTGAGAGTTATACAGATTATCCACACTTGGTGGTGGTTAACACTTCTCAAGTGTATTTATCTAATTTAACAAAGCAACCTTATAAGGTAGATACTCTCATTTTCATCTTACTTTTGAGGAAATAAATTTGTAAGGTTGACCCAGTGGGGCAGAGCTGGGGAGGGAGCATGGATCTGAACTCCAGCAATCAGACCTGAGAGGTACATACTGTTCCATCACTAGGCTGATGGGCTGGGGGGTGAGGTGGGGTATGAATGGGGCTGGGGGCGTATAAGGAAGGAGAGAAACACCCACTCAAGGAAGGGCATTTGTGAGGCTGAACCATCAGAGAACCAACAAGCTCAGCCATTAACCAGAAAACCTCTTACATAATCACCTGGATCTGTTCAGACTGTCTCTGGAGCTATCCACGGCAAGCACAAAATTCCTCAGCCCTCTATGCTTTAGGTTGGCACAGCCCTCCAACCACACTCACCTCCCCCTTTGCAACACACACACACACACACACACACACACACACACACACACACACACACATCCTCATTCACTCACCCCAAACTCCTCAGACAATGCAACTTTTTAAGGAGCCCTTTGAAGACGCCCTTAAGGGATTTGAATCAATGATCTGCTCAGATCCTAAACTGGAACTCCCTGGTTTGCTTTTTAATGATCTCTCCCAACTCGGCCACCACAACTGTTTCTTACTGTTCGCTTCTAGCTACCCTAGTCTATTCTTCACTTGGCCCAGAGTACATAAGGGTTTCTTTTTCTTTTTCTTTTTTTTTAAATAAAGAAACGGACATGGAATTAAATCTCTACGTCCCATGTGCTTCATTATCCTGGTGTGCTGGGAATGTGTTAAACAGACAGTGCGCGTTTTCCTAAGTACCAGCAAAGGATCAAAGGAACCCACTGTAGCAAAGGGTTTTCTTTTCTTTCTCCCCCTTTCTCTTTTAAACTGAGGCTTGGGTGATTCGGTTCACACTGGGTAGTTGAGCTGATAAGATATGGGAGGAGAGATCTCCAGCAGTAGTTTTTATTTCAAGAAAACTTTTTAAGTCACAAAATGTTCTTAGGTGTCTTTGATTTTTTTTCAGTAGAATTGCAAACCTGAAATTAAAAGACATTTTGGGGAAAAATATGCTTGATGTGAACCCTGGGAAGTTATATAAATAGACTGAATTGAATGGTGTTTCATAGCGCAGAGATTACACTTTGCTATGCTGCTGAGATTTTGCACGTCAAAACTTTAAAACTTTCTACGGAGACTCACGATTACTTTATTGCATGCATTTGTGCACCTATATATTTATAGGTAACCTCCTTAATAATGAAGTTTTTGTGTTGTTCTTTTGTAAAACTTTAAACACTTGCTGCTAGAAGAAGGATGGAAACAAGAAGAGTCCTTGGAGCCGGGGATTTGAATAAATCACTGAGATGAGACTCTATGTGAAGCTCCAAGCTAAATAAACTTGCTAATTTGATCCTATCGTTTCAACACAGAGGGATGTTGTTCCTTAACTTTTGGATTTCCCTCCCCTAAGTTTCCAAAGATGAACCGTGCAGACATAAGCTCTCAAGCTGAGTTTCGGGCACCCATATGTAATGATACTGACTGGTTGGAATCTGATTACAGTATCCAGAGCACTTTGAGATGCTGGCCTAGGCAATACTTTTGACTTAGACAATACATGAAATTATGCATACTCGTGTGTTACCAGTTGATATTTTAACAAAGTGTGTGCCCCCCCCTCTCTCTGTGTTGCTTTGCTTTGTTTTGTTTTTTGGACACAAGATCTGGTGTAGCTCATGCCTGCACCTTCCAAGGATTACAAGTGATCACCACCATGATTGCTAAGACTGTTTTTTTTTTAATAAATGAATTAGTTTTCAAGCTGTGTTTGTAACTCAGATGATGCAGTGCTCGTCTGGCACATGTGAAGCCATGGGTAGGTGTACTGAACACACCTGAAATCCCAGAACTCAGAGGCTGGAAAGAGGAGAATTAGAAGTTCAAGGTCATCTTGGGATACTTCCTAGTTTGGAACTGACTTAGGATGCAGGAAACACTGTCTCAATTTTTTTCTTTTCTTTTCTTTTTTTCTTTTTCAAAATCTCATTTTGTTGAATAATCATTTGTTCTTTGGTTCCTTAATTCTTCAGCTACTCCCAAGGTGTCAGTCATTTTTCACTAAAGTACCTCTGAATATTTGCAGAATACTGTCCTTGGTGGGTATCAGCATAGGGATGACTTAAATTTCAAATAAAATCTCAGCGAACATATTTGGGTAATTTTTAAAAGGTTGATTGGCGAGGGAGATGACTCAGAGGATAAAGGGCTTGCCCTATAAGCACAAGGGCCTGGGTTCAGATTCCCCAGAAGCCTGGGAAATGTCAGGCAGACATATAGCTGCAATCCTAACACTTGGGAGGCCTATGCAAGATCGAGGAGCAAGCTTGCCAGGTAGGCCAGCCAAGATCAGCAAATTCCTGACTCAGGGAGAGACCCTGCTTCAATAAATAGAGTGAAGAACGACTGAGGAAGATACTAATGTTAATGTTAGGCCTTCATACACATACTCACATACATGCATTTGCATCTGCATACACATGCATATGCATGTGTACACACACACACACACACACACACACACACACACACACACATTCTCTCTCTCTCTCTCTCTCTCTCTCTCTCTCTCTCTCTCTCTCTCTCTCTTTCTCTCTCTCTCTATGTCCACACACATACACAATCTAAAAATTAAACTAAAATATAAAAATACAATATATTACTACCCTCTACAGATTTTTGTTTAATTTTCATTTATCACTGATGACTAATTCGAAATTTATTGATTAAAATAAATTAAGGTTTATCTAGGGGCTGGAGAGGTGACTAAGCAACTAAGAGAATGCATTGTTCATGCACAGGCCACTCTGATTGAGGTGTGATTTCTTAATTGAGGTCCTCTCTTTTCATGAGAGATCCTTAAACGCTCTATCCACTGAGCCATCTAGCTGATTCAACTTTGTGTTTTGAGACAAGCTTTTTCTAGTTGGCCTGGAACTCACCTATTAGGTGAGGCTTGCTGGCCTATGAGCTGCAAAGATCTGCCTGTCCATACCTCCTCAACTCTCGAGTCACAAGCATGTGCCACTCTGCCTGATTTTTACAGGACCTTTGGGGATTGAATTCAGCTCCTCATGCTTGCATGGCAAACGTTTGACAGACTGAGCATCTCCCCAGCCCCATAGCATACATTTTTAAAGGATTCATTGTTATCATATGTGCTTTTCTTGCTAATTTTATTCATAAGGAATACTGTATTCAATGGTTATGTACCCGTGTGTTGATGGATTTCCCTTTTGATATTCATTTGTGTAGTTTCTATCCTATGGTTATCACTAATAAAGTTACTATGAATATTCTAATATAATTTTTGTAGATAGATGTTTTTATTTTTTATTTTTGGGTAAGCACATAGGAGTATAATTGCTAGGTGGTCAAGTGAGTGAATATCTGACCATTTGAGAAATTGTCCAGCTGCTTTCTGGAGTGGCTATGCTATTTTGTGCGCTCTCCAGCAACATCTTGGGGTATTTATGGCTCCATGTTCTGGCCAACACCTGGTCCTACCATACTCTGAATTTTAGAGTTGTGTAGAGATTTTCCATTTTGGTTTTTCTTAGCTTCTTTGATGACTTTCACATGCATAGTAGATATTTTCTATTTTTGTGTCTCTTCAAATATTTTATCTATATTTGGTTATTTATCTTTCAATTGTTGATCCTTAAGTTCATTGTGTATATCTGATATAATCTTTTTGTGGTGGTGTGTATGGCTCACATTTCCAGTGACTCCCCACATGCCCATTCATGGGTTTTCCAGTGACATTGAAAGTCCAGAGCCTTTTCACTTTGGAATGTTCAATTTCTCATTTTTTTTTTCAGTTTCATGGTTAATGGCGAGATCTTTGGCAACATCCAATTTGTAAAGCATTTTCTCCCAAACACTACACAGTTTTTATTTTTACATATGGATCATTTGTAGCTGCTTTGGTTGTGACATGAGAGCATGATGTATTGTCTTCCATGGCTGTTCCTTCTTGTTAAAAATATTCATTTCCTGCTTGACTTCCTTGACTACATGGGAGTCCATTCTGAAGGATTTATGCCTGCGTTTATGCTAAATGCCTGTTAATACAGAAACGCCATGCCTGTTTTAGTGTTATAGCTTTGTAGCATGCTTGACATGAGGCAGTGTGTGCTTTCTCATTTCTTTTTCCGAGTTTCTGTTTACTGAACTTCCATGTGAATTTTGGAATCATCTTTTGAATTTATTTTTTAAAGCCTGACAGGATTTGGATTCCATTTTCACTGAGTTTGCTAATCAACTTAAAGGAAGTGACATATGCATAGAATATACATATATGAAGATGATGTATTTTTGTAAGTGTTATTTAACTAATGCCAGCAGGGCTTGCTTTGTAAGTAGCAGTGTGTGCTTCTTAAACGTACTTTGATAGTTTTATCCTTAAATAATTTCTGTTAATTATCGGTTTTAATTGCTGTATAATATTCCCCTGAGCTAAGGAGTTGCTGCTGCCCAACCATTCTAGGAATCTTTTATTGGCTTTGACAGCTTTTGTTCCTAATGTAACTAATAGAGAAAGAAATATCTGCGCCCAAAATTTTAAGACATTATTTTCTCTATATGCATTTTTCAAATGGGCATAAGTATTTTTGAGTTCCATGACATACATTGGACAGATTCTTCATTTTTAGGATGAGTTTTCAGAATTTATCCAGGCACCCCACTTTTTTCTCTGCAGTTGGCAAAGTCATGGCAATCATTATTATTCGAAAGAAAGTCTGAAGCTGGTAGGTGGGAGATACAGGACAAGAGAAAGTAGTTCAAGTCTTTTCTTGGGAAGAAATGACACACACACATTTTTCTCTCTCATCTTGTTAAATGGCTGTGGAAAGTGATATGTGTAGTAATGTGGGACATTTTGACATGGGCATAGGTGTCATCACCTACAAACTTTATACCCGAGAGCTGCGTGATCAATCAAGTTACCCCAAATGATCTCTCATGATCTCTCTCTCTCTCTCTCTCTCTCTCTCTCTCTCTCTCTCTCTCTCTCTCTCACACACACACACACACACACACACACACACACACACACACACACACACACACACACAAACATACACACACACACATTAATGTTTGCAGGAAGTTTACTCTACTGTGGTGGCTCCCATTCCTAGCTCTCCTTGGCCATGTGCAGCTTGATGGGGCCAAGGATTAGATGCATTGCTGATGGTTATAAATTAAACCAATGGATTCACTTTAGCACATAACTTTCTATGCCTCTGCTTCCCTGTTTCTAGAACGAGATTCCCAGGTTCAGCAGTAGTTTTCCAGCCCCAATCTTTAGAAGCACTGGGCTTGGGGGGGGGGGGAGTGGTGATGAGGTCATCATGGCAAAGGCAGGCTGGTTCTAGGCTTCATTGCTGCTTACCATGAATCATGCAAAGTGGCCAATTCTCCTCAGTGGGTTCTTTATCCAATTTATTTTAAAGACAGGTATCAATTCAAAAAAGGCAGTCTGAAGTAGCACCATATTTAATGGACTATAAGCCTTTTAGTGAGGAACATTGTATACTTGAAGCCCTGCTATCTTTAGTGAGCCTGGGTGTTTTAGAAGCCCCCAGGACATTAGAGTTCTAGGCTACTAACACGTGACAACATGCTTTATGTGAGTCCTCATAGGACATAGCTGCATTGTGGCTGATCCAGAAGATCTTGAAATCAGAATTTGGAGTCAACTTTATACTTCAGGAACTTTCAATATGGTGCCAGGTTGTCTTGACTGCATTCTCACTTACTGTTTTTCTCTCAAGTCATCCAAGAGAACCATCATTATGGCATTTTGCAGACAAGATTAGAGTTCAGCTTAGCACAAGAAAGTGAAAGCAGATTCCTCATTCTTAGTCCCCAGCCCAGAATTACTCATCCTCCTAGGCTATGAGCAGCTCCTGGTCAGTGTCTGGGTACCAGGCATTGCTTGGGAGGTCAAGAAATGAGAACAGACCAGGGAAATGGCTCAAAGATTCAAGTGAATTCAAATCAAGAAGCTCCTGTTGTCTCACCTTTATCCTAAGGAAATCACAACAATTTGAACCATTTGAAAGCTAGTTCTGCTGTTTATAACCTCGAGGGAAATTCCTCAACTCTGAGACCTGGTTTCCTTGTCCTTGCAAGGAGAACAGTGAGCCTCTCGGGGGTTTCTATGAAGACTTAATGAGATGACTAATGTGAAAATGGCCGGTTCTGAGTCTACAGATTAGAAAGTGCACCTCCCCTCAGGACCACATGGGCAGACACAGGCGCCCCTCAGCTATAGCAGCTCTGAATTGGGACTGCAACTGAAGGAGGAGAAAAGAGTGGGGGCCAGGAAAATAAGATTATCGTTTCCAGGCAACCGTGGAAAGGGATTAATATAAGGAACATTCCTCATAAGGGTGCTCCACTGGCTACCTCACAGAAAGGCCCTGTCGGGTTTTCAAAGTGGGACGCAATTATCCCTGCACACAGACAGCCCTTTCAGGACTTGCAATTCTTCAGAAATTCTTCCCACATTCTCTACCCCCCACTCTGTCCCTCCTTCCTCCCTCCCTCCTTTCTTTCTTTTAACTCTCCAATTAGCAGGTGAGAAGGACTGGAGGAATATTCTATTTTGTGTGGCCTGGTGGTAGTGCATATGTATAAGTATGAATGTGGACACACACATACACACACACACACACACACACACACACACACACACACACACTCCAGAAGAGGACACCCAGTGTCCAGTTCTATTGCTTTTTCTTTTTCCCTTAAGCCAAAGTTTCTCACTGAATCAGGAATTTCTCTCTCTCTCTCTCTCTCTCTCTCTCTCTCTCTCGTTCTTTCTTTCTTTCTTTCTTTCTTTCTTTCTTTCTTTCTTTCTTTTCTATTTTTTTCTTGGTTAGGCTGGAAGCCAGCACACACAAGGGTCCTCTAGTCTTAGCTTCCCTCCTCCCCTCAGCACTAGGGTTAGAGGCATGTGTAAGCCAAGCTCACTGTTTTATTTGGGTGCTGGAGATGCAAACCTAGGTCCTCATGCGTGCACAGCAGGTGCTCTTATCCACCGACCTTCCTCCCCAGCACCCACTATAATCTTTAAAGTGATCACACTGAGGTTCTGAAAAACCTATGCAGTAGTTCTTTTTGGATGCAAAGCACACATCCTTCTCTGATTTGAAGCCAGGATCTATACCTTACCTTTCTTATAGATCTTTCTAGAAGGCCTTCAAAAAGTGATCACTTAGTGAAGCACATTCATCTCAGTCCTGTTCAACCAAGTGTTTCAGCCATTTGTTCTGAAGCAGAAACATAAATTGCAAGGACACAAATGTGATGCTCGCTGCCTAGTTTTCATCAACTTGACATGAGCTAGAGTCATTTAGGAAGAGGGAATTTCAGTTGGGAAAATGCCCCCATCAGATCAGCATGTGAGCAAACCTGTGGTACATTTTCTTGATTGATGGTCGATATGGGGCCCAGCTCGCTCAGGGCAGTGTTACCCCTGGTCTGGTGGTCCTAGGTTCTATAAAAAGAAACCATTGAGATGTAACAAGAATAAATTAATAAAATAAATAAATAAATAAAATAAAATAAAATGAAACCAAAAAAAAAAAAAAAAAAAAAAGAAAAAAAAAAAAGAAGGCTGAACCAGCCATAAGGATCAAAGCAGGAAACAACACTCCTCCATTGCTTTTGCTTTAGCTTCAGCCTTTAGGTTCTTTCTCTGACTTCCCGCAGCGAAGGAAGTCTAAGCTAAAATGAACACTTTCCTGTCCAGTATGGTGCTTCATCAGAGCCATGGAAACCCAGACTAAGGCACCATGGAAAGCTTCTCATGTTGGTATGAGTGCATTTAGGAATAACTAATAGTAAATTTAGCACACTGTCACATCCCATGCTTAACCCATTCTTCCTTTCCTTTCAATATTTTGAATAACACATTCCCCACTGAATGAGAAACAACCCAGGGAAGAGGAAAGACTCTTGACTAAAGATAAAAATTTCCTTTTGCAGAAAGCATCTTGAGGACTCCTTGTCCTTCTGGCTTTAAGCTGTGAGTCTAAGTCATTGACCTTGGACATGACATCTTTTCAAGTGAGAATGGCTGAAAAATTCCTGGGGGGCATATTTATCTTAAGTTGAAATGCAGCTTACTGTCTCTGAATGTAATTTCAGTTTGGCATTGCCTCTGACTGAAGGCAGGAAGCCTTGTCCTGCCTATTAAAAACGGCTTCGTTTGGACCCAAAATAAAAATATGCCAAATGGGAAGAAACCCAATGTTGAACTTTGACTCATCAGGTTCACAGTGTTCCATTATGGCTGTCACTGAAATTTCTGTGTCTCCAGACAGAACTATTCCCTTCCTCCCTCCCCAGCCTGTAAAAAAAGATAATACAGAGTATACACTTCCTTAGAAGAAGCAGGCTGGGTGGCTGGTGAGGTTCCCTGATCCCTGTGCAGCAGCACCTCCACTGCGGAAATCACCAAAGCAGGGCCGACCAGACATGCTTGTGCTTCTGACAGTGAGGATTGGCTTTTCTACCCACCTTTGCACCTTTTGATGTTCAAATTCCTCCCTGAAAAATCCTCCCCAGCCTTGAAGGACTCCTGAAACTTGAGAAGTCTTCCTTCCCAGAGACCTCTTGAGCTGAGCTGAAAGCTCTCAGATGTGGTGAGGCCTGGCTTCCAGAACTAGACAGGAGAGCCCCCAGGGACATTTCTGTGAGACTCCCCTCTGCCAGCCTGCCTACCCACCCCAAGGCCTCCTGCTGTCCTTGCTTTCACTTCCCCTAGAGGTGGAATCCTTGTGCACAGCTGTAGCCTTTCTTCCCTGCACCAGGCCCTCCAGGGGCAGCTGGGCAGCACATATGCACTCTCTGACAACAGTGTCACAACAGCTGGAGCAGAGTCCAGCCTGGAAATAAATCTCGCCCAGCTTGCTCATTCTTCTCCCCAAGGCTGGAGAAAAAAAAATAACGATCAATGCCTTGTGTGCTATAGACTGGCTTGCTCAGAAAGGGAGTGGGAGGGTGGGGGGGGAGGGGAGAGGGTCAGCAAGAGAGAAGGGTGGTGAGAGAGAAGGGGAGGGAGGAAGGGAAAGGAGAAAGAGAAAAAGAATGGGGGAGAGCGGAGAAGAAGGAAGGGGAGGGAGGGAGGTGAAAGAGAGAGGAGCATAGTTGGGGAAGAGTAGAGGACAGAGGGAGAGAGATTAGCAAGAACACACTTAAGTATTTACTACCCTTCACCGTAGATTCCCTCTTAAAATTCGTACAGATGTAACTACAAGTGGTGATCTCAGGAGAATGCCTAGCAAAGCCAAAAATGCCATCCCAGGACTCCAGGAAACTCTTCAGCCTGCTTCCTAAAACAGAGGCCTGCATGCATTTCAAAGAAGATGCCCATCCACAGAGCTCCCTGGACTGCAGTAGTTCCCTCAGATGGAGGGCAAGCTCAGGGACAGATGAAATTAAGAGACTGGTAGACTACAATCAGGCCACTGATAGGTGCAAGAAGACCAAGAATTCTTTGCTAAGATGCTGATTTTTCTGTGCAGGCCACAGGAAAGCCACAATTCCTTCTGTCCACGAACCTGAAGGTATCTCTGAAGCAGCAGATCATCTTACACAGGCCAGGAGCCTTTGCTGGCATCTCCACCTGTCCCCCTCCCCTGCACTCTTAGTGTGTTCCAGAAGTCTGCTTGTCTCTAGGGCAACTGGTCACCCATCTTGTCTCTCTGCCCACTGTCCAGGCTCTACATGATGCTAAACACAACAGTCAATAGATAACAGCATTGCAGAATAGATCAGCGCATGCTTTGCTTTTGGCTCCTCTGCACCCTATGTCTTCCTTCATACTTCATCTTCTGTCCATTGCAGTGCCACAGGGCCCAGACTTCATAATGCTATTCTCCCTTGAACCACTTAGAAGCTCCCATTAACCGTAAAGTGAATGCAGTCTTTGGTAGGCAACAAGGAAGGACAACTCTCCTAGCTGGGTTTTGGAGGGAAGATACCTCAAAGTCATAGTCACCCATGATGGATAGAGTCAGGCAGCAAGAAGAAGACCTCCATGAGTGTAAGACACTGAGGCTGGGATCAACTATTACTCTAGCCTGACTAAACCTTGCTGGTTGGGCATTTGGGATTCAGGATGACATTAGGGTAATTGAGATGCTGTGTGGTGTTTGGGGACCAGTGGAGGACCAACTGTGTCTTCAGGAAGAGGACTTTGTAACCCAGACTCTTTCATGTTCACACTCTTCCAGGCTAGCACCTTTACAGAATTATTAACTGGAACAATTTAGAGTAAAAAAATGATGCCATCATTGGGGTTCAAACACTTTGTTGTGAGAATCCCAACCCTACCCTGTGGTGTGTGTGTGTGTGTGTGTGTGTGTGTGTGTGTGTGTGTGTGTGTGTGTGTGAAAAGTCTAGAAGAGAACCCCCATGACTTTCAGGACAAGGAAAGCAACCAACACCAAAGGGTGTCTGTAGAGCCCCAAATACTGTAGGAGCTTCATGTGTCATGGAAGTCTCTCCGCATGAGCTTAAGTGAGAATCCAGACATATCTCGAGATGTTTGACGTGTCTATAGACATACGATCCTGAACCTGTTTAGTCTCATCTGGTCTTGGAAGCTCGTCAAAGTCAGACCTGATTAGTACTTGGATGGGAGATGTCTGGCAAAAGTGGGGACAGCAACTCTTCTTTACATATGGATGGGAAAGGTTCTTGTGAGAAGCTTCATGCAGGAGGGAGTGGATGGTGGGACATTCATGCTTACCCTGGTAATGGCTGTTTGATTTGTGTTCACCACTAGTCCCCACCTTACCAGAGTCCTAGAGAAAGACGAAGCTGAAGGCAACAGCCAATGAATTGCCATCAGAAAAACAAATTTTGCCTTCATTGTGCTCCTGTACTAAAACATGACACACGTTGGGGAGAGGAGCCTTCTTTGCTTTCTCCCAAAAGTCCTAAACGCCTTTAGACCCTACTCAGTTTCAGAGTTCTTTCCCATTTTATTGACACAAAGCCAATGCCCTGCTGGAGATAAGGCATTAATGAGAGTGAAAATGGTCATGGTATAAATACTTAGAACCCGAGTTGTGTGGAAATAATATTACATATATGCAAGAGATCCAGAATGGTAGACTCACCAGTGCTGTTGCTGATATAAGCTTGGGAATGTCCATCCAGGCAACCAACAATTATGTCCCCTGACCACCCTCTATGCAAAGTACCCTAGATGTTGGGCATCCAAGAGATGTTTATGAGTCTGCTCCTAGAACATCATTCAGTAGTCAGAGCAGCAATTGAAGGATATGCTTAGCTTCTTTATAAAAAGAACCCAGAGAGGTTAAGTGAGTGTCTCGGAGTAACACAGCTTACAGCTCTACAAAGAAGGCAGGCAAGTCAGATGATGTGGGCAATTAATTATCCATGCAAGGCAGCACTCCTGCTTATTACAAACAAAGCAAAAAGACCAAGAAACAAACAAAAGCTGCTCTGTGCTTCTCAGTGGGGCTATGTCACCAGCTCTTGCCCCCAGGGAGAATATAGCATCTGTCAGAGGCTGTCCACCTTGCCTGGCTTCTATGATTCTCCGGGAGCTTCAGCATTCCTCCCCCTGCCGACCCAAGCCTCCAGAGTAATCAAATCAGTAACTGATATTCAGAAAGTAGGTATAGGCTTAGCTGGAGTGGATTTTGTATGTTAATTAAGTGTTTTATGGAACCTCTGAGATCTCAGATGACACTCGGTAAATATTCCTTCCTGAATCCACACACTCTGTGAGCGGGTTCTGTATAATAAAGCAATTTCAATGTCCTGGCAGATGGGCCATAGAAATTGGCTGTGTGGCTGTGATTCCAAAAGATTACATACAATGAAAAATCTGGACAATAAGCGCTCTTTCTGATTGTTGTCTGGGTCCTGGCCACTCTAGAGGGGCAGAGCTCCACGATCTGTGCTTGTGTTGCAAGCAGAAGATGGGCTGTGAGATGTTTGCGTTTCTTTTGTCTGATAATTAAGTGTCTCTCTCTCTTTCTCTCTCTCTCTCTCTCTCTCTCTCTCTCTCTCTCTCTCTCTCTCTCTCTCTCCCTCTCTGAAAGAATCTCCTGTTACTTCTGCTCGGTGGGTCTTATGTGAGTTCTGTGTCGCATGAAAAGCAGTAGAGAAAGTGTTTACCAGAACGTTGGAAGCAATGCATTCTCCCTTTCCTGCCAAGCTCAGAGTATTCCTTGCCCCCGTGACTTCCCTATACAGACTGATCTGCTTTCTGATGCACCGTCAGCCTTTCAGAACAGCATTGCTGATTCTTGGGATGAACCCACAGACACAAGCCCTCCTCAACTCCTTCTTGCAAAAAGACACAAATTCCAAGTCTGTGATATTAAATGTGCCTATTCTCAAAGAAAAAACACTCTGTCAGCAAAATCTTTTTAACCTATCTGTATTGAGATCATTTTAACTTGAAGAGAAGTAAACATTTGGGGCATTTATCTGTAAGCTCTCCTACTTTGGACAACTCTGTTGGAGAAATTTTTCAACTGTTCTCCTTGCCTCCCTGCCTTCTTTCAGCATTCTCCCTCCCTGACTCTTCGGGTGGTGCATGCTGCAGTGATGAAAGGGACCTTTTGCAGCCCACAATTAGATCAAGGCAAAATTGCCTATGGAAATGACCAAACCCTTAATTAGCTAATTGCAGGTGCAATTGGCCACTTGCTCCATCAGATGAAGGGCAAGTGGTTAATTGAGCCCATGAGCGACCTACTCAATCAGAACTAACAAACAGCTCATCAGAGGAGGTCCCAGCCAAAATGTGTCCTCAAACAATAGCAGGCGTAAAAAATACACTGGTCACAAATGGCAGTTGTGCTACTGTCTAAAACAGCTAGCCACAGAATGTGAGATGATCAGGGAAGCAATCAATATGGGGGAAATTCAATTCCAGGGGTCATGGGATGGGTGCTGCCGTGGTTTGGGCAATCAAAATGGTTGATGATGTACAGAGCATCTGCTTTGAGTCATTCTGACTTATTCCTGCTTTAAATTTTTGGAAAATTTCATTCATAGATGGGATCCAAAGGGCTCAGCACAAATACAAGGGTGATCAGCAGGTAAAGGTGCCCTGGAACCAGCAATCAGAGTTTGATCCAGGACTCACAGAACAATTAGATGTGAATTCTTTTTACTTAGGAAAAACAAGTGGATGAATTAATGAATTAATAGATGGATGACACATTTGCATATGGAAGCCTAGAGCACAAACATGTCATGAAATCACTAGTAGGTTGCATTGAGATTGTCATCAGTGGTAGAACACTTGTTTAACATGCTCTAGGCATTGGGTTTAATTCCTAGAGTACACAAGAGGGGAGGAAGGGGAGAAAGAAGAAACAGGGTGGGTGAATATTCTGCTAGGTTTTTCCAGGTTTGTACATTTAAGTTTGTGTTGCTGCCTGTGCTGCCTATAAAACATTCTTCTAATTTGGTCATCAGAAGGAATGTCAGTGGTCATCAGGACACTGATGGAAGTAATAATAGTTTCTATCCATTAGGGCAGCCACAAAGGCAATTTTTCTTTATTCTATATAGACTACTGTGAATTACTTCTCCCTCTTATCAATGAAGAATATTCCTTTGTTAGACTGCTATCTGAACAAAGGCCTTGGCCTCTACCACATAAGAGGATAAGACCCTGTCTCCCACCTTGTCTGCCTGTGTGCTGACTTGTTTTATGTAAACTTGACACATGGGAGCTAGGGTCATGGGAGAGAAGAGAAGCTCAATTAATAAAATGCCTTTATAAGATTGGGGTATAGGCAACTTGTAGAGCATTTTTAAAAATTCATAATTAATGTAGGAGGGCCCAGCCCATTGTGGTTGATGCCATCTTGGGTTGGTAGTCTTGGGTGCTGTAGGAAAGCAGGCTGAGCAAGCCAGTAAGCAGCACTCCAGCACTCCTCCATGGCCTCTGCATCAGCTCCGGCCTTCAGATTCCTGCCCTGCTTCAATTCCTAACCTGATCGTAATAAAGAAATGAAATAAATCTTTTCCTTCCCATGTTGCTTTTGGTCAAGTTGTTTCATCACAATGATAGAAACCCTAACTAGGCAGCCATGTTATCTTACATGTCACCTCTGCTCACAGTTGATCGCTCATCTTAAGTGGCACCTTTAAGGGTTCAGACTTTGGAAACGTGGAGACCTAAGCAGGGATGAGTACACATGTGTCAGCTCCTTTGTCACAAACTGCAAAACTGAAGGAGAATACAAAGTAGTTTGACTACTTGGAAACTTAAGAATTCTGCTTGATAGAAAGATCGGTTAGTGAAGTAGCCAAAATTCAACAAGCATGATTTCAGACATGATCAAAAGGGGAGCTTCTCAGCCTGAAGCTCATGGGCAGTGGCCAAAGTAGCTCTCTGATGTCAGGGCAGTGGGAAGGCAGACAGTAAAGGGGAGAACCAAATCTTTCCTCAAGGATCATAAAATGGATGTAAAGGCAACGTGATCTGTAGGAGAATTATTTAAGAGTTTTTAAATACCAAAATAAAATCTCCTATAAAATGTAGAGCATGCAACAAAGACTTTAACATGTGTTAGTGTGCTCTTTGCTAAGAATCACAAAGGACAGAGGTTTTTGACCTATGGGATCACAGTGCTGGGAAGAAGAGGCCTCCTAGTCCTAGGAAGCATCTTATATCTGAGGCAGGGGCTGGGACATTAAAGTGGTAGTGAATCCCTTACAAGAATAGACTCAGTTTCATCCAATACAACAGAAAATGGCCTATTCTAGGTGATGAGATAAGCATGTAGCTTAGTTGTAGTGATTGCCTAGTGTATGAATGCCAGGGGTTCTATTTGTTGCTCTACAAAAGAAAGCCCATATGTTCCCTCAGTAAAAATTAATACTTGCTCCAATATTAAGCTGAGCTGTGGAGTGTTCATGCCAGACAGACCTACGACTCTGACTCTATCACCACCATTGTCTGTGTCATTTTGGGCAAATTGTTTGACCCTTCTGTGATTAAGCCCCTAATCTACAGCTACTCACTAGATGATTGTGTTCTAAACTCTTGATAAACACTGTAATTAGCAGGTGACAGAGACATGAGTCCATCTCAGTCTGGCTCCAGAATGATAGTCTTATTAAACTTTATTCTAAATTCCCTCACATGTAATTCTAGGCTGTGTTATTGCCTCGAATGTTGTTTTCCTAAACGTGAGTAGGGTATTATTGTATGTGTTGTTCTACAAATGATAAGTTTACTAATGGTCTAATTAGTATATGTACACACCAGCACATACACAGCTCTGCTCCATCATTCTTGCTGGCAGCCCTGGCAGCTGGGTATTTCACAGTATAAATGAGGGTTAGATATTGTTAGGCAAATCAGGGTTTCAGACAGGCTCACCTGGAAAGAATCACTCATACAGACTGGGAGGTGAATGTTGCCCTCTAAATATGTGGGAATTGCCCACAGAAGCCTGAATTTGTTTCTTTGTTTGTTTAGTTTAATTTCTTTATAACACAAATAAAGTTTTAGGTAACTTTCTTTTTGCTTTTTATGATGGAATTTCTATGACATGATTACCCAAAAGTAGAACTACAGAGAAAGAGGTATAAATGGTTTAAATGGTGGCAGACCATGCCAGAAGGACTCCAAAAAGACCCTAGTGTTGCTCCCCCCACCACACGTCTGAGGGAAGACATTTTTTTCCTCACCTCACTAAAGAGCATGTCACCAATCTTGTGTTTCTTGTTGCTTGGAGAAGGTAAAACTGAAACCTTTGGTTGTTAATGAGTTTAAGGTGCTTTCCTAATAGCCTTTTGAATTCTTTCTTCTAGTGACTGTTTCATTACTTTCTAAAGCAATTTATTTTATATTTGTACACATGCAACAAGTACAAGCCAGATATGCCTATTTAAAGCAAGTAACTATTGCATTGGTCAGTCTCATTGGCCATGTTTCATGTCTCTCCTGATCTCTATTAGAAAAGATGAAGTGGTGTGGAAAAGAGACTAAAGAGAAAAAAAAGCCAGGAGCCCATCAGTAATGAAATGGATGGGGGAAAGCAGTAGGATTGTAGAAAATAAAATAATATGGAGAACTGAGAGAGAACTTACAAATTACCTTATTTAAATTCTAATGTGCTATGGGACATTGGAATGAACTTGTTTTACCAATGTAATTTTTTTGAAAACATAAAAATAAAATGGGTTTTTATACATAGGAAAATTATAGGTCTTCACTGAACTTTAAAAAATTTTTAAAACTCAGTATGTCATCATTCATGAATGTGTACAAGCACATGTAAAATCTCAGCCTCCATGAGCAGCGCCCACACTGCAGTCTGCTATAGATGCTCGTTTCAGGTCCTAGAAGTTGACAATGCCTCATGTGTGGGCTGACATAATACTTATTGTGTTCATTTAAATCTCAAGAGATTTGGGCATTTATTGATAATTTATTAGTAATGAAACATTTTTGAAAATGTCATTGTTAGATCCAGAGACGTTCTGTTTTCTTCAGGAGATTTAAACATATCCTTAAATCTAGAGCTTGAGCTGATGAGAAGAGAGGAAGAATGAGAGGGAGAAATAAAAATGTAAATAAAAAATGACATTAATTCGGTATATCAACTAATGTCAACCAAATAAGAGTGATTTGATTGACTGCACTTTCTGAAAATCTTCACATAAACTAAACAAACAAAAACACCACCACCAACAAATCTACAGTGATGGACAGAACACCTGGAAGAATTTATTTATAGGCATAAAAGTATGAAGACCTGCAATGCTTTATGAGACCAACTATTTCTTTTTTTTCTTGCTTTCTTTCTTTCTTTCTGCCATAATATTAGTTATTTTTATTTATAGATTAAATACAATCCCAAGGTGTAGAAGATTATCTTGAGACTATGTACAGATTCAGTTGAAAACAAAAAATGAAGAAATAAAAGACCCAGAGGAGATAAGAGTGTAAGACTTCCGAGATGGCGGCACCTATCATGCACTGTATCTGATCTACAGCACAAAAACCAGGGACCAGACTGAAAACCACAGACTGAATGAACTGAAGAACACTAGGTGAGTGGGGTCCCCCGCAGACCACAGGCAGGCTTCGCCCTGGGACAAACAACAGCCCAACAAGGTCCTGAATCCATTCACCAGACTTTGGAACAGAACCCACCTGCGGCTGCAGCTGACTTCTATAGCCCAGGCACAGTGTGTGTGAAGGTGGAACATTGGCGCTCCTGACCTGGCGAAGTCTCAGGGAAACAGGTGAATCTATCCTCGGACACCTCCACCCACTCCACTCCAGTCCACAGAGAGCCCCTGAGATTACGGGGAAGTCCAGGCAATGGTAAACACGGTACCCAGCAACAGCCTGCGTGGTCTGGGTAGGTCTGGTCTAGAGCCAGGCAGCTGGCACCAGCAGACTGAGCCTGCAAAATTAGGCTGATAGAACTTGGCCAGGTCAGTCCCCACAGCCTGGCAGGGACTCCCACACTCATGGGAGAAGCTAGACTGCCCTGAGGGTCTGAAAAGGGGTCTGAATTGTTGCCACAGCTCAGTGGGACTACATTGCCAAAGGTACACAATTTAGACTGGTTCACTATCTAGACTGGGCCAGGCAGGAACCTGACTATGAGCCACAGTGGTCCAGGCCTGAGCAACTGGGCAGCTAAAGCCCAGCCAGGACAGTCCCCACAGCCTGGCAGGCATTCTGATGCTCATGGGAGAAGCTGTACTGCCCTCAGGGGCCTGGAAGGGGGTCTGAATTTCAGCCACAACTCAGTGGGACTGAACCACCAAAGGTTTGCAATCTAGAATGGTCCACAATCTAGACTGTTCCAGGCAGGGACCTGACTGTGGGCCACAGCAGTTCAAGCCTGGACAATTGGGCACTTAAAACCTTGCCTGGCCAGTCCCCATGGCTTGGCAGGGTCTCTCACATGCTTGGAAGAGGCTGCACTAGCCCAAGGGGTCAGGACAGAAAATTAAACAGTGGCCCCCAACACAGTTGCTCTCAATCCCCTCAGTAGTATGAATGGCATCAGGCAGAAGCCTACCTATGGAACAGCCAAGAGCTTAAGGTTTAGAGCAAAGTCTCCTGGAGTAGAAAACGGGTAACTTACCAGTTCCAGGGAAGAACTCCCTGATCCCCACAGGCAAGGACACATGACCTATAATCACTCACCAACTCTCTACTCTCAATGACCACTGAAGGACACCAGAAGCTATCAACCAACATCAGAGAAAGCAAGATGGCTAAGGACAGTGTAAGAATGCATACTACAACAACCAAAAAATCTTGGCATCTCCAGATACCAGTAATCCCAAAGAAAGCAACCCTGGGAACTCAAACACAATCGAATACAAGAAAAATGACCCCAAATCCTTAGTAACAAAGATGATAATAGAGGAAATGAATAAAATCTGTAATCAAATAGAGGAAGACTTAGCCAATTGGGTGGAAGACATAAAAGAGGCCTATAGAAAGGCACTGGGGAAAAATTGGGAAAATATAAATAATCAGATGAAGGAAATCAATAAAACATTCAAAATCTAAAGATAAAAATGGAAACAGTAATAAAAGCACAGACAAAAGAAAAAAAGGATCAAGAGGCCTTAGAGAAGAAAACAAGCAACACAGAGGTGACTTTCTCTAACAGAACACAAGAAATGAAGGAACGAAACTCATGACTTGAAGATACAATCATAGAACTCGAAAGAACTATCAAAGAAAATGCTAAATCTGAAAAATTCCTGACACAAAACATCCAAGAAATCAAGGACACCATGAAAAGAAGAAACCTGAGAATAATAGGCATTGAGGAAAGAAAATATGCCTGATTCCAAGGCCCAGAAAATATATTCAATGAAATCATAGAAGAAAATTTCCCCAATTTGAAGATTGAGATGCATATAAACATACAGAGGCCTACAGAACACCAAATAGAATACACCAGAAAAGAAAATTTTCCCATCACATAGTAATAAAAACACAAAATATACATAACAAAGAAAAAATATTAAAAGTGACAAGAGAAAAGAGCAAAGTAACATATAATGGAAAACCTACGAGAATTACATCCAACTTCTCAGCAGAAATCATAAAAGCCAGAAGGGCCTGGACAGAGATCCTGCAAACCCTAAGAGACGACAGATTCCAGGCTAGACTAATATACCCAGGGAACTCTCAATAACCATTGATGGAGAAAACAAAATATTCAATGAAAAAAACAAATTCAAATAGTACCTATCCACAAATCTGGCTTTACCAAAGTTAGTAGAAGGAAAACCACATGGCAAAGGGACAAGTTACAACCAGAGCTACAAAGGAAATTGATAACTACAAGATGGCCAAAACACAACAACACAAGCTCTTTACTGTAACCAACATCAAAAATTAAGGGACTTAAGAGTATCTCTCAACATCAATGGTCTCAATTCTCCAATAAAAAGGCACAAACTAACTAACAATATCCAACATTCTTCTGTATTCAAGAAACATCTCATCCACAAGGACAGATGTTATATCAGGGTAAAAGGCTGGAAAAAATAATATTCCAAGGAAACAGTTAAAAGACAGAAGTTAGTGTATCCTACTTAATATCTAATAAAATAGACTTTCAACCAAAATTAATCAAAAGGGATGAGGAAGGACACTTTATTCTCATCAAAGGTAAGAATGATCAAGATGACATCACAATTCTGAACATCTATGCTCCAACTACAAGGACATCCACATTTGTAAAAGAACTATTAACAAAGCTTAAACCACACATTGATCCCTACACATTAATACTGGGAGACTTTAACACCCCACTTTGACAGAAGGCTACATCATTGAAATAGAAATTAAACTGAGAAATAACTTCATTAACCTATGTCATGAATCAAATGGATCTAATAAATATTTACAGAAATTTTCACCAAACACAAAGGATTGCACTTTCTTCTCAGTACCCCATGGAACCTTCTCCAAAACTGATCACATAGTAGGTCACAAAGCAAGCCTTAACAGATATAAGAAGATTGAAATAATACATTGTATTATATCAGATCACCATGGTCTAAGGCTGGACTTCAACAAAAACAGAAATAACAAAAAGCCTACACACACATGGAAACTAAACAACTCTCTATTTAATGATACCTGGGTCAGGGAAGAAATAAAGAAAGATGTTAAGGACTTCCTGAAATTCAATGAAAATGTAGGAACAACATACCCAAATTTGTGGGACATTGAAAGTGGTGCTAAGAGGAAACTTCATAGCACTAAGTGCTTTTAAAAAGAAATTGGAAATATCACACATAAGCAACTTAATGACACATCTGGCTGCCCTAGGAAAAAAAGAAGCAGAAACACCCAAGAGGAGTAGATGTCTGGAAGTAATCAAACTCAAGGTGAAATAAATTAATTAGAAACAAAGAGAACAATTCAAAGAATCAACAATACCAGGAGCTGCTTTTTTTTTCCAAGAAAATCAACAAGATAGAAAAACCGTTAGCCAAACTAACTAAAAGAGAGAGAGAGAGAGAGAGACACTATACAAATCAGCAAAATCAGAAATGAAAAGGGAGACATAACAACAGACATTGAAGAAATATAAAGAATCATAAAAGCTTGTTTTAAAGGCATATTTGCCACAAAATTTGAAAATCTAAGGGAAATGAACAATTTTCTTGATCAATTCCACTTGCCAAAATTGAATCAAGAACAGATAAATAAATTAAATAGTCCTATTTCTCCTATAGAAATAGAAGCAATCATTGACAGTCTCCCAACCAAAAAAAGCCCAGGGCCAGATGGTTTCAGAGTAGAATTCTGCCAGATCTTCAAAGAAGAGCTAATACCAATGCTCTTCAAGCTACTCATAAAGATAGAAAAGGACAAAGCTTTACCAAACTCATTCTATGAGGCCACGGTCATGTTGATACCTAAACCCCACAAAGACCCAACAACAACAACAAAAAGAACTTAAGACCAATTTTTCTTATGAACGTTGATGCAAAAGTACTCAGTAAAATACTTGCAAACCAAATACAAGAACATATCAAAGATATCATTCACCATGACCATGTAGGCTTCATTCCTGGCATGCAGGGCTGGTTTAATGTTTGGAAATCCATCAATGTAATTTACCATATACACAAACTGAAAGAAAAAAGCTACATGATCATCTCCTTAGATGCAGAAAAAGCATTTGACAAAATCTAACACCCATTCATGTTTAAAGGTTTGGAGAGAGCAAGAATGCAAGGCATGTACCTCAACATAATAAAGGCTATATACAGCAAGCCAACAGCCAAAATCAAATTCAATGGAGAGATACTCAAGGAAATTCCTCTAAAATCAGGGATCAGACAAGGCTGCCTCCTTTCCCCATATCTCTTCAATATAGTTCATGAAGTTCCAGCCAGAGCAATAAGACAACAAAAGGAGATCAAGGGGATCCAAATGGGAAAGGAGGAAGTCAAATTATCACTCTTTGTTGATGATATGATAGTGTACATAAGTGACACCCCATAATTTCACCAGAGGACTTCTACAGCTGATAAACACCTTCACCAAATTGGTTGTATACATAATTAACTCAAAAAAAAAAAGCCAGCAGCCTTTCCATATACAAATGACAGTGATGCAGAGGAAGAAATTAGGAAAATTACACCCTTCATGATAGCCACAAGCAATATAAAATATCTAGGAATGACTCTAACCAAACAAGTGAAGGACTTGTTTGAAAAAAACTTCAAATCTTTGAAAAAAAAGATTGAAGATGATATCAGAAGATGGAAGGATCTCCCTGTATGTGGGTAAGGAGAATTAACATAGTTAAAATGGCCATCTTACCAAAAGCAATTTACAGGTTCAATGTAATCCCTATCAAAATACCTACAGAATATTTTAAGAATATTGAAAGATCAATTCTCAACTTCATATGGAAAACACCCAGAATAGCTAAAACAATTCTATACAGTAAGAGATCCTCTGGAGGAATCTCCATACCCAATCTCAAGCTGTACTATAAAGCAACAGTAATTAAAACAGCATGGTACTGGCACAGCAATAGGCTGGTTGATCAGTGGAATTGAATTAACGACTCAGAAATGAATTCACAAACATATGGTTACTTGATTTTTTACAAAGAAGCAAAATCCATTTAATGGAAAAAGGATAGCATCTTCAGCAAATGGTGCTGGTCTAACTGGATGTCTATATGTAGAAAAATGCAGTTAGGCCCATTTTTGTCACCATGCACTAAACTCAAGTCCAAGTGGATTAAAGACCTCAATATGAAATTAGAGACACTAAATCAGTTAGAAGAATAAGTGGGGAAGAGCTTGGAACACATTGGCAAGGGAGACAACTTCCTGAACAGAACACCAACAGCCCAGGCATTAAGGTCAACAATTAATAAATGGGACCTCATGAGGCTGAAAAGCTTCTGTAAGGCAGGAGACACTGTCAACAGAACAAAGTGACAGCCTACAGACTGGAAAAAGAACTTCATCAACCTTACATCTGACAAAGATCTAATATCCAAAATTCACATGGAAGTTCAAGAAATTAAACACCACCAAACCAAATAACCCAATTGAGAAATGGGGCTCAGAACTAAACAGAGAATTCTCAACAGAGGAATATCAAATGTCTGAAAAACACTTAAAGAAATACTCAATGTTTTTAGGCATCAGAGAAATTCAAATCAAAATGACCCTGAGATTCCAATTTTATACCCATCAAAATGGCTAAGATAAAAAATTCAAGAGACATCACATGCTGGCGAGGATGTGGAGAAAGAGGAACACTCCCTCATTGCTGGTGGGAATGCAAACTTGTACAATCACTTTAGAAATCTATCTGGTTCTATCTCAGAAAATTGAGAATAGGGCTTCCTCAAGACCCAGCTATTCCACACCTTGCAATATACCCAGAAAATTGTCCACCACACAAGGACATATGTTCAGCCATGTTCATAGCAGCCTTATTCAGAATAGCCAGAACCTGGAAATAACCTATGTCCTCAGTTGAAGAATGGATAAAGAAACTGTGGTACATTTAGACTATGGAATACTACTCAGCTATTAAAAACAAGGAAATCCTGAAATTTGTGGACAAATGGATGGAACTAGAAATGATCATACTGAGTGAGTTAACCCAGAAGCAGAAAGACTCAAATGGTATATGCTCACTCATAATTGTACAGTAGCCAAAGAGGCATCTCCCATGAAACTATTCACTTACCAGGAGATTGGAATAGATATGAAGACATCCAACTGGGACTATAGGTAAGAGAAATATAGATGGGAAAATATAAGGAACCAGAGGGTCCTAGAAACCTACAAGAAGAACATTGTGACGGGTGGATTGAGGCCCAGGGGTATCTGCTCAAACTAATTCACTAAACAAGAACAATACAAGTAGTAAAATTGAAACCCTACTCTGACCTAGTCAATGGACATGACATTCTCCATAGTTATATGGAGAGCGGGGACTGACTCTGACATGAACTCTGGTGCCCCATATTTGCCCACTTCCCCTTGGTGGGGAGGCCTGGTGGCACTCAAAGAAAGAATAAGCAGGCTTCCATGATGAGACTTGATAGCCTATGACCATATAGTGTGGGAGGAGGTCCCCTTTGGTCTTAGACCTAGGGGGGGGGAATAGGGTGAAATAGAGAGGGAGGGAGGAACAGGAGGACAGAAGTGATGAGATAACAATTGAGTTGTAATCTGAATAAATTGATTAAGTAATAAAAAAGGAAAAAAAAAAGAGGTAACAGCTATAATGAGCCACATACAAATATATACCAAGCTTTCCCCCAGCACTGAATCTGTTGACACCTGCATCATATGCTAATCAGCGTCCTCAACAGCCAAAATAACTGTTATTTATAAGCATCCTGATGCAGTAGCCTGCACAAGGAGACCTTCAAGGCTGGCAGATCTGGACCCAGGAGGCCTGCACAAACTGTTGCACCAGCCAAGGACAATGCATGCAGTAACACTAGACCCCTCTTCTCAGATGTAGCCAATGGACAGCTCACTCTCCATGCCTGTGAGAACAGGAACTGCCTCCGACACGACCTCTGGTGCCCCTGTTTTGATCATTTCCCCTTGTTTGGGCGCCTGGCAGGCACACAGGGGAAGGGGAAGCAGGCTATCTGGATGATACCTGATAGACTGTGGTCATATGGCAGGGGAGGAAGTCCCTTTCTGTCAGAGTTCTAGGGAAGAGGAACAGGGTGAAAGAGGAAGTGAGGGGAGAATGGGAAGATACAAGCCAGAGGATAACAATTAGGATGTAATCTGTATAGGTTAAAATAAATTTAAACATTTTAAAAGAGACCAACTATTTCAAAATAGTGTTATGTAGTTTTATGGTCTCTACAATGCAAGTCATAGCTAAATTAAAAGATAGTAATCAAGTAATCAATAAGATAAGTCACTTGTCTTATTTTTCAGTATTAATTGAATAATTGCAGTATTATTGACATTAAGGCATATTTTATTTCAATAAGCTTATTTATGTAAAACTGAACTCATAACAAAGAATCCAAATATGGAGAGAGAGATCTAAAAACACAACACAAAATAAGAAGATAATTATTTTTTCTTTCTTTTTATTTATTTATTTTATTTTTTATATTTTATTTTATTAATTTATTTATATTACATCTCAATGGTTATCCCCGCCCTTGTATCCTCCTTCCCATTTTCCCCTTACTCCTCTTCCCTATGACTGTGACTAAGGGGGACTTCCTCTCCCTTTATATGCTCATAGGGTATCAAGTCTCTTCTTGGTAGCCTGCTATCCTTCCTCTGAGTGCCACCAGGTCTCCCCATTCAGGGGACGTGGAAAAATATGAGGCACCAGAGTACATGTGAAAGTCAGACCTCACTCTCCACTCAACTGTGGAGAATGTCCTGTCTGTTGGCTAGATCTGGGTAGGGATTTGAAGTTTACGTCCTGCATTGTCCTTGGCTGGTGCCATAGTTTGAGCGGGACCCCTGGGCCCAAATCTGCCAATCATAATTTTCTTCTTGTAGGCTTCTAGGATCCCCTGGATCCTTCAACTTTGCCATTCTCCCATGCTTCTCTCATCTAGATTCCCAATAGGATGTCCTCCCCTCTGTCCCAGTTTCCTGGTTAGTGAAGACTTTCATGGGAATATCAAATGGCTGAAAAACACTTAAAGAAATGCTCAACCTCCTTAGTCATCAGGGAAATGCAAATCAAAACAACTCTGAGATTCCATCTTACAGCCATCAGAATGGCTAAGATCAAAAATTCAAGAGACACCACATACTGGCGAGGATGTAGGGAGAGAGGAACACTCCTTCATTGCTGGTGGGAATGCAAACTTGTACAGCCACTTTGGAAATCTATCTGGTGCTATCTCAGAAAACTGGGAATAGGGCTTCCGCAAGACCCAACTATTCCACTCCTTGGAATATACCCAGAAGATGCTCCAGCACACAATAAGACTATTTGCTCAACCATGTTCATAGCAGCCTTATTCATAATAGGCAGAACATAGAAACAGCCTAAGTGTCCCTCAGTAGACGAATGGATAAAGAAACTGTGGTACATTTACACTATGGAATACTAGTTAGCTATTAAAAACAAGGAATTCCAGAAATGTGTGGACAAATGGATTGAACTAGAAATGATCATAATGAGTGAGTTAACCCAGAAGCAGAAAGAGTTAAATAGTATATACTCACTTATATCTGCATACTAGCCCAAGAAGATAATTCTTAAAATTACACACATACACACACAGATGTTAACATCTGTAAACCATGACAAGTTGGTGAAAGTGGGCATTTTCTAGCTCTTCAATAGTAAGGTTGTGGCTATTATTTTGATTCTTTTTCTATGCTGAGTTCATGCAGATGAAGACTAAGAAGATAGTTAAATTCCCTAGAGTGTACTGATACACAGACAGTGGAGAAATGGTGGCTGAGAAAAGTAATAGCTTCCTTTCTAATATTATCACAGTGTGTTCAAGTAGCCTAATGACTATTTAATGGTATTTTAGCATTGAACCCTAGATGTTAACATATTACAGCCATGCAAACATCTCTCCAAACATGATGAGCTTGAAGTACATAAGTAATCAATCCTATTATGGTACAGCCTTAAAACTGTGATTGTTCAGAGTTGTCAGTAAGTACACTGAAAGTAGGTTTCACAAGGTTTTATGATGAACTAAGGATAGATTTTGCAAAGATATTTTGAAGATTTTAAGGGAGGCACTGTGTGTGTGTGTGTGTGTGTGTGTGAGAGAGAGAGAGAGAGAGAGAGAGAGAGAAAGAGAGAGAGAGAGAGAGAGAGAGAGAGAGAGAGAGAGAGAGAGAGAGAGAGAGAGAGATGAGAGAGAGACGGACGGACAGACAGAGAAACACAGAGAGACAGAGACAGAGAGACAGAGAGATGGAAAGAGCTGAGTAAGTGAAGGAACTCCACTACTAAGTAGGTAACAAAAATGCAACCACTTTTCAGACCTCTAATAGTTTCCTGCTTGTAATTGTAGATACAATGCCAATAAGGAAACAGAAACTTGAAATTTCAACGGAAAGGAAAACAAAGCAGTATTTACGCCATTGAAAAATGTCAGACCGAGGCGCTACAGTGACCAAGGGCTGTTTCAGTGCAATAACAGAAAGTTTCATATCATTATCAGATATATTGGAAAATATTGCCAAAGACATTCCAACTGGCTGGGTGGGAGCCATTTGTTAGCACTTCCCAAAGGCAAGCCTTAGTAAATGATGAAAGTGGTGCTTATTAGATACCAGTAAATCAATCATAAAATAAAATAGATTATTGTTTCTCTTCCAGTCTTCTCCAATCATTAATAGAACAGGAAGCTTCATCATTGAAAAATAGTTAGCCTTTGTTAAAAAAAATTACCAGAAGGAAGTTTTATTGTTCTGGGATTTTGTTTTTTGTTTTTACTATGACACCAAAACAAGTCATTGGAATAATTGTATTTAGACACCAATTATCATCTATGATGTCTAACTTCAAAATCATGTTTACTGACACTAATCTTGATAGTTTTAATTGACTTTATAATAAGCAATAAGTCCAAATTAAGTAAAAATAATTTAAATATCCATAAATAGACACTCAAAGTAGACAAGAATATTAAACAGGATTTCCTATATATTTTGGTTCTTCATATCATTCAACACAAGAAGGCATTCTGCTAGAAATAAAACCAAAGAGATTGACACAGTACCTTCATTTTTGCAAGAGGCAGGTTGGGGATTTCAGGCAGAGAGTAGATACTGCAGTTTGGAACATTTATGAGATTCTGATGGGGTTTCTGCTAAACCTTAACTCTGTCATTTATTTTCTTTTTTGTTTTTTCTGTTTGTTTTTTGTTTGTTTGTTTTACTGTTTTTAATTGAAAAATAAACTCATTCATATTACATCTCAATTGCTATCCCATCCCATGCATCCTCCCATTCCTCCCTCCCTCCCACTTTCACCCCATTCCCCTTCCCTATGACTGTGACTGAGGGGGACCTCCTCCCCCTAAATATGATGCTAGGGTATCAAGTGTCTTCTTGGTAGTCTGCTATTCTTCCTCTGAGTACCGTCAGGCCTCCCCATCAAGGGGACACCACCAAACCAAATAATCCAATTGAGAAATGGGGCTCAGAATTAAACAGAATCCTCAACAGAGGACTATCAAATGGCTGAGAAACACTTAAAGAAATACTCAACATCTTTAGTCATCAGAGAAACGCAAATCAAAACAATTCTGAGATTCCATCTTACACCTATCAGAATGGCTAAGATCAAAAATTCAAGTGACACCACATGCTGGTGAGGATGTGGAGAGAGAGGAACATTTATTTTCTATATGCCCCTGTTTACAATGTCTTAATTACTGGAGGTTATAGTTTTGTAACTTGTATGATGAAGATAACAATAAGTCTAGGGTTGATGCTATGGCTTAATTAGATGTGACAAATTCACAAAGAAAGATAGAAAGATAGAAAGGAAGAACACAAGGAAGAAAGAAAGAAAGAAAGAAAGAAAGAAAGAAAGAAAGAAAGAAAGAAAGATGCACCACATAATAAGGTGACCCAGGGTCAGCTAGATGGCAACAGTGCATTCTAGATCCCAAGTCAGCAGTCCTGGTTAGCATCTCATGCACTACACTACTTTCTGTCAATCATGGTAGGGAATTTTACCTTGGGATGAAAATGCACGGTTCCTTTCTCCCACAATGAGAACAGGGAACCAGGAAGTAGGATAGTGAGGAGTAGTGATACAGATATGACCTAGATGGAGGTCATGGATAGAAAATTTGTTCTTTTTAAAGAGGCCAATTTAGCCATTGAAAATGTGGGGGGCTGAGTGGCATGGGAGAAGGGATAATCTGTGTTTGTGGGTAGAGTCAGTGCATTATGAGCCTAAAAAAATTTCTTGACCTGTGGTTTATACTAAGTACAGAGACTAGAAAAACATGAACTTGCCAAGTCCACTAGAATGGCTACAGGTCCAAGCTTTGCTCTACAGTGACTATATAGTCCTAGGCCTGTCTTCAACCTCAACAGACATTTCTTGCAATGTTCCTATGAGAGCATGTACTGAATACATGGCATGAAGGACAGGGCTGATTGCTGAAGTTCCCAAACCCCAAAGCGACTCTCCTTCAAGGACATAAGCTTCTTGAGGTCTGAAACCTAATTTCACTCATCTTTGTGAGAGGTTGGATGAAGTCTGAATTTTCCAGTCTTAGACCTTTCGATCTAATTCTTTGACCCTGTATTCTGTTGGCAATGGCCCAGGTTCTGACCTACCTATTTCACTCACAGGTCTTTGCTACATCTCTGATCCTTTGCTTCCTGAGGGTAACACAGCAACACAGATGAAATATTTGTACGGACATTTCCAGGTAGAAGCAGAACCTGTAAAGTCTTTAGCACAGAGCAAACACACAAATGGACCTTCACGTTTTGTTATCTATTGTTTCCTACTTGTGTCTTACCTTTTGAAATAAAAATAAATAAGAGAAGGAATAATGTCACTTTTCTGAAGTCCAAATAAAAAGTTTAATATGTGAGAAGCTTCAGCAAGCTACAAAGTACTAAACAAATGTTGATTAATGTTTTCAGTGATCATTTACGTATCCTTGATTTAAAAAAAAAAAGATTACATGCTAAAATATAAAATTTCCCAGGAAGCTCTGAAAGTGAAGGTCATTCTTCCTATTAATGCTTTGGTTAAATGAGGTTTGTCTACCTATAATCCACAAACCATTCCCCTTGTCCTTGCCAAGAAGAGTGTTTTTTATAAACAAATAAATTACAGCCCATAGAAGACTATGCTAAAAATAGGAAAGACTGCATTTAACAAATAAGTATGTACACAAAATGTGGCTGGCATGCTCCTCTTCCAGGAATGAGTGGAGGAAACTTATGTGCTGTAAAAGACAAAGTAAAGCAGTGGTGGGCCGAGAAGATCTATCAGTGGGTGAAGGGCTTGATGAGAAAGCTGTGGCTTTGAATGCAATCTCTAGTCCCATGTAAAAAGAAAGATGTTGTGGTTCATTGCCATAATTCTAGCACTTGGAAGGTAGAGGCTAGGTTGATTGTGGCTCACTGCCAGCCAGCCTACCCAGGCAGAAAGCTCCAGACCCTATCTCCAAAAGCAAAGTGAGTGGCATGGCACTGCAGGAGTGGTACCTAAGACTGACCTTTGACCTCCACACTCAGTAGTATCTACTCACAATACAGGTACAATAATTAATCAACATGTTGAATGGGGAAGGATATATAAGCCCACCCCTCCCAACCATGACTATGTACAAAAATGGATTTGTTTACCTTCTATAACTTTCAGTAACACAAGAACTATCACCCAGCAGGAAGATCATCCCATTTTCAGAGCTCTTCTCATTTTCTGACAGACCTTCTGTGTCCTGAGGCAAACCTATCTCTCTTTGTCCCACAATTCTCTCCTGAAGCTATCAAAACCTGTCCCGTTCATGTCCCCTGTGTGCCTACCAAATATACCAGAGATCTAGCCTGTCATCTTTCCAGGAAGCCAGGGTCCTTCACAGAAAACATGCTGAGGGGAACATAGTCAGTACATTTAAGACATGTCTCTGTTGGGTTGACAGACATTTTACCATAGCATCCCTCTAGTCAACATATCAAATCTGAAGGAAACCATAGATTCTTACCAAACAGGCTATGTCTTCCTCTTCTCTTGATCTTATTCATGCCTGTGACTCTCTCTTCTTTTCTGTGCATTATCAAGTAGCGTCTGGGTAAAAAACTTGTTTTTAGATGGGCAAGGCTTCCCAGATACTAAAGGTCTACAAAATCATCGTCCATTCTCATATCGTCCTCTCAGGCTCTAGTGTCTTTTTTTAAAATTTTTTTATTAATTTATTCGTGTTACATCTCAATGGTTATCCCATCCCTTGTATCCTCCCATTCTTCCCTTCCCCCCCCCCCCATTTTCCCCTTATTCCCCTTCCCTATGTCTTTTTGTCAACATTTTCTTTTCTTCCTTTCTCTCCCCTCAGGTTCTATCTAATTGTTTTCATTCCTAACGTTCTATCTAATCATTTTCTTTCCTTATAACAAGTGCTTTAGCCTCTCCATGCAAATGATTGTACCTTTGCCTCCAATGGGATAGGAAATCCGCCATGGAATACGCAACTAGTCGGGATGTGCTGTTCCAGGAAGAGGCTCGGAGCAGCATGCTAGAGTATCTTACCTTTTGCTTCCTGATGACTGGACAGTCAAGCTTAGATCCTGCAGCAGATTGTGATCCTGCTACTCAAGCTCAGATTGTCTTCACTGCTGCAAACAGATGGACAAAGTTTCCTGTTATTGTTAAGTCAGTGCAGATACTCTTATTTTATTATTTCATGTTTCATTGTCTAGACCTGGAATCAAAGTCATATCCACAGTCTACATGCAGTGGTTTAACAAGATATTTGTTAACACCCAGGGATTCCTCAGTGGCACCTACACATTTGTATCAATCACATAGCTGATGTTAATGGCAATTTACAAAGTTCTTACATGAGTCACGGGAATCCTTGTAAACACTTCAATAATGCATGTAGGACAACAATTTTACAGACAATCCACTAAGGGCCAGAAAGAGAAAGACGTTTTTCTATATTGAGTGTAAACAGGAGAGCTAAAACCCAACAAAGGGTTTCCAATCATAGTCTCTGTTTATTCACTTGTATACTCATCTCTAAAAAGAAATAGACAAAATAATCTATCATAGAAATCATAACTTTATATAACATGAAGACTTGTCTTCTAAATTATTGACCCTTGGTTTGTTTAAAAAAAAACATCCTGTATACCTAGAATGTTTCATTCTGAAGTTCTTTCCCTTCTGTGAGTTTCAATACAATGTCAGATAAACTCTCCACCACTGAGCTATGTCCCTAACCCAAGCTTCAGCACAATGTGTTATGTATTTTCAATTCAACTTTGACTCAGATTCATTCATTCAATATTTTTGAGTGTCTTCCTTGTACCAAAATGTATGACACCTACAGTTTAATCCTACAGTAAGATATAGTTCTTGTATTTAGGGACTATATATATGTAATAAAGGAGACAGAGAAATGAATCAGGAAATTCAATGTGACTTTTATAATTTTATAGAATTAAAAGTTTTAAAAAGCAATGGCTAATATTTATTATTAACTGCCCCACACACCATGCTAAGTGCCTTAAAAAGATGGAACGAATGTAGAATGTATGAATCCTATTTTCTTATCAACTACCTTTCAAGCTGATCTACAGACTTACCGAGAACAAGAACTCTCCTCCCCAGTGTTTAGCCTACACTTGTCTTTATCACCAATCAAACCAAAATGAGGCTGTTTGTGGGAATCATTAAACCTGAGATATAGAATGAGTATTTTTACTCATTTTTGTGACACCTGTTGCCAAGGGATGCTTTCATTTTTGGGAACCATTTTTTTCTAGGTTGACTGAGGACCAAGAGACCAGTTTAAATGTATCTGAATGATAGTGTTAACATATCCTAAGGTCAAAGTTGGTAGAGTACAAAACCTAATAATTCAAAGATCGAAAGTACATCTGGAGAATTATCCTCACAAGGGAAGGGCTGGTAGCTATTAGTATGAATGAGGGATCACACCACTCCTAAGTAGGTTCTATTATAGAAGTGAACACAAAGTCAACAGATGGTTCTAGAACAGAAGCCCCAGGCCAGTGGGGAACATTGGCAGTTCCTAGATACAATTTGGGTAGGCAACCATTGTGAAAGGAGATGCTAGTGGAAACACATGAATGTATGGCACAGTCATTGTTCAATATCCTGTCGAGTACACAGGAGCACATTCCCACAACCATGATGTCCAAGAAATAATAATCTAGGTCAGGTGTCACTAGATGTGAGGCTGAGGAGCTCCAGATTAAAATAATACTTGTGAACAAGTCTACTGTAGCTCAATTTAAAGTGTTGCTCTTGTAGAAGCGACATTCTCAGGACCCAGGTTGAGTTACATGGCTGAGAAAAGAAGGCTCTTCCAAACATCTCACAGTTGCAATAATGTGACCTTTCTCCAAAGTCCAAATTCCATCCACTCAAACTCATTGGCTAGAACAAGGCATACTATGCCTCATTCAAGAAAAAAAAAAAGGCTAGGGAATAATGTTCTACTTTGTGTTTCAAACAGAGAAGTCCTGGCAAGCATGAATAGTTTGAGGCAGGGGATTAGGATAATATTGGACAGAGTTCTTGCTGTTCCAATGCCATTCCAAAGTTCTGAACTCAGTGCAGGTTCCACTTGCAGATTTTCTTCCCACAGAAGGCAATGGGAGCACATGTGGCTTAGTGATTTGACAGCTGCGAATGATTAGCTAGAACCAGCAACCTCACAAGGTTATGCATATGAAGAAGTGTTTGGCATGGTGTTAATTTCTAAGATACATCTTAAAGTAATTTTCCCCTCTTCCTTCACAGTATAGACTTAAGAACAAGAGCCTAGCTAAAGAATGGGTCTACCAAGACGGGAAAACTTCTTTTCCATTGTAGAAGAAGGGACAAATGAGTTCACACACCTGGCATGGTGGCTTTTGCCTATAACACCAAAGCTTAGAAGTCTAATTCAGGAAGCCTATTACAAGACTGGCTACATATTTCAGGAGAGCCTGGAGTACTCTATATTGTCAACATGTGAGTACACAAGCAAGCAAATGGACAATAACACCAAGTCATTCATCTTCTGCAATGCCTACCATCTCTGCTTCTCTTTGCTGGGATTACACTAATTACCTTACAGATTGCCTATCCTGCCCTTTTTGATGCATCCTTTCAAATTCATGGCTGAGTTTTAGAGGCTAAAATGTCATCCAGGTTGTTACTTTGGTTGAATCTTTCAGTGGTTTATCATGTCCCTTGTGTAAAGCCCTGATGCCTCATTTTTCTGATTTAGCTTATACTCATTTGTTTATCTGCATCTCTCTCCCTATGGTCCAGCTACGAATATTTCCTAAACATGGTATTGGTGTCTCATGCTTCAGACCTGGCTGCAAACCAACTTTCTTTACCTATTGCCTGACAAACCATACTTAATCCTTGAAACATGCTCAGCTGCCTCTCTTTTCACTTGTCTGAGTCCTCTCAACTCATGCTCATGTCTATGGTAATATCTCCTTCGTACCATGTGAACCATTTCCATTAGGGACCACACTTCATGGAACCTCCCAGCAAATAGTTTAGAAGAAATTAAAATATAAATTTCATTTTGCTATGTCTTCATACTGATCTCTCTAATAACTGCCTCTTATTTGGTCACGAGGATATCTATATTTTGAGGAATTGATACAGACAATACTTTTCTTTTCAAAACTTAGTGAAAACAGAGGAAAAAACTAAAATGTCAACTACATTGATTTTTCTATAGCTTTGTAAGAAAACAAAGCTACTGCCTTCCTTACCAGTGGCAGCGTTGAGAGGCAGCTGAATTAAGTATGAATGACTGAAAGGGGCTGGGTAAACAAGCAAGAAAAGAAGGTTTAGTGTCTTCCTTCAATGAGTGGTTTCCAGCTTTTCCTCCACGAAAGTCCATATTTTTGTTATTCTAATATGGTTATATCTGGACTTGGACCTTGAGTTTGTTTTCATCATTGCATCTAAAGACTCTTTGGGTTACAGGATCTTGGAACCATTGGTTTAGTTAGACCTGACAGTTTACCACCCTGTAAGTCAGGTCCTGTTACAATCCCATTGTGTCAATGATCACATGGAGGACATATGGAGGAAGCAAAAGGCTTAATGAATCACTTGGAACATCAATCCCAGGAAGTTCAAATGAGAGGCCATAGTTCTAATTTGCTCACTACAATATTTTCTATACCAAAACATACGAAACAAAACAGCTTTATGTTTTAAATTTTGAAAGAATGGCTCACAGAAAAACAGCAGTGAACAATTGTGTATTATTTTGTTCACTTTCCGAGCCTTCCATATTTTTTGTAGAATTATTCATGTTAAGGATTATGGTAAGAAGTAAAATCTGCTTTTTATCATAGTGAAAGCATTTCTCTCTAGGTAGAGCAAATGGCAGCTACAGATGAACAATAAAGTTCACCCTAAGAAAAATATCTATAATTTCCGGGGTGTTAAATGATTGTATATTTATATACACCAAGAAAAGTCATAAGTCAGCTGACAGCATTGCTTCTCAGTAATTACACACATACCACCATCTATATGCTATGTTGCATGCCAAGGAGGTGACCAGCACTCAGCTCTGCATGGAGAACAGCTCCACTTCAGTGGGAACCATCTTTATTCATCAGTTACTGATAGGAATCTACTCTAAGGTCCTTACCTCATTTGCAAACAGACTCAGAAAGGATCACTCTTTGAAAAAGATAAAAACGGTTTTAGCAAGGGGATGTGCTGTCTGCCCTGGAGTACCCTTTCTTTCTTGGTTGTGTAGGTGATAGATAGGTCCAGGGGGAGGGAAAAAAGCGAATGAGCAATAAAGATAATTTTAGTCATCCTTGCTTCAGTGTCTTTTCCCTGTTCTCAAACTGAAAGAAGAGCACACAGTGTCATGCCCACTGCAGTGAATTGGTGTAGGGGAAGACAAAGCAAGACTCTGCTTCCTAGAGGAAGTGCTGAAGGATGGGGATTCGACACATTATGTTTTCCTCCAAGCAGCTGCTAAAACAAGGCTGGAATGTGAGTGATCAAAACATGGCTGTGAATTTTTAAGCTTCATTTACTTATTCAACAAATATGTACTGAGCATTGTGCAAAGTGCTCATATTCCAATGATGAGCAGTCAAAATGGCCCCTGATCTAGGAAATTTAGAAACTGACCAGGGAGGCTGATGAAGCAATCACAAAACCTGGCCTGAGTGTTCCCTTTTCATAACAAAGTCAGGTGAAGCCTTAGCTGAACAACGTTGAAGGCTAAGAAAGAGCTAAGGAGGTCAAAGGCTGAGGAGCAGTAGTGAGTTTACAGATGGAATAGTGGGACTGGGTGCGTAAAGCTAAGTGGGGAATTACTATGCAAGCAGAGAGGGAGGTAAGGTTAAGGAGGGTGAGGCTCACAGGGTGAGGGCTGGAGAGAAGGCTCAGCACGTGTTGCCTTTAGAGGACAGAGGTTCCCAGAATCGCTTTCTTCTGGCCTCCACAAGGCATACACTACACACATATACATAAAAGCAGAACCTTCATAGGCATAAAATATTGTTAATATGATAAATAAATAAACTCAGGATAAGAAAGAGGGCGTAGAGTCATAGACAAAGCTGTAGCAACTGTGGCTTTATGAATACATAGGGCTTTGAAGCAAGCAACGAAAGTAAGTGCTGGCTATAGGGCCCTTTGCAGTGAACTTTCTGGTCTGGTTAGAGGAATGGGCTCATTCTCCTCTAATACTATGGGCATAGGGATGGATATATAGCACTAAGTTATTAAGCACCTTTCACAGCCAGTTGTATGAACCCTTCATCTGCAGATAAGAAAACTGAGACTCAGAGAGGGTACAGGGAACTCAGGAGAAGAGGCTGTGATGACCTGAGTTGGATTCCAGCCTTGTTCTATGAGGTTCATGTCAAAACGGAGATTTTTGAGGCCAACTTGGTCTGCTTCAGAGTTGTGCCATGGCCATACAGCAGGACGGATACTGACTCTCTGGGCAACATTCCATTTTTCTTGTTTTCGGAAATCAGCTTCAACATGACTTCACTCAGTTCCAGCTTCTCTGTGTACCTCCAAGACAGGACCAAAGAAAATATGCAGTTAGCTTAAAATGATACCCGTTTTGTTACAGCATCAATCATAGGTGCACTCAGTACACAAATACCGACAGCTTTCCCTCTGCTTCTCTGAGATAGGAATCCCTGGGCTACAGCAATCACACTTTGCATAGGAGGTTCATCGCTTTGCCCTAAACAGGTTACTCCCACTTCTCTGGAATTTATAGGGAACTCAGAATTTACCAGTGTTGAAAATGATTCAGGGCAAAGTAACAGCAAAAGAGAGTAAAATCGTTGATACTTCCAAGGTCTCAGTGAATTAGCACATTCAGAAATATAATAATAGAATTTCTCCTAGAAGAAGAAATAAAATCAGAAACACTTAATTGTGTTTTAGTAATTTCCTTAATTGAAAGTATTTGCACAGGGCAGAGGATTGCCTGAGAAATGGACTTGCAGATATCTGTTACTGAATGCTGCACAGAGCGTCTGGTGTCTCGTTTATGTCATAGAACCAGCGGACTGCCAAGTGTGACATTCCACTCCTTAATGGATCCAAGGGTTCAGCCTTCTGGCAAGTAACTGCGGAATCTACTCTCTTTAGCCCAGCTCTCACAGTGGATGTTTTCCCTAGGGGAGGGTGTTTGTTAGTGTTTGTATGTTTGTTTAACAAAGACACACAATTCATCATGTGAGAATTAATAAGTTCTCATCAAAGAGTGTGAAACCACAAAGCTAATTGAAATACAAGAGCAGGGGGCTTGGTGGTTGGCTAGATTCACAGACCAAGTAGCTTTGGTCAAAACACAAGCTTTACAAAGCCATGTGATTCAACGGGCTATTGCCTCATGGTTATAAATCTTCCTATATCCTTGGCCTTGCAATGTGCCAGGTGAATCACTGAATCCATGGATACCAAATGCACAAAATGCTAATGGATTGCTCTGTTCCCTTAAATTTCCACCTAACCTGCATTGGGCTTTTCATGTAATACTATCCACTGCTCTGAGTCCTTTGTGTACACCGTGTCCTCAGCTCAAGCTGGCTTCAGTTTCCCTTTGAGAAGTCTTGTTTGACTGCAACCTCGCAACATGACTTTTAACTGATTTCTCATTAACACCAAACTCTGCCTCCTAAGTCCATAACACCCTTTCTGGTTAGTCTGTCCATTTGTTTGTACCAACCAAATTGTATTGGCCAAGGAGACAAACAAATTGCAAGGCTGCCTGAAGACGGCTTTACATTAGTTGGGGGAGAAACAAATGCCCACAAAGTATATACGTCTTAGTTTTGAGAAGGCCTGAATCATATATTCAACAAGCCATCATATGTTCATGACTCTTAAGAATAAATAGTGTTCTAAGGAAATGGCTGTGATTTAATATTAGATAACCAAACAAGATATATAATTATAAGGGTGATGTGACCAGTTGTACATGTTCCGTGTACTAGGAAACAGTAAAATTTAATACCTAACAAATTAATAGAGATTATCTTCTTGGGATTATGAGTGCTTTAAGTTTTCTAGTTGAGGACTTGATGTCCAGTTTTTAAAAATTGACCATTCAATAAATAGGTCAGCAGCAGCCAAGTCTCAAAATAATTTAGAACAAGTCCTTCAAACCCTGCCTGAATTCCTTCACCATTTCAGAGACCAGAAACCAGGGCCAGTGACTTGAGGAATTCAATACAGAGAAAGTTCAATTCCCAACTTCAATTCCCCTGCAAATATGACAGGGATTTTTAAATGTGCCTGGAAAACTGCATCTGGGGTTTTGCCAGTCCCATAACGTTTGGGACGTTTGCTGAACCCAAAACACAGCCGGGCCCACCCATCCATAATTAAAGCCCTCCCCCCAAATGAATTCATTGCTTTGTGGCACCATCTGTCTCACTCCCTTATTTACATAATAGGGAACCCTGCTCTGACTGCAGCAAATGAGAAGCGACAAAGGAAAGGCAAGCAAAGATGAAATGTGTACATGGGCAGTACATCAGATTATGTATAATATGGTCAAATCCCTCCAATTTAACACTTTTTTAAGGCTCTCAAAACCCATCATAGTTTCCACCTCAGCCTCTTTGCGGCTCTCAGACTTCCTTCCGTCCTTCTGCTGTATCTGCAGCCCTCACTAGCAGTGCCTTGTTTTGCTGGAAGAGTTCATTTGTCACATTTTATTTTATTAAATATTTTATTTTCCTCTTGTGGACCCATTAGAATGCCGGTTCGAGAAAGTGGAATAAATCAGTTGCGTTTAGTATTCACTGAGGGTGCTTAGGAAATAAGCAGGTTCATATTAACCTGAAATTTAAAATGGGCCAAAAAAATGTCCCCAATAAGAGCTTCTTGTGAATCCTTCTCGTTTTCTTCCGGGCCCTCTCCTGGGAAGTTTCTAGTCTCATAATGGGAACTGGAATGCTAGCTCTGCTCAGAGACAGACAAAGGACTGATTTTTTTCCTTTAAGCTGCAGCAGTCACTCTAATCCCATGGTGCCCGCGAGTCTTTCTTCCAGGAGTTTAGGCAGCTCTGGCTTCTGAGTCCGCACAGCAGCTACAGGCAGCGCTATCCTGAGCACTGGTCCCAGAGTCAAATGTCTCAGACTCGTGTCTAGGTTCTGCCCCTAACTTCTTGGGACCTTGGGAAAATCTGATTCTTTGAACTTCCACTTTCCAATTAATGCTCTTCTTACCCAAAAACCCATGAGATGACGACATCCTTCCTTGTGGACCTAGGGCTTAAACGCACATGGCCCTAGTCACACTTACTGAAGATGGACGTTTGGTGTCCCTAGGCTTTTTTTAGCCCAAGGCTCACCTTCCACCAGGACTGAACCCTCAGGTCTCCTAAGGTTTAGAGGTTTCCAGGCATAGATGCTCTGCTGCACCAAGAGCAATTATTTTACAGCCAACAGTCAGGAGAAAGTCTTCTCGGGTCACCACTGCTAGCCCAGAGAACACTACACATGAGGTTCAAGAAGTCAAAGTGAGACCAGGGCTTAATCAGAACATCACAGACAGCTCAGGTACCAAGGCAAATGGAACCTTCCCTGGGTGTCTCAATCACTGTGCTTAGGGCCAGGTTGCAGAAATAGTCAATGATTTTCATTGTCTGAGGAAACTCCTAAATTCCACACTCAGGAATCACTGTTTTTCAATAACTCTCGCTGGGATAAAGTGAAGAAGATTAATACGTCAGTAGGAGATGCAGCTCGTAAGTTCTAAGTTCCAGAAGGAGTCTCTCGTACACATGTCTCTTCCCAAGCCGACTCTGCCCCTGTTAAGCAGAAGAGTAGAAAAAGTCAGAGACACCGCAGCCCTTAGGCTCAGAAACGTTCATGTGGGCAGATATTATGCACTTCCTGAAATCAACTTGAGAGTAGCCCTAAGGATTTCCCCCATGAAATAATTTCTGTTGGGGCTGAACTTACGAACTCTAAGCTGAACTAGTAGTCTGTATGTCTGTCAATGCACCAAGGCTGATAGCGACCTCACCAAATGGAGGGTAAAGGCCTAGATTCTCCAACGGGTTACGAAAACCCCATTCTTTAAGAAGGTGTGGTGAGGATAACTTGGGTTTTGATTTAGATGACTTAAATTCTCAATCTTACATGAGAGTGTGAAGAAAATCAGCTTCAGAGAGCAGTAGAAAATCTTTGAAAACTATATTGGAGAGCACACTAAATAGAATCATTTACTGAGATCAAGCACAATTTATCACCCCAATGCAAGGGTGATTCAACATAATCAACAAATCTGAAATATATAAGATGAAAGCTAAAAATCCTGTAATTATACCCACAAGGGCAGAAAGAACATTTGACAAAATGTCACACCTTTTCATAAAAGAACTCTCAAGAGATTCGGTGTAGAGAGGTCTTACTGTTATACAAGAAACCTTGCATATCAAGCTCACTGTTTAAGTCACTTTAAATGATGCTAACTAAGTTGGGAGAATTCCTCTAAAGGCCTGGGAGAAGATATAGTACTATACTTTAACATACTACTGTAAGTCCTCGCCAAAGTAATTAGAGAGCAAGAAAGATTTGTTTCCTACAATACAGAACAAAATTGTCAAGGCATCATTACTTGATGATGAGATGAGCTTATATATGGAATAACCCCAAGGACTCCACCAAAATACTTACAGAACTGATAAAAAATAGTTGTAGGATTAAAAGTTAATGCATGGACTGGACTTCGGCCCCCTACACTGTTGGGTGGCTTAGGCTTCATGTGGGTCTCTAGTAGTGGGAGGGGGCTCTCTCTGACAAGGACTTTGTTCCCAGCTTTTAATCACCTCTCCCTGGTGGGACTACCAGACCACAGGGGAAGAGGACATGCTCAGTCCTGATAGGACGTGATGCGAGGTGGTGGATAGGAAGGTGGGCTCCTGTTTTCTTAGGAATAGGGGAGGGGAGAGGGAGGAGAGGAGGGATGGGATTATGACAAGGATGTAAAGTGAATTAAACAAATAAAGAAAAAAACACCTTGTCATTTGCATTCATCACTATGAGTGAACTTGTATGACTGGATGAGGGAGGCTAAGTGAAATAAGCCAGACAAAAGGAGACAGATAAATACTCCATTGCCTCAGTTGTATCTGTGGAATCCAACAGAGGTGAGGTTCTAGGATTAGAGACTAAAGCTTGTGATTGCTAGATGCTGAACTAGGGAGAACGGGAAGAGTTGTTGATCATTGGTTGAATCTGGATAAACGCGGGAATTAAGTCTTAAAGTTCATAGCACTACAGGCAATAGAAGTAAATTGTGTAATTCAAAATAACTTAGAAAGCATATTTTGTCTCCCAGTAGAAAATGAAGTAAAAGCCATATACTAATTAGCTGCTCTAATTATGCCACATTTCACATATATCAAAACAGCACATTGTACTCCATAAATATATAAGACAATGATATGTCAATCAAAATCATATTTATAAACATCAGTAATCATGTAAATAAAATTTAAATATTTATTAAATTCAATTTTTAATAATTTCATATATGAGTACTTTATTTACATCATTTATAGGCCTCATTTGGCCCCCTTTACTTTCTCACAAATTTGTGATCTCTTCTTTAATTATTACATATCTATATTTACATATAAACACAACCTGCTGAGTCCATTTAAGGTTTATTGTACGTATATGTGTTTAGACTTGACCATTTGAGATTAGATGACCTGTCATAGGGCTCATCCATCCCTGGAGAAGACTGATTCTCTCGCTCAGCAGCTTTTAATTACCTATGGCTTGGGTGGGGCCTTGTGAGACTTCTTCCCCATATCCAATTGGCATGCAACTGGTGTTGTCACTGTGCAGATCTTATTAAGGTGGTCATATAGTTGAAATCTCATGGGTACAGCGTCCCTGTCACAGAGAGAGAATGCTATTTCAATGCAGACAACCTGATCCTCCAGCTCTTCCAATTTCTCACCCCATCTTCGAGGATATTTCCTGGGGGTTCGAGGTACAGGTTGTATGGTAGATGTATCAACTGGTATTGAGAAACCCATGGTCAGTTACACTCTGCATTTTGACCAGTTGTGGATTTCTGTAATTGTATCCTGCTACAAAAAGAAGCATCTTTGATGGAGGCCAGAGCTATCTGTGTGTATAAAGATACGTTATATAATGCAGTTAAGAATCATACTGGTTAAGAAAAGTGGCAGTCATGGGATCTATGACCTCACCAGACATGGAGTAGTTGGCTGGATTTTACAGTACCGAACATGTACTTTCTTCTATGGAGAGGGCCTTAAGGCCAGTTAGATGACTGTTGGTTACTTTCAAGATGAAAGTGCCACTATTGCACCCTTGGTGTTATCTTAACATGCTGGTAAGATTTTTATAGTTTTCATCTTCCAAAGTTGAGTAGGATTATTGATTGCTTTTCTCTCTGGCCACACATGATAGGCATCTCGAAACCCAGACCTAGTGAGGGTGGATACAGGAATATTCCAGGTCCAGCCTGTCTAGCTGAAATGGTGAGCTCCACATCCCTTGAGAGTACTGTTTCAAAAAATAAGGTGAATGCTTGGGGGTTTCCATGTCTGAGGCTCTTTGGCCAACAACTCAGTCATATGTAATCTATACCCAGCACTTAATGCTTTATTTGGTGGCAAAAGATTTATAATTGGGATGTTTTTCCCCTGTTATTTGGGGACTTCATTTAGATTTCTCTCATACATGCAGATATTTTGGAAGATTCTTTAGTAGGTTTCTATATGATCCCTCAAACGTCCCTTAGTGTTAAGTGTCTCTGACTGTTGTTTGCTGCTTGGTTTGTCTGCTAAAGAAAAGGCACAGAGTTAGGTGACTGGGGAGATGGACAAGATCTATGAGAAGTTGGGGGAGGGGAGCCTATGATTAGACTATATTGTATCAAAGGAATTTTTAATAAAAAAATACCGAACAGGGAAATCAAAAGAAGGCACCTGCCATCAACCTATGGCTTCTGCACATACACAAATGGAAACCCGGAGGAGCATGTATCACATATACATATAGAAATGTACTTGTGAAAAATCAAGATGGAAATGTTCAATATTTATACCTCTAGATCACATATATACATAAACATATATATATACATGTATATACACACACACACAACTTCATGGTTGAAGGATCCTTAACTGTGGAAACTTGGCATGTCGCTTGGCATCAAGATATTCTAAGAAGAAACAGGGCTGTATTCTCAGTGATAATCTTCAGAAACTGAGCTTTGTGATCCTGCCTTTTTCCTTATGCAGCAAATTCTGTGTCTACATCCATACTCCTAACTGTGACCCACAGTATAAATGAAGTTGAAAGTAAAACCCAAGCATGTTTCATCTGTGTCTTGCCCAAAGGAGATGACTCTTCACTGTAATGAATGACACTGAAATAATGCAATATAGCAGTAAGTGAAATCCCTTGGACTCCCAAGAATCAACTATGTCTTCTTGCCTTGGTTTTCTCCTTATAAAAGAGCAACCACAGTCATAAGATCAGAATGATGAGCACGGTGATGCTTAGTATACAGTAGTTATGCAGTCAATGGTTTGGTGAAAAAGAATACTTAATATCAACACAAACATACTAAAGAGGTCAAATATACCAGCAATGCTGCCTACAGAATTAGCTTTTATCTAAGTTGAAGTGATTTCCAAAACTGAAGCACTCTTTTTTTTTTAATTGTCAGTAAAGGTCTTTGAAATGGACCTAGTGTTATCACTAGGGATCATATCCCAGAATAACCACTGTGAGAGTGAAAGTGGGAATTTGAATACTCCTATCTCTCAAGGAGGAAGCTGAATATGCAAAGAAGGGCTAAGGAGGTGAGGCTTCATTTAAACCAGTGAGATGCTATATCAGGCCATAAACCATGGCATAGTTTAGTGACTGTGCTTAAATGGATGCTTCCATTGCCTTATGAGATCCGGAAAAGCCATAAAAATTCATGGCCTACTTGTGGCTAAGTTCTAATAAAGGAATAATCGGTGCTTTAAGTGAGCGGTAATGGGAGGTGCAGTGGGAGATTTACTGGAGCAATAAGAGCTGAAGAAAGAGAGTAGGTTTTTATGCCAATTACACTGACAGACAGAGTAAGACTTTAGTGACATATACACTTGCGATCTTGTTCCATTGAGTGACAAGGTGTGGTCCTCAGCTCTACAGTTTTCTATACGTTCAGGAACCAAAGCCTTGGAGTTTTACTCAGGGCTCTTATCGCCAAGGTCAGGGAAGCTCCAGGCAGGTTCCCACAGTAGCCTGTAAAGTAGAAGGAACATGGAATTGTGACACCAGGAACTTCACTTTAATCCTAGCTCCATCACTCAATAGCTGATTTTATTAGTCCCTAATGGTTGCTTATCAAGAGTCATGTTTCCTCATCACTGTGAATTGATAATGACTCACTGTAGGAATGTACTTCTACCACTTGGCTTTCAGCGTTAGCACCTGATTCACTTTGGCCAGTGAAATGCATGCGTGTTTCTATAATTTACCACACAGCCACAGCCCAAAAGACCAGCAGGATGACTGGGGAGGTTAGCAATGCTCCTTTGTTCCTTACTATCATGTGAATAGTATATTCTACCTCACGACCGATTACAGCCTGAGTTCTGGACTAAGATGACCCGCAGAACAGAGCTGCAGCCAATTAGAGACAGAGTGGTTGACCATGTCTACATTAATTGGTGCCACCAGGAAGGCAGGGCATGTCCAGCTGGTACTCGATTGGCCAGAAGAATGAGTGAATAAATGACAACCTCACTGAGCTATTGTAGAATCGGAACAAAAACTGCTTCATGCATTGTGAAATGCTGGTCCAGGTGAGGTAACGTTTCTGTGACTGTAGTGAGTGTGTGCTCTGGCTTTCATAGGGGCATGGCTATGGGCAAAGGACCACAGGAGCCAGCTCTCAGCTGCCTGTCAATGTAGGTAAGGAAAGGGCAGAGATCCATTGGCTGGATCTGTAATGGAGTGGGAGTGAGCCTGCTTCTAAGAATACATAGCGTGAATGAGAATGAAAGTCTTGTTGTTCTTAGATACTGTTATATGGGATTATTTGTTACTTCTGAATAATACAGTAGGAGCTGACTGATACATAGAGTAGCCTTCAAACAGCAGTCTCCTTTACAGTACTGCGTTCCTTAAAATGGTGACAATTGTATGATTTAGTAGCAATCAAATGAGATCTGACACTATGCATGGCACAGAGAAGTTACTCAACTAATGGCGACTACTATTATTTTTCATTTGTTCCCTAATCAGAGTGATTAAAGAGACTGGGTTGGTCTCTCAACACATGCACTTCTGGTGAGCTGTTTCAATGGTTTGTTGCTGTGGAGTTCCAGGGCCAATGTGGCAATCAGTGGTAAATTGGACATTTATGACACTCTCTTCCAGGACCATAGAGAGAAAGTCTCTCAGACCTTTTCATTACAGCCTTCACAAGCTGTGAAAGAAATAGCAGCAGGCTCACTTTCACCCCATTACACAGCCAGTCAATGGAACGCTGCCTTTTCCTTACCTGGGGTGACAGGCAGGCAGCTGAAAGCCACCTCCTATGGTCCTTTGCCCATGGCCACACTGCTCTGAGAGTCAGGGCACTTGCTCATTGCAGTCACAGCAATGTTACCTCACCTGGGCCAGCCATTCATAGCACACAAAGCCTTCACAGTCCTCATTCTGGTTTTACAATAGTTCTGTGAGGATGTCGTTTATTCACTCCTTTATCTAGCCAACCGAGGGCCAGCTATATGGGCTCCGCCATCCTGGAAGCTGATTTTGGTGTACAATTGACAGTTCATTAACTGGTTATATTTATTCAGCAAAACCTGCTTTGCATCCACTTCATGCTGGACACTGTATAAGTCAATGAAGATTGTGAAATGAACAAAGCCTGGTGCTAGCCATTAAGAAACTCACAGTGGCAGAGAGAATGAAGACATACGAACTGCCTACATCTGAATGGTCATAGATGAAGACCTACCGCAATTCAAGTGTGTAGCAGCAGAGAGGGGAGAGGAGACATGAGGACTGTCAGAAGAATGGCAGGATTCCTATACAAGAGCCATTTGGGTTATGTTCTAAGAAATGGCCAGGGTGGGGGCCTGGAAAGATTATTCAGTTGTTAAGAACCTTGCTGTTCCAGTATGGGGCTTGGGTTCAACTCCTAGCACCTACATGACAGCACACAACCATGTATGGTTCTGGTTCCAGAGAATCCAAAGTCTTTTTCTGAGCTCTGAGGGACTAGGTTCACACACAGTGCACACACATGCATTCGGGCAATCACGTAGACACATGGAATAAAAACAAGCAAATCTTTTTAAAAAGAGAGAAAAAGAAACGGGGTTTGGCAGGTGGCTGAAAGTAGGCCAGAAGGAACAGCAGTGGAAATAACATGAAGGATTGGAAGGGCATCTGAGTCCAGTCAGAGGCCAGCATCAATTAAGGCCATAAGGAGAATGGAACCCCACAGGTAGAGAGAGAGTGGTGAAGAACCTGGAGGTACAAAGGCATTTGGTTTTATTATGTAGGGAATGAAACTTCCTATAAAGTGTTATAAACGGAATTCTCATAAGCATATTTTTAAAAATGAGATCACTGTGGCAACAATACAGAGCAACTATTATAAGCAAGGAAAACTAAAATCAACCAAGTCCATCAAGAGGTTAATAAGCATAAGGGTCTCATTGCTGCTGGGGACCTGGGTTCACAGAACACCATTCCTATAACACACTATCTTTGCCTTTCCTTTGGGAAAAGCAAATACTTGGGGAATGATCAACCCATTTAATCAATTTCATGATTTTTGTTAGAGGACAATCACTCAGCAAGTTTCTCATACTCTCTCTCAATGATGACCTCAAGGTCATGGTCTGGACTAGATTTTCCATGGCATGTAAGCATCTCCTCTGAGACCCAAAAACATAGTGACTATTTCATGGCATGTAGCAATACACAATATTTAATTGTGTAGAGTATAGAGATCTGTGCTAAGGGTAGGATCGTGAACCCCCTTTGGCCATTTCAGCCTTCTAAAGTCTTAGCATGTCCCAGACAATACTTTCTTTTCTCTGGCTACTCTGGTGATTACCAACTTCATTTTCATCTTTAGAGATTTTTCCTGGGATTTCTAGACACCAGGAAGTGAAAGCATAAAGAGTTGAATCTGTAATTCATCATGACGTGCTGCATTTCACCTTTGCCTTTAATAAGTCTGAAGCGAGGGGATCCAGCTAATAACTCCCTCAGCAACTCAGCTTCGAAGCTCAGGTAAAGTTGTCTGAACAACAGAGTTCAAACCACAGTGTGTCACCTGTTGCTCTGCCTCCTTAGAGTAATATCAGAGCATCCCAAGTTTTCAGTACTTAAAAGCCTGGGGGGTCAGCACAGGGCAGGGCCCCAATTCTATAGACAACCTGCCTCATTCTAGAGTCACTTCAGTGCTCCTCCAGCAGGTCCTGATTCAGAGATTCATCTACTCCAGAAAAGGATAACTCCACAAAGAAGGACCAAGAAGGATGAGTGATTCTGATAACAAGGTAAATCGTTATTGTTCTCAACATGGTCCCAACATGGCCCCAAATACTGATGTCCAGAGAGCGGTCTCTGAAAATCATTCCTATTGACAGACTTGAGCTCTTGAAATGGTCACAATATACTCATTTGTGTAATTTTGAGACTGTCAAATGAGATTTTTTGACTCTGCATAGCAAAGAGAAGTTCTTCACTTAATGGTGGATACTATTATGTCTCAATTGCTCTTCAATGGGGTGATTAGAAATACTGAGTTGGCCTCTCACTGTATGTATTTCTGGTGTGCTGTGCTGAAAGATTTCAATGGCTTGCTGCTGGTTAGTTCTAGGGCCAATGCAATAACCTAGAAGTCTATAAGACTGAAATCAGAAGGACCCATTCAGGTTCTTGAGGCCCAAATCCCAAAGACCTTTCTCTCAATCATCTTTATTCTCTGGCCACAGCTTTCTAAATGCGTGTCTGAAATTACAAAGATTCCTGTATATTGACTTACTATGGGACAGTCACATGCTATCTTGTTTTATACATTATTCTTTTCTTTGCTAACCTCAAAGCAGTGGTGTTGTTGTATCTTAGACAATGAGGAAACTGAGCTCTAGTGATATCTCTGTTCAAATTCCTATAATCAAGTAATTTCTGGAGTCCAGGTTGGGATTTAGGAAGTCAAAATCAAAGATCAACCTTTCTGATCATCCCACTTCCCTGCTTCTTTCTGCCTAGGAGTTAGACTCACCCTTTGGCTCCAATTTACAAGTATTTGCAAACTTTAATCTCACCCTTAATTTGTACGTTAAAGTAATGATTTGAAGTTAAAAACTCAAGGAGTAATGACATGCATACCAGTTACAGCCCTGACAACACTTGCCTTGTGACCTAAGGGATTTCCCTTTAACCTAAGGTAAGCTTCAGTTTATTTTATCCTCTCTTGGGTGGAGGTAGGGGGAGCAAGGAGGAAGCCAGAGAGGCAGAACTTTTTATAAACACCTAGTAATCTTTGAGGCACCTCATATCTAATGTTCATTTATTCAAGCAACAACCTACTGAATTCCATATCATTGCTTCCATTTTCAAAATGAGAAAGCAGAGCCTTAAAGAGGTTGGATAAACCTGCTTGAGGTTACCCGGCTCCCAGGAGATAAAGCAGTGGCTGGAGACAGGGTCTGTGGGAACACAACCCCCATGCTCCTGTCAAGAATTTAATAGTGGCTTTGCCCTTTGAAGGCATAGCTTTGACGTAGTACCTGCTTTTACCAGGTCCTCAGTAGGATTAAGAAGTGACTGGGTCTTGAATCAACACAGACAATCTTCCTCTATCATCCCTCTCAAGACCCAGGCCACAGAGATTCAAATTGAATTTTTTAAACAGTTTTCACCAGAGCCCTTGGTCAAATGGCTTCTGATGTCCTGGGAAGATTTTTCTCTCTGATTCCATCCCCTGACTCTTCTCACCTGGGCACAGCAATGAGAAAGCTTACAATTTAGTTAAAGGTCACTTGCCAGAGAAAACGTCTTCTAGACCTTGACTTGAAATTGCTGGGCAAGTCAGGTCGTGTCTTAGGTGCAGAGAATGTGTCAAATTACCTCCCAATACTTAGTGTTTCACACAGTGCCACAACTCACACCAGACACCTTCCCCCCCTGACTTTGAAATGTGTGTGGACTACAGAGACAGTTTTTCTGGTTTTGATGTCCTCACACAAATTGTCAACATACTGTATCTTTTTTTCACAGCTCTTTGATGTACTTGAAGGGGCTTCTTCCTTGAGCAAGAAGCCACAGTGCCAAATGTGTTTAAAACAGAAGCGCCGAAACATTTGAAGTTCAGTTCAGAATTCCCAAGCAGAAACTTGGCAAGAAGTCCTGCCTTAGAAAAAATTCTTCAGTCCTGAAGTATCAAATATATCCTTCCCAATAGAAAACAGACTTCAGTCCCGAAACCATGTTGGTCAACTGTTATCCTCTGCTTTTCCTCCACTGAACATAGACTCTCTAATTCTATTGTCTTACCTTTTTATCTCTTCTCTACTCAACAACCCTTTCTTTCTTTTTACTCTACCAAGAGCATTGTGTTACTACATATAGCATATATATGTATATTTTTTTCATTGACACTGTCAGGGGCTTAGCACATCAGTTGTTCCTAGGACAGCCGTGGTATGCCAGGAATGCTTTCTGTGAGTGCTTATCCAGTGGATGTTCTTTCAAGCCATCTTGCCCTCTCCACCACCCTCATTTGCATACCACATGCCTTCAAAGCCTTGTTGACTCCTATTTGTACAATATGATGGTTAGAGAGCCAAATAGAACCCATTCTATCAGACACATGGCCGATTTAAGATGAAAAAATGACCACCACAAAAAAAATCTACATATAATCAGCAAGTACAGAAGACCAAACATTAGCTATACGTACGTGTGGGGATGGAGATGAGGACAGCCGTGGTCACAGAAGTGAACCAGATATAACTTTTATTAAAAATAGATAACATTATGCATATTATATTCTTCTACAATATCAAAATACAATGTGCAAGACTAAAGCAGAGAATTTCCTACCAAAGAGAAGCATGCGTCACACCCTCAACATACAGATGGGATGAGAAGGAATGAACAGTCCTTATACAGAGAAGCTATAGATTCTGCATATACTTCTGTCTTATTTCAGTCATGTTACCAAGCTGTCTGTGGGCCACCAGCCTTCATTTAGGTGCATTAGCAATAACAATAAATGGGACTTCATTCAACTCTAGTTCCGACTGGAAGTCTCTAGAAGAAAAACAATTGTCTGTCCATTCTCCTTCAACCACTGTAGTTCAGACCCTTCATTTCTTCTAGGTCAGAAATTCTGAACCCGAGGTCTACAATACAGAAGAGACAGTCAATTTCCCAGGAGGAGATGTTAAAACCCGGAAGTAAGACAGGAACGTGGGTCTCAAGCTTCCCTGAGTCTAAAGAACCCTCAATACACTGAAGAGATTATTTAGAGAATGGAGGAAGATGTGCAAAGCTCACCCTGCAGCAGACACAGGTCAGACTCTGTACATGAAGCAACAAACAAATTCAGGGCCTCCATTCTGACAGAGGCCATGCACAGCTAACAATAAGTGCTCAGCATGCACGGTGGCATAAGAACCATGGAGAACAATGGTGGCAATGTCACCCATCTTATAACATTGTCATTTTAACAAAGTGACCAAGAATGACCTCACAGAACAGAGATGTGGTAGAAATCAGAGAACAGGGCATGCTATTGTTCAGGAGAGAGAGCATTCTAGGTCAAGAACTAACTGGCACTTGAGGCAGGAAGAGGAGGCTTGGAACAGACCCACAGCTAGAAAGCAGCCAACGTGGCTGAAGCAGAATGTGCCAAAGATGCGAAGATCTTAGTAGTGATAGATGGCTTTGGGCCTTTACTCTGAATAAGTATCCGTACTAAAATATGATGTTGGCCCATGAGATGGATCAATAGGTAAAGGTGCTTGCTTGCAAGCTTCACAACTTGAGTTCAATCCCCAGTACCCACTTGGTGGATAGACAGAACTAACTTTTGCAAGTTGTACTCCACACATATATCGTGACTGTGTAATGCATGCATACACACACACACACACACACACAAATGTAATACAAAAATTACTACTGCACCAACTGACTGCCTACTATGTTCTAGGATCCCTGGTAAGCTCTAGGAACACAGAAATAAGCTACAGTCTCTTCTATCAGGAAACAGATATTTCTAAAAATAAACCTCAAATAAGACAAACAATGGATAAATAATAAAATGAGAGTTCTGGGCACTGAGCTCTTACTCAGCTTACAGAGGAGGCAATGAGGTATAACCATGGGAACAGTTCCTTTATAACTATGTCTTAAAGGATGGGTTGAATTTGAATGTGCAGGTTTCTGAGACAGAACTTTATTAGTCAAGGGCTGGAGTGACAATACATTTGACATTTCTAGGTAACTTTGAAAGTGAACCAAGTTGAAAAATGTTCCAAAGTGAGTAATTGAAGATATATTTAGACAGGGAGATAGAAACGTGTTTTTTGAGGTTCATGAACACAAAACTGTTATTAGTGAATCTTCATAGGCTGTGGGGTTTAATACAACTTTTGCATCATTTTCAGATATGTATGCTTATGGTTACATGATGCAATATTTCACAAAAGGATAGTATGCAGTGATTCAACTGAACTGTTTTCTGAATATTCACTCCAAATCTTTAGGTTATAGAGACATAGTGAATATTACAATGATATCACAATATTGTACTGATATGGAATGTTCATCTTGAAAGTATAATAAAGATGAGATGATACTAAAGTTAAGTGGGTTGTCCCTCCCTGGTGGGGGACTCTGGGCTTGATCTCCATTGCCACAAATAGCAAAAAATAAAAAATAAATAAATGTAAAAGTCATGTTATTATAACTTGTGGGTCAAGCCACATCTTATTATCTTTCTACTACATCTGTCTGCACATCTCAGCCTGGTCTTGTCAGTATTTTATAATTGTATTTTGTGTTTGCATTTGGCTATCTCAGCTGTAAGGTACAGATGATGTTAAGGATTTGGCTGATGACCCTCACCCTGATAAATATAACCCACCACCTAGGAACTGCTGTCACACTTTGGTTAAGGGTGAGTTACCTTGTTCTGGGTGAAAGCTTGCAAACGCCTGAAATTATCCCATCCACCTCCCCATTTGTTTCTCTGCAGAACAAATAAAAGACATCACCAAAATCCATTTACCTCTTCCATTGTTTTCGTGCTCAAAACCAGAAGGGGGGGAAATCCCATTTATTGTTTGTTTTTAAAAATTGGAATCAGTTCAATTCACTTTTGACTTTTTTGGGGTGAAAAGTAAAGTTGGCAGTAAGGATGGGATGCTCTTACTTGGGTAAGCTCCCGAGAACTTTTTCTCTTTAAAGCAAAAACTAGACAGTTTGGTGAATTCCTATTTCTTGACATTTTACCCAGTTCAAAATCTAGCACCCTGGAAAGAGTCAGTGTTTTAGAAAACCCTGCGTACATACATAGCCATTTTTAAGTCAGTGTCCCCTTGAAATTCCACGCATACCGTTATTATAGCACCGTGTTCTGATCATAGGTTCTCAATACATGACATAGCAAGCTGGGAGGTAGAGAGCAAAGGGAGGGAGGACGGAAATGTTTGATGTCAGTTGTACAGCTCCAGATACATGGTCTAATAAATAATTCCTTTGCTACTAATTGGCTACCAGTGCTTTGAAGAAAAACAACTTGGATTGCCACTACTAGGATTTCACCTCACGTTGCAGGCTTATGAGAACATTTGAAATTTGCTTCCAGTTGTTGCTGAAACTTTCAGAGGCCCATTTATTCTAACAATGAAATTCTGCATTATGTGGAGATAAAGCACTATGCTTTAAGCCTGGACCACTGAAAAAGCATCATTCCATGGGTCTGTGACTCTTTCATGAAAGCTCATTTACCCGCTGCTAAGTTGACATTAGTTTGTGTTTTTCAGATTGGAAATCACACATAGTTTTATGTGTGGATGTTTTAGTGGGGTACCATGGTAATGTACCATGGTAATGTATGTTGGGGCATGTGCCACAACAGGTACCTGAGGCTTTGATTCCCAAAGGGCGGTGTCCCCCTATGTATCCTTTTCTCCATCCTGTCAAGATAAATGCACCCAAGCTCTTCCTTGATATTTCTGCATCTAGTGCCATTTTCTCATATTTGTTAACTGATGTGCTTCTACAGACACACAGAGTAATGGCCACATCCATTGTTAACAACTTCAGATTTGCTTGGCACAGAAAGGAAACCCTAAGATCAGATAGGACTCATCAAGCCTGAGCCAGCACCAAGGAAGCTGACTTACCAGCTCTTGTTCCTTCCCTGTTCACTCAACTTCTCATCCTATAAACTAACTCTGTGGCTCTAATTTACATGGTCCTAGACTAAAAGGAGATCATGGCATCCTCTAAAGCAATGGTTCTCAACCTTCCTAACTCGGCCAGCCTTTTCTCTATGATTTGGTGGCCTCTGGCTATAAAACTATTTTTGTCGCAAGCTTATAACTGTAATTTTGCTACTGTTATTAATAGCAGTGCAAATAGCTGATATACAGAATATCTGATATGCAAGCCCTATGAAAGGGTCTCTCAACCCCAAAGGTGCTGCAGCACACAGACTGGGGACCACTACTTTAAAGTGGTTGAGTATTCAACTCCTTACTTCCCATTTTATCATTCTATTGGGACATATTTATTTTTCTGTGATCTTCTTTTGAAAGAATACAGACACAGCTCATGTCAAGAACACCCATAGGCCTAAGAATCTGCTGTTCTACACACTGGAGATGGAACTTTCATTTATATGACTCAGGGATAACTATCTGTGGCGAGCTTTACATTTTCCAAATGCCTTTGCAGATAACTTATAAAAAGTAGTGTTCACAATTTGACTTAGAATATTAATTCTAACTAGTATCTCATGAGAACATTTAAAGCTTTCCTGAAACAGAGGTGCAAGGAAGGAAGTTCCCAAGATAGATGTGCTCGTAAGAAAGAAAGCAGGCCACCACACAAAAGAGGCAACAGAACCTAATCAATTTAGAAACTCTGTGTGTGTGTGTGTGTGTGTGTGTGTGTGTGTGTTATAAGCTACGGCAATATAAAAATAGGTATTAGAGATCCAAAGGAATGGTTTACTATATCTTTGAAAATAACTTGGACTGAGCAACATCTAAGACACTGTTCCATCAGGAAAGAAAAACTCAGGAATTTTTTATATTGACTACACTCACCCAGATCTTCTGCCTGTTTCCACATATTAAATTTAAAGTCTTTATTAAGCCTTACTTATATTCAACTTTTAGATTTCCCATTATCCACATTGTATTTCTGCCTCCTAATTTCTTAAGATTTTTAAAGGATGTACACATTTAGTTTCTATTTCTTAACACGGCAACTCCTATTTTCTACTGTGAGAAAATATGCATGGCATATAATGTGTCATTACAACTATCAGTGCTATCACTTCCCAAACTAAAACTCTGTGTTCCCCAAACACCAGCTCTCACTCTTCCCTGGCTCCAGCATCTTGTGACTATCTTCATTTCTTTTTCTTCTTCCTTCTTCTTCCTTTTTTCCCCCTATTTTTGAAAGCAGTTTTATGCTCACCGAAGGAACGGGAAGACAGAACAGAGATTTTCTCTATGCCCTCTGCCACATACACAAACAGCCTCCTTTATTAACACTATCCCCACCAGACTGACACTCTTGCTTCCAGTGAAGACTCTAGACTGATACACCATCCACACAAGCTCTTTGTGTGGTATATTTCCTGGCTTTGGCAGAATGCATACTGATACACATCTCCTGTTGTGGTATTACCCAGAGTAATTTTCACTGTTCTAAAAGTCAATACTTCATTTTGATAAAACAAACAAACAAACAAACAAACAAACCACATAGTCTTCATTATTCCTTATAAGTTCATTATGACATCTGAAACTTCAATGGTAAGTCTTTACCAAAACTCTAAGAAAAGAGTTTAGTGCGGGCAAGAATAGACCACGAGAATCCACATGTCTCCAGGAACTCCCTACTAAGCAATATAGCGAGTGCAATACTCGGAGCATTATCAGAAAGATTCCTCAAGCCCCAAACAAGAATCCACCAAGCCTGTTAACAGCCATAAGACTCAGCAGAGCACTACTTGTTTCAAGCACACTGATGTCATGCTCTAGGACTTCAGGAAGAGCCAATATCTTACTCACAGACGGAATAAAAGTGAATGCTTTCTTCTTCTCGGGGTTGCTATGTCAATTGGCTGGTATGACCATGCATTGTTCAAATATTTTAACTTGTCATTAATCTGTTTAAAAATCGGAAGTCTAATTGTGGATCCTCTAGCACCTGGCTCTCACATTCTTCAAACACAGCTGCCAGCATGTGGGCTTCCTAAACCCAGGCTCCCCTGGGTGTCAGATAGGCGTGACATCCCACCTAGGCAAGGCTTCCATCTCCTTAACAGAAAGGATCTCCTTCACCTTCAAGGCTTCCTCATCTCCCCTCATCTGCCTTTCCTGCCGCTTTTGCAAGGACCCGGGTGAAGCACTATGTAATTTATTCAGTTGACAACGGACACTTGCAAAAACAAAGCAACAAGAATAAACGACACCAAATATAATGCAAGGTGCTTCAACTAATAAGGCCTAGAAGACCACGCATGCGTGAGAAGGCAGCCAGGGAAGGCGTTTATAGTGTGCCGCCCTTTGGAGGAAACGCCTTCTACATTTCTTGACCCTGCCAGTGAAACAAGGAGGGCGGAGGCTGAGTCTCTCAGGAGAATCTGAGGGACAATGGTGAGCAACCAGGTAAGTGATTCGGTGTGAGAGGACTGTCTTTTATGTCATTGCTCCTCAGAAGGAACTGCTCTGTTCATCTGTCAGTTCCGGAGAGGCTCTGCCTGTGATGGCCAGATGTCTGGCGGTAAGTCAATATATTCCCTCCTGAGACAAGGAAAATTCTGCAGGTCAGACTTGCTAAGCAAGTAGACTACAAAAAGTGCCGAGTGCATACAAATGCCAGTGAATTTAAGGTAATAATATTGGCTGTTTATTGTAGATAAAGCATAAATCTATAATAGCAGCATCTAGGAGATTCCAGCACCCAGTGTATAAACATCAGAAAGAGCAGTTACTGTTGTTGTCAAGGAAAGAAAAAAAAAAAAAACGTCCTGGGCCCAACTAACATTTAGAGATATCAGGCTTTCATATTCTTCAGTTTTCTTTCCTTTGTGATTTCCACAGGATTTTCATTTCTAGAGATATTATACTGCTTGCTTTCAAAGGAATTCAATATTTTCATTCAGAAAAGTAATTTCACAGGAAAGTAACACAGAGTGATGTCCTGGGTATTCATTTTCAGAGCCAATCTTACAAAGTCAATTTGTGCTGCCAGGAGCAGGGGCGACATGAAAAGGTGCAGATGTTGTGTATCTCGCCTTCTTCCTTGGCATTCCCCCCCCCCCCCGCAGGATGCCTCGGACACCCCACAAGCATTTCAAAAGAATTGCCAGACATTAAAAACAAAACACACGCTGTGGCCTCCCTGAATAACACCACCCGATGCAACACAGAAACATCTATCCTGAGCCCAGGAACTGGCCTGCGGCTTCAGCCCTTCCACCCTCTGGTAAAAATCAAGCCCTTCCGCCCTCTGGTAAAAGTCGTATTGCCATTGACCATCGCAACCATCCTGTTTCCTTTCTCCCTGTTCTTTGAGAAATTAGAGGAGAAAGCAAGCGAGTCTAAGGTGAAAGATAAAGAGATGAGCTACTTTCTCGGGTAGTTCTGTAGAGGTAAAAAAGCTAATCCTGATTTTAAAAACAAAAAACAAAAAACAAAAACAAAACAGGGCTGAAATCCTCCCAGCCTACAACAAGCCAAGGTCAGATACCATTTGCCAGTCAAGCAGAAAGCGAATGGGTTTTTCTGAATTGAATGCGAAACAGAAAGAGGCCAGCCAAGGTAGACAGAGAACGGCAGTGAAGGAGAGAGTGAGGAAAGAAAAGAGAAGGAGAAAAGGCCCTTGGTAGAGACAAACAGATAAACTGACAGCGAAGGAGACAAAGACAAAGGCGGGGGGGGGGGGGGGGTGGAGGGAGGGAGAAGCGGCCTTTTCCTCTCGTCATGTTTCCTGACTAAAGTTCAGTATCAAAAGCGATGGGAGGAAAAAAAAACATCTTGAGAGGTTTGCATCAGGCATTCGGGGGTGGGGCCCAGTTGCCAACGGAGGGCTCTCTTTGAGTTTGCAAGGCTGCAACTTGGCCTAACCTTGAGGACAAGATTGTTTATTCTTGGTGGAAAGATAAGCTAGCCAGCCTGGCTCCTCCCCCAGCTCCGTGGAAGCCCAGTGGGCACTGCCTTGAACAAAGACAACAAGCATTTGGTTTTGATTAGTGGATATTCGGGGCTGTGTAAGTTCTATTAAAATAAGCACAAAAACCATTTTAAAGGGCTACCTTCCCCCTTTTTTTTCTTTCCCCCCACCCCCAATTCATATTGTTAATCTTTCTTCCTGGACGGCACCTCACAAATGCCTTTTGTTTTCTCGTGCGATTCTACGTGCCAGGACTTCAAGCAAGGGAGGACCTAGGTCCTGTTCTGGCATGCTTTCAAGTTTCTTCCATAGGAGATGAAGGCTTGTTACTGTGCCTTCAAGGGTATAGATTTAGAGGCTGCCAAACCGTCCGGAGGTAATTCAAATGCCTGGAAATGTTGGAATCCACCCTGGGCCCCTGCTCCTCTGAATGCCCTGGCACTAACCCTACTCGGAGGAAACGAAACCAATTTGGGAAAGTGAAGAGAGAATAAACACGCAATTAAAATGGCCATCTCTCCTGGTTTCTTCCTTTAGCTCCCCACCATCCCCTTTTTCTTGAACACTGCATCTCAGTCTATAATCTGATGATGAAATGGGCCTGGTTAATTATAACAACTTACAAAAGATTGCCGTCTTTTCTCCAGAGTGACTATTCGGAGCTTTGAGTCTTTGGTGGGGAGGGAGTGGTGGTGGTGGTTGGGGGGGGGGGTGGGGGTGGGGAGCAGTTTGCTGGAACTGGAGAGAGAGAGGGATAAACTTCAAGCAAAACCATCATTTTGGAAGAACCGCTATTTTTATATTGTTTGCAAACCCTTCACCAGAGTGAACATTACAGAAATGGCACTTTCAATTTCTCTATCTTCCTCCTTTATACATAGACAAATAAAAGTGAATCTTTCCAGAGGCAGGATGTATGCCAATTCTATATGCTCTTCAGATGGCTTGTTTTTATTCAGCTTAAGGCATAACCTATCATTTTTATTCAAGATTCCATCTACTGAGTCGCATCCCCCCCCACCCCCATGAAAGTCTTCAAGAAGCCCTGTCACATGCATTGTTCCAGAGACTCTGCTAAAGACCAAAAGATGGAGATAGCACACCCATCTGGTCTGCTTTCACATCCTTAGAGAAGGGCTTGAGAGAGCCCCCTCCAGTGGGAGGAACTAGGTGACCGGCAGTAAGCCTTGTCTTTGTTTGCGATTAGCTTCTTGCGCTCCTCTCAGGAAGACGCTGACTATCCACCGGGAAATACAGTAAATGAAGCCTGGCTAGCATACAGGAATATGGTCGTCAGTGCTTTGAAATCTTTACACTGAAGATTCAGTTTCAGTGCAAAAGAAAACAGAAAACATTAGCATCTCACTTCTCGCTTCATCTTTTTATTTTTTGTCTGCTTCCCCGTTCCTTCTACTTAATTCTAAACACTGAGTGGATTCTGTCTGTGCCATCCTTGAAGCAGATGCTTAAAAAAAAAAAAGAAAAAAAGAAAAAAGAAAAGAAAAAGAAAAAGAAAAAGAAAAAAAAAATAGCAGCCAACCTGTACAAGCAAGAAGCAAGAGGAATAGACTTCATGTCAGAGAAAAACTAAGACCTTGAGGTTTCATTGTTTCCATAGTCTCACCGCCCTGTTTGGCAAATAAAGACCACAAAAATACCAAACAGTAGTAGTTCATGGGTGGGGGCTTGAATATTGAAATCTATAAAATGGCCAGTGTCCAAAATAGCAATATTTGCAGAGAAATGTTTTGACATCTGAGCTAACCTCCATTTTCCTCAGAGCTGAGCATGCTTGAATTGGTGGGACTGGTGTTAAAAAAAAAAAAAAGCATTACTCTGATGAATCTCAAGTCCCTGCTCTCATTTTCACCTACTCAGTGTTCACAATTACCCATCACTCTGATCTCAGAATAAGAAGGGGATAAAAGCACAAAAATCCCAGTGAGTATCACTGCTCTGCTGTCTTTATTGGGTCACATTCCCTTCCTGTAGTTTTAGGAGTGTGAGTGGCTCTTCTTGGGTTTCCACTGACAACCATACCAAGGGGGAAACCAACAGACCCTCGCCTACAGAAGGGTAGCAAGGATTAAATGATAATAAATGCGATAGAGATTCTCATTACAGCTAATATTCCTGCTAAAGTGTATTGGACACAGTTTTAAAAGTCTGGCATTGGGGTAGCTGAGTTAATTTATGCAAATTAAGTAATATATTTAGGCTTAACATGTGGTCATTGTTGCTGCCGTATCTGGTAATTATAGTAATGACACCACCGTTCTTATGGTAGCTTTCCAAACTTAAAATTGTATTAGGTCTTTTAATGCAATTGGAGAAACTGAGTCACAGAAATAAATAACTTAGTCGATATTAGATACAGGAAGTAGAGAAGCCAAGGTCCAAAGTCTATACATTTAACCTTTCACAGGCTCTTTAAACTCCCTATGAAACATGGTGTAAAATATACTGAATATATGTGCCTGCAAACACACACATAGTTGATTTCCTATATTAGATAATAAAGTATTCAGATTAAGTTTCTAGCTCCCAGATCAGCCGTTCAAGTAAGGACTGAAAGCAGCAACTGGGAATTGGCCTCATTTCTATTCTAAAATCATCACGTTCTCATCTCACTACCTTCCTGCCCATCTTTTTCTTTCCGGCTGGTGGGGGCTGTTCAGCAGCTTTGGCTTTGTGTGAGTTTACAAAGCAGCAACAATTACATTTGGGAGTCCGGGAGCGTGTGAAGCACAGACACACACACACACACAAAAAACCCAGTTGTCATAAACGGTGCGCATCCTAACACGGTGCTTCAGTCTTTACGTAAGATTAATTAAAGAGCAGCTGTTTCTCATACCCTGAGTTAGGTATGGCTGTCTTTGAGATTCCAGCGCCTCCATTTGCTGAGTTTTAATTTGCATCATTATGCATTTTGAGCCTGGGGCATGAGTAGTCAAGTGGTAAACATTAGCTATACTGCACTGTATTTCCAGATGCACCTTCACTATTAGGCTGACTAATAGAATTCAATTCTATTTTCAGCTGAATCCTCTCCATTTTCATTTGCTTTTGACACTTTACAGGGCAGGAGGAAAGAGCGAGGGAAAATGAGGGGAAAAGAGAGGCATCTATAGCCCAGTTTGCGCTCAGGCCTTGTGCCGACAAGAGAGCCCCCTTCTGTTGGGTTTTGACCATGCACTAGTATGTCCTCCATGGTATAAGGAATTATCTATGACAGTCCTACAATTTCCCCTCCAAGCTTCATGCTGGAGGTTGATGCTCTCCCATAGAAGGAGGCCTCACTGCTTTTGTTGTTAGGAACTGGGAGGCGTCAGAGCAGATTCTGATTTTCTAAAAGCAACTACTGAAAACTGATGTCAGGGAACTTTTCAGGCTGTGATCAAAGTCTGATATGAATTAATTTGTCATTATAACACAGCCCTACTTGCCAGGCATTTCAGACTAGGACTTGGGAAAGGCAGCAGATATCTGGGTTGACAATTTCATTTAAAGGACAGAAAGCTCTCTGCTTTCTTTTCATTGGTGTCTTGATTTAATGAACATACAAACAGACCATCGCCATATGCTCCAAATACCAGCTTGCTGTTCTTCAAGAAGCAGCTTGGGAAAATGCCAAGACAAGAAGCTTAGAAGAAACTTGAAAATGCTTCAAGACACGTCTTTGTAGCTTGAGATGGCAAATGCACCAGTGACTAATTACGCAGGAGTTGGACATGAATAGGAGTGTCAATAAGGCATTTGGAGGGCTGCAGTGGAGGCCATGTTGGCCTGATAATAGAATCCCTCCCCTCTTCATGTGTCCCGGTTTCCTTTTCTGTTGATAACAACTCCCGTTCAGGTCAGAGGCAGAAGATGGCCATGTCATACTGCTCCCTATTATAGAATCATTAGATCAGGTGGGACCAATAAGCAAGGAGAAAGTGTCCCTAAGGAGAATTCATGCCAGAGAATTCTCATCGCTGCTTGCAGAATTCCTCCACTACCTCCCTGCTGTTACTCAAACCCAGGAAGGCAGTCTTTTCTGGGTCTACACTACTCTCTGAGGGGAATCCCCCTATGATTTTGAAAATGAAAGGCCCTGCTTTGGAATCCTTTTTCCTGAGATATACAAAATGAAGTGGAGTGAGAAGAGATGAAGTAATAAAGAAGGGGACTTCAGTCCGAAGTAGAAATTTTAATTGTCTATGATTATAAAGAAGAACTCGTCTTGCAGAATTTCAAGTGTCAATATTCAAAAAGTTTTGCTTGAAAAAGGAGGAGGGTCTCCATTCAAATCTTGGGGCTTTTGCAATGTAGTTAAGAATTAAACATGTAGGTTTCTTCTATGCTATGTCTTCAAATCTGATGACCCATGAGCTTGTGTGAGTGCTAGATGGCTTTCCATCACCCACAGAGAATCCTCTAACCTCCTTTACTTTACACACATGGTCATGGATATGACATCAATTAGGATTCCATCTTCACTCTTAAATGTCAGTGTCAGTTCCTCCCATCCCCCTTCATCCGTTCACCTACTCTCGTCGTACAACTCTCAGAAAGCCAAAGGTGCATCGTTGGACCTTTCAAGCTTTTTACACATTTATATCCATGCTCAGAACTGTCCTCTCCTCATGGTCTTGCTTGGGTAAACTCTTGTGACATCTTTCATCTGTTCTGGGGTCCTACACCCAAGTACTCACTAATGCTTTTGAATGTCCCACCAACACTTCAGACTCCAAACATGTAGAATTTCTTCCCCAACTGTCCTTACCTAGAGCCCACTGACAGTCAGAATGTTAGTTCCTTCCCTTCTGACTCTCTGGTAACCAGACTCTGAATCCTGCCTGGTAAATCGATCTGCGGGAGTGCCCTTCTGTTCCAAGTCTTCGAGTTTAATTATTTTCCCAAGTTTTTCTCTCTTATTAACACTTCTGAAGAAACTTGGTTAACCTTACCTGACTCATTTTGACAATCATCTAATTGCTCACCCTTTTTTCTAAGCTTCTCTTTTTCTCTCCATTTTACCCTACGTCACAACATTTATGTGTGGTGCTTAGAAGCTCACTCATTCATCCTTCTGCCTGGTATGTATGAACATGCATGGCAGACACTCAAAATATATCCCTTCAGAATAAAATTTTCATCTCCATTAAAAGTGTCAGTCTTTGGTTTAAGTTTAATCTTTTTAAATAAGTGTGTATTAAATGAATGATTGAATGCATGACTACACAGAACTTATAGTTTAGTCAGAGAGAAGAGCTACAAAACCATTAAATGCTAAAATAAAATACTTCTATGAAACACTTCAAGAAAGCCTGTAATTGATTGCCTAATAAAAAACATTAACATTCTTGGTAATATAATCAGAGAAAATCTTCGGTGGAGTAACAAAGAAGAGCAAACAATGCACACTGAGCCCTGTGACAGGTACACTGTATAATATCATTATTTAATCCTCATACCATCTCTATTGTCAAGCCTGTTTTATAGATCCATATTCACAGAGGTTATGTAATTACCAAAGCCTAGGGGGAAAAGGCTAGCAGTGAGGTTTCCACCCAATACCTAATTCCTTTCACAGAACTAATCGGAATAATTCATAAATAAATAAGATGGATTTGAAGGTGTTTTTTTTTTTTTTTAAAGATTAGACAGGACTTGGCTATTGGTTTGTTTTAGTAGACTTCAATTAAAAGGAAAAGAAAACGTAATGGTGGTGGGGTACACCTTTAATCCCAGGCTTGGGAGGCAGAGGCAGGTGGATGGATCTTTGTAAGTTCAAGACAAGCCTGGTCTACAGAGTTCCAGGACAGCCAGAGCTACACAGAGAGTCTCTGTCTTGGGCAAAATTTACCTTCAATTTTTAAAAGAATTATTTAGAAATAGAAGACATGTGCTTTTAGTTTCACTTTATTCCCAATAAGTATGAGTCTGTGTATATATAATCAGACAATTTATAATTAAAAAATAAAAAAGTGCATAGCAAAAGTCAGAATAGAGGAAGTGAAAAAGAGTTAACGGGTATCACAAAAAGTTTAATGAACTAGAAATTATTTTTCTGAAATGATAAATGAAATTGAAAAATTTAGGTAGATGGAAAAAAGAAGATGCAAATACAATCAGAAATGAAAGAGAAGATGGTGAAGCTGGTAATACAGAAATAAAATGGATTCTGAGATTATGAATAATTGTACACAACCTAGAAAACCCACAAGAAATGGATAAATTCTTAAAACACAGAATTAATAAAACTGATCATCAGAAAAGTTGATCACCTTGTTCAAGGCCCTTAACTGCCACCATTTCAAGAAAACAAAGTCAGAAGTATTAACAGGCAAATAACAAATTAAGGTTGAATCATAATTAGCAGTCTCCCAATAAGGAAAAAAATCCCATGATTTGGTGGCTTTATGGCTGAATTCTACTAAATGTTTAAAGAAGAACTAATAAATCAACACCAATTATTCTTCAAGCCGTTCCAAAAAGGAAAAAAATAAATAAGGAGTGGGAAATACTTCCATCTTTATTTTGTAATGCCAACATTACCCTACAATTCAAAGCTAGGCTAATACAGTCAGAAACAAGAATTTTAGGCCAGCATAACTGATAAACATAGACACAAAATTTCTGGACAAAACCAGTCATATGTTGTATGATGTCATTCATTTCAATCAAAGAAACACAGATACCAGAGTGGTCCCAACAGATGATATCATTTAAAGACAGTATAGCCATCTCAGTCTATTAAGTACACTCTGTGATGTCTGCACAATGACAAAATCACCTAAATAAGCATTTCTCTGAATGTCTCAGGGTCAGTTGCATATGTCATTCAAAAACACACCGAAAGGACCATTTCCCATTATCATGTAGGTTTTGTCTTTAGGAGAGAGGGATGCCTCAAAATATATAGATCTGTGACTGTGTATCACCACATCACTAGACTAAAGGATAAAACCTATGTGATCATCTCAATAGATGCAGGAAAAGCATTTGATGAAATTCAGTGTCATCTTATGATAAAAACTCACAACATACCAGAAACAGAATGGGATTCCTCCACACTACAGAAGTCACCTGTGATAAGCCCATTGCTAACAGTGTAGTCCTCCTGGAAAAACTGAAGGCTTTCCTTCAAGGTCTGGAATAAGATAAGTTCACTCCTCTCACTCTTATTCAATAGAACACTGAAAGTCTATGAAGATAAAGCAGACTTCAGAAAGAAAATAAAATGAAAGGCATCTGCACAGAAAGAAGTGAAATATCCGTAAGGATTGATGTCATTATCTTACATATAGAAAAGTCTAACAGCTTTCACACACTCCTTAGAACCCATCAACAGAGTCAATAAAGATGGGTTTTTAGAAAAGCATTATGGATAAAAATTTAAAAACACAGATAAGTTAATGTACAGATAATACCACATTTGTGAAAGAAATACCAACCCTTCAACTCTAGGTTCTTTCTATTGGGTTGAGGTTTTTTTTTTTATGATTTCTACAGAGCTAGCTAGAAGGATATCAGAGAAAATCACCTTCTTAAAGGTCTGCCCCCTCCTCTTGTTTTCTTTTGACAGGGTCTCAATACCTCTGATTGGCTTGAACATCTATGTGTAGACCAGGTTGGCCTGGAATTCAGAGATTTGCCTGTCTCTTTCTACTACTGAGTGCTGGAATTAAAGGTTTGCCCCAAACCTGATTAAAAATAGAGAAGAAAGACAAAAACAAAAGCAAAAATAACAACAGAAAAACCCTTAATTCTTTTTAGTTTGAAGGATCTGAGAGGACAGGGCACTACACAAATTTTAATCCAGCAACATGGCTGCTCTGAGCACATCCAAAGACTTTCAAAGTCTCTTTGATCCAGCTAAAACAGACACACCCTCAACACACACCTTTAATCCCTCTGGCTGAATTACAGACATCCTTAATATACACCTTTAATCCTAAACAGTGAGGGTAAAGTTAGTTTTGTAGCTAAAAGTACCAATGTTTGAAAATGATGTCTAATTGAGAGGCAGACAAGTGAAAAATCACAGAAAGATTTGACAGAATAAGTTATGCACAACTTTCACAAGAACAGGGAGGAAAGAGAGAGCTACTTAAGAGAGTAGAGAGAAAAAAGAAAAGACTGGAGGCAGCTTCACAAAGAGAGTTGAGAGAGACAGGTTAAAGACAGAACAAACTAGACACAGGTGAAGACAGAATGAGCCAGAGAATGAGAAGGAGCCAGAAGATTATAAAAAAAATTTCTAGAGTTAGTTTGAGGCCAAGCAGAGCAATTCAGTCAGAAGCTGAGAGAAGCCAGTGTGAGTCAGTCGTCTTAGAGAGGAGTTTTGAGCCAGAACAGCTGAGTTGAAGCAGTCAGCCAGGGTTTAGAAAGAGCTAGAAGGGGTGAGTTTATTCAGCAGTAAGTCTCAGAGGCTGAAAACAAGCTAGGCCTAGATAAGATTGGACAGAGGCTAGATGCTTCTAGAACTAGGCCTAGATTAGCAGATGGAGGCAGTAAGCCTCAGAGACCACAGCTAACTCAGGAGAGTAAGTTAACATTTGTCAGAGGATAATCAGGATACATTGTGTACAGGTATGAAAAATTTAAAGGACAAATAACTTATTTTTAAATGAATAGAGGCCTTCAGAAGCATGAATTTACCATCTGGATTTTGTTGTTTGGTTGGCTGTTTTTTGTGTGTCTGGTTAGATGGTGTCAGTCTAGCTGTAACATTAAGTGTAGAGGGGTAGGATATATATATTCAGAAAACTCCAAGTTTGGGACGATGTCCTATCTAGCATTCAAGTTCTGTCACTAAGACTTTAAGACTCACCAATATATTTTGTTGACCAGTTACAATAAAAAGAATCATCAACCATGGTTAAAATGACCTAACAGTGAGCAAAGTGGAAAACTTGGAATCCAAATCCAGCTTCATTCTCTATTTATCTAATGGACCCATCTCTGTTAGTCCTTAAAAACATAATATCCTCTCCTGTATTTCATGATAACTTTTGCACCTGTTATTATTTTGCCCTGGGTTTCTACACTAAAATGATGAAGAAGAGGGAATAAGTTTCATCCATGTAGTAAGTCTATTGCTTATAATTGTCTGACCAGTGATCTCTTCTTTGCAAAGGAGTACTGAGTCTTAATCCAAGTCAGCAGTACATTCAAGTGAACAAAGGCCGCAGACAGAAGCCTAAGAATGCAAAGTCCAAGCCTATGGCTGCCCTGCCCCACCCCCTGCCTCACCTATCTAAGATAAATTTCCTTTTTCAACCTACCTGTAAGATACTTACTGACAATACATCTTATTTTTCCCTTTCAAATTTTTGGTGACCCAAAGAATGCATATACAAGCTGAACAGTCCAAATCTATATAGTAGGATGACCAAAGACAGCAAAAGAGATAATTATGTCTGACATCAACCGTAAAGGAAGCATTTAAACACCACCTTTTACAACGAGCTTTCTTGTACTCAAGCAAAAAAAAAAGAGAGAGAGGGGAGGGGGAGAGAGAGAGAAAGAGAAAGAGAAAGAGAGAGAGGGAGAGAGAGAGAGAGAGAGAGAGAGAGAGAGAGAGAGAGAGAATGAAAACTATAGTTTCATGGTTCTCATTGTTGTATAAAAAGAAACTAACCAGTGCATGAGAGGGAATATGTTTTCCTGACACTGCATTAGAAAAGGAATTCAAAAAAAAGCTTTTATTACATGGCTGTAAGAAGAATTTGTCACTCCTCTGTTGAGTAAAATAACAGATGATGTCTTCAAACTGGCTTTATGGAAGCTAACCCAGCAGCAGCCTTCACACAGAGGTCCTTGCTAGGGAAAGAAGACTTCATTTCCATTCAGAAAAGACAAATGGAAATGAGTGAAGCCAACAGAATCTGCAGGCAGAAAGAGACCAAGTTAGGACCTTTGAAGGGCTGTTCTTGTTCTGGTCAGACCTCCCTAGTGTTCTTTACACACAAGCTTCCTGAATTTCATTCTTTGCTGACTTCTATTTCCATGACATGGCCTTTCTGTTTTGGATGTCTAAGTGTTTACTCCCAGCTCCTTCTCCTTTTCCTGCTTTCCAAATCCTAAGTTTCATCTCTTGACACTTTTCCAAGAACGGATCTGCCCTCCTAAGACCATCCCGCTTGACGAGTCCTTGGATCTTCCTCCTTCAGACCTTGCTCCAGCCAGGGACACAGACAGCTCAGGAGACGTATGGGCAGCAAATTCCTGTGAGGTTTTCTCAAAAAGCAATCAGTTCAACTGCTCTTGGGAAAGGACTGCAGCAATCAATTCCAGACGGAGCTTTCTGGCAGCACCAGGGGTGCAGCTATTCCGGTGTGGCTGACCGAAGCAAATTCCACCGGCTTTTGATATGAGACATTCCAGTGGTACAATTGACATTCTGTTAGGGTAATTGTGGGATCTAGCTTATATTTTCCCAGATGATGGGGCTAGGTAGACTGCAAAACATGCTGCAAATGCAGTCACAACTTTCTCAAGAGAGGTTTAAAGTTTCTTAACAGATCAGGCAAATTGGGTGACTTCAGAACATGGAAGAATGTCCCGTTTCAGTTACTTTTTTCTTAGTTGACCAATATCTAGGAAATTTCTAATAAAATTTAAAATATGTTTGCAAGTCTACCCATCCCTCTGAAACCACATCCCCTTTCCATCCGCTGTTTCAGTCTTTTCTTAGATGTAAATGTTATTCTTTAGCAATTGTTTTATAGTCTTTCTCCACTAACAGTTTATTTGTTTTTGTTTTTGTTTTGTTTTGTTTTGTTTTATGCAGCAGGGTCTCACACAGCCAAGACTGGCCTGAAACTCTCTTAATAACTGTCAGTGGTCTTCTTAATCTTCCTGCCTCTACATCCTAAGGGCTGGAACTGCAGGCATATGCTACCAAGCCTGCTTTCCATGTTATTGAAGACAGAGCGCAACATCTACTACCATGATAAGCAAGCACTCTACTGACTGAATTGCAGCATGGACATTTCTACTAAGCTTCGTGAACACTTTTTCTACCACGCTATTTTCCTAATTCTTATTCCGGATGGAGCAGCTAAACTTCCATCATACTGCTCCATTACGATTCAGCTAATAACTGTATTGCATAGATGTTTAAGCTGTTTGAATCACTTGGGACATTGTCCCACAAACAATTTAGAAGAGCCAAATGCATTAAGTGAAACCCTCAAATATTTTGTCAAGCTAACTTTTTGCTATGATGGTTCCCGCATACACACTCACTAGCCACATGGGTAAACTCATCTTCTCCACAGCCATGTCCATGCTGGGAAGATGTATGTTTCCACATCCTATCACAAAAGGTGTAGAACGATATGTGTTTAAGCAGGTGCTGGTCTACATCTCCTCTTTCCTGTTTGCCTATGGGGATTCTTCATTGCTGTCCATTTTCAATGTGATTCAGAAGAAACCACTCATAAGGCACAATCAATCTTGAGAAAGCCATGTAATCTGGTATAGTAGAGCAGACAGCTACTGTTGGAGTGGTGGCACCACCTTCTCCCCTGGGACTCTGGTGCTATGGACACCATGGAATCCGATCCACCTTCAGGAGTATTCAGGGCTGTTTTGGCAACAGCTGAGGTAATCTCTAAAAGAAGAGCGATCCATAAGATTGTGTTAGACTCACCGGAGAAGACAGTCAAAGTAGAACATCTGGACTGGTCTTTGTCCTAAGGTTGAGGCTCCATGGGACTGTGATTTCTGGTTCTATAGTGTAAGAAGATGGTCTTGTTCTGGGGACCATGCTGGTGGTTGAAAAGATGACGTGTGAGAAGAGGTCCCGAGGTCTTCTAGGAATGGTTTTCTTTCTAAAAACAGGCATAAAACAACACTGTAAGCTCATGACCATCATATATACCGTCTCAACATTCTTCTCAGAATGTGCATGCTCAGTGATGGACATTCTACAAAGTAAATAGAAATAAAGCTTAAAATCTACTAAGTATCCTTTTTTGGGGGGAGGAGTGATTTTGGTATTATAGTTTTTAAGCTATTTTGTTCATACTGCAGTTTATATCATACACATTTTATTTATTTATATTTATTTCAAGTTCATGGAAAAATGAAAACATAAGGCAAAAAAAGACAGTGGAATAGATTTAAGTTGGAAAATTATTACGAATTTATTTTACAAATCCTATATGAATTTGTATAGAGGGCTGAATAATAATTCTGCTGCTTACCACTGAAGTAAGATAGGCATGATAAGCCATAAGCAGCGAGTACAAGCTTAATTTTATACAGTTTTATACACCTTATACACCTTATACACCTTATACACCTTATACACCTTATACAGCCAGAAGGCAAAAACTAGAGATATTGAGAGCAAGTAGGAGCCAGGTAAAAGATGTTACTACAACCGAAAGCTGATTTCAATACTTCCTTCACAAAATGTGAAAATTAATAGAAAGATTTGCATAAAAGGAAAGTATGTGTCCCCCCCCTCCCCTACTCTATAAAAATACATTCAAGTAAGTACTGTCAACAGATGACAATGCTACTAGCTTAGGGACAGCATGGTGGCAAAGCCCATTGTTCCTCTCACCAAAATAATTCCTGAGCTCTGGAGGAATGTCTGCCAGTGTGATGGAGATGTGACTGCCACCACCTTAACTGGGTGTCCACACTTATCATCATCTGTAGCCGAAGCCCCTGCCATACACTTGTTGTGTGTGCTGCCACATGTGGTATGCAAGCTAACCTGGCCTGAATCTACTCAAGGCAGCCAGCTGAATGTGTCTACGTAGGCTAGATACAGAGAAAAGAAATAATCAGATAAACTCAGAATCCAGCCTACCATGCAAGGTCTGAACGCTTTAAAATGTAGTACCATAAAAATAAGAATACAATGCAACTAGTCTAGGTTTAAGAAGACTTAAAGATGAATAGATGCGTAACTGTTAGAGCCTAGAGTTGAAAATTAGACATAAGAAATAATTGAGAGACAGTGGAGAAATTGAGCATGCTCTAAATCTTATGGCTACTGTGGGATTTCTGTAAATCTCCTTAAGACTGATAATAATATTGTTCTTTATAAGATATTGCCCTTACTCCTTGGGGATGTATGCTGAGGTCACTAAAATGAGGTGTTGTATGCCAGCAAATTAATTTCAAGTGGTTTGACATAGAATGTTATTTTTTATGTTTTCCTAGACACTTGAAGCATTTTGAGGTAAAGCTTGTAAAGGAAAAGAAAGATGGATAAAAAGAAACACATTGTTCCCACCACTGATATTATCACTTAAGTGCCATTATCAAAAATATTCTGATATACTGAAAAAACCAGAAAGATGTTTTAAAAAATGAAACATGTACACACAACTGGATCTTTCTGGATTTCTTAATCAAACTGAGAGCCATCCTAATCTATGAATATCTTTTTTAAGCAAGTGTAAGTTCTATAAAGATAAGACAAAATATTTTAATTAATAAAGCAAGTATAACAAAAACAAAAATCCACCATGCTGGGCTACTCCATTAGGGTATAAAAATTCTATTTCCAGCCTTTTATACCTACATGAAATAACCCATAATATCCTCCTCTATCTTTCAGGTTTGGAGAAGTGTAGCTGAGTAAGTTTTACTAGCTGTTCTGCAGATATTTTGTAAGCCAACTGGAACTCAAATCTGAATATCAGCCGTACTTTTCCACTGAAAACAGATATTTTATTAATTTACATGTTTAATATATTTTTCTTTTACTGAACAAATATTTTTATATAATATATTCTGACTGCAATTTCCCCTCACTCTACTTCTCTTAGGTCCTTCCCACGTCCACTCCTATCGAGATACACCTCTTTCTGTCTCTTATTAGAAAAACAGGCATATAAAGTATAAAAATATATAATATAATATAATATAATATAATATAATATAATATAATATAATAAATACAACATAATAAGTATAAAAACCCAAACCAGAGTAGGACAAAAAAGAAAAAGCAGAAGGAGAAGAGCTCAAGAAAAGGTACAAGAAACAGATATGAAGGCAGAGGCACAACCATTTGCATACTACAAATGCCATAAAAATGTAAAAAATGGAATCCATAATATATATATGCAAAGGACCTGTGGGAGGAGCATTAAAATGAAAAAGAAGAAAGCAAGCAAGGAAGCAGTCAGGAAGATCCCTGACACAACATAATGAGAAAGAGAACTTCCAAAGATGACTTTGAGTTTTGTTTCTGTTGGCCATCTACTGGTGGGCATGCAGTAGTTTGGTTTCTCAGTGATATTCCCTAGGAGAAAACTAAATTTTCATTTGAAAGTAGTTATCAGTTAGAGGTGGCAGAATTCTGGATTAGTGGGCTTGTGTCCATGTCTCCTCTTAATATTGGGATACCATCTGGCATGGACCCATGTAGGCACTGTGTGTTCCTTCAGTCTCTGTAAGTTCATATGTGCATCAGTCCAGCTGTATTTAGAGGCCTGGCTTCATTAGTGTTCTCCATGCCCCCTGGATCTTATATTCTTTATACCTTCTAATCTGTAGAGTTCCCTGAATACAGATGGGAGAGATTTGATAGAGACATCCTACTTAAGGCTGAGTGTTCCAAGGTTTGTAAGTTTCTGCATATTGTCTCACCATGGTTCTCTATTTGTTTCCATCTGCTGCAAGAAGAAGTTTATCTGATGATGGCCGAGCAAGGCACTGCTCTGTAAGCATGGCAGAATGTCATTTAGGAAACTTTTTGTTGCTACTTTAGTTTAGTAGAACAGTAATATATAGGCCCCTCCTAGATCATTTGGGTATCTAGTCTCTTGGGTTTTTGGTCACCCAGGAAGTATTGGGAATTGGTTTCATCATATGATGTGGGCCGTAAGTCAAATCTTATATTGGTTGGTTACTCGCACAAGATTTGCATCACCATTGCAACAGCACATCTTGCAGGCAGGTCAACATTGTAGATCAAAGGGTTTATAGCTGGGTTGGTGTTTATGCTTCTCCTTTGGTAGAGTACCTTTGAGTACCCAGAATACTACTTTGTAGGAATAAAGAGTCTAGGGAAGCACCAGCTCGAATTTTACTTATTCAAACTGTGTAAATATTATCTTCAGCAAGAGTGCCTTGTGTCAGGTTGTAGAGAGCAACCTATAACCTTGGGAGCAGCCTGCATGGTTTGGGCATTCCAAGGGAATCACTTTGGTCAACAAGTCAATTCGATATAACCTGTTTTCATTACTGGAAGCTTCAATTGATGATGAGAAATGTCCAGTTGGGGCTCTTTTTCTCTATTTGTTGGCAAACTATTTTAGACCCTTTCATATCATTTAGAAAACTTCTAGTATATCATGTCTCCATCCTACCCTTCAAATGACCCTTGATTTTAGCTGTCTCTCCCCGTGTTTCCTCCCTTGTCCTCCTTTTCCATCTCCTTTCCCATTTGATACTACAATTCAAATTTACCTCACCCCCTCCTCCAGCTACAACAGTCTGTTCTATTTCCCCTCCCTGGGAAGATCTATCCTTCCCACCTACTCCTTTACTCTATTCCTAACCTCTATGGATCGTAGCATGGTTATCATTGACGTAACACCTACTATACACCTGTGTTAGTTAGGGTTTCTATGTCTATGAAGAAACGCCATGACCACGGAAACTCTTATAAATGAAAACATTCAATTGGGGCTGGCTTAGAGTTTCAGAAGTTTAGTCCATTGTCATCATGGTGAGAAGCATGGGCAATCAGGCAGACATAATAATGGAGAAGGAGCTGAGAGTTCTGCATCTGGATGGAAAGGAAGCAGGAAGAGAGTGACACTGGTCCTGACTTGTGCCTCTGAAACCCTCACGCCCATGTCCAGTGACACACTTTCTCCATCAATACCACATCTACTCTTACAAGGCCATACCTCCTAATAGTGCCACTCCGTATGAGTCTATGGAGGCTACTTTTATTGAAATGACCATGTTCCACTCTCTGGCCCCATAGGCTTATAGCCATATCCTAATGAAAAACTGCACCCAGCCCAACTTGAAAAGTCCCCATAGCCTATAGTAGCCTTTACATAGTTCTAAAAGTTCAAAGTCCAAAGTCTCTTCTGATACTCATGGCAATCTCTTAAACTGTAATCCTTTGTAAAATCAAAATCAAAAAGCAGATCACATACTTTCCACATACAATGACACTAGATATATATTACCATTCCAAGAGGGACTGGACCAAATAAGGAAATACTGGACCAAAACAAGACCAGCTGGGCAAACTCCAAACTCTGTATCTCCATGTCTGATGTCAAAATGCTCTTCAGATCTCCAACTCCTTTCAGCTTTGTTGACCAGAATATATATCTCACTACTGGGCTGGTTCAATTCTCCCCTTTCTCTTGTATTCATTTCAGTGTATCTGGTTTTAGGTTGTGGTCTTTGATCCATTTGAAGTTGGGTTTTCTGCACGGTGATAAGTATGGATCTGTTTGGATTCATCTACATGAAGCAATCCAATTTGACCAGCATCATTTGTTGAAGATGTTGTTCTTTATTTTTCTACCTTGTATTTATGGCTCCCGTATCCAAAATCTGATGTTCATAGGTATGTGGGTCTTTAGTTTGGTTCAATTGATCAACATGTCTGCTTTAGTGTTTATACCATGCTCTTTTTTTTATTACTATTGCTGTCACATGACTTGAACTCTGGCATGGTAAAACCTCTCATACTTCTTTTATTAGTCAAGATTGTTTTAGATATCCTGTTTTTTGTTTGTTTACATATGAAGCTGAGAATTGTTCTTTCAAGGTTTGGTAAGAATTGCTTTGGAATTTTGATGGGGATTGCATTGAATCTGTAGATTTCTTTTGGTAGGATGGCCATTTTTACTATATTAATCCTACCAATTTATAAGCATAGAAGATTTTTCTATTTTCTGATATCTTTTTCAATTTCATTCTTTAATGTATTAAAGTTTTTTTTATCATACAAGTCTTTCACTCACTTGGTAAGAGTAACACCAGGATATTTTATATTTTTTGAGGCTATTGTGAATGGTTTTGTTACCCTGGTTTATTTCTCAGTCCTTTTGTCATTTGTAGCTATTGATTTTTGTGAGTTAATTTTGTATCTTGCTACATTGCTAAAAATGCTTATCAGTTGTAGGAAGAAGTTTCCTTGAGAATGAATTCTTAGCATCATTTATGTATACAATAATTCATCTGCAAATGAAGCTATTTTGACTGCTTCCCTTACTATTTGTATCTCCTTGATCTCCTTCGGGTGTCTTATTGTTCTAGCTAAGACTTCAAGTACTGTATTGAATCAATATGGAGAGAGTGGACAGGCTTATTTTGTTTCTGATTTTAGTGGTATTGATTTGAGTTTCTTCTCATATAATTTGATGTTGGCTATAAGTTTGGTGTAAAATTGCCTTTACTATGTTTAGGCATGTCCCTTGTATTCCTTATCTTTCTAGGACTTTTATCATGAAGGGGTGTTGGATTTTGTCAAAGACCTTGTTTGCATCTAATGAGATGATCGTGATGGTTTTGTCTTTCAGTTTGTTTATATATGGTGAATTAAATCTATCAGTTTACAAACGTTGATGCATCTCTGTACCTGTGAGATGAAAGCTATTTGCTTATGGTGGATGATCTTTTCAATGTGGTTTTAGATCATTTTGCAGGTGTTTTATTGAATATTTTTGCATCTATGTTCACAAAAGAAGTTAGTTTGTAATTTTCTTTTTTTGTTTTTCGTATTGGGAGGTGGGTATCAGGATAATTGTGATGTCATAAAATGAATTGAGCAATGGTCCTTCGGTTTCTATATTGTGGAATAATTTGAGGAGTATTGGCATTAACTTTACTTTGAAAGTCTAATAAAATTCTGTGCTAAAAACCATTTGGCCCTGGGCTGTTTTTGGTTAGGAGACTTTTAATTACTGCTTCTATTTCATCGGGGGCTAAAACTCTGTTTAAATTACATATTTGGTCTTAATTTAACTTTGTTAAGAATTATGTATCAAGAAAATTGTTCTTTTTTTAGATTTTCACATTTTTTGGAGTACATGTCTTTAAAGCATATCTTATAATTCTCTAGAGTTCCTCCATGTTTGTTGTTATGTCCCCTCTTTCATTTCTAATTATGTTAATTTATATATTCTCTCTCTGCCTTTTAGTTAATTTGGGTAAGGGTTTGTCAGCCTTTTGATTGTGTCAAAAACCCCAACCCCTTTATTTCATTGGTTCTTTGGTACGGTGTTTTGTTTGTTTCTATTTTATTGATTTCACTCCCAAGACTGATTATATCTTGTCATCTCCTTCTTTTCAGTGTCATATTTTTCTTTTTATTCTAAAGCTCTCAGGTGTGCTATTAAGTTAGTAGTATTTTTAAATTTTTAAAATTTGCCTCTTAAAACTGTCTTCATGGATCCTCACAAGTTTGTGTATCTTGCATAGTCATTTTCATTCAATTCTACAAAACCTTTCATTTCTTTCCTAAATTCTGTCTTTACCCATTTTTAAAAAATGTGTTATTCAGTTTCTATGAGTTTGCAAGTTCTCTGTTGTTGATAACCAGCTTTAGTGGTCAGATAGGACACAAGGTACAGTTCAAAATTTCTTGTATCTGTTGATGCTTACTTTTGTCTGAATATGTAGTTTAGAAGTAGTTCTGAAAAGGGAGAACTTAGGGGTCCAGAGGAGGAAGGAAAGCATGGTGTCCACAAAGAACTACTTAGTCCTCTTGGGAATGGGGCCAGAGAGTGAGTAGAAGACACAACAGCAATCAGCTACAGAGCTGGGGATCAGACTGGGCATTGAATTTGGAGGAAAGAAGGGAGAGAGTGAAGATCTGAAGCTCGCCTACCTGCTTTGCAGGCCTTCTTGCTTCTCTGAAGAACTTGGCCAGTGGATTCACTGGGAAAGCCAGGTGAAGTCAGGGGCTACAATAAAGGGGTGTGTCAAGGGATGGAAGGTTGGAGAAGATCTGAGTGGCCTGCTGGATATGGTCCCAGAGATGAAGGGGAAGCCACAGAATGTATTTTCCCTGGAGGTGGGATGAGACTGGGGGGTCAGATTTGGAGGAGAGGAGGGAGTGTGAAAATCTACAGAGAGCCTACCTGCATCCTGGCTGACATGGCCATTGAGGTCCTAGGGAATGAAACTGGATAGTTATTTCAATTGCTACTTGGCCCTGTCAATTGATCTTAAACATATCTCTTGAATTCAGATGAACACTGCCTCAATAATAACTGCAATTCCTTCCATATAACATATTTCTTTACTAAGTTGCTAAGGCAAAATATAGAGATAACCCTTCATTCCTTTATTTGCCCCCAAACTACATCTACTCTATATGCAAATTGATTCTTTTTAACTGCCAAATATACACAAAATCTGTTTCTTTTTTTTTTTCTTGAATCAAGTGCTTCAGTCTTCATCAAATCCTGAGTCTCTCACACATACATATTCATACACATATACACATACAATGGCAGTCGTTTCCTAAGTGCCCACCACGTGTTCAGTGTGGGACCCCTGAACCCTGTCTGTATACGTCCATTAAGTAGATCTTTTTTCACCATGGAATTATCTGCTATTTCATTGCTATCATTTGATCTCTTAATGGTTGTCACCTCCCCTGAACCTAATACGTTAGTCAGTAAGATTCATAAAATCTTCTTTCTTTCTCTCTAACTCCACCCAATTTCCCCAGATCGATGACAAGCCAGGGTACAAACTTCCTCCTCGTCTTTAGACAGCAAGCCTCTTCTCACTCCAGGGCCTTGGGCACTTGGCTTAACCCTGTTCTTAGATCTTTATAAAGATAGATCTCCCTTAAAGTATTTAATTCTTCACTTGAGAGTCTTCTCCAAGAAGTCTTCTCCGATCACTCTACATACCCAGTACAAAGTACCCACAGCACTCTGAATTGTCTTTATTAAAAGTTCAGTAGGGCTGGCAAAATGGCTCAGCTGGTAAAGGCACCAGTTCACGTGACTTTGATCCTTGCACCCACACAGTAGAAGGAAAGAATAAACCATGATAAGTTGTCCTTTGACTTCTACATATGTCATTATACATGTACATACACACACTCACACACACCAAACACACATATTTTTTAAATTAAATAATATATTTCAAAATATCATGTTCACCCATTTACTTGGTGGTTTTCCCCCATCTTTCTTTTCCCTTAAATAGAATATAAGTTATATGAAAGTTGGAATATAATTTGTCTTATTTACAATTTTTATCTTTTGTTCTGAAAACAATGTCTGACACTTATTTTCAGTAAGTGTTCAATAAATGTTGTTAAGTGGATAAATAAATAAAATATTTAGTGGCTTTTAATAACTTTAACATCTCTCCATGAAATAATATTTACCTATCTAAGTTGCTTTTATTTGAACCCAGTCATATGCCCTACTTTGTCAGAGCCCCTCCTGTAGTGTGGCATAATTACCTATGTCAGTTAGCTTTTCATCACTATAACAAAATCACTGAGACCATTAATTTATAAAAAGAAAATATTTACTTTGGCTCATACTTTTTGGAGATCCAAGTTTATGTTCAGTTCGTCACATTGTTTCTGGGAGGCAGCACATGGAAGCAAGAAGAAACCAGAAAGAAATGTTCTTCAAGACACTCCCTCCAAAAGTTAAGGCCCTCCCACCAGGCCCTGCCTCTCAAAGGTTCCACCACTTGCCAGTAGCACTTGGAGAAAGCCTGTAATGAATGAATTCTAAAGAACACTTAGGCCTAGCAGCCAACATAGAGAGCGCATATATTTGCTGGAATTCATGTTGAGTTATCTATGCAAAGGATGCTCTAATATTGCTGAATTTTATTATGTTTCTAGTCAACAAACATACCTAAATCTGTTCCACATGAGCTGATACCAGCCCAAATCCACTAATCTATTTTTGTGAAATTGACTTGAAGCTAAAATCTGGGCCTTATTTATGGTTGCTAATTTCTCCCCATTATTGGAGTGTCAGTCAATATTCCTGTCTGCTGAGTCATTTAAACTAAGTCTAACAACTGTGGGGCTAGTAGATCTTCCAACATTGTATGATGTGCTATTTGAATAAAGATTCAAATTTATCTTTACTCACATGAGTGAGAAAAATACTGAAAACAAAGAAGAAAAAACTGTACCCCATTTCGCTGCAGATTTAATTATCAAGTGGCTCATCAATGTATCATCAGTCTTTGGTTAAATAGATTTACAAGTTTATCTGAAGTCAATTTGGTATCTGCTAGCACGTGGTCATGTGCTTTGCTGACACTGAGAAACTGTGAAATCCTAATAATCATCTCACTCTCTGCCCTCCCTATCTGGCATCTGAAGTCCTGCATTAGAAAATGTCTTTGTCAGGTAGGGAGCAAATTTACATCAACAGAATCAAAATTCAGATTAATCAATTCAGTGATAGTAGAAAGCATGATGGGTGTTTTTCTTAAACAAGTATAAGAGGGATGCCAACTGCATGCTAGCTCTAGGCAGAGATGGCTGCTGAAGCTGAGTGATGAGTGAGAAGGGACATAGCCAAATGGGAACATAGAGGAAGGACTCAACAGGAAGAGAAAAACCACGGTCAAGACATTATTTTAAATAAAAACATAAGACATTTCAGTACCTTTGGTATACCAGAATATATCAATTTGTTCAGGACTAAGATACATGGGAGGGGGGTGGTTCTTCCATGTTTGAGCCATAGGATGGGGCTTCTGTGGCAGGACACAAATGTGTACAGATTCTCATTCTGAATGGTTTATTTCATTGCTAGAAAAGTTTAAATGAAGAGAGAGATTAAAACTAAGAAGGAGAGTGGTGCTAGTTATCTATCTAATAATGAGAATGCACGAATTAAGCCAGGGTTCCGGGATGGACACTAGAAATGTAAAATAAAATATACTGTTATAGTTTGCAATGCATTGATTTGATATTTTAAAAAAAAAAAAACATCCGACCAAAGACAACCTGAGGAGGAAAGGCTCCCTCTGGCTTGTTCATCCTCAGTACATTCCATCACTGAGAGAAGTCAGAGAGCAAACTCAAAGGTTGGAACCCAGAGGCAGAAACTGGAGCCGAGTCCCAGTAATGTTGCTTAATTGGTTTGCTCTCAGGCTCACCTTCAGCTGCCTTTCTTATACCTCCCAGGACCATCTTTCAGAGATATAGCACTGCCCACAGTGGACTGGATTCTCTCACATTAATCATTAATCAAAAAAAAAAAAATGCCCACAGACTGGCCTGCAGGCAGTCTGATGGAGGCATTTTCTCAAGTGAGGTTCCCTGTTCCTAGATGACTCTAGCATGTGTCAAGTTAACTACACAAACTAACCAACATATACACTGAAGAGGTAGGATATGTAAGGCTCTCTAGAAGACATAATAGAAGCACAATAGACACATGAGAGGGATAATGGATGGTCATCATGGGTAGGTATAAGTGGGAAAGAAGACAAAATTAGTATAATCCTGAAGGAAAGAAGATGCTGCCTCCAATGTTGACTTTTGGTTTATTGTTCTTTTTTTTTTTTCTCCAACCACTGGAAGTCCAAAAAGATTAGTGCTTGTCTGTATAGTTTGAAAGCATCTTTCTCAGATAGAGGAGTGCCCTGGTATTCATAAGTAATCAGGAGGTAGTCATGTCTGTGGCAATGAATGGGGATTAATGGCAATTGAAGCTCTGTGTCAGATTTGAATGTACATTTGAACTTCCTAAGTAGTATGTGCTAACAGAAAGTGTCTAGCCCCACTTCCCGAGTCAGTGACTCTATCGATGTGCTAAGGGCCCAAAGTTTGTATGTTAGCTAGCTCCACAGATGATGCTGACAGCCACTGCTTTCACACAACCCTTTGAGAAGCATAACTTTAAATGAAAATAGGGGTTCTGAGACAGCAAGAAGAAACACCCTTAGAAGCAAGAGCTAAAGAGTTTTGAAAGAAACCATAATGATCAAAATATCCAGGCACTAAATGAGAATTTGATTGACAGAGAAAGAGGAGGGATTGGGAGATTGAGAATGTTGCTTGTTACTGAAAGGTTAAATATAAGCTGTAGTACAGGCTTTGCAAAGGTTTATGCATTTGAGATCTTTGCCTTCCTCATGTCAGTAGGCCTAGTGTGTTCATAAGCATGCCTTGACTCACTGAAAGTGCTGCCGAGTCTCGCCTTAACAATTTGTGTTATGTGTTGCTCAAAAATAGTAATAAATTTCCTTCATTTGTGAAATCTGTTCTGTGTTTTCTAATATAGATGAAGCAAAATAATGAAAAGTTCCCTTTAATCTGCAGGTGTCTCTAAGATAGTTTTGATCATGTATTGCTTCAGAATCTTGGATAAAAAGTAAAATTCTAAGAAATAATCGAATGAGCTGGATGGATGCAGACCAATGAACTGAGGCCTGAGAGGAGGCAGAATAAGTATCTTCAAATATATCCAGAAAGTCTGTCATACTGAAGACTAGATTTGGTTTTCATGGCAATAAAAAGCCTGGGAAAAGAGTGGGGAAGACACCTGGCAACAGACACGTCACCAATCCAGAGCATAGCCATGTTCAGCCAAGCTTAGCTCCATGGATGAGAAAGGCCATGCTTTCTCTGCCTATGGCTTTGACAGAGTAGATGATCTCCTTGGGTCTTTCTTGTTCCTGCAGAGGAGGTTTGTGCCCATCATGGCCCTTTTCTCACATACCCTCAGCATCAAGACAAGCACATCAACTATTCTCAGGTTCTGTCACTTACCACTTACCCTGTTCATGACTTGTCCTCTCCCTACCTCAGTGCTTCACACATTGGTCGTTCGTCCATCCCTAGACAATGAAAATTGTAACTGTGCTCTCAAAACTAAACTGAAATAGGTTTTTTGAGCTATTAAACTAACACACACACGCGCGCGTGGGCGCACAGACATGCCACTTATAAGAAGATATAGGCTTTTCCATAGCATCTTGAACATGTGCTTGCCTTTTCTCTCCTTCATACAGTTTGGTGTGTGCAGGTCCAAGGTGTTCATCTGCTGTCTTTTGTTGCTCAAAACCATACTTTATTTATTGTGCTCTTTTCTTGCATTTTCTAACAGCTTATGCTTTACACGTGTCAGTTTCGTTGCACATAAAAAGGCCTATGGTGACTCAGCTGTGAGTTTAGTTTATCTAATTTATCAAGCAAACTGTATTCTCATTTCTTAATGTTAAATAGCAATAACATGACCTTTGCTTCCTTATATTATTACCTATATTTTACATCTTTCCCCATAAATCATCAAGGTTTTTTTTCACATACCTTGTAGACAACAAAGTCTAAAAGTTTAGAGGCTATTTCAAAAACATGTAACTTAACACATGGATGTGGTTTATACGTTTGTTGTTCATTTTTATCACTATTCACTTTCTTTCATTACTTTTGTAGCCGTCAGGATAGGTTAGGATTGCTGCTGTAACAAAGGATAAATAATCAGGCAAAGCTGACTTAGGGTTCAAGATCTCCGCAGAGTGGCAGTCATGTGCTGACTTAACACTGCAAGTGCTTTAACCTTTAGTGTACCCTCTACAGCAACAAAAGTTCCTATATTTTCTAGGGTTGGGAAGAGAGAGATGGCAGCTAGAACACTGAAAATGAAATACTTCTACCAATGTCCACACACATTTGTTGGCCCAAGCAGTTAGCATGGGTGTATATAATCTAGCAGATTTCCTGGACAGAAGTAAGAAGCAGAGAGGAGTCAGAAATGACCAAAGACTGTGATCTCCCACAGTGTCCCTCACCATGTACTTCATAGTTCCTCTCCCACACAGTTCACAGAAAGGTGAGCATCAGATTTTACATTGGACTAGTCATTCCCATTACCTCACATAGAGTAGATCTTTTACATTATTCTAGTTGTCAGTATGTTTAATAAATAAATACACACTATGAACAATATGCAGATATATGTGCTTCTATACAATGAGGAGGTCAGAATAAGTTAACATCTTTTTACTGCTCAAAATTCGTTTTCACTGGGGCACAGATTTTTTTCTATTGTCTATCATGTAGACGGAACTACATTATTCATTTTATTATGAGAATTTGCTATTTCAGAAATTATATAAGATATTTATTTATACTAGAATTTTCATTCTTATTGTGTTTGTGATTTTGATAGAATCTTGTGCCTCGACTCTTTTAATTTAAGCTGCCAGGACACCTATTCTATGATTTTCTTTCAATATGTACTTTATTTTGATTCATCTCAGAAATATCTGGAGTATAGAACTGTGCAATTTCTCAATGAGAATAAATGAGAAAAATACTTGCTGTGCCACTGCCTGATTGATAGCATTTTTTCTTGATCTGTATGATAAACTTGTCTAGACCACAAACTTTATAAAGATGCTTCACCACAGCTCTAAGACAACATCTTGAGATGACCTGATATTTATTATGCTTGGAAAGGTCTTTATTCTGAATAAACGTTTGTGGATTTCCCCCTTACCTGAAATTTCAATACATTACAAGAAATGTATACATGTTGCTTCTTATCAAGTGCCTGTTACCCACTTGTTCATTTTGATCTGTGGAAGACATCATCAAACTTCCTCTGCGTAGAGCTTCATAACTAATATTTCAGCACTATGGGTCACGTGGTCTGTTAGAACCGTTCCTTTAGTCCACAATTTTCCTCATTCTCCCTCTGTCTTCCAGGTTAAGATGATGACATGGCTTGCATATATGACCAAAGGAGTCTATAGCCAAGCCTCATGGGGGAATGTCATTTTATTTTATTTTTTCTTTACATACAATTTTACTTGGAAATGTCATTTTAACCTGAAGATGATAACAAAAGCTGAACTGATAGGTAAGCATAAAAAATTAAACAGAAAAAATAGGAACAATGACAAATGAGCCCCATCATAAAATATAATACAGAAAAATTCATGAAAGTAAAGGCTTTGGGGCAAATTATAACAATCAAAAATTTTCTAGTTAATTTTCCTTTTTAAAAAGGATATAAACTAATCAGGAATGAGAAAACACTGTTTGCCACAGATACCTCTGAAATCTAGTTTTTGTAAAATTCCATACTAAATTAAATGATCCGTAACACCTTGAAAGACCAAAATTATCAGGAAAATGGGACTGATTTAAAGAAGAAATGTGTCATCTGAATAGCCGTTCATGTATTAAAGAAAGGGAATTTTAATTTAAAACCTTCCCACAGATAAAATTCAAGCCCAGATGGCTTCATTTCTGAATCCTACAAAAACAGTTTTAACTGGAGAAGGGAACATTCCAGCTCTTAGAGACCCAGAATTAACTCCTTGCTCAAACCAGGCAGAGATATTACAAAAAAAGGAAAACTGTGGATCAATTTTCTTCACAAACATACATGTAAAACTCATATTGTTTTTAAAAATAGCAAGCAAAATGGGGCTGGAGAGATGGCTCAGCAGCCAAAAGAGTTGCTGATCTTGCAGAAGACCCAGGTACTATTTACAGCACCTACACAGAGGCTCAAAATTGCCTGTAACTCCAGTTTCAGAGGATCACAACCCCTCTTCTGGTCTCATTGGGATCCCGGGAATACACATGCATGCAAAGACACTCACAATCATAAAATAAAAAATGTAAAAATAAGAATAACTTTGACAAAAACATCACTAGACTTGAACACTACAAAGTATTAATGAAAAGTAGCATTAGTGGTCTGGCAAGATGGCTCGCTCAATAGGTAAAAGACTCCTCAGCCAAGCCTAATGACCTGAGTTTGATCCTTGGGACGCACGTGGTAGAAGGAGAAAACCAAGTGTACAAGTCGCCAAGTTGTTTTCTGTCTTTCATACACAAGCCATGGCATATGCATATGTATGTACAAACACACACACACACACATACACACATGCACACATGCACACATATACACACATGCACACACACACACACACACACAGAGAGAGAGAGAGAGAGAGAGAGAGAGAGAGAGAGAGAGAGAGAGAGAGAAACATGATAAAATAAATGTAAAAACAATACATAAGAAAACAGTATTTTTTATTTTGTTTTTTATTTGCTGTGATAAAAACCAAGACCAAAGGAAATTGGAGAAGAAAGGCTTATCTCATTTTAAAGCTTATGCTCCATCACCCAGGGAAGTCAGGGCAGGAACTCAAGGCAGGAAGGAACCTGGAGCCAGGAACTGGAGCAGAAGCCATGCAGGAATGCTGCTCACTTGCTTGTTCCCAGTGCCTTGCTTAGCCTGCTTTTTAAAAGCAACCAGGACCACAGCCCACAGTGAGGTGGGCTCACTGATATCAACCACTAATCCAGAAAATGCACCACAGGCCTACACACAGGTCTATCTGGTGGAGGCACTTTCTCAGGTGAGGCTTTTCAAGTTCAAAGGACTCTAGCTTTTGTCAAACTGATATAAAACTACCCAGCAGAGGGAAGGAGGAAGAAAGAGTCTCATCTCATCTTACATGTTAGACCCCATCACTGACAGAAGTTAAGTCAGGAATGCGAGGCAAGTGCTTGAGGCAGAAATCTCAAAGGCACACTGCTCACTGGCTTGCTCCCAGCTTCATATGCAGCTCCCTTTTTTATACAGCCTAGGTGCCCCTGCCTAGGGATGGTACCACGTACAGTCTCTTTCCACAGGACATTAACATCAGTTAAGAATTAAGAAAATGACCCTCAGACTTGCCCACAAACTAACCTGATGGAGACAATTCTTCAACTGAAGGTCTTTCACTCCCCAGCATGTCAAGCTGACAAGCAACACAAGCCATCACAACTATTAAGAAGCTCTATTGAAAATTTTATATACCATATTTATGGAGTAAACACTCAATATTTCTGAGATAGCGTTTCTTAACAAATTGACCCATAGAATTACTGTAATCAAAACCAAAATACCAGATGGCTTGTTTTTAAAAATTGACAAGTGTATTCTAAAATTAATGCAAAAAAAATGTTTTATAAACCTAAAAGCAGCCTAACCAAATTTGAGAAAAAAAAAACCATTTGATTCTGAAGCTTGGGATGTAGGGCCAGGAATTTCTCAGAGTAGGATGAACACTGAGTCAGACATAGAGAGCAGTTGAACCACATATAAACCCTGGTAAAGTCTCATGCTTCTGATAAACTGGTCCCATTAAAGGGGTCAATATTAACTAATACAAATACTTTTAATAAGCATACTCAGGAAATAAAATATTAACATAGAAAAATAAAATAACTTTAACTCTTAATGTATAGTTAATGTATACTTAAAAAGTATAGGATTTGTAGAAGAATAGGAGAATATCATGACTTTATGGTTGAGGTGGATTTCTTGAATTTTATATGGAAGAGTATATTCCCCAAAGAAAACATGAAATTAGACTTCAGAACAAAATTTTTAATTTTCAGAAAGATATCCTGAAAGAAAATATTAACAATATGAATTATTTGCCAAAGATCTTTTATCCACAACATATAAAGAATAGAAAATATCATAAGATAGAAAGGTCTCCCATGCTCATGGCTTAACATACTAAAAATGGCCATCTTACCAAAAGCAATAGACAGATTCAATGCAAATCCATCAGAATACAAACACAATTCTTTACAGACTTTGAAATAGCAATTCTCAACTTCATATGAAAAAACCAGAATAGTTCAAACAGTACTGTATAATAAAAGATCTTCTGGAGGTATCACCATTTTTTTATCTCAGGTTGTACTATAGTAATAAAAACTGCATAGTAGTGGCATAGAAACAGACAGGTGGATCAATGGAATCAAGTCGAAGACCAAGAAATAAACCTACACACCTATAGACACTTGGTTTTTGACAAAGAAGCCAAAACCACACAACGGAAAGAAGAAAGCATCTTCAACAAATGGTGCTGGTCTAACTGGGTGTCTACATGCAGAAAATGCAAATTGGCTCTTATTTATCACCCTGCCCAAAACTCAAGTCCAAGTGGTTCAGATACCTCATCATAAGACCAGGAACCTACTAGAATAGAAAGTAGGTAAGAGCCTTGAACTCATTGGCACAGGAAACAACTTCCTGAACAGAACACCAACAGCACAGGCTTTAAGATCAACAATTAATAAATGGGACCTCATGGAACTGAAAATCTTCTGTAAAGCAAAGGGCACTGTCAATGGAAGAAAACGACAGTGCACAGACTGGGAAAAGATTTTCACCAACTCTATATCCGACAGAGAGCTAATATCCAAAATGCATAAAGAACTCAAGAAATCTGAGAACTTCATGACGGGTGGATCTAGACGCGGGGGGCGGGGGTTTGCTTAAACTACTGCACCAACCAAGGATAATACATGCAGTAAACATCGAAGCCCTACTCAGATTTAGCCAATGGACAGGACATTATCCACAGTTGTGTGGAGAGTGGGAACTAACTCTAACATGAACTCTGGTGCTCCGTATTTGACCACTTTCCCTTGGGGGAGAGGCCTGGTGGCACTCAGAGAAAGAATAAGCAAACTTCCAAGATGAGACCTGATAGGCTGTGACCATATGGTGTGGGAGGAGGGGAATAGGGTGAAAGAAGTAGACAGAGAGAGGAATGGGAGGATATAAGTAAGGGGATAACAATTGAGATGTAATCCAAATAAATTAATTTTAAAAAGAACTCAAGGAATTAAACACCCACAAGCCAAATAATCCAATTAAAAACAGGGTACAGGAACTAAGCAGAAAATTCTCAACAGAGAGATATCAAATGACCAAGAAGCACTTTAAAAAATATTCAACATCCTTAGTCATGAGGGAAATTCAAATCAAAATGACTCTGAGATTCCCTCTTACACCTATCAAAATGGCTAAGATCAGAAACGTAAGTGACGGCACATGCTGGCGAGGATGTGGAGAAAGGGGGAACACTCTTCCATTACTGGTGGGAGTGCACACTTGTACAACCACTTTGGAAATCAATCTGGCACTTTCTCAGAAAATGGGAACAGTTCTACATAAGACCCAGCTATACCACTCCTGGGCATATACTCAAAAACTACTCAACCATACCACAAGGACATTTTCTCAACTATGTTCATAGGGATGTTGTTCGTTACAGCCAGAAATTGGTAATAACTCAGATGTCCCTCAACTGAAGAATGGATAAAGAAACTGTGGTATATATACACAATGGATACTATTCATCTATTTTAAAAAAGAAAATCATGAAAATGCAGGCAAATGGATGGATCTGGAAAGATCATCCCAGACCCAGAAGAAAATGCATGGTATATACTCACTTATAAGCAGGTATTAGCCATATAATACAGGATAACCACATTACAATACACAGACCTAAAGAAGCTAAGTAATAAGAAGGACCTTAGGGAGGATGCTTAATTCTCACTCAAATTGGCAAATAGAATAGACACTGTAAGCAGTTGGAGAAGAAGAACGGGACAGGAGTCTACCATAGCCATCCTCTAAAAGACTCCACCCAGTAGGGGATCCAAGCAGATGCTGAGACTCACAGCCAAACTCTGGGTGGACCACAGGGAGTCTTATGGAAGAATGGGAGACAGAAGGACCTGGAGATAACAGGAAATCCACAAGCAGACCAACAGAGCCAACAAATCTGGCCTGGGTTGTGGGGTGGTGGTGCTGCAGAAACTGATGTACCAAACAAGGACCATGCATGGAGAGAACCTAGGCTCCTAGCTCAGGTGTAGCTGATAAGCAGCTCAGTTTCCTTGTAGATACCCTAGTAAGGGGAGCAGCAGCTGTCTCTGCCATAGACTCTGTTGTCTGCTGTTTAATCGCTTCTCTGTGGCAGAGCAGAAGTGCCAGGCCACAGAGGAAGAGGATGCAGGCAGTCCTGATGAGACTTGATAGGTTGGAGTCAGTTGGTAGGGGAGGAGGTCTCCCCTTTTCTCAGAACTAGGGGAAGGGGATGGGCGGAATAGAGAAGGAAGGGAAAAGAGGGAGGGAGAGTGGGACCAGGAGTAGCTGAGGGAAGGGGTTACGATTGGGATATAAAGTGAATAAATTATAAATAAATAAATTTAAATTTAATGAAAGAAGAAAAACACCCATTGAAAATTGGCAAAATATTAGAACACTTCAGAATAAATCAAATGGCCAATAAGGAGCTTGTAACTTAAGTTTCAGCACTAGAGAAAAGCAAATTAAATCCATGTGATACTATTATATGCTCATTAAAGTAGCCATAAAAATAGCAAGGTGTGTGGTGGCAAAAACGTCAAACACTGAACACTTTCATGTCTTGCATGAGAAAATGGAAAATTTGTTTTATGAAAATGTTTGGCAGTTTCTTATAAATATACTCATGTCATAAAATCCCGCAATCCCAATCCTAGATTCTTACTCAAAAAAATGAAAACATTCTTCTATTGAGGGACACTTAGGCTGTTTCCATGTTCTGGCTATTATGAATGAGGCTGCTATGAACATGGCTGAGCAAATTTTCTTGTTGTGTGCTGGAGCATCTTCTGGGTATATTCCAAGGAGTGGAATAGCTGGGTCTTGAGTAAGCCCTATTCCCATTTGCACAAATAAGCTGCACATTACTATGTCAAAAGCATCAAACTACTATTTATTTGCAAACATTCGACAATGATGGTAAAAAGTAGAGGACCATAGGCTCAGTGGTGGGAATATATGCTCAGTAAATTTGGCATTTCCATAAACATAGTGCGAATCATACCAATAAAATCTTTTGAAAGATCTAAAAAAAATGAAAACATTTTTTCTGTGCAAAGACGTGTGTGTGTGTGTGTGTGTGTGTGTGTATTAATCTTTAAACTGGAAACTATCAAAATGTCTACCAACAGTGATTATATAAGCACATTATGGCACACTCATGTAAAGGAATACTGCTCATCAAGAAAGAAGACACAACATGGCCACATTTCTAAAATATTATGTCCATCAGACAAAACATGCACAAAGTTATTTGATTTAGCTTCTATGAAACAATAAGCTAGACACTCTATAATGGTGGATTTCTACAATTGGTGTGGAATGGGAGAAGGTTGGTTGTAGAAATATACAGGGTAATTTTTAAGTAATCATTCAAGTAAAATTACTTGTTTCTTAAGTTTTGTGGCTGTAAAGGATCTATACCAAGTTTTAAACATTCCTTAATGTAGATGCATTTTTAGGGCAAGTAAATTTCATTCCAATAGAGTTTATTTTGGAAGTGAAAATAAAATGGCTAGCTTGCCTAAATAAATGATAGTAAAATGCAGACAATTTAAAATAAACATTGGAAAAGATCAAGTCATCAATGGCCACTTCACTTGTAGAAATACCAAAATAACATCCTTGGGCTGAAGTAAACAACATCAGACAAAATTGTGGATCTGGAAAAAGGAACGAAGTTTATGAAAACTGCTAACCATGTAGCCAAGCACAAAGGATCATGCTTTGGGCCTGGGAAGACAGTTCAGTGCTTAAGAGCACTTGTTGCTTTTGCAGAGAACCAAGGTTCAATTCCCAGCACCCATATAGTGGTCCATGACTATCCATAACTCCAGGTCCAGGGAATCTGACACAGTCCAAGCATATACTCTGTGCATATATATATACATGCAGGAAAACTACTCACATATAAAATGAAATTATTAAATCCAATTTAAAACATTTAAAAATATTTTTTGAGATTATAATACAGTTACATGTAAGTTCCCTTGTTCCTTTCCTTCCTCCAAATCCTTTTTGCTCTCTTTCAAATTTTGGCCCTCTTTTTTAGTAATTGTTACATACATATATAATTGTATATATGTGTATATACACACATAAGTGTATATTTATGCCTGGATGCATAGATACAAGATGTTCAGTTTGTATACTGTTACTCCTATGCTTATTTTCAGCGCTGATCATTTGATACCAGATTACTAAATTGTTGTGCTCCATCCTGGGCAAGACCATTTCTCCCATTCTCAGCGTTTCTTAGTTGCCTGTAGTTCCTTGGTAGAGTTGAAGTCTTTCCAACACTCATATTAGCATGTCTTCTGGTATTTCCTGTGTTCAGCTCATATTTATGGTGTCATGTTGGGGAGCCTTTATGGGTATGTAACTTTTACCATTCCTAGGAGACACAATCTCACAACAAATTTCATTTCTCTAGCTCTTACAGTCTTTCTGCCCCATCTTCCACAGTGATTCCTGAGCCTTAGGCGCAAGAGTGTTCTGTAGGGACTGAGACTGGTGTCCACAACTCTAAACTTTGATTATCTGTGGTTTTCTGTAATGGTCTTCGTTTGTTGCAAAGAGATGTTTCCTCGATGAGGGCTAAGGACTACATTCATCTATGGGCATAGAAAGCTAAAAATTAGTCTACCACATGACCTGGCTATGACACTCCTTGAAACGTCCATAGGACTCAACATTTTAGTTCATATATAGTTTCTCAGCCTTGTTTATTGCTGCTTTAGTCACAATAATTAGAAAATAGAACAACCTGGCTACAGAGCCTCTATGAATTTTTGTTAGATGCCATTCTTCATATGGCATCAATGAAGATTTATGGATGTCTTATTTTTTCTGCCCAAAGAGCAGAAAACCAGCTTTAATTGTTCTCTGCATCATGCACACTTTATATATTTATAATTTTAGGACTACATAATGCTTTTGAGAAACATCACATTGTGAGAAATGTTTGTGTTTTCAGAACAAAAGAACCAGACACTGACATTGGATCAGACCTGACAGGATTCATTCCTCTCAGCATGCTGGACACTGACATCCTGTATCCTTCATGTACCAGCACCAAGTGCTTCAATTGCTTTTCCTCGGACAAACAAGACAGGTACCAGGACACCTTTGAAGAAAGCTTCCAATTGCAATTGGCCCAGCATTTCAGAGTGCTCCACACAGGACTCCAATTAAACCTGGAATTTCTCAACATTTAGACACTAAACCACAAATGCTATTCCTAGCTTGTTTAACCATTTCTTAAATTGTATTTGGGCCCCTATAAAGGTATTATTCATCCCATATCAGCTGGAAGAAACCTTAAAAGAATGACAACCCATTTCCTTTAATGGGGGTCAGGTAGGCTTTTGTTTGCTTTATTGGTCTATAGAGGGTTATTTTCAGTGGGAGTTGGTTACAATTTATTATTGGTCTTATTTACAGAGAAAAAAGTTGGACTCAAGGATGTCCCTCTTTTCCTTTATCTCCCATTCTTAAGTTTGGAGATAGAGGTTGAAAAGGAAGAAGGGGAATATAGAAATATATAGGGAAGATACTTAATTTAATTTAATGCCTCAATTGTCACTCACAAGGTTATTTTTAATTCACTGGTATAGATTTTTGTATATAGATGCAAAATAAGTTTAATTTTAGATACAGTGATATAGAATTCAAATGTAAGATTCTTCTTCACACACATTAGATATATTTCTACTCTAATATGAGGTATTGTAGCCATATAACTCAATTATAATACAAGGTTTATTTTCAATACTTTGAAAGTGCTATTGCAGGCTGCTTAGGATAAATAAGATATACAAGTTAATTGTTAGGTGATCAAATCATGATCATATCAATTACTAGTTTATTTTTATCACAAGAATATAGAGCTTAGGTGCAACAGATAGATATGATTCTATAGAAAGATAAGGTAAAATAATTACAAAAGTTCTTTAAAAACCTAAAAGACAGACAGAATATGGCATTTTAAAATGTTTTTATTATTTTAAAGATTCACTGACAATGGGACAGGTTAACTCCTGGCAACAATCTTGCTACCTCAAAGAGTAATGAGCATCAAAGAACCTCCTTATGGAGATGGCTTCAAATGTGGCAAACAAGCCACTGGGCAAAATGTCTTCATTTCTACCACAGACACAATTCTGCCTTTAAAAGGGCAAGCTTGGATGCAGGCAGAGTCTACAATCAAACTCTGCCAAGACAGGGTAAGCAAGTCCTCAATAGTCCCTGCCACACAAATATGTCTGTCAGATATATTGGGCCAGATGGCTGAAGATGATGCTCCAATGTTATAGAGTTGTGGGTGACTCTTCAAATAGCAAACTGTCTCTGTCATCTTCTCATTTGGAAAGCTACTAACTTGTGCTCCTGGTATACTCAGGTAATCAATTTTATTGCTTCTCAAGTCTCTGATGGAGTTGAAGACCAGATAGTTTAGTTCTACAATGAAGCTTAATTATCTAAGGGTTAAGACTTTTCTTAGGTCTACATACATGTTTTAAGTTGATAATAATGAGATATGATAGATATTGATTTACATTCAGAATTTGAGATGCACCAAGATAGGAATGATGTTTTTTTCAAGGATGCCAAATACAAATAGCCAAAACACTAAGAATGTAATAACATTTATATATTTCCTGATTGTGTCATAGTTCTTCTTGCTATAAGTAGTTTATTGTATATATGTGTAATAATATAAATGTATATGTAAAAATAAAAATATTTTAAAAAAGAAAGAACAACCTAATATCCCTCAACTGATGAATGTGCAATGAAAATGTGATACATATACACTATGAGATATTATTGAACTGTAAAGAAAAATAAAATCATGAAATTTGTAGATAAATGGATGAAACTAGAGAAGATCATACTAAGTGAAGTAACCTAGGTCACATGTTATCTCTCATAGGAAGGGTCCTAGCTCCAAATCTTCAGATATGAGGACATTAAGTGGGGTGACTATAGAAATCATGAAAGTAAAAGACCATCTCAAGGGTTGGAGTAAAGGAAAAAAATGGTATTAGCAGGGTAGAAGTACTCTGATGGGGGACTTTTTTTAAAAAGTACTCTAATTAGGGAAGGGAAAATAAATGCAAAAAATGAGGTAGGAAGTAAAATAACAATAAGAATGTCTTTGAAAGAAAAATATGTTATTAAATATCTACCTAAATACTTATAATTTACATTAGCTGATACATAAATGTACATATACGATTTAATTAAATTTTTCTATCTGTGTTAGCAATGATCTCTCTAAGAGCCATAGGCCATCTAACAAAAGCCCTAACCCCAGATATGAGCTGTTTTTGAGTTATTGGTCAAGGTTGCCCAAAAATTTATAGGCTATTGACATTGCTATTCAGCTCAGCTTCCCCTCAGAGGTGAAAGGTAAGTCTTTATTGCTGAAAATATTATGCAATCCAGAAACAGGTTCCAGAGACCTCTGAACTAGAACTAATCTAAATGTCCCCCTTGAGGATTGGATTTTATGGCTCCAGAAGGCACCAGACAAGATTCCAAAGGAGGGAAGCAAGCAAAATTCCTAACCAACTGTAACTCCTATGAACCACACCAGTGACCAGCATAGCACAGTCAACCTAGGGGGTGCAGTAGTGGCACACATATCTTGGCTGTAACCAACAGCTCTCTAATTGGACTTAAGACCTGATCAACAAAAAGGAAATTGTATTGGTACTCGAAACCTATCTAACTACCCAAGTCTAGTGGAGCCATGGATCTTATAAGAGAATCTGCAGCCACAAGTTTATTAAACCACCATAATCCATAACTACAATATGAATATTTTTTTAAAAGATTATACTTTTATTTTCCCTTAATTATTTCTTAGAAGTTAACTGATCACTTAAAATAAGCTGTAGTGTTGTACTGCAGCAATGAAAACTATGTAACCAAGATAAATGACAAAATTTATACATATATGGAATTATTTTCAATGGCCCTAATATTTTATTTCACACATAGAATATGAACCCTAAGAATACAGGGACAGGAGTCAAAGAACCTAGTTTTAAAATTTCACAGTAATCATGAGAAGCAATATAAATTAGTATGAATAAAATTTATTTGAAGAATTAAAATGGCTCATTGGAAGCAATAAGATTAACCCAAATAAGGCAGGAAAAGTAGAGGGGAATGTGTGTAACATATGGTGGTAAGCAAAAGTAAACTCAAGTGATAAACATACAGATAAATAATTCAATAATTTCATTAATTATAAAGGATAAAACACTTTCTTAAGAGACAAAGGTTGTCTAGATATCAAAGCAAAATATAAGCACACACTATTAAGAAGTGACAAGCTACTGCACAGACTGATTTACAGTAACATAGAAACAGTATCTACAAAAGTACTAATAATAACTGGTAGTAGTATCCAAATTCATGTCTTAGGTTCTGCCTCTCAGGAGATCTGACTTAAGGAAAGTTTCAAATTGTCTTATAGAATCCATGAGTCACTCAAAACATTCTGACCTTATTATTGCACCTAAAACTCATCTAATTACAAACAACACATTATAAAGTCATACCAAGACTACACATGTAGGATCTTCCATTAGGCAAACAATACAAATTCCAAAAGCTTCAGCATCTTTGGCCTGACCCTTAACATAGTACCACGATTGGATATTGTTCATGAATCACACACCATTCCTCAGCACACCTGTAGGGTTGAAGAAAACTTGCCCAGAGCTGAGCCTTCTTCCAACTCTAATGAATTCCCAGAATGCTTTCTAATCCTTTCAACACTTGACTCTGCTGTCTAATAAGGATGTTTTGAGCAGGTGGGACTGGCATCTTGCCCATTTAGGCTCCTCTAGTTGTAAGTGAACTGGGACTTTGGGATTGTATCAGAGAAAAATCCTTGAGTTCTTTGCTGACTTAACTGGATCAAAATCTCTCCCAGTTTTTGATGGAGAAAGTCTCCACTGGCAAATTATGTGTGTAACATGGACACATGACATGTTCAAGTTGTCTTTCCTTAGAGAAATGTGGGCTTCTGCTACCCTGTCTTATTTTACCACTTAGGGATTTTGCAGAGCCATACAGTCAAACTTCCCAGAGTGAGGTAAAGGCAATACTTTCTATTTGCCTATAAATCCAACATTTCTGGTTTCCTTTGGAGTTTTTCTTCCATTATCATTTGTAATTTTCAGTTTTTATGGCTTCCTTTAGTATTTCTGATTGAGCAGGTCTGTTATTGATGAGCCTTATTATTATTTATCTGAAAATGTTTATAGTTCACTTCTGTTTGATTGGTGATGCTGGGTGTTCTTCACCAGCTTCAGTGAGTTATAACCAGGCCTATGTCTCATTGTCTCTAATTTATTTTCTGTGGGGGCAAGATACATGATTTATTCTGTAGTAACAGCATGTTACAAATGTTCACAACCCAAGTTTTAGGCACATGGGGATCATTATATAAATATTTGCTGTGATGTTATTATTATTATTATTATTATTATTATTATTATTATTATTATTATTAATCTCTGTGTTACTGGAAACTAATAGAATATTAACATTTTGTGAGACCTTAGGATTTATGGAATAAATGAGTTCTCCCCAGAGTATTTTAAGACCCACTGAAACTAGGAATCACAATCACTAAGGAATTCCAAAGTTATTCATTTTTCTCTTTGGCCTCCTGGACTTCCATTCCCTGCTAACAGAGAACTTAACAGACTTTCAGCTGCCCTGGTACTTGTCAAACAAGATTATTCTCTATTTACTGTGGACTCTCTCCCAATCCTGTTTCAGGCTTTGGCCTCGTTGTGCTTCGTCTTCTAAATTGTTTTTAAACTTCTAAACTTACATACACATTCACAGGGCCTGAGATGCAACTCAGTTGGTAGAATGCTTGCCTAGAACACACAGTTCCCCAGGGTCTTGTTCCCTGCACTGCATAAATCAGACAAGGTGGTGCGTGTCTCTTATCCTAGCACTAGGGCAGGTAGAGGCAGGAGGGTCACAAGTTCAGGGTCATCCTCAGCCATATAGGGGATTTGAGGATAGCTGGGGCTAGATGACAGACACCTTGTTTAAAAATTAAATAAACCCACATAAGTACTCAGAGGCCCTGTTCTCTAGATGATTCCATTTCTCTTCTGTAGTCTTTCAGTTTGTGCCAGGCACTTCTCCTACATAGTACTCACTATATTTCATGTCAGCTCATGCTTTTTCAGATATGGATACATCACTTACACATTCCCACATATGAAGAATGGTTACGAAGGCCAGAAATTAATGTTTTTCAAAATGAAATATAGATACCCTGCTGCTAGCCTATCCCTGTCTCATATCTAGAGTAGGTGTTTGAATTTTGATTTCAGAGTCTAGACTTGAATCTCCTGGTTAGTAATCAGCTCCTGTGTGGCAGTAGGTAATTTATCTTTTAAAATAAGGCATTCATATACATTAGTATAAAATATTCTAATTCAATGAGAATTTGTTCATTGTTGAAATTTGGGTACGTTGGATCATGCTAAGGTACAACGATAATCAGGAGCTTGCAGCAGCCTGGGCTACATAGTAAAAATTCCAGGATAGCCTGGGCTATAGTGAGGCCTTGTCTCAAAAAATAATGCTATTGAAAGAATTAAAGGAAGAGTAAGGAAGAGAGCAAAGGAATAGGAATAGAAGAATGTGAGAAAGAAAAAATGAGGTAGATAACAACAGAGTAATGGGGAACTTACATGGACGACTTGTTTTCTCTGTAGACCAGAGATGGTGGCTGAAATCTCATGTCATGTTGTAAGCATTGTAGTCCTTCATGAGGTGGTCACATCTAGATCAATGCCACTACTTATGTGTCCTGTTTTATACAGGCCAGGTGCCTTGGTCTAAGACTTCAGAGAGCAAGGCATTTAGCTGCTCAGTTTCTCTCTTCTTACATTCATGATCTAATAATCAACACTGCCATCCAGATACTCACCTCCAGAAATCTTGATTTTATTCTAAAAAGACATCCTATATGCTTCTAAAATTACTACAACACACAGTGAATTGTAGAAGATCACGTGACAAAGAATATATTTGGTATCAGCCAACTTGGTTTTGAACTCAAATCTCTGGTGCTCCTTCCTTAGTGAAAATCTAAACTGTTTACCTCTCAGGGCTATTCAGAAGACCAAAGGACATTCCTTCTAGAAAGCATCACCCTACTGCTTTGGTCGGTGTTTAGAAAAGAGATCCTTCCTGACCACTGCCCCACAGCTAAGGAACTGTTGCTATTACTGTGACACACTCAAATTTAGCAGTGCAAGGCAATGATACAAGGATCTTTTGTCTTCTTCACAGCATGGGATCTATGCAATAACTCCAAACTCCAGCTTGCAAAGGTTAATGTGTCCCAGCTTCTGAGATAGCAGTTCACTAAACTGAAGGCATTGTACTAGTTAATTTTAATTTTACACAACCCAAAATCACCTAAAAATAGTCTTTATGAGGAGGTGCCTAGTTCAGTTTGGCCTATAGGCACACCCTCATGCATGAGTGCGTGCGTGCATGCGTGCTACGTGTGTGTGTATGTCTGTGTGTGTGTCTGGGGTCCTGAAAGGTGTAAGGAGGAGCAAACTCCCTTAGAGAATACAAGGAGGTCTTCATGCATCTCTTTTTCTCTGCTTCTAACAGTGGGTATAATATGACTAGTTTCTTAAGCTTCTTCCTTGGCTGACTTTCCTTCAGTGATGGACTGTTACCTTGAATTGATTATTGCCAAATAAACTCTTTGTTCCTTGCTGTTTTGGGGGGTGGGGTTCAAGACATTTTATTATAGAAATGGGATTAAGAAGTCATGACCTGAGAGAACACAGGTAGCCATGGCTCAGAAAGTCTTCCATCATGACAGTAACAAATGACCTTGGACAACAAAGGGTGTTTAACTGGTTGTATGAGGTGACCAGATCAGCTCAAAGGTACAGAAGAACTTCGCATTACCTGTGTCTAGACCCACATCTTATTACAGATAAGCCCGGGTGTCCTTTTGATGACTGACTTTGCCATTTTCCCTTCAGTGTAAGTCCAAGAAAATCAATCCAAATTCATAGTGACTGTAGTAACTTAATAATAGGTACCCCTCTACTGTGTGTGAGATTTCCAAGAAACATGCAGTTCTCTCTTAACTGGTCAGGCATCACATGTGCTTACCCACTGGGAGCCTTATTTGTTATCATGATGGAAAAGAGATATGGGAATGCAATGAAGGAGAGGAAGAGCCATAATTCCTTGAAGCCTTTTTAAAACCTTCACTCATTTATACTGACTGAGGCTAAGGTCAGGGATGGAGAAATTATTGAGCACCTTGCTTGACAAAGTGAGGACCTGTCAGACATAGTGCCTGGCAACGAAACACATTTGAAGAAAGAAGATTTTTATACGATCTTATGATGGAGTATAGAGACTCAAAGCATCTCTTAATAGAGAAAAGTATTGCTCAGGGGCTGTCTGTGTGATGACTGGTGGGCAATTACTCTCTCCTGGTTCCTTAACACCTTTGGAGCAGTAGCTTTTCACTGGAAAATACATTCTCTTTGTGAGGTCACTTATGTAGATTCCAGATATGATGGTATGTGTGATTTTGGCTGACAGTCACACATGTGCAGATACAGAACACCTGAGCAGTCTAAGGCCACAGAAGCCCATTGATCTACAAGAAGAAACCTGAGTTCTTGAATACTAGAGGTGAAAAGACAGTTCTGTGGTTTGTTCTTCAGGAATGCCTGAGAGTGCTTGCTGTGATAAAGCCTGAAATGTTAAATTCTCTGCCATCTTTTGCACGGAGATTTCACCTCCAAAGTTGCCAGCTAAGTAACATTCACAACAGAAGTGCTGGCAGTTGCCGAGCCCTGGGATAAGTGGATGTTCTTGGCTATTCAAGTGGGATGACCGGTGAGGATTTTAAATGGTGATGAGAAATTGTGTAAGCTAGGAGATAAAAAGTATTACAGGTAGATAATGCCTAATAAAAGGACAAGGCTGCTTCCAAATCCCCCCCTTACTCTCTGGAAACTGTTGAGGGAGTGCCTATGATCTCAGAGTAGCTAGACTTTAAGGAACATATATAGAAAGAGACTGGTGAGTGAGGAAGCAGAGGAGAGGAAAGAGGCATTTTGTGCTAAGTCACGGGTCTGTGTCTTTACTTTTTAAAAGGGCAACTTAGAAACTTTTGGACAGGCAGCTTTCATCATATGCCTACATTAGAAGTAAAGGCTGATGTGTGCTTTCTAGTATTGAAGTAAGCAACAGATTTTATGTTGTCAAGGCTGTGATCTACAGTAGATACAAAGGGCTCTGCCTAAATATGGTGTGGTAGCCATAAAAATACCATCGAACCATCTGTTTTGATGACCTATCCTTCAGTGAAAGTGGGGTGTTGAAGTCTCTCACTATTAATGTGTGGAGATAGATGTGTGCTTTAAGCTTTGTTAATAGTTCTTTTACAGATGTCGGTGTCCTTGTATTGGGAGCATATATGTTCAGAATTGTGATGTCATCTTGGTTGACTTTAGCTTTGATGAGTATGAAGTGTCCTTCCTCTTCCCTTCTGATTAATTTTGGTTGAAAGTCTATTTTATTAGTTATTAAAATGACTACACCAGCTTGCTTCTTGTGACTGTTTGCTGAGAATATTTTTTCGAGCCTTTTACCCTGATGTAATGTCTATCCTTGTGTCTTAGATGTGTTTTGTGAATGGAGAAGAATTTTGGATCTTGTTTATGCATCCATTCACTTAGTATGTGTCTTTTTATTGGAGAATTAAGATCATTGATGTTGAGCAATATTAATGACCAGTGACTGTTAAATCTCTTTATTTTGATGTTGGTTATAGTAGAGAGCTTGTGTGGTTGTGTTTTTGCAATGGCGTAGTTATCTATTTCCTGTGTAGTTCTGGTTGTAGCTTGTCCCTTTGTGGTGGAGTTTCCTGCTAGTAACTTCTGTAAAGTCAGATTTGTCTATAGGTACTGTTTGAATTTGTTTTTGTCATGGAATATTTTGTTTTCTCTGTCAATGGTTATTGATAGTTTTGCTGGGTATAGTAGTCTGGCTTGGCATATGTAGTCTCTTGGAGTTTGCAGGACCTCTGTTGAGGCCCTTCTGGCATTTATGGTCTCTGCTGAGAAGTCTGATGTAATTCTGATAGATTTGCCATTAAATGTTACTGAGCTTTTTTCCTTGCTGTTTTTATTTTTTTCTTTGTGCTGCATATTTTGTGTTTTTATTATTATGTGGTGGGAAGATTTTCTTTTCTGGTCTATTCTATTTGGTGTTCTGTAGGCCTCTTGTACATTTATATGCATCTCCTTCTTTAAATTGGAGAGATTTTCTTCTATGACTTTGTTGAAAATATTTTCTGGGCCTTGGAGTCTGGCATCTTCTCATTTCTCAGTGTCCATTATCCTCAGGTTTCTTCTTTTCATGGCGTCCTTGATTTCTTGGCTGTTTTGTGTCAGGAATTTTTTAGATTTAGCATTTTCTTTAATGGTTGCTTCAAGATCTATGATTGTATCTTCTAGTGCCAAGATTCATTCCTCCATCTCTTGAATTCTGTTAGAGAAGCTCACCTCTGTGTTGCTTGCCTTCCTTTCTAAGCTCTCCCTTCCCGTTTTTCTTCTGTCTGTGTCTTTATCATTTTAACCTTCAGATCTTGAACCATTGATTTCTTTCATCTGATTATTTGTGTATTCCTGAGTTTCTTCCATTGCCTCTTTTTAGGCCTTCAGAGCTTGAACTGTTTTATTGATTTCATTCACACAGTTGTTTGCATTTTCCTGAAAATTTTCCAACACTTCTCTATAGGCCTCTTTTATGTCTTCTAATTGTTTGGCTGCATCTTCCTGCATTTAATTAAGGATTTTATTCATTTCCTCCATTATCATTTTCATTACTAAGGATTTGTAGTCATCTTCTTGCATTTCAATTGTGTTTGAGTTCTCTGGGTTGCTTTCTTTGGGATAGCTGGGATCTGGAGACACCATACTGTTTTGGGTTTTGTTGTTTATGTTGTCATGTTGGCCTTTAGTTATCTTGCCATCTCTGATTCTGAGAGGTAGCTTCTGGTGACAAGTGGAGGGAGTCTGAGGACAGATCCACCTGTTTTCCGAAGATTGAACTAGGCCAGGATCTCTAATGTTTCACTGCTCTGTGGTTTCCAGTAGTGTCTCAGGTCTCATACCATGCTCTGTGTCTGGTTAAAGTGTCCACAGTGTTCTGATCCCTGATATTTTCCTAGGCCAGGAGCTCTGATGCTTCACTGCAGGGATAACTTCAGTCCCATTTACTGAATTCGCACTGCTGAGCAATGCCACAGCTCCCAGATCACAGGAAGGCTCTGGTCGAGGCTGTGGGTACTGGTCTGCCTTTCTCCTTGTGTCTCTGGATAGCAGGAAGTCAGACCCACTGTGTCAGTCTCTCTCAGCCAGTGAGCTCCAGCTCCCCTGGACTGTGGGTCCCAGTAGTGTCTAGGGTCTCAGACCACCCACTGAGTTTGGTAAAAGTGACCACAGCCTTCTGACCCACCATGTGGCACCGGGGCTTTCTATGTACTGGCATAGGATGGATGGAGGTGTCTGAGGACACATCCACCCATTTCCTGGGATTTCCCTTGGCCAGGAGCTCTGAAGCTTCACTGCCAGGATTATTTCAGTCCCCTTTACCAATTCGCACTGCCAAGTAAGGCCACCACTCCCAGCTCTCATGTAGGCTCCAGTCCAGCCTGTGGGGACTGGTCTGTCTTCCTCTATGTGCAGCTGGATGGCAGGAGGTCAGACCTGCCCATGGACCCATGGTCTACAGTGTTCAAATCTCTCTCACCAACTGATCTCCAGCTCCCAAGGTGGTCCATGGCTCCCAGTAGCTTCTACGGTCTCTTCCCTGCAGATCAGACACCACGTATGCTCATTGCCACCATGTTGGAATCCCAAGACCTCAGCAGTCACTTCTGCTGCTGCTGCAGCTGCAGCTGCAATGATCTTCCCTCCAGGGGGGTCCGTGCTCTTCTTGTGTTTAGGAGTGTGCAGGTTTTTGATAGTTTTTTCCTTTCGAACTGTGTAGTTCTCCCACTATAGTGGGTTGGGGAGCTTGGTGTTCCTGGTTAAGAAATCAGTCCAATTCCCTGATTCAATTACTCTGGCTTCTAAACAAGGTCCATGCCACTCTCCACCATCTTGGAATCCTTCAGATCAGTTGACTCTTAACAAGAAGACCCTTAAAGGATGGAAGGTATGAGTGCTTATAGAATAGACTTCTGGAGTGTAAAAACACTAGGAAAAAGCAACAAAACAAAAATAATAAACAAAGTGTTACCACCACCCAAAGATATCTGCCTCTAACACCATAGAACCAGTGAAGATGGCTAATTGGCTGATATTAAAGAGTTGATCCTCACGAATCCTAATGGTCCCATTAGGAGCCCTTAAAAATGAGAGCAGGAGAAGGAAACTAAAAAGAGGTGAGACAGCAGCAGTGGGGCAGAAAGGGGCCGTATAACTGGCTTTGAAGGTGCCAAGAGGTGACCATGAGCAAAGAAATAAGAGAAGCCCTGAGAAGCTATAAAAGGCAAGGACATAGATTGTCTCCTGAGGCCTCCAGAAAGGAATACCACCCTGCTGATACCTTGCCCAGGGCTCCGTGGGAACTGTGTCAGACTTCTGACCCCTAGAACTGCAAAGTAATAAGTGTGTTATTTTAAGCCATGAAGTCAGAGTAAACTGTGCCAGCAGCACATGAAAATGTATACAGAAGAAACTACACATGGGAAGGTTACAAATTCACTTAAAAAAAAAAAACAGTGTATAAAAGAAATGAGCCGGAGAGGAGACTTGAGAGTGAGGAAGGAGTCTGTCCCAGAAAGACAATAGGGAGCTTTGCACACAGGAATACTCACTATTATAATCCTTCATTAGAATTAAATAGAAGGAAGTCAGGGCCTAGTTATACAGTTATTAAAATGGTTTCAAAAAGAAGTTATAAAGCTTCTGGAGACTGAGTCAGAGTAGTGTGTGAAAAAGAGTGAATCATTCCTTCTTTTGTTCACCTGTTTAATGTTTTTGGGAGTCTGCTATGTTCTTAGGTACCATTGTAGGTGTTGAGGATGTGAGATAGCATATAGCTAACGGTCATCACTCTGTTCTGAGTTTACAGTTTAATAGGCACCCAAGTATAAGGATCTGAGTTTAAAATGTATTAGAAGGTTCTAAGATATCTGAAGAAAATTATGAGGAAAAATGGCAGGTAAGATAATGATTGGAAGGTAAAGTTGTGAGTGGCAGGTGATGTAATAAGTGGCAGGTGAAGTTATGAGTGGGAGAGGAGGTTGTGAGTGGCAGGTGAGGTTCTGAGTGGCAGGCATGGCAGTGGGCTGCAGATGGAGAACTGGTGGCAAGTGTGATAGATAGAGAACTATTTCAAAGGGATGTTGGAGGAAAACCTCTCTGGGAAGGTAGCATTTGATCACAGATTCAAAAGAAGGGAAGAAACAAGCACATACTATAAAATGGAACTTTCTGGTAAAGATCAGAAGCCACCACAAGTGGCAAAGTACACTCATGGTCATCAAATGAGGAGGCTTTCCTGACTGAGAGAAATAAACAAGGTGTGAGGCCTAGGAGCTAAGGTCAGACACATGGGCAGATTCCTTGGACAGGCTTCAGATCACTGGAGAAGGCAGCTTTTACCTGAATACAATGAAGGATTCTCAAGCAGAAGGGGCAAAGCTAGAAATTCTGCAAATAAAAAGGCCCAAACCTGAGAGCACCCTCACCTGTTGAATTTGTCTAAGCAAATCAAGATATTCCCACCAAGTCCACCTAAAGAAGATCACTCAGTAGCACAGGGGAGACACCAGCAGAGATGGCAGACAGCATTCAGCTCATGCCTGACTACAATGTGTGCTTTAAATAAAGTCCCTCCATCTTGCCTCCCTTGCTTTCTTCTAGAGTCAAAGAACACAGCAGGTCAGTATAACAGAGAAGATTTGGGTCCTGGACAGAGACAGACAGAGATTACTTTTAAAATTGCAAGTAGAAAATGTTCCACATTAAAGACAGTGCCATATGTTGTCTTAGACATGTCCCTTGTCAAATCCAAGTTCAGGAAAAGAGGGTGATTTTATTCCCTAATGATCATACGATCTCATCAAGGTCTATTGTCTGTAGGACCTAGGGTTCTGCTCTTCAGATCAAGGACACTGATTTCCTCTACATCTGACTTGACACACAAGTCAAGTTGGAAAAATACCTTGGGAACTTTATGAACAGGAAAAAATATTACATTTCATAATAGCATACACCTATATTTGCCCCTCCATTCATTCATATTCTCTCTCTCTCTCTCTCTCTCTCTCTCTCTCTCTCTCTCTCTCTCTCTCTCTCTCTCTCTTTCCAGTATTTCTCTGTGTAGCCTTGGTTGTCCTGGACTCATTTTGTAGACCAGATTGGCCTCGAACTCACAGAGATCCACATGCCTCTGCCTCCCAAGTGCTGGGGTTATAGGTGTGTGCCACCATGCCCAGCCTCCATTCCATTTCTTAATGATCACATGAACATAAACTCATCCTACAGAATATGATACAAACACAAAAATGAGTTTTGGTAGCCACAGGAGTTTGAACCATGTATTTTGCCTCTCTGAGCTTCAGCTCATCAACTGTTAATTGAGGTATCAATGTGTTACTATGAGGACAACAGAAAATGCATAGGATACATGAGAACTCTCTCCTGAACCATTTAAGACCTTTAAAATGGAAGTGCTGCCTCACCTTTGACCATGTCCCCTGGAGGGGGAGACCTGGAGGCACTCAGAGGAAGGACAGCAGGTTACCAAGAAGAGACTTGATACCCTATGAGCATATACAGGGGAGGTAATCCCCCTCAGTCACAGTCATAGGGGAGGGGAATAAGGGGAAAATGGGAGGGAGGGAAGAATGGGAGGATACAAGGGATGGGATAACCATTGAGATGTAACAAGAATAAATTAATAAAGGAGAAAAAAGTAAAAAAAAAAAAGGAAGTGCTGCTTTTATCATTCTAAAAAGAAAGTCTTTCTGGGTGGGGGCAGGACAATGGACTTGCTGAGAGAGGAGAAACTTTGGGAGGCTTCTCTGTGACGAGCTGGAGACCTACAAGAGGGTAGGCTCCAGGGAGAATTCTGGGGTGACTACAGCTGAGACTTCTAGTAGCAGGGGTCATGGGGACTGAAGAGGCCACCCTCTAACTTGTCAGAGATAAATATAAAACACAGATTGAGCAAATGACCAACCATTGCCTGGCCCAACCTGAGACCCACCGCATGAGAGACAGCCAACCCCTGACACCCTGCTATGCTCACAGATGAGAGCCTAGCATAGCTCTCCTCCAAGTGGTTCCTCCCAGAAGCTGATGGAAACAGATGCAGAGACTCAGAGTCAAACATTGACGGTAGTACAAGGAGTCTTGTGGAAGAGTGAAGTGAAAGCAGAGAAGGGCTCAGAAGGAATAGGAGCTCCACAAGAAGACCAACAGAGCCAACTAACCAGGGCGGTGGGGGCCGAGGAGTGCTGTGGTGACTAAAGCTCCAACCAAAGACCATGCACGGACTGTACCAAGCCCCCTATACAGATGTAGCCAATGGATGGCTTGGTCCTCATAATGGCCCCTAGTAAGGGGAATGTGGGCTGACTCTGACATGGACTCCGTTGCCTGCTTTTCGAACACTTTCCCCCCCCCCCCATCAGGGCTATCTCGCCAGGTCACAGGGGAAGAAGATGCACTCAGTCCTGATGTGACTTGACATGCTGCGGGGGGAGGGGAGGAGGTGGCTCCCTTTCTCTGAGGAATATGGAAGTGGGGATAGGGAAAATAGAGAGAGGAGGGTGGGGGCTATGACTGAGATACAGAGTGAATAATTAATATAAAAGAAAAAGAAAAGCCAGAAGTGAGAATCCCACTAGAAGTTGCAGGTGAGAGTGATCACGCTGAGGAATGGCACACTGAAGGCAACAAACAGCTCAGGGAAAGGGAGTGAGTCAAGCCCTAGTTCCCCCACACTGTTCCTGGAAAGCCAGAATGTCCTTAATGAAAAGTCCCTCAGTTTGACCTGAGAATGGACAGGCAGTGCTCTCTTGTCCTGTCACTTCATGTGACAGGACACGTACTCAGACATCTTATTACGTACCAGGAGTCCCCTTCAAGCTGATTGAGAGGCCCAGCCCTGTAGGAAACTCAGGCACCATTCCAGGCCACAGTGATTGATCTAGAATACTTGCTAACCTAAGCAGTCTCTACCCAGAAGTGCGCAGAGGGCCAGCACATGGGTTGTGTCTTGTCCTTTACCAGTTCTGCTTTTATGTCAACTACTTACCCTATAGGGACCAATTCTGAAGCTATACTTCCTCAGCCTGACGTCAGCTGGCTACCAACTGGGCTTGGCCAGTGAGAGATAAATTAAACAGCAGGAGAAATACAATAAGGGAAACTGTGAGTACACAATGGATAATGGGAAATACCAGGCCAGAGTGTTTCTCCCCATCTCTCTCTGCTCAGGGAGAAAGCCGTGACATGGGTGATGTTCCTTCCATAGCTCCTACACTTACCTAGTGACCCCAGGCACTAAACTCTGGTGTTACTGCACCTGTCATTCACTCTTGCAGGCTGCATCTGTCGCTATTAACCTAGGGTGCACGGCTGCCCTAGTCCTGGCTCTGCAGTTGTCCTTCTTTCTGTCAATGCCACACTCTATACTAACTCGCCTCTTCTTTACGTGCTTCCTTTCCTTCCTGCCTGTACCCTTTCTGACACAGCCTACACTGATCAGAGCTACACCAAAGCAAGTTTAGATAAGTTCAGAGTGGTCCCCCCCAGGACAGAGCATCTTGGAGAATGCTGCATACCAGGGTATTCTGGGGTTTAATTGGCCTTAAAATTTACTTTTGTTGGGGATCCAGAGTCAATTAATCTCTGGGATGCAATTGTTTCACTTCTAAACTGACAAGGTTTTTGAAGGTGTAATGCCCACTTAATCATTTAATTAGTGTGTGTGTGTGTGTGTGTGTGTGTGTGTGTGTGTGTGTGCATGCAATGGCAGGAAATCAACCTCTAGTATTATTCCAATACCAGTCTCCTTCTACTCCTTTTGGAGGCATCCTTTCTCAATGGCCAACCAAGCAGGTTAGGCTAATTGGCTAGACACACACCTGTTTCCACCTCTCCAGAGTTTAGATTATGAGTTTATGCCACCATACCCAGATTTTTATGTGGGATCAGAGGATTAAACCCAGGTCTACATGCTTGCACGAGCATATTACCTACTAAGATGTCTTCCCAGCCTCCCCATTGCTAACTTTATAATTTTGATGTAAAATACAACTGACAGTGTGCTTGAGCACTCCTGCCAGCAGGACCTACAGGGCCCCTCTATTCAGGAAACCCACATAGAAGCCCCATATGCATCAGAAGGCATCTTGGAATGTCCAAAAAAAACCCCAAAGTTCTTCCATATTTAGATGTCAACAACATTAGACCACACTCTCTGGAGATAACCTTACCAATCTACCAACAGTCATTAGGAAACTCAGATAAACAAGCAGCCACGCTTTTCCCTGACCCAGTCTCTATTCCCTGCCCACATCCACCAGTATGACTCCTTTCTGCTGCTTCAATAACACATCATTGTTTTAGAGATGTTACCTGAAGACAAGAAATAGCCTGGTGTAAGGCAGATTCTATATGAGTAGTCTTCTCCAGGCCTCCTGGGCAAGTTACTGTTCAAATGAGTCTACAGAGACATAATTGAGAGAGTGAGACTATATATGGCACGGGACAACTTTCTCCGAGTTTAATTCTGAAGAAGGGAATCATTTTGAACTCAAAGAATCCATGAGTATGGCAGAGACGGGATGGTCCATAACGAGTACATATGAGGATAGCACTGCAGAAACCCAGTCTCCATCTCCGTAAGCACATACCTACTCCCACATCCACTCCTACACATGACACTGTGAAGTAACATCAGAGTTATCTCAACAGAAGAGAAATAACACAGTGCCATGTACGCAGTAGCTTCACACAGGGCACTTACCAAAGCAGGTATCAAAAACCTAGGCATGGGAGAGGACTAGCTACATCCCTCACATGTCTTCATGAGACACAATCAGTAAAGTCCGACTTGGACCAAGCTCCAGTCCTCTTGGAGAGTTTAGATAGGAGAGGGGACTATGCTTTGCCTTCATGCCAGGAACTGATAGAGGTGCATGTCCAAACGATCACAGAGGCATCAGCTGGGTTGAATTAGAAGCTTATCCAGATAGGACCATGTGTGTATACACACTGGTTACACTTATCACCATAGCCCTTGCTATTGTTTTCACATAAGTACCATTAGCCAAGATTCTATTGCTGTCTATTCTTGTCTATAACATGATAATCTGGGGTTTAACTCTCAGAGGATAATACCATATCCTCAAATGCAGCAGCAGCAGCAGAAGAGCATCCAGTGGCAAGCCAGGAAACCAGCTGTCATGAAGAAGGAGGAAATGGAGGAGGTGTGTGGGAGAGGAAGAAAGGGGAGGGTCACCTTTAATTTGTAACTTCTGACAACTTCTGTTGTACAAATACTCCCACCAGGGCTGGCTTAAAACTGCCAAAGTAGCATTAATCAATTTGATAAATTCTGGAACAATTAACAACCATTTTTCACGAGCTGAACAAACCAGACCCTGGACACTGCTGGAACTCCCTGCCATCATCTCCAAATATGGATCCAATCAGGAATCTAAAAAGAAAGAAAGGAAGGAAAGAAGGAAGAAAGTAAGGAAGGAAGGAGGGAAGAAAGAAAGAAAGAAAGAAAGAGGAAAGCACCTTTGTTTAAATTCACCCACACTCTTCTATTCTATCAAGACCCCTGGGAGGAAATCCTTTGCATTTCAGGGAATCTGAGCCTGTCTCACACAGAGATGATTATTTACCTGTTCTACCTTTACCTTCTGTATGGTGTATCATATATACTCAATACAAAAAGATAAATTTGAATTTAAAATATCTATGAAAGTGGAATAAAGAGAACCTAAAAGGAATAATAATAACAAGAAAACGAAGGCAAGAGTGAGCTTAGCTCATAGAACATATTATAGTGGGGATTTCCATGCTATTGAGATGCCTGCCATAAAACCAGACATGCAATGATAAGGCACTCACAGGAGCTCTTCTGTTCAGGTTCCAGTGGCCCTGGCCATCTGTGAAGAATGATGTCATAAGAGAGCCCCAGTGGGTCAGTCTGGACATTAATGTAACACCTAGGACATCTCAGAACAGGTAGACAATGGGTCGAGTGTCCCAGTGGCTGTCTGAAGAGGCACTTGGCAGTCTAATGATGTCCTATTGCCTTGCTGATTTGTCAGAACTGATGTTCTGGAGCAAACCCCAGTCTCCTGGAACAAGCTCACTGAAGGCCTTCCCTGGATGGTAGCTTCATCAAGCCCTCACTAAATCACACTGGCAGCTTATGAAAACCTTGATCCAGCTCTGCACAGACAGTAGCTGTCAAGCGGAATAGCGGCCCATGCCTCCTCAAGCTGCCAAAAAGCATCAGAAAAACCAACTCTTAGGACGTGGGCAGGCAGAAAGGCAAAATAATAATTAAAATGGGCATGCATCGTGGCTGCAGTGACTTGTGGTCACTGGTGCTTCAAATAAACTTTGGCAAACCTCGAATGTATTTCTGATGAAACCTCAATACTGTTGCTCACCTAGTTCCCCAGGGCTGCTACTAGTGAGCAGATTCTTGAGTTTCCATTCTCCTCTACAGAGCGCTCTCGCTGCCTTTCTCTCTGTCTCTCTCTTTCTGTCTGTCTCTTTCCCTTCCCCACTCTTTCCTCTCTCTCTCTCTCTCTCTCTCTCTCTCTCTCTCTCTCTCTCTCTCTCTCTCTTTCCCTCTCTATCCCTATATCTATCTATCATCTATTTATCCATCTACTATCTATCTATCTATCTATCTCTGTGTCTGTCTCTCTGTTTCTCTGTCTCTCTCTGTCTCTCTCTGTCTCTGTCTCTCTCTGTCTCTGTCTCTCTCTGTCTCTCTCTGTCTCTCTCTGTCTCTCTCTGTCTCTCTCTCTCTCTCTCTCTCTCTCTCTCTCTCTCTCTGTCTCTCTCTCTCTCTCTGTGTGTGTGTGTGTGTGTGTGTGTGTGTGTGTGTGTGTGTGTGTGTGTGTGTTTTGGCCAAGTCATCTGGATGTGTTTCTGCTTAATCAAATTAGATGGGGAAAAAAAATCCAATGCCTGGCACAGGGCCTGACATTGAGCAATGGGTTGAATGGAAGCTCCATTCCTGTCCCTGCCAGCCATTCCATGCCCCTTGAAGCCTCAGTTATGGCGTTATGGCAAGCCTCTGCTTTTCCTGGGGTTCTGCCTACATTAGTGCCCACTCCCTGAGAAGATGGCCACGGGACTCTATGTCCCACATGATGCCCTCTGCCAGGCCTGGTACATGTCAAACTTGACAAGCCCTCTTGGCTCTGTACCTTTCTGCCTAGCTATAGCTCCTGAAGCAACGTCATCCAGAGGAGTTGATCCTTTTCTCATGCTACGATTATCCTCTTCTCCTTCTTTCTTTCCCTGAATCTAAATCTATGGGTAGGACATTGTTGTCATTTTGTTTCTGTTGCTGTGATAAAACACTAACGAAAAGCATCTCAGGGAGGAGCGGGTTTATTTGCTTGTAGGTTACTGTCCATCATCTAGGGAAACCAAAGCAGGAACTTGAGATGTGACTGAGGAGGCAGGAGCTGAAGCGAGATCACAGAGAGGTGCTGGTTACCAGCTTGTTTTCTCAGGATTGCTCAGCTAGCTTTTAAATATAGCCTAGCCCCAGCTGGCTCTCTTACATCACTTAGAAAATGAAGAAATTACTCCATCAGACATGCGCATAGGCCAATATGATGGAAGCAGTTTCTCAATTAGATTTCCTCTTCCCAGGTAAGCCTGGGCCTGGATCAAGTTGACAAAAGATAATCAGCACAGACATTGAGCACAATGCTTCAGGGAGACTTCACTCACTAGACACTGGCTCACAACTAGACCACTTCATGGTAGTGAAACAAATACCCACTATTTAAAAGATCCCATGTGCTGAAAAAAAAAATCAATAGCCATTGACAAAGCTTTCTCAGTGGTGCTTTCCCAGCTCTCAGGTAAGACTTCTCTCTTCTGGTCTTCACTCAGGCACACCCAACCAAACTTCTCCATTAAAGGGATCAACAAAGTTAGCCAGGCTTCAGTTTAAAAGTGAAACAATGATCCAGGCCAGGAAGATGACTTGGTGAGTAAAGAACTTGTCACTCAAGCCTAGTGACCTGAATTTATATACCCAGAAGCTACAAAAAAGTCAGGTGCAATAACACTCAACTACTGCACTAGCATCCATTATCCTACAGCAAGGTGCAAGGTATAGAAAAGAGAACCTTGGAAGCTGGGGACCAACAAGGTGGGAGGGAAGACTTGAGACTCACGGTTGTCCCCTGACCATCACATAGACAGGAACCTGTATTCACGTACAAACATCTTGACATCATCTTGGTATATGCATGCTGTACACACACACACACACACACACACACACACACACACACACACACACACAAATAATGAAGATTATCTTCTAAAATAGTTTTGACATTTTGACAAGAGCACAGAGTTCAAATCAGCAGAGTTTAAAAGCTGGTTCTTTTTGCTGCATGCATGAAATTGTACAACATTGTGTCTCTGAATTTCAGTTTCTTCATCTCTAAAATGGGAACAGTAAAAATATCTTCTCACCAGATTGAGACAAAGTCTAAAAGAGGAAAAATATATGAAAATTCATCATAAACTGGAATCATGATACAATGTCACACATTATACTTCCTTACAGATGACTTGTCAGAGAAATTGTTAAGAGTTTAAAAGGCTTCTAAGGACTCTATAAGAAAAAAGAAAAAGTGCATTTGGAGGAGTCATAGTCTCCAGTGATGGAAAAGGACCTTGGATAATTAAACTTCTAGGTAATGATAATTCAATTTCAATAAGGTGATTTAAATGCTCTGGAAAACGCCAAGAGCAGGCAGAAACTAAATGAGGTATCAGTCTTTACTCCAGAAGTGCACTGGTAAGATCTACAAGTCACCACAGTTTTACCAAGGATAGTCCCCAACTCAAGTCCAAAGCTTTAGAAAGTAAGAGTCCTCCTACCATCAGAATATAGAACTCTGAGCTCATAAAACAACTGACATATCAGGGATAGGAGCAGAGTTCAGTCAGTGATGGGAAGAGAAGGAACACACAGAAGGGAAGAAACAAATCTGCAAAAACAAATAACCAAACAACCTCTGCTAAAAGGTTTGCTAAGCAAGGAAGAGCATAGGCACTAAGATCTCAAAGGGCTGAGAATAAATTTCAACCACTTCTCACAAAGAAAAGACTAGTTTGGAATTTCAACCCAGACAAATTCATTGTTTTCTGAAACAAGCATCAACCGTCTTCAAAAGGAAAACAAAAACAAACAACAGCAATGAAAATCCCACAGGTGTGGTAGCACATGTATGTAATCACAGCACTTAAGAGACTAATGGATTCAAGGGCAAGTTAAGCTACAAAACTGATTGAAAGTCAAGGAAGGAGGGAGAAAGGGAAGTGAAAGGTGTATCTGAGTGGGGAAGGATGGAAAGCAAAGAGGATGCTATAGAGCCTCTGCAGCATATCTTTAAAATGTTTACATATTAAAAATCACTAGACAAAAGGAAAACCAGAATGGAGCACTGCAGAGAAAGCATATAAGAACATCCAAGAAAACAAATGAAGAATGGCATGATGTGTCTGTTTAATTTATCTTCTTTTGTCTGTGCTGAACACCTAATAAGTGAAAATTTAAGAGGGAAAACGTTTCTTCTGGTTTATGGTCTGAAGGGGTAGTTCACCATTGTGGCAACAGTTGAGACCCACCATTATGGGAACTACACAGTGCAGTTTACGGATGTGAGAACATGTAAGCTGGGACTTCCCACATCTCAGTGGACCAGGAAGCACAGTGGACCAGAGACACACAGAGAAGGGGGAAGGGAGGGAGAAAGGGAGAGACAGAGAGATAAGAAACATACAGACAGACACATACAAGTTGATTGATGGATGGATGGATGGGTTGACTGATCTATAATACCTCCAGTGACCCACTACCTTTTCCAATGGGGTCTCACTTCCTAAAAACAGACTCCACAGCCTCCAAAAACAGTGCCACCATCTGGATAACATGTGTTTGAACACATGAGCCTATGAAGAAAATGTCACATTGAAACCCTACAGAGAGGTACCAGCAAATGGATAATAAAATTAAATTAAAAACTTCAACTGAAATTAAAAAATGGGGGAGAAATGAACTAAAAGTACATGGACACAAAACATCTAAATTAAATAAAAATAGGTAAATAATTAAATGAAAAAAGAAAATGAATTATTGGTTCCTTTAAGACAGTATTGAACATTTTATTGCATTTAGAATTAAGATTCCAAAGATAAGTAAAAAACAATTCATCCAATAAAAATTATCCAAAAAACAGTGGCCAAAAACATTCCAAATTATGTAAGAAAATTCAGTTTAAAAATACAAGAAGTCTGATGAATTCTGAGCAATGTGTGTATATTTAATATCACATGAAATTATACTGAATTCTGAAACCCAGGAATAAAAAAACAACAACTTAGAAGTTTCTAGGAAGAAAAAGCACAGTAAGTAGAGAGGCCTCATCATACAGGAGCTGTTTGTTTTTCCACAGATATAATGAAAGCCACAGAGCGATGGAATGTTGACAGTATCCAAAATTTTACAATCCATAAAACTGTTGTTGGAAAAAAGAAGGAAATAAGGCATTTTCACATGAACAGAAGCAGAGAAGATTTGCATCCCAGAGACCATGAAAAAGATTGGCAAAGGACATTCTGTAGCTGAAGGAAAATAACACAAGAAAGAAATTCAAAGAGGTGAAGGAAAGGAATAAATGGAATAAAAATAATAAATACTGTATAGACATGAGTGAGTTTTTTTCCCTTTTACATTTTCTTTAGAGATGGGTGACTGAGTGAACATAATTACGTAAGTGCATATGTAGTGATAGTGTGCTTGCCATACAAAAAGAAAATGGTATTAATGAACCTATACCACTATAGTTTTCCTGTGCTTCAGACTAAGCTGTAGAAGATTATCACTGTGAACAGTTATAGATGTAGATTATAATTGCCAGCTACTCCTGACAACACCCAGCCAACCTCAAAGAAGATGATGAGCATCAAAGAACCTTCTTATGGATGTGGCTTCAAAAAAAAGCCACTGGGCAAAATGTCCTCCTTCCTGCCACAAACAGAATCTGCCTAAAAATGGGCTACTTAGATGCAGGCACAGTCGACGGCCGCATTCTGCCAAGTCAGGGTAAGCAAGTCCTCAATAGTTCCTGCCCTGCGAACAAGTCTGGCAGAGATATTAGGCCAGAAAGCTGAAAATGAGGCTCCAACGTTATAAAGTGTTTTGGGTGACTGGCCAGGCAGTAAACTGTCTTAAGTCAATTTGTACAATTTGGAAGCTGCTAACCCACACTGCTGGTTCACTCAGGAATTTAAGTTTTATTCCTTCTCAAGTCTCTGAGGGGCATTGAAGACAAGATAGTATAGTTTTACAACCAAGCTTAGTTAGTTAGGGGACAAGATCGTTTTAGATCAAGATAAAGAAGTTAAGCTCTTAGAGTTGAGATAGGATAGATATTGAATCTCATTCGGAAATTTAGACCCAACAAGACAGGAAAGACACTTACTTCAAATGAGACGAATGCAGATGGCCAAGTCACTATGAATGTAACATGTATAGAACTCATTATTCTCATGATTGTCACATGGTTCTCCCTGCTGTATGTAGTTTGTTTTATACATGTGTAATAAAATAAAAGTATAAAAAATTAAAATAAAATAAAATCTGAACAAGTTCAAAACTACTGTCAACACAGTCAGCCAAATTGCACATAAAAGTGTTGGGATTTTAAATTTATACCTCCCCTCCTCCAGGGCAGTTGCCTCCAACACAAATTATGTAAGTTGCAGAAACAATTTAATACAATATAGTGTCATCTAAGTACAAAGAAGTGTTAGCTACATTCTTGAGAATATGAAAAAATTTGTATGGTATTATAAAAGTTGTGTAGAAAAATCTATTATCTTTAGAGCTAGGGAGCAAATGGGCTAAAGATATTAAAATTACAAAGTGTGGATGAATTGCTACATTCACAAAGTCTCACCAGTGTGACTACCTAAACAGGAGCTTAACGAGGACAACAATGGCCATGCCAAACTGAATAGGGGAAAGACCACACAAGGTGGTCAGCCTACACAAAGCCTTACAAGCAATTAAGAGATGGTGAGAGCAGAAGAAATAGCCGTGTGTGTGTGTGTGTGTGTGTGTGTGTGTGTGTGTGTGTGTGTGTGCATGTAACAACAACTAATGCAAAAAGAGACCATGGATTTGAAAGAGACCAAAGAAGGGTTATGTGGGTAAGTTTGGAGGGAGGAAATAGAAAAAAGGGTTGATGTAATTATAATCATAAATATAAAGGAAATAATGTTTTTTAAAAAATCTAAATACACTAGCTTAACTATAATGCTTCTAAATAAAAATATTAAATATTTGATAAGCATTTTTTAAGTATAGGAAGGAGTCCTACTAATAGACAAGACCCTAAGGGATGCACTAAGATTCCACAAACCCTCGAATTTCCGAGAGCAGGGTGTCCCTCTGCTGGGCTGGGCTCACATCTCTGAGGCAGTTAGGAGGCTGGTCCTACTGCTGAAGGATAGGACCTTGGCTGCTGCAGCAAACACAAAATGCTTTCTTTATGTTAAAAGAGAGAAAAAAGAGGAACCTGGAGTGGCTGCTGCAAGCTCTCCCTCTGAAGCCTTCTATGGGCAGGATCTGTCATGGAGCCAGAGAGCAAAGCAGACGTGGGTTTATGAGCTCCCAGCCCTAATGCAACAAATCTGAATGGAGAACAGTGACTCTGTAGCCAAGAGACAGCAGTTTAGTGTTTGGCCCAGCTGGGTGACAGCAAGGCCAGCAGCCCCTGCTAAGGCAGATCGCCTAAGTGGGCAACTTGATAGAGAAATTGGAGAGAATGGTTTCCTAGAACATTTGGGAACAAATTGATGCAAAGGATCAATGGGTCCAAGTGAGTATGCCAAGACAGCAAAGTGGGAAGCCAGCCTGTGTGTTGGGACAGGAGGGACTGTGGGGCTGATGATGGGAGAGAAGCTGCAGGCACCTGGTAAATGAGCAAGCTCAGCAGCTTAGTGAGGTAAGAGGGGTAAATAATTAAACAGGATGGCGCAGGGATGCTCAGGGCCTAGACGCTTAAGTCCTCTGTGCTGTGTGCTGGAGGGAAGGCTAGAGACATGCTTTAGATGGGGTGCTATGAACTGAGACAAAGAAAACCATAGAGCTTGTCCATCTGTTTATCAATAAGCCTTATTTAGAGTATAAAAGGTGTGTGTGTGTGTGTGTGTGTGTGTGTGTGTGTGTGTGTGTGTGTCTGTATAAGCTTGTACAGGCATGTCTACCTCTGGAGACTTTCTTTGAAGAATCTTGTAACATTGATGCATGGACAATGTGATACGTATTTATTAGAACTGGTGACAAGAATCGGGCTTTAATGGAGAAAGTGATTGCTATTCATGGTTTCCAAATGGTTAACTCAATCCAGAGGATTTACATTAAGCCAAGTCATTCCCCTTCCATGCTTGCTGGCCATGATGGATGGAAATGTCAAGTCCCGTGTGAGATCTCTGAGCTCACATTTTCTCTCTCCTAGCATCAGCATAGTTTTTATCTACCATTTTGCTCCAAGATTTATTTCAGCAAACAATGCCATGGGTACTTCTGTGGATTTGAGCTTCGATTTCAGACTATTTCCAGAGAACATTGTTAGTCCATAACACAGTTTCTATAGCATGCACCAAAAACTTTTTTTTTAACTAGAGAAGGTAGTTAAGCTTGAATATGAAAGTTTTTTTTTGCAGAATTGTGTCTTTTAAAGCTAGAAAACACTTTGGGGAGTGTAAGAAAAAACCTCTGTACAGGGGTTTGCCGGTGCTAACAATTTTCTAAGTCAATAAGTGATCGAATAAGGCAGAATGTGTAGCGAAGACTGTAGAAGAAATAGCAAGATCATAGATAAAGAAGTCCTGGCCCAGGGTGTTCTAGAATTTAACATCGTTAAAGGAGCAGTGAGAGAGAAGTAGGCGTGGAGGATGAACTCATTTCCTGTACCACCGCTTAATCCTGTGGCTGATCGAGGAAGAAGTGAGGGACAGATATTTTAAGCAAGAGAAATATACAGTCGGATTTAAGTCTCGCTGCACTGGACCATAAACTGTGTAAAAGAAAACGGAAGGAGGTGTATTAATCAGGGTTCTCCAGAGAAACAGAGCCAATGGGATATGCCAGGAGATAAGAGACAAGATTTATTTGGGGGATGGGTTCACAGGACTGCAAAGTCTGAGAAGTCCCTTGATGTCCTGTCTGTAAAGCAGCAGAAACACAGAAGCCAATGGTGGTGTTGGGTCCAAACCCAAAGGCCCGAGAACTAGGGGAGCTGATAGCATAACTGCCTGTGCAGGGGTGAAGCCATAGGAGTCAGGAGTTCAGAGAAAAGGTGTGGGCAAAGACTGATTTGCCAGACCACAAACTGAGGACAGGAAACATACAGGCCTTCTTCTACCTGACCACTTTATTTCAAGCCTCCACACACTGGATTAGAGTCCACATGTCACCAAGCACATATCTTTTTTTTTACTGAATGTATGGATCTAAGCGGTAACCTTTCGTAGGAATACCCCCATAGGCACTCAAATGACATTTTATCAACTATCTGGGCATTCTTTAGCCCAGCCGAGATGACGTATAAAGTAAAATATTAGAGGGGGCTTTTGTGATGATCAAAATAAGAAATAAAGTCTATGCTATAGTAGTAGAATTAGAGAATTAAAAATAGGAAGAAACCATTCAAGAGGCCTTTAGGAGACAGGGGTAGCAGAGTGATGGAGAACAGGAGATAGGAGAAAGCAAGGACGGACCTGAGTGGTTCCCAGTTCTCTGTGATACTTACTTGCTGAAGACCATGTGTTCTGAGCTGGGGAGCAAAAGCAGGCAGGTGGGAAGCATAACAACTGCTTGGTTTCAGATGTGCTCACTTAGACTTGAGCTGAAAACACCGAAGGAAAAACAATGAAATGAAACGGAAAGAGTAAAACAGTAAAAGTTTCTGGATGATAAAGCAAAGGATGGACTAGGAAGAACAGAAAGTGTTCCAAGCCGGACCTCCTGATTTCCAGATAAATCTAATATCAAAGTCACCAGGGATTCATCAAAGGCAAGGTGTGAGAGCCAGAGTCAGGAACAGTTTCTATTGCATTCTACCAAAAGGAAGGGACATACAAGCTGAGAGTTCACACTTTGCCTCTCACAGGGATATGAGCAGAGCTCGTCCTTGTCCACTTCAGTGCCCCAGCATTCCACATCTTAGGAAGCCTTTAACTATTCAGTCAGAAAAAGGTCCCCTCATCTCCAGGGAGACAGAGCTGTGTGGGGAGTGATTTGGTGATCAGTCCAACCTCAGAGGGAAGTGAATTGCCATCGCACACGCACACACAGAGTGGTTCTCTTCAACTGCCTGCCAAGGATGGGATGGTTCTCAACCGGATCAGTGTGTGGCTGCCAACAGCTCTTGTGAGGGCCCAATTTTCCAGCAGGAAACGTAACCTGAATTGGAAAACATGACTGTAGGCTGGAAAACAAACAGCTCAAAATATCTGTGTCCTGAAATGAACCATAAGTCATTTTGTTTCCAGAACTGAGTCGACTTAGCCAAAGGAGCAGAGGGTCAGAGGAGCTTGCCTAGAGAGAGGAGGATGCAGGAAAGAGCGACCGATAGAAGGAAGGAAAGAAAGAACAAAGGGAATATTGAGTTTTTGTCATATGTCAAGAGCTGTGCTGGGTGGTGGTGGGGTTTGTCCACATTCAGTCTCACCACAGCAGCCTGGTGCATGGAGAAGTTGAGTCTCTGAGGTCAATGAACTTACCCAAGACCACATAGATAGGACACAGCAGGTCTAGAATTTAAGCTCAGAGTCAATGACTACAAAGTTAACACACTCTCACTAGAGTCCGTTGAACCCAGAAAGAGAAAAAAAGGAAGTGTTCGGAACATCCTGGGAATATCTGTCATGAGTGCATATTTAATTTTTTTTTAAGATTAAAGATTTGGAAATGGCTGTCATCATCAGTGAATTCCTAGTTTCCTAGTAAGAATCACTGGGCCACTTACATAACGGATGGGCTACCAATAGATTCAGTTGGCTTTCTTAGAGCCCTTCCCTTTCTTGTCTCTATTCTAAATTTCCTGTTGCCTTCCAGAGCTCCACTTAAGCCAATGTCCAGGCATTTTTATGTGTTATGTTAACACATGAAACTACAAGGTCAAAGAGTTTAAAACTTAGTAAGTTGCTTGACCCTTAAAGTGACAGGGCCAAGATTTAAACACAAGTTTTTCCAACTGTACATCTCAACTGATTTGTACTGCATAATAGCTGTTTCTATAACACGTTCCTACACCCAAGAGATACAAGTGTTCACCACCCAGGGGTCACTTGTACCCACTAAGATATTAGAGTGACTACTGATCTATTGATGACTCCATAAAAAGACCTCGAAGGGTGTTGAGTGATTATAAGGAAACTATTAAGATGTATTGAACACTGTAGACAGGCAAGTAAGAAGATTATCATTTTAACCATTGATTTTCTTTGTTGAATACTTAAAACTCTATCTATTCATTCAAAGACGCTAGCTGAGAAATATTGCAAAGACAAAACATTGAGTCATTCATTTAAGAGAAATTGTATTTAGAGTTGGGAAGATAACCATTAGGTAAAGTGCTTGCCACACAATTGTAAAGATCTGAGTTCAAATCCCCACAACCCATGTAAAGGTAGCAAAGCAGCACACAACTATAATCCAGCACTTTTACAGCATGATGATAACTGGGGACAAAGAAGCTAAAGCTCATAGGCCACTACGCTGACACACACAGCAGAAAAAAAGACATGCTATCTCATACAAGATAGAGGGTGAAACCTGATACCCAAGGTTTTCCTCTGATCTCCACATGTGTTCTGTGTAAATTTCTACGTACATAGATACACACACACACACACACACATTAAACATATATTACCATATACACAGAAATAATTTATAAAGGAATTCTTGTTTATTTCTTTATAAAAAGCTATCTCATACAAGATAGAGGGCGAAACCTGATACCCAAGGTTTTCCTCTGATCTCCACATGTGTCCTGTGTAAGTTTCTACGTACATAGATACACACACACACACACACATTAAACATATATTACCATATACACAGAAATAATTTATAAAGAAATTCTTGTTTATTTCTTTATAAAAAGCCAGTGCTAAATGCTAAGCAACTATTCAAGGTCAGGTGGATAGAAGATAATGAAGTGCCAATGGGAAAAAAAACCAATGGGGGGAAAAAAGCAGCTTGTCTCCAAGCAATGGGACCCATTGCAGAATTTTTCCTTTTCCTTCTTAGAATAATAGTAGAGAAAGGTCAACACAATGACTAAGTGTCTCTGATTCATAATCAGATGGTAAGAAGTTTTCATTTCTTCTGCAAAGGCCCCATGGCCAGTGGGGAATGAAGCATAGATGTACATTCCGGAAGTGGGATCCAAGAACTCGTAGAACACACCAGAGCAATGTAGCCGGTATCTAACACCGAAGACAAAGGGAAGACAGAGAAACTAAGGCTGGCTTATCATACCTAACTTGTAGACTAGTAATAATGTCTGAGCCCATTTAGCCTGCTATCACAAACTGCCATAGACTGGGCAACTTAGAACTCCAAGAACCCTTTCTCACAGTCCTGCAGGCTGGGAATTATAGGATCAAGAGCTGACAAATTTCTGTGCCAGATGGGAGTTTTCTTCCTGCTTCGTTCGGTGCCTGTCTAACAGAAAGACAAGGTAAATGAGCCCCTTGGGCCTCTTTTGTAAGAGAACTCGTCCCACACATTAGATCTGTGCCTCCCAAAGGCCTCCTCTCTTAAGATCATCGCCCTAGGGACTAAATTTCAGCACGCGAAGTTGGAACACACAGGATGTATGAAGCAGGGTTAGCAGGTGCTAATATCGTTGCCAGGAACAGGACCGAGCATCAGCTCCTTCAGTCCAGTGTGTGTAGCAAACCTAGGGACTCAGCGCCACAGTGTTCCCACAGATGGCCATTGTCTCCAACCGGCCAGCCGTTCTCACCCATGCTGCTGTACTAAGGAGCTCTTAGAACTGAGGCGCCTTCCCCAGATCCCCTCGGGATTGAAGACAAAGCCATGGATCCTAGCAGCAGGTTATGTTCGCCAGGCCTGTGCTCTGCCATAGGCCCACCTCTTGGGCCCGCTTCCTGCTCCTTTCTTCTCACTCCTCACCTTTTCTCATCCTGCCATTGGGTGACGTCTCATTCTAGACCCATTGATGCTGTCCAGGGTCTACATCTGTACTCTCTGTGGAGTGTTTCTCCACGTTACAGATGTCTGGAGAGTGAATGATTCAAGTCATGTCTCCCCCTGGAAAAAGATCCTTTCTCAGCCAGTGAGATGGCTCCTCATATGAGGGTGCTTGTCACCTAGTCTAACGACCTGAGTTTCATCCCTGGGACCAACATGGTATAAGGAAACTAGCTCTGGTGGGTTGTCCTCTGGCCTCTGTATTGGCATTACAGCCTCCACTCTCAGAAACACAAAACAAGCAAAAAAAACAAACAAATGTAATTAAATTTTGCTTTTAATCCTTTCTCTTCTACTAACCTGATTTCCAGTGCGGTAGCTTCCATACCAACCACATACTCCCGTGGCTTTGTATATGGAGCATGTATGTGCATAGGTCTCCCCAGCCAAGCCAGGACAACTTGAGGCTTGTGTTAGTCATCTTGGGGTAATTCACAACCTAGCATAAGGGTTTCCATATGTGCTTATGGAAGTACACTAATCCAGTTTCCCAATCTCATTCTTCCTTGTCCTTTGTGATAGAGAAACAAGTGTGTTCTCCTGCTGCTGTTTCCCTCCCTGGCACCCTTTCTCTTCTTCCCTCCTCTCCCGTGTACTCTGAAAAGATGGGAAGTCAGAAAAGTCAGTCATAAAGTAACTCCAAAGAGCTATCCAAATGTCAGCTTGTTTTATTTCTGCTGTGTCTGTAAGAGACAGAGGCAAGAGAAGAGGGTGGGGGGCTTGCATCCCCACTGAGCAAGGTCCCACACTGTGTTTAATGGCAAACCTACTTTGGTGGGGGGACAGTGAGGATGGGGAGCAATAGATTGAGTGCTGTGTGTGCCAATTTCAAATTGCTAGCTATGCCCTTCAATAACACTAGTGTTTCAGGTTGCAAATCCTGTGTTCCCACACGAAACAGCCAGGAAGTATACCTCTGCCAGAAATGGAATAATTTGTTATCGGCTGGAGTGAGAGGCTGACACAGTTAGCTCCTGTCGAGTCTTTTGTTCAGATGGTGGCCATGCCGGATTAACTGTGACGGCCCCGGCTCTTCTGGGCAACACGTGCTCTATGTGGAATCCTCTACGTCTGTAGCAGTTTTGATAGAGTGTTCAACCTGTTACCCAAAGGCTTTTTGTCTTTCCCATCATAGCTGTATCATGGGGATGTCACTGGGGCTCTTTGGAGAGGTGTGGGAGTTAGGGAACACTGAAAAGAAATCATGGCTCCCTTTTATCCTCTCTCTCTCTCTCTCTCTCTCTCTCTCTCTCTCTCTCTCTCTCTAATCTACCTTCTGATGTCTTTTACTAATTACTAAGACTCCATGTAGCCCAGCCTCGCATACTTTCTGCCAGAGACTCTCCTCTCTGACTTTGGATCCCAGAACATCATTTGCCAAAGTCTGCACACACTGTTTTTGTCTCCATGTTTTTCATTATGTGGTTCCATCTGCCTGCCCTGCCCTTTCTGCTGATCACCCAGATCTGAGTCCTCCAGCTTTGACTAACCCTCTGAGTTAATCGAATTTTCCCTAGGCACCCATGGCCCTTTTCCATTTCTTGCCCTTGTGTTACTGAACACGGTTAAGACCGCAAACACAAAAAAGTGTGGTAGGAGTGGTTTGCTCTGGGAAGGAAATAAAGGGTGTTCCATGTGTGTAAAACAAAACAAAACAAAAAACAACAAATCAAGTTGTAGAGCTGGCAAAGATGTTATCCTATTCTATAGTTCACCTTGTCACTCAGAGGGTGGAATACGTTGCTGTACAGAAACTTTTTAGTGTCATGGGGTCCCGTGTGTCCATTGTTGATTCTAATGCCAAAGCTACTGGGAAAATCCTTTCCTGGGCCTGTAATTTGAAACACATTCCCTACTTTCTCATCTAACATATTCAGAATGCCAGGTCTTATATTGAGGTCTTTGATGCGTTTGGAGTTTTCTGTGGGGGTGAGAGATAAGAATCTAATCTTATTCTTCTATGCGTAGCCTTCCAGTTTAACCAGCACCATTTATTGAAGGTATTGTCTTTTTCTCCAGCATGCATTTTTGGTCACTTTGTCAAAAACAAGTGACTGTAGGAGCATGGAGTTTTTATCTGGGCCCTCAGTTCTATTCCACTGATCAATACATCTGTTTTTATACCAGTACCTGCTTTTTATTACTATAGTTCCATAGTGTAACCTGAATGCAGGCATGATGATATATTCAGTAATGCTTTTCATTACTCTATATTGCTTTGGCTATCTTGGGTCTTTTGTGGTTCCATGTGAATTTTGAGGGTTTTTGTTCAATAACTGTAAAGAATTACATTGAAATTTTGGTGGAGATTGCATTGATATTGATAAGAATGGCCTAAAAGTTTTATGCACTATACATGCAGTTCTAAACTATATGGTGATAAAAACCTCTTTCCACACAAGCAGTCTATTGAGGATTTGGAGTTGAAACAAATAGCTCCATCACTTGATGGCTGTGAGATATTGGTCCCATTAGTCACCTTTCTGTACTTCAGCTCCATCCTTTGTAAAATGGGGACAAGAAAGTCAACTGCTCAGTTAGTTTATATGACAAATACATAAAAGAACATATTAAATCATAATTATATCCCAGCGCTTATCATACTAATGGGCAGAAGTTCCCCTTCCATGAATGCATGTGATAAATCTGTATTCTTCTTCTTTTGATTAAAGCCCAATCATTAGCTTAAAGGTCTTGGAGAATCTGTTTTTTTCACTATTGGGCACATGCTGAGTAGAACACATACAGCTTGTATATCTGTTGAGTGGGTAAATTGGTTATACTCATTTGTGGAGATCAAGTGCATGGGAGAAGCAGGAGTTCAGTGAATGTTTGTTGTGTGAATCAGTAGTTCAACAAATGGATAACTGATGTAAGAAGAGACTAACGTAAGAAACGGTAAGTCTTCTTGAAAACACAGAAATGCAGACAGATGGTAGTGATAGAGAAGATCAATAGGGAGAGTGACAGAGATGTTCAGATTTACCACTCACTGAGTGATTTCAGATGGTATAATACAAAAAAATTACTGTGTTGGAAGTGGAAAATCACATCAGACCACTGTGCAGCTTTTAGGAGCTCAGAGAAGAGAGGAGAAAGCCTACCATATCTTGGGAACTGAAAAACACCAACAATAAAATCAGTCATTAAGAAAATTTTCCCACAGTCTCTGCCTCAAGAAAGAAAAAAACAGAAATGAAGCAAGGAGAGAGAAATGGTAATCTGTCAATTGTTTATTCCAATCACACAAAAGTTGCATGGCTAAGAGTCTACCAACATAGGCTGTAACATAGTTATGTACATTGGAGCCATCAACAGGAGTGAAGACTATCCATTCAAAAGTAACTCAGCAGTGATTGAAATTTCCCTCCAAAGTACACTCTCATTCGTTCTTAGCTTTAATAAATAGAAGGGATGGATCATGTCTGCAGTGACATAAAAATGCTTAGATTATATATAATCTCCAGGATTCCCAAGAGCCATATCATTTGGAATTAAAAAAAAAAAAGATCTAATATAAAAAGTCTAAAGCTTAGATGGTATTTATACAAAATGGAAAGGAACCTATCCAAAGAGCAGCTCACTGTAATTCTGGTGTTTCCCACCAGTGACGTAACCTCTGACTTCGGAGGAGGGCCAGAGAATTACACATCACATACCGCACGCTATATTCTACCAACTTAATTCTATGTGATTGTGATTCCTAGTCTATTTATAGCCATCTTATTAGGTAAGCTTCACTAGCTAATATTCACATAACCTGGCTTTCCTTGTCATTCTACAACTTAAATAAGAAACTATTAATTAAATGTGTTACGTTGGCAAAATTTTGCCGCTATCACTTAAACATATCCAAAATGTACAGAGTAATGCAGAGGTCTTCTATGATCACCTACGAGATGAGATACCTTCCTCCATAGTACTTCTATTGGGTATTTCCTGCTATTAGGATGTCACGACCTTTGGGAGAGAAGGGGCATACAAGGTGTTGATTCATAGACTAGCACAGAAAGGCACAAACTAATGATGATTTTGACAGTCTCTTGCTTCCTAAGCGAGTGGTCCAAGTCTTAAATGGCTACTACAGAAACATTAGAGACCATGATGACAGCTTACCATGTGCTCTGGTGCCTTCAAAATGAAGCTTTTTGGGATCCAACATAATCCTCCCATCTCCAGTCCTCACACAGGTCTATAGTCTCACGATCATGGATAAAGCAATAAGTAGGAAGGTGCATTCCTTCCTTCTGAGGGACTAACCAGAAGTTACCTCATTTCTCTTCAATTCTCACTCAATCCCAATTTACCAGAACCTTGGTACACTCTAGTCAAACATAACTAAAAAGGAAGACTTTATTCTAGGCTTATGAAAATACCCATAAACACGTGCATAGTAGCATGTACAGAGAGAGAGAGAGAGAGAGAAAGAGAGAGAGAGAGAGAGAGAGAGAGAGAGGTTTATTGTAATTAAATAAAAGAGAAAATTTACACAGGAGGACAACTAGATGCTTCTGCCATTCTTGATTTAAAAGCTTCCTCATATTTGGGTAAAATTTGTCTCTGATTCTTTTGCAACTGAAAATAATTTGTTCTCCACAGAAAAACAAACACATTTACCCTCTTCAAAAAGATAAATAAATACAGCTGACACGGAGCTTCTCTCACTAATTCATTCCTTCGCCAAGAAAAGCAAGCTCTTACTCCCCTTCTCAACTTACAACGGGAGCTTGTGTGGACGCCCGCATCCTCATCACATTCCTCTTTATTCCCAGGCTCCCTTTCATCAGTTAAGAGTTCTTGTTCTCTTGCTCTCAGATCACATCACAGTTTCAGTGCTAACAATCTACATTCCATGCATTTCTACTGACGATTGATATCTTCCCCAAGCCAGGCTTAATACTGGGAACACCTCAAAAGTGGCGTGACTTTTTAAATGACTTATTTTTGTAGGTATATGTTCACTGTACCTAGTGTTTGGCATCATAAAGACCTCTTTGAAGCATATCTTACAAAGGTACAATGTAAAAAAAATTTTAGTGTGTATGTTGTTTTTTTAATGATTCTAATTTTTATTGAAAACATTTTTTTCATGCAATATATTCTATTGTTTTTCTCTTTCCCAGTTCCTCCAGATCCTCTCAATCTTCTCACTCACCCAAATCCACACCTTTCTCTTTAGAAAACAAACAGGGAGCTAAAACAAACAATGGGACAAAACAAACAAACAAATGAAAAAAAAAAAGAGATCCAAAGGAAAAAAATCACAAGAAACACAGAGATACACATGCACTCACATACATAGAAAAACCCCATAAAACACATTAAATAGGAAACCATAATTGTAACAGAAGACCTGTAAAGTAGAAAAAGGAGGCCCTGACAAAGCATTATGAGACAGAAACCCTCCAAAAATACCATTTAGTTAGTTTTGTGATGTCCATCTACTAATGAGCATGGGGTTGGCCCCTAAGTGTGGTTTGTATACCTAGTGAGACTCCATTGGAAAAACGTTTCCACTGTGAGCAGTTGTCAGTTGGAGACAGCATCTGAGTTAAGGATGGGGACTTGTTCCCACTACTCCTTTCAGTACTGGCTCATGTGACTTAGATCTATGCAAGCCCAATGCATGCTACCACAGTCTCTATAAGTTCATATGTGTGACAGTCATGGTTTATCTAGAAGGTCTTGTTTTCCTTGGTGTCTTCCATTCCTACTGCCTCTTAAAATCTATCCTCGTCCTCTTCTGCAAAATGTTCTGAGCCGTAGGGGAAGAGATTTGATGGGGCATCCCAGTTTGGACTGGAGTTTCAAGATTTGTCACTCTCTGTACATTATCCACTTGTGGTTCTCTGTATCTATTCCCATCTTCGGTAGGAAGAAGCTTCTCTGATGATGGCTGAGGAAGACTCTGATCTATGAATACAGCAGAGTGTCATTAAGAGGCATTTTATTGCTGTACATTTATAGCAAGACAGTAGCATTTAGTCTTCCCTTAAATCCATGCCTATTTATCTAGTCTCAGGTTCATGGCCACCACAGCAGTGTCAGCATGTGTTTCATCTAGGGAAGTGAGTCTTAAATCTAATCAGATAGTGTTTCACTATTCCCACAACTTCTGTGCCATTATTGTGCCAGCATGTCTTGCAACCAGGTCTCCATTGTATATTGAAGGGTTATAGCCAAGTTGGTATTTACCTTTTTGCTCTGGTAGCATGCAAAGTATGTTCCAGTACCATGAAAACTCATCAGTAGGGTAAAAGCTCGACTACAATACTAGACCTCTTCTTGTCTAATAATTTATGTAGGTGTGAGACTTAATTTTTAATATCAATTAATTTATATGTAGTCTAGCAACACACTAGACAACTGATTCACAAGGACCTTAAACTCAGCCCAGTTCTTCTTAATGCTTCACACAAGAACAAAAGTTATGTCAGGTTAGGATTATTCCACAGTTGTCTAGAAAACTAATTTTCTTAACTTCATTGAAAGACTCAGTACTCAGACATATTATGCCACATCTTTGCGCTAATCCCATTGGTTATAGTTTGACACCTTGAATTGTGTCTTTGACTATTATGCTATTATTACATTGTTATTCCCAATTTTACAGGTTTTGACATTTCTTTTTCAAATGCTCAGACAAATCATAGGCATGAGTAACTTGCTATAATTTTGTTGTATCAGGCAATTCTGGCCATTATAATGTACCACAAAGTGGTTTATAAGGAATAGAAGCTAAGCTGGGCATGGTGATGCATGCCTATAATCTCAGTACTCAGAGAGGAAGAGGCAGGCAGGACTCTGTGAGTTCCAGGCCAGCCTGGCCTACAAAGTGAGTCAAAACAGGCAAGGCTACAGAGAGAAACACTGTCTTAACCCCCCCCCATAAAAAGAGCAAAAATGTATTTTACATAATTCTGTAGTCTAGTAAAAACCAAGATCAAGGTTCTAGTAGTGTCTGGTAAGAGTTCAGTTCTCACAGGACAGATAGGCTAGGGAGTTTTCTGCAGTATAAATTAGGGCACTATTCTGTCTTTCAAAGGCTCTGTTCTTATGTCCTGATTACCTAATAAATGTCCCAACTCCCAGTCTTATCACATTGAGAGTCAGGATTTGAACATCTGAATCTGGAGGCTGAGAAACTCATAAGCATCAAGTCCAGCATCAAGTATGGTTTTCCAATACAGCTTTCATTGTTTAGAAAAGAGGAGAAGAAAAAAGTTCCCTCCACGTCAAAATTTTCTCTGTGTGTTGCTTTTTTCCCCTTTCCTGTTAAGGATGCTGTCAAGCCACGCTGACAGCGTGACATCCAGCAGGTAATCAGCCAATGACAGCTGAACACAAACCTGGACACTGTGGCAAGCTGGTGCCCTTGATGCTCACAATACTAACTGGTGATGTTGGCAATAGGCTTGGAACTGTGTGAACTCATCAGCTTTGTTAGTTTACTCTTCATTAACTGAGATTTCTCTTGTGTTCCTCAGCTCCCCTTCTCAAAAGAAATGCAAATGAGTGTGAGTTATAGCTTGAAATTTTTTCAGATTCTCAGAAAGAGAGTTGACGATTGGGGTGAACATACGAAGAATGAAATCTGTTTCTCCTGATCTTCAACCATTAGCAAAAAGCGAATGAGAATTTAAAAAAAAGAAAAAAAACTATCTCAAGAGCTTTAGGGCATCCATTGGGCTACCTCTATTCATCAGGAATCCCAAGCTTGCAAAGTCAAAGCCTGATCTAGGTTTCCTTGCATGTCTGCTTCTTCATGTTATCACAAGTCTTCTAAGGGTGTGGTCAATATTTCTCTAAACACTTAAAAATGTTTTTTCTATCTTCCATCATCTGACACAATTCCTCCCTAAGAAATGAGACCACATAAAATAGGGACAATTTTAGAATTGCAAATGTCAAATGCCCTCATGCAGCCTACAAAAATACCTCATAAAATAACACCATAAATAATAATACAAACATTGATACCATTTACCATTATAAGTAATGAAATGGTCATGATTGGTCATATGAACAGCCGGAGGGAACTAGTTAAAAATCACACACACACACACACACACACACACACACACACACACACACACACACTTACCAGTACAATTTACTATAGCATTCAAAAAGGATAGTAGTCATGATTTCAAGGAAGAGACAATCCTTTGTGGCTTATTTCCCCATCTGGGCATTGGTGATGTATTCCCAGAAAAAAAAAAATAAACAAGTAAGCAGGAAAACAAGTCTGTCTATCACTTCCCTTTGAGCAAAAGACAGAACATAGGCACGGGAATGCTAAGTACGAGAAGAGAGAGCAGAAGTGCCACACAATTGAGCGAGTGAAGAGAGAGCTTGTTCTCTCATTAATAAGAGAATGGGAAAAGGCACTTGGCAGACAGCTTTCAGAGGGAAGTGCGTCCTTTCACTCTTGCGAACAGGAGCTCTGCATTTCAGGTGGCTTCTAAGCAGTAACAGACAGAGTGAGCAAAGAGATCCTGCAAACAGAAGGAAGTAACGTCCCAGAGAAGACCTGCTGGAGGTAAGCCACAAGGACACACCATGACAGCCTCAGTGGCAAACAGAAGACAATGTCATCTCCTTCAGGGCCACAGATAGAAGAACCATGATTTGTTCTTTCATGTTAATACCTACTATGTGTCAGACATTGCCAAACAAAATCACCAAGCCATTCTGGAGACAACTGTCTTTGCAGGCTATGTTGACGAGTGCCAAGCAACACGAGCAACTCAGTTTGCATCCCAGATGGACCGGCAGGAACAATGCTGAAGCAAGCTACCACATACATTCACACACCACTGTTGTTTGTTTTTGTCTAACTCCCAGAAGCATACTCTCATACTAATTATGAGAAGAAATAGGAATTAAAAATGATATTAATAAACATAGAGAATTACCTTTCTTGGGACAAAAAAAATCTAGTAGCAACAAACACAGACAGAAATGGTAAAACTGCACAGCAGGTGATGAAACAGGCTGATACCTCACCAGTTAGCAGATATGACACTTACTGTAGGACCCTAATGTACTGCCTAGAGAATAGTAAATGTCCAAGACATTGTATCTACACACACACAAACACACCACACACACCATCAATACACACTATACACACACCATATGCACACCACACACCATATGCACAACACACACACACACACACACACACACACACACACAAATACTATAAATATTTCCACTCTTATTTAGGATATTATGTTTTTCTGTTATATAAGATTAATGAGGCTACTTGATATCTGTCACTACAAAATTATTCCTATTTTATTTCATATGGCCTAATATCCTAGGGTTAATGGGGAGAAAATAATGGGAAATAAGAAAAACACACAGAGAAAAAGGCTTGCAGAAATATAGACCATGTTTTTCAAGTGAATGGTGGAGAAAGCATCACTTTTGAAATCCAAGTTCATATGGATGAACTATGACATCATAATTCCTGAGGCAGGCTTGTGTTGCCCATTAAAAGGAGTGAATTACGGACACTCAAATAATGAAGAAACTGGTGAATGTGTCAAGGAAGGAAGGAATAGTTAAGCCACGGCAGATAAATGAAGTAAACATTTCAGCTTTGAACTCACTAAGCTTTTTAAATACAGGTAGCCTAGAGGCAGCTCAGTTCCAGACAACAGAAGCTATTATGCTTGGTTTATGCAGAGATGCCTAAGATAGAGGATAGTAGAGAACTCACAAAATTTACTGTACATCTACAGCAGCAAGATTTACTGCTACCCAGCCTGAAACAGTACACCCAGGAGAAATGCTCAACCGCATGGCTGAACTTCTCTGATCAACACACAACGGTTTCCAGGAATCCAAAGCTCCACTCCAACTGTCCTAGTGGAACCAAATGTTTCCTCAACCAAGTCCGACATCATTCATGGATGCTAGCTCCGTTCTGCAAGTGTCTCCCAATCAGATCTGCTTAGCCCAGTCTTGGAGAGCTGTGAAATCTTAGCTGCATGGGTCCCAGATAATATAGACTTTAACTTTCTAACCTGTACAGTGAAATACGTGACAGATACATACTAGAGGTAGGGGTAGAGTAAGTGCGCCTTGCAGCATCTAGGACACGGACTTTAGATTTAGAAACTGAGGGGTCTTTTAAGGCTTCTCGTTATTAAATCTGAGGGTTCTTCCCCATAGCCATGTGGTTAGAGTTGCTTCTGTACTGTAGCTCTAGGGGAAAAAAAAAAGCACTACTGTGAACAGAAACCCCAGAAAATACAGAAACGTGTCATTTTGTTGAACTCAGGAACTTTTAGCAGAGGCTCCAGTAAATATGTTCAACATTAAAAGGTCTTCACGAACTTTGCTTTTTTTTTTTTTTTTACTAATTATATCTTCACAATGGACGTATGGGTCTAGATTAGCCACTTCCAAGACTTTATAGATAATTGCCTCATGAAAAGCACTTGGGATGTTCATGAAAATGAAGGTTCTGGGCCCCACTCCAGATCTTACAGCAGAATGGCTATGGTACAGGAAACTGTGTAGAGAGAAGTAGTATTATTTTGATATCTACTTGTGAAGTCGAAGCACAGCTTGCAACTGGACCCCTAGTCAATTTCCATACGGATTTGCTCCCAAGAGTTTGTTACCTCGGTCTGAGTATTATGAAACAGAAGGCCAGAACTTACTTCCTGACCTCAACAACATGAAGGTCACAAACTCCTGAGGTCGATAATATACTGAGAGAATTAAAAAAAAAAAGTACTGAATTTAAACCATATAAGCCTATTATCATCGTAACCTAGATGCCAAAATATATAAATAAAACGACTCCATGCTAGTCTAAATGTTAGAATGCAGAGGCAAGCATTGTGGCACTCTCACATAACCCTGTAATCTGAGCACTCAAAGGGTAAAGGCCACAGGGCCAGAAGTCTGAGGTTTTCCTTGCTTATATAGTGCATTTGAGACCATCCTTGGCAACGCACTGACTATGAAGCCAGCCTAGGCTATGTGAGACTATGTCACACACACATGCAGAAAAGCATTGGAGTAGAAACAGAACTAAACAAAACTAAGGCAAATGTTTCTGTGAAGAGTTTCCTGCCCAGCGCTAGTAGTATTTTGAGTTTGGAAAACTGTTTGTAGGCATCTTTAAAATGGCAGCTCAAATACATTTATAGACAACATACTCCACATTTCTATGCATGCCAGACACTATACGATGTTTCCTGGAGATTTTTAAACCCTACAGAAAAATATGAAGACCGACTTCTACCATATGGAAGCATTTTCCCAGGGCAAATTACACAGGAATTAGAGAGAACAAGAAAGACTTGCAGCAACAGCAAGCTTAACCATGCCTTTTCAAACTCTATTAGGAGAGCTAAAGCTGCTTGTAGTCAACTCAAATGAGACAGCACAAAGCTTACTGTAAACCCACCATGTGCTAACATTTTAAAAGGCCTTCTCATGTGTTACCTGCTTTCATATTTTACAGAAGTCCAATCGGGTTTTTTTCCCATAGTTTTAAAAGTTACATATCTAACATGACGTTCTGAAGTACTTGTACTTGAAATAGTGAAGTGGCTATTCCAGTCAAGCAATAATTCATCTTCTCCCATAGTTCCCTTTATTTTCATCCAGCAAGGCCATCTCAAATCTTATGCAACTCATCATTAACTGTGCTCCCCAAACTGAATATCTTTACCTTATTTGCTTGCATCTTTGTACACACGGACCTATATCTACCATTTCCTTCACTTCTCATCAGTATTTAACATTAGCTATTTTTTTTTCTGTTTCTGTGGATTCCACATTTTTTTTCCAAGGAGTCCATAGGTAACTGAAAGTATGCACTACTTTCCTTTTTGTGACTGGATTAGCTTACTCAGTGTATTATCACACACATTTACTCACCCTGCAGAAACTGGCAGGCTGTTAGTGTTTAAGAATGAACGCTGACCCCAGGGACATGAGAGTGGGAGAGTTGGCTCAGCCCCTTGTTGGCTATGGCGTTGGGTGAGCTAGCCAGGGCAGCACTGGAGAGCTCGCCTAGTGGCACAGATGTAGAAGAGCTGGTGGGCTGCCCAGATCAGCTTTCACTCAGTTCCAGCTCCAAGGTTTTGAGTTGACCCAGCCATCTACCTCATCAATGAACTCATGGAACACATGAAGTGGCCTGCCCTACAGATCCAATGCTGCAGCATCTCCATGACACAGGGCAACAACAAGATATCAGTGGGGATCCAGTACTGCCAGTATAGAGGAAGCCAGAGGTCTTGAACCAGACCAATGACTCACTGCAATGAAATTATGCAAGCAAAGAAGTATAGATGAATGGTTATACTGTGGGACACACTGTGATGCACTACGGTTTCCACAATGAGATTTTTTTTTCCTTTGGGGGAGAGGTTGCAAGGGTGGAGGGCAGATATGAGGAGAGCTGCATGTGTAGGATATGGCATTCACAAAGAATCAATAAAAAGATTCTTTAAAAGAAAGAATGCTGCCCCATGGAATATACACATTGCACGCTCCTTACCCATTCAACCAGAATTATGCTGTATTCACACATTCATTTGTATGGATACTGGTCTAATAAATATAGTGATGCAGATATTTTAGAGAAGTGCTGAATTACTTGGGATGTATACTCAGAAGTGCACTTGCTGTGACACCAGAGATGTCACCTCACACCGACTAGGATGGCTGTTACAAAGAGTACAAGAAAACCAAGTGTTGAAAAGGGTGTGAAGAGAAAGAAGCCCTTGCACACTGTTGGTGAGAATGTAATGTGGCCATTATGGAAAACAATATGGAGAGTCCCTAAAGTATTAAAATAGAGGTAAATAGTTTTATTCTGTTTTATAGTTGAGAAAACTGAATTCCCAAAAGAATGAGTCATGTTCCCCAGAGCCAAACTTTCTGGCCACATTCTGGGGCTCTTTCCAGTCCAAAATGCCCCCAGTCCCTATGATTATTGACAAATACACACGCTGTTTTAGAGAAAACTGTGTTTTGACTAAAGATGTGATCTCACCTTACCTTTGTTAACAGCACCCGATGCCTGACCAAGGGCAAAGGACCATACCTGGGTACACAGAAAGTTCAAGAGATCCCAAGATTCTTTATGAGCCACCAAGCTCCAAGCATGCCTCTCAGTACTTAGGCTCCGCTCTGATTCCAAGTTCATGTTCTATTTACTGCCTTGGAAAGTAAACGGGGAGAGAGAGAGAGAGAGAGAGAGAGAGAGAGAGAGAGAGAGAGAGAGAGAGAGAGAGAGAGAGAGAGAGAGAGAAATATCATGGCAGCATACATATCTGAGACCTAATCTTAAGCACAACATTGAAAAGTAGGCCATAGCCCCATTTCATAGGTGTGTGAAGTGTCTTAATGGAGGTTGAAGTTGCTCACTGCTGGAAGGGACTCAAACCCCAGTCTGTAAGACACATCATTACCTGTTATGTTCACTGTCCTTTAAAGTGGAAAGGATAGGATGTAGACAGTACAAATGGCTCCCACCACAACTTTCTTTTTGAAACCTCCTATGCTTTGATGATGAAAGTGTTCTAAATTGCTACCGTTAAGTGTGAAAATAGAGCAAGCAGATACAAACAAAACTCTCTCAGTGGGCTCTATCTAGTCAAGATTGTTCCTGCAGAAATCAGGCAACCAGTTACCTCATTCCTAAGACAGTTGGTCGTCCCTTTGAGTTTCCACTACTTGGCTAACTTCAAATAACTATGTTCTTCATGGATTTGCCCAGGCCCATTCAAGAAAGTAGTGTTCTTGAAGATCAAGTTACAAACAGATATGGGGAGGTGATGGTACCTATTGCTTCAAACCACTAGCAAATGGATAGAAAATTGAACAAACAGATGAACTTGTGAATTGAATAAGAACAGCATGAAAGGGGGACTATATTTTCACAGGTATTTTGAAAACTGTAATACCTATAAAATGGGTGTGATTTCTCCCAAGAGAAAAAGCAGTGAGGTACTTCCTTTGTTAGCCAATATCTCAGGAAGTATGATTACTAAGCACTCAGACTGACGTGTACTTGTCACACCTTATATAACATTTTCATGCACAAAGCCCGCTTCATATCAGATTAGATAAGTCTTTTTAATACCATTATCTGACCATTAGTAGACTTTCGATGCATTTTGTGTTTTAATGAGCTAAGTTGAAAAGAGTTCATAGATAATATTCTTATTTAACATTTGACAAAAATAGGGGCTCATTAGTCATAGGACTTACTTGATGCAAATATAGACTATTTTTTGAGAATTTCATATATTAGTACTCTATTTACATATGCCCTCCATTCTCTCTTTTTCATACAACTTCTCTTAGGCCCCTTTTCTCTCAAATTCATGGCTTACTTTTTAATTATTACTCTTACATATGTGTATATGTATAGTTTACTGAGTCAATTTGGTGTTGCATGTACATATGGCTGACCACTTGGGATTGAATAACCTATCACGAAGTTCATTCTGAAGAAATCCAGTTCCCTCTCTCAGCAGCCATTGATTGCATTCAGCTCTTCATCTAGGGGAAGGGCCTAGTGGAATTTTCTTCACTTATGTTGGTATGTCAACGGGTATTGTCTTTGTGCATGAAATTTCTACAATATGGTTGCTTAAATATAAACGTTTATAAAATCTGCAAATTCTTTTCTCTTGTTTGCAAGTCTTATAGAAACTCATCAACTACGTAATGTTACCAAGGAATAACATTGGAGCATATGACATACATCAGATTTGGATATTTTTCCATTGCATCTTTATATCATACTCTGAAAACTTGGATTTCCTTAATTTTGATATTTAGAATAGAATTCCTGAAAAACCCAGACCCAGATTTCAAGCAATCCATATGTCAGAATCAGTGTTTCTGTCAAACATATTTTGATTCATGGCCTAGATTTTCATAATTAAACGAAGTCAAATGAGAACAGAAACAAACTGAAAAAAAAGCATTGTGTTAGTACTAGCTGGTACTGTGTAGTTCACACAGTAAGGTCTTTTTAAAATAATTTTTCTTAGAAGAAACATATTATCACACACTATGGACATAAAATTCACAGACAAATTTAATTGGCAACACTACTACTATATTAGCTAATATTAAAAATAAGTTGAAAATTTGGAGTTAGATATTTGAAAGGACAGTCAAACGTGACTATCATCTACGATCAAAATCAAAGCTCTGCTCAGGCATGATTCTTTTTCATAGTGACCATTGTCTCATGCTGTGAACTCAGCCTTCTACATATTCTCTGTCTCTCAAAAGCTACTAGTAGCCAGGCAAGAAGTAACTGCCTGTCATCTCAGCACTTAGAAGGTTGATACTGTGGAATTATAATTTCAAAGTCAGCACAAGCTACATAGTGACGTAGTAGGTAGGTATGTAGATGATGAATAGATAGATAGATAGATAGATAGATAGATAGATAGATAGATAATAGATAGACAGATGTTCTTGCTTTTAAGAAAGTTTTCAAAAGCACTTAGCAGGATTGTGTACTGTATTGCATGCAAATGCAATAGGATTTCTTGAGTGCTAGCTTGATGACAGGTGACTTGCTCTCAGGATGTCAATGCTAACAGTCCTTTCTGTGTTCTTTAAATTGTTTTATTAATGCAATTACTTTTCATATTTGCTTAGACTTAACCTCTAATTCTTGCCTTTACTTAGGAATTATGTTATTAAAATCAACAGAACAAAGATACTTATGTTTCTAAGGTGGCCTCTTTTTTCTGAATGTCACTCCCAAAGCAACTAGGAGAGTAAATATCAGAAGGCAAGTTCTTTATCTGCTGAAACTAAGAAACACCACTAATGCCAAGTTGTTGCACATGACAAACAGATGTCAGAGTGTGTGAGTAAACCAAGAAAATATCATCCAAGGACCACTATCAAGGGACACAGTGTCCTACAGGAGACAGCAGCAGCAAGCACACCTGGTGGAGCACACAGTGTTCAGACAGCAAATAACAGCAGAAAATGAGAGACAAAACATATATTAGTTATAAGGGAGGTAATCATTGATCTCTCTCTCTCTCTCTCTCTCTCTCTCTCTCTCTCTCTCTCTCTCTCTCTCTCTCTCTCTCTCACACACACACACACACACACACACACACACACACAGAGAGAGAGAGAGAGAGAGAGAGAGAGAGAGAGAGAGAGAGGGAGAGACTTACAGAAAAGCCTGGAGACTGAGGAAGTGAAAATATGCAAAGCCTTAAAGCATCACATATGTATACAAACACTCACACAAGGAAGAAATGGATCTGGGAGAGAGACAGACAGACAGAGGGAGAGAGAGAGGCAGTGAAACAAAATGAGGGCTTTATAGACAAGAAACTAATGTAGAACAGAAAAGTATGTCCTTTATGTCTAGGGCATAGCTTGACTCCTTTCCCATAATTTGCCTTTATGTAACTCAAGAACTCAGTGACTCAGTTAATTCAAAGCTAATAATAAAATTAATAAATAATAATGATAACAACAACAATAATAAACCATAACAAAGAACTAAAGATTGTTTATGACAGAAGGAAACTTTGTATAAAAATTACCTTTCCCGCCTCACAAAGGATGTGCATATCTAAAAGGTTCATTTGAATCGTTATCAGCCCTTTGAGACATAGTTTAGTGATACCACGTACTATTACCTCACATGCAAGGAATTATTATATAGACTATGGAAATCTTTATTAAGGAAAAGTAGATGAAGAGTTTCATAAAGAAAAGGAAAAACAAGAAAAATTTGAAAGTCAAAATATAATCCTAGAAAACACTCGGGAAGAAAACTACGTTTGAATCTAAGTAACATATGTGCATTCCGTCTGAGAAAACTAAGATATCACAAGGTAGCTAGCTGAAGGCCTGTCTTAAAAGCCCAGCAACCTGTCAGCATTTAAACAAAACACTACTTCTAATAATGAAACCCACCAAGTCCGTTTCAGATTTCTCCAAGGCAATTTCAAGAATATAGGGCACCTGTCAGAGGTTGATAACCTGGGCCCGTGGGGCTCACAAAGACTGAACCAACCACCAAAGAGCTTGCATGAGCCGGACCTAGGTCCTCTACACTATGTAACAGATGTGTAGCATGGTCTTCAGGTGATTTCTTACACTAAAAATGTATCGGTTTGGCCTAAGATTGCTAATAAAAGACACAGAATCTGAAGCCTACTTCAAGGCTGCCAACACAACGCTGGGCAGAATCTAAACTAATACAAAGCTTCTCCTAAACTATGGTAAACAAGTTACTCTAAACTGACATATAATACATATACCCCAATTATTTGCCACTAAGATGCTCTTCCGGCCGTTCTCCCCTTAGTCCTCCTTACACAGTCAAGCATCTCTCGCTTCCAAACTGACAATCTTCCATCCTTGCTCTCCTCCAGGAGATCCCGCCTTCCACGCCCTTCTGCCCAGCTGATTGGCTAAACAGTGCTTTATTGACAGTTGTTACATCCACTCAGCATACCGCCACAGGCAGGTCTCCTAATAATGGGATTTAGGGCTAGCTCTGGCTCTGTTGCCTGCCTTTGGATCCCTTTGCCCTAGCTGGGCTGTCTTGTCAGGCTTCAGTGGGAGAGGATGTGCTTAATCATGCTATGACTTGAGGTGCCAGGGTGGCTGGTACTCGTCAGAGATCCCCCTTCTCTAAGAAGAAGGAAAGGGGGGAGAAGATGGAGAGGTGTGAGGGTAGGACTGGAAGGAGAGGATGGAGAAGATGGTATCAGGCTGGAAAGTGATTAAATTTTTTAAAAAAGAAAAGAAAAGAACAGAGCTGCTGCCATGGATAAGGGCCAGGAGACCATGTATTCACTGCTGGTGGGAGTGAAAACTGAAGCATCCACTATGGAAATCAGCAATGAAGCTTCTTCTAAAAACTAGAAATAGATCTGCCACATAATTCAACTGTATTTACCCAACTCCTCCTATAGAGATGCTTGCACATCCGTGTTCACTGTTTCTCAGTCACAATAACCTAGATGTTCATCAACTGAAAAATAAATAACAAAACAGTTGTATATTTACATTATGAAATGTTCTTTTGCTCTGAAGAAAAGAAAAAATGGAATTGTATCATTTATGGGAAAATGGAGAGAGCTGGAAACAGTCATTAAACCTAAAAATGTTTTTTAAAGAAGAAAAGAATTGTTACTTTCATCATTGCTTAATGTACACTATATTTAAAAGCTAGAGAATTGGGTATACTGTAAAAAAAAAAAAAGTAATAATAGTAGTAACAAATAAGAGCCCTCAAAGCTATAACTCAGTAACTATAGTGCTTACTGTGGTACAATACTCATACCCATGTAAAAAGCTGAGCATGGTGGCAGGAATTTAGAATTATAGCACTATGCAGGCAGAGACCATTGGATATGGAGCTTGCTGGCCAGCCTGCCTAGCCTACTTAGTAAGCTCCAGGCCAGTTCATAGATCTTGTCTCAAAAAGAAAAAGAAAAGATGAATTACCCCAGTGAAACACACGAGGTTGATGTCTGGCCTCCATAAGCACACCTGCATGTGCACTTTGTACACATGAGCACAAGCATGAACACACACACACACACACACACAGAGAGAGAGAGAGAGAGAGAGAGAGAGAGAGAGAGAGAGAGAGAGAGAGAGAGAGATTAAAGCTAACTATTTAGCCAGGCAGTAGTGATGCATACCTTTAGTTACAGTACTTGGAAGGCAGAGTCAAGCAGGTCTCTTTGAGTTCGAGGCCAGCCTGGCCTACAAAGCTACTTACAGACAGCTAAAGCCTACACAGAAATCTAAAGGAAAAAACTGAGCATTTATTTAAAAATTAAAGCATAGTTTATGTGATTTTTTTCCAAAAATAGCAGGAGAGAAAATAGAAGAACATCACAAGATTGACTTGCTAAATTAGACTAAACTATTTATTAAAGCCATTAATAGTGAGGTAAACACATGCATCAACTGGAGAAAAAGAAAAAACTAAAACCAAATAATAAAGAAAGCCTAGCTATGTACCAGCTATGACAAAAACATAGTAAACTACTGAGAAAAGCAAACTGAAAAGATAAGCAAATTTAGTCAAGAAAAAGTAAAGAAAAAAATGAGTTACAGACTAAGAAGCTTTTAATTGAAGAAATGAGGCAACCAGGAGATGCTTCAACCCACAATGAGCATCGAGGTATCTATAAGAAAAACAATGCAGAACAGGGGCTGAAGACAGGGCTTGGTGATTGATGAAGAACGCATCTTGCAGACTTGAGTTCAATTCCCAGAATCCACTTCAGGTAGCTCACAACCACCCTTAACTCCAGATCCAAAAGCTCTGACACTCTCTTCTGGCCCCTGTGGGCACTTATGCACACAACACAACACACACACACACACACACACACACACACACACACACATGCACACACACACACGCACACACACGTACATGACTAAAATTTTTAAATAAAATAAAGCAATGCTATCAAATATTGTAAACAAAATTTGGAGTCAATAAAAGAAAGAATGATATCAAATATTTTTAAATCTTTCTTCCCCTAAAATAACTAAAAAGGAAGATAAGGAAACAGAGAAAATGCAATAAAGTACATTAAACTCATTTGTAGAGGAATTTACTTATTGAATTTCTCTATGAGAAATTATTGGTGAGATTTTTTTTTACTTCACATAGTAATTGCCGGCATATGAAATGTTGTTTTCTGACTATATCTATAATATTAATCACATTGCTGTAATTAACAAATGTTTCTCAGCACACATCTTTCATTTCTTCTCTTGAAAACTTTCCAATACCTTGATATTTATAATCATCGTTCTGTTAATAACATATCAGAACTCCTTCCTCTTATCTAACATTGAAACATAGTAACTATTGATGGCCTTCCTCTGTTCTCTCCTCCATCTTTTCCCCTTGGGTAATCACAGTTGATTCTCAAATTCTTTCTTTAAATATACTTTACTTTGAGGGCATAAAACTTGGGATGTAGTGCAAATAAATTATAAAAAATAAAAAAATTTATCTTATGCATATGAGCGTTTGCCAACATATTTATGTGCACCATGTATATGCAGTGCCTACAATGGTCAGAAGAGTGTGTCAGATCCCCTGGGACAAGAATTACAAACAGTTATGAGCCACTACGTGGGTTCTGGGACTGAAACCCAGGTCCTCTGCAAGAACAGCAAGTGATCTTCACCATTGAAACATCTCTCCAACCTCTTCTACTTTCAGCTTCTATGAAAGTAACTTTCATGTAATATTTGCCTTTTTGTCCCTGGCTTATTTCATTTAACATAATGGCAGTTATCTCTTCTTTTTTTATGGATGGACAGCCCTATATTTTCTATACTTAAGACATTTTCTTTATCCATTTATCAAATAATAGTCACATAGGTTGTTTTCCATTTCTTGGTTAGTGGGCCAGTATTAGCCTTGATGGGAAAGTATAGGTCTCTTTGACTTATGGATCATATTTCCCTCATCTGAGTAACCAATAGGGGAATTGATTCATCACATGACAATTCTATTTAAACTCTTTGAGGGGGCTACATATTGTACTTCATATTGGATTACACATTTCTTCGCCACCAGCAGTGTGTGAAGGTTCCCTTTCCACCTCCCCAATATCCTAACATTTTTTATCTTCCATCCTTGTGATTATATCTACTCTGCCTGAAGCGAGTTAGAGCTCATTGGGACTTTGGACCTGCATTTCTCTGATGATAGGCAACCTGCACAGATTGAAAATTTGCTCACTGTGCATTTGTATGTTCCCTTTCAATAAATATCTATTCATACTATTTGTCCATCTTCCAACTATATTGCTTAATTCCTACTACACGGTCTGGATTCTTTATATGTTATGAATAACAAGCTCTTGCTTGATGATACCTTGAAAACCCCTCTGTCCATAGCTTGTCTCTTCACTCTGTTGACAGTTTCCCTTGCTATGTGGGATATTCTAGACTTGACCTCTCATTCACATGTATTTAATTTTATTTCCTCTGCTGGGACTCATATTTTAAAAATCATTACGTATACCAAGATCTTGAATTATTTCCCCTAAGTTTTCTTCAAGTGGTTTCACAGCTTCAAGTCTTGTACCACTTTTAACTTCTGATTTATACACAGTAAGGGATAGGTGGCTAATTTTATTCTTGTTCATATGGATACCTGGTTATCCCTGAGTATTTGTTAAAGTGAGTGTCTCTTCTCCAATGTCTCTTCTTTAAATATTTTAACTCCTTTGTTGATCAGTTGGCTGAATATGAGTGGGTGTATTTCTGGGTTTTCTATTGTTTCATTGACCTGTGAGTCAAGTTTTTTTTTTCTGCTTTGATCACTACATAACTTTGTCATATCTTTTGAAGTTATGTAACATCATACACAGAATTACTTTGGCTATTCAGGCATATGTGGTTGTATATAAATCTCATGAGTTTTTTATATTTCTATGAATAAAGTTAACCACACTTTAGTAGAGATGTTCATAAAGTGCTCTGGTAGTGGGCATATTTTAACAATATCTTTCAATGAATGTGAGATGTTGTGATCTTTTTCTTGATTCTCAACTTGACAGGATCTAGAACCACCTAGGAGGGCAAACTTCTGGGGAGTTTATGAAGGAGTTTCTAGGTTGGGTTAATGGAGGCATAAAGATCCACCTTAAATGTGGGTGGCACCATTCTATGGCTGAGGCCGTGGGCTGCACACAAAGAAGAAAGTTGATTGACTACAGTCTCAGCATTCATTGCCCTCTATTTCCTGACTGTGGCTGCCATGGACAGCTGCCTCATGTGTCTACTGCCATGACTTCCCAACATCATGGACTACTCTCAAGTGGTGGGCACAAGCCATTTAATAAGTTCTTCCTTCCTTAAGTTGTTATTGGTAGGCGTTTTGTCTCAACCACAATAAATCTGACTAATATAGATGTCTTTGATTGTTATATTACTCACAAAATCCACATCCTTTAAGTCATACAAGAGAGACATATAAATTAGTGACAGACAAGAACTTCCCCAAGCTAACAAAACACATGAGCATGGAAAACCCACAGCTCACATCATGTCGATGGGGAAGTCCTAAGTCTTCCCTCACAGAATAGAAAGAAGATAAAGATGGCCATACTGGATACATGCATCCAATACCAAAGTCGAGGTCTTATTTAGAGCAATTGGACAAGAAAAAGATATAAAAGACATACAGATTGGAAAAAGAAATAAAAATTACTCTATTTTTCAAATGACACAATTTTGCCAATTTTTACAAAATACAGAAAATCTTTTAAGATTCACACAAAAAAGAGAAAAGATAAAGTGACATGGCAGGAGAAACTCAGTGTTCCAAAATTAACTTCATCACTCTACAGTTCTCCAGTAAATAATTTTTGTAAATTAATGAAGCAACTTCCACTAGCATCAAGATAGTCTTCAGAGGAACAAATTAACAAAAAAGTACAAAATTTGTACTGAGAAAATTACAAATCACTGCTTAAAAAATTAGAAATCTAAATTAATGGAAAGATACCCTATGTTCATAAATTAGAAGATTATATGTTTCATTGAGGTAGTGCTATTCTCAAAAAAGCCTATATATTTAATAAGCTTTTTATTAATATACAGCTGGCTTGTTTTCAGCAATTTATATAGTTCTCCTAACACACACACACACACACACACACACACACACACGCTCAAGAGAAACAGAAGAGCCCAAATGGAATGCTTTATTTCATAAAAGTTGCTGTGGTCATAAGATCTCTTTACAGGATTAGAACATTGACTAAGACAGTTATCAAAGGAAAAATTTACCAAGAGTGCCTTATGTGTTTGGTATGTGCACCAAACACAAAGGCACTCAATTTTTACCAGATTTCAAAAAAAGAATTAATGCCAATGCTCCTCAAATTGTTAAACAAAATAAAAATTCAACATATAAACAAAATGAAAGATAAAAACCACATGAGATCTCCCTAGATACAGTAAAGGCCTTTGAAAAATCCAACACTCTTCTGTGATAAAAGTCCTGGAGAAATTAGGATACAAGGGACATACTTAAACGTAATAAAGGCAATTTACAGCAAGCCTATAGATAACATCAACTTAAATGGAGTAAAACTCAAATCAATTCAATTCAATTCAGGGTCAAGAAAAGGTTGTCCACTCTGCCCATACCTATTCAATATATTACTTGAAGTATTAGGTACAGTAAAAAGACAGTTGAAGGAGATCAAGGGGATACAAATTGAAAGGAAGAAGTCAATGTACCTTTATTTGGAGCTGATGTGATAGTGACCCTAAAAATCCCACCAGGAAACTCTATACTACAACTGATGAGAATTTTCAGCAAAGAGGACAGATACAAAATTAACTCACAAAAACCAGTAGCCCTTTTATGTATAAATGACAAATGGACTGAGAATGAAATCAGGGATGCAACACCTTTCACAGAAGCCTAAAATTAATATAAAATATGTTGGAGTAAGTAAGTGAAAGACTTGTAAGATAAGAACGTTAAGACTGAAAAGAATTGAAGAATATATTAGAAGATGAAAAGATCTTCCATTCTCATGGGGGTGCAGGATTAGTATATTGAAAATGGCCATCCTACTGAAAGCAATCTACAGATTCAATGCAATCCCCATCAAAATTCCAACACAATTCTTCACAGGTTTTTTTCCTTTATTGTATGCTTTTTCTTCTTCACAGATCTTTAAAAGACAATTCTCAGATTCGTATGGACATACAAAAAACCCAGGATTAGTTAACACTATCCTGAATAATGAAAGAACTGCTGGAACTAGCACCATCTATGATTTCAAGGTTGTACTACACAGCTACAGGAATAAAAACAGCATGGTATTGGTATAACAACAGATACACTGATCAATAGAATCCACTGAAGACCCAGACATAAATCCACATACATATGGACACCTTAAGTTTGATATATATATTCCCCAGAAATATACACTGGGGAAAAAAGACAACATCTTCAACAAATGGTGCTGGTCAACCTGGATGGCTTCATGTAGAAGAATATAAGTAGAGTTATACTTACAACGCTGCACAAAACTCAACTCCAAATGGATCAAACACATCAACATAAAACTAGATGTTCTGGACCTGAACTCTGAAAAGGAAATGGACAATAGCCTTGAACTCATAAAACAGGAAAAGACATTCTGAACAAAATAACATTAGCACAAGCAATAAGGTCAATGATTAATAAATGAGACCTCATGAAACTGAAAAGCTTTTACATAAAAAAAAAAAAGGACACTGTCATTCTAACAAAGTGGTAGTCTAAAGAAAGGGAAAAGGTTTTCACTGACTACATATTTGGGAAAATGCTAATATCCAAAATATATAAAGAATGAGAGAGAGAGGGGGGGAGGGAGGGAGGGAGAAAGAGAGAAAGCAAACAACCCAATTTTTAAAATGGGGTACATACCTAAACAGAATTCTCAAAAGAGGAAATTCAAATAGCCAAGAAGCATTTAAGGAAATGTTCAGCATCCTTAGCCATCAAGTGAATGCAAATCAAAACTACTTTGGGATTCCATCTTATACCTATGACGTAAGATGGAATGGCTAAGATCAATAAAACACATGACAGGTCATGCTGGCAAGAATGTATAATAATCCATTGCTGGTGGGAGGGCAAACTTGTCCAGCCAGTATGGAAATCAGTATGTCAGTTCCTCAGGAAGATGGAAATCAATCCACCTCAAGATACAGCTATACCGCTTATGGTGTTTGAACAGTTATGGCACCCATGGACTCATGTGTTTGAATACTTGGCCTATAGGGAGTGGCACTAACAGGTGTTGTGGTCTTGTTGGAGTAGATGTGGCCTTCTTGGAGAAAATTTGTCACTATGGAAGTGGGCTTTAAGGTCTCTTATATGCTCAAGCTATGCCCATCTATGCCCATTATGGCTCATAGTCTCCTCATGCTGCTTGTCAATCAAGATGTAGAACTTTCAGCTCCTTCTCCAGCACCATGTCTGCCTGTATGCTGCCAGGCTTCCTGCCATGACTACAATGTTCTATACCTCTGAAACTGTAAACCAGATCCAATTAAATATTTTCCTTTAGAAGAATTGCTGTGGTCATGCTGTTCCTACAAGCAATAAAACCCTAACTAAGACAGCACTCTTGGGTATGTACCCAAATGACATTTCATCTTACTACAAAGACACTTGCTCAAATGTATTCATTGCTGTTCTACTTGTAATAGCCAAAAATTGTAAACAATTTCAATATCTCTCAAGAGAAAGATGGACTAAAAAACAATGTGATATTTTTACACAATGGAATATTACTTGGCTATTTTAAAAATTGAAATTCACAGATAGATCAATGGAACTAGTAAAAATCATCCTAAGTAAGGCAACCCAGACTCAGAAAAACAAATATAGCACATATTCACTTATATGTGGACATCAGCAGTTAAGTCAATAATGACCAAACTACAATCCATAGAACCACAGAGACTATGGGGAAGAATAGATCTCCTTAAGGAAGGAAATGGGTGTGGTGTAGGGGTGGGGAGGTGGGCTGGAATGGAAGGGTCAAGTGTGGGGCAAGTGGGAAGAAGAGATAAGATAAGGAATACAGGAAGAGACAGCTAGAGTTAAGGGCCATTTGAGGTGAAGTATAGAGATCTAATACCGTAGAATCTTCCTAAAATATATATAGTACCAAAGAAACTAAGTGAAATCCCCAAATAATGAGCAAGGCAGAGTTCCAACTAGCCATTTCTTGTCACCAAATGAAGATTCCAGTGCCTGGTTTGGGTTACTTCTAATTGAGGGGTTGGCCAAAGAGGTCCCATGAGAATCCACAACCAACCAGACTGTTACCAAGATTATACGTTGCTCTCTAAAAACTGACACCAAGGCCCTATTCTTGAACACAGCATCTATGCAATTCATTGAACATGGTGAAGTTGAGGAGGTGTCCACAGAGAGCCTCCAGCCCTACGTTCTAGTGTCTTTGGTACAGAACGGTACTCTGCATGCTATCAAAAGAGAAACATAAACACCAAGCCAGCCACAAATGCTTTGATCTACAGTGTTTTCCTGCTTCAAGATACTCTAGGACAATAGTGGCACAAGGTTTTTTTGTGCCACTAATAACTAATAACTAATAACTAATAATCTGATTTGACCTAAGCCTTACTCCATGAGACAGAACCCATAGTCAACACTGCTCGTGTGACCAAGAAACTGAGACTAGGTATCCCAAGCACCTAGACAAAGCAAAATACTACTACTCTAACCACCTTAGCAATGGTCCCTGATGATAGTCAGCTGTAGTCATAGTCAGTGCCTTGCTCAGCCATCATCAGAGAAGCTTCCGCCTGCAATAGATGGGAACAAATATGGAGATCCACAGCCAGACATTATGCAGAGTGAGAAACCCTGAAGCACTCAGCTATAAGCAGAATGTCTCCATCAAGTCCTGCCCCTCTGGACTCAGGGAACCCTGCAGAAGAGGATGCAGAAAGACTATAAGAACCAGAGGGAATGGGGGACTCCAGGAGAAGAAGGCCCTCTAGATCAACATGATCGAAGCTATTATGAACTCTTAGAATATGGGGCAGCAAGCATAAGGCTGGCATGGATCTGTACCAGGTTCTTTGCATTTAGATTATGGCTTCCAGATTAGTGTTTTTATGGGATTCCTGGGTGTGCAAATGAGTGGTTCTCTCATTCCTGTGCCTTCTCCTGAGTTCTTTTCCTTCTCCAATTCCAATGCATTAGTTTTTGTTTTCTTTTATCATATTTTACTTTATCGTATCATTATCCCTTAGAAACCCATTTGTTTTGTTTTGTTTTGTTTGTTTGTTTGTTTGTTTGTTTTGGTGAGAGACAGAAAGGGAGTGGATTCAGATGGGAGAGGAAGTATGGAAGATGTGGGAACAGTGGAGGAGGGAATACTGTAATGAAAATCTATTATTAATAAAAAGGAAAAGAGTAAAATAAAAACACACATAATTTTGCATTGTATAAAAAGATCTACTACAAACAAAAAAGAAAAGGACTTACACATTGTACAAAATTTGGCAGCCAGCCTGAGCATGCTTAGAGAAGGAACCTGCAAACCTTTAAGTCTTACGACAAGATGCGCAAGAACGCTGTGTTGACATGAGGGCAGCAGAATGGCTCAGAGGCAGTTTGCAGATCTCGGAGCAAATGTGTCAAACTCGGGGCCAAGGGAAACCTGGGCTTTCTTAGAAAACAAGAGATGGCAGAACATATTTTTAAAAAAGCAAACAGCAGGCCTAAACCTTTCTGAAGCCTTGATCCCACTTGATTGATTTGGTATAGCCTCCACCCCTTTTCTTCTAAACATACACCACAGGGGAGAGGGGCCATCAAAGGAGACAAGGGAAAGAACAGAGCAGAGGATGACAGGGGCTGAGAAGCAGCTGTAAGAAAGGATCTTGCAAGCATTATAGTAGCACTTATTTGGATGGAATGAGAAGCAAATTCATAATTTCAGCATATTTAAGATTTTGGTAGTTTAATTTTGTTGCTATGGATACAGAAAGAAAAAAAGGGAAGTAGGATCATCCCTTCCTTAAGACCCACAAACACTGAGGGATCAAGGAACAAAGGCATTTCCTCACAGCTTTCCATCTTCAGTTTCAAATGAAGAAAATGGATATCCATAGTCTGACAGTCAAGGATTGGTTTTCCTGGAATGAAAGATAAGGGTCAGATAAAAATCAGAGTGGAAACTAAAGGTCTTAGAAAATGAAAGAGACAGTAGAATCTCAAGAAAACCAAGAAGTCACAAAGGGAAGCAAGAAAGTGCAGCACAGAGCAAGACATGACAGACCAGTTCTGGGGTTTACTTAATTCATCAGTACTACCTGAGCCTGGAAAATTCTGACTCATCTCAAAGGCGGTCTCCATGCAGAGGTGAAAGCAATGATCGGGTGTTGTTGGAGCACTTAACATCTTGCAATGGTGATATTTGCAGTTTCCACCTTTCTTCCTACCATAGGCCTAGCTTTGGCTAATGCTTTTCAGACTTAGCAGGGCTGTGGGATGCAGCCTCATCTTTATTCTCCTTGAAGCGCTGTCCCTATGACATGGCTGGAAAAGTATGAGAAGATTCTAAAGAGTGTGTCCATCCATCCATCCATCCATCCATCCATCCATCCATCCATCCATCCATCCATCATTGGGACAAGCACCTGTTGGTTAGTGAAATATCTGATATCTGGTAGTTGGCTAAGTCCTGGTGAAATAAAGATAAATTAGTGAAGCCACACCAATCTAGCATGAGGAGAAACAAATAATTACACAACAAGATACCACAAAGTGATCGGTCTCAAACTGAGAAGCTAGAGATACTAGCTTTCAATGGTACATTAATTACTGATTTTTCTGTAATACAAAAAGATCTTACATAATAAAATGATAAAAAGGGGTAATGGTAGTGTAAGAAGTATTTACTAGTGCTTAACTCCAAACTGGGCTTTTTCAATCAATGAGGGCGTCATCATTTTCCCCACGATCATTAGTGGTTGCAATACAAAATGAGTCTATAGGTAGTTACAGTGGATGGATATCCATAAATGAAAGACAACAAATGTACTGCTTCATTAATTGGTGTCCCCGAGCTGTTCTTTGCAATCTGATTCTTTGAGACTGGATAATACGTAGAGCTTCCCAGACATCTTTAGCCATAGGACTTTTCCCAGCATTAGTGTTCTAAGACATAGACAGTGAAAAATAATGGATGAAAAACAAGTTTTGTGGCCAGGTTATCACACAGAGGATAACATAACATTTTATGCGGTGAGTCCCTACCTAGGTCATAATCTAAGCAGAAATTTATGTTTCTCGTGCACATAGTTTAAAACATGTGTTGCTGCAATTTAGTCATTAGCAGAGGAGCTGGGCAATGGGTTATGAAGGCCACCATAACACCTTGAAGACTGGAAGCATAGAAATGCACCGATTTCTTTTACATCCAAGCACATTGCCTTACTTCAATCACATGCATACAATAAATCTACGAGCTCTAAAAGCACTTAGTAAAAGGCTATGAAATACGAAGATTTTACATTAGAACCTCAAGGCTGTACAGGAGGGGAGCAGATGTGGAGCCATGTAAACACTTCTCTTACCTCATCAGACTTTCTTGCGAGAGAACTAGTGCTAGATACTGGAGCCCTACAAATAAGCATCCAGAGGTGTGCCTGAGCACACATTAGAGCAAAACACGCATCATTCTCGTCTCAACAAGTCCTTTCTAAAATTGCACTTACTATGCAAGATACACAAATGTCTATCGGAAGGGACTACCAGACATAATTTAACTTTTGCTTCCCAGCGTGGGTAGCAGATGACCACTAGTCACTCCAGATGTCCTTAAAGATGTACTAGTAAACATGGGTTCCCTGAGGGTGTGACATCCTACATGATAATAGATATTTCCAATATTGCCTTTTAATTGTTTATATTTTCACATAATCCTGAGCACATTCTTCATATTGCATTATATCGCTGGTGTGTGCACTGACACTGACCTCCCTAATCAAACCATGAGCTCATTGAAGCTAAAACTGCATATTTTTCATTTTTGTATCCCATGTGCAAATTCAGAAGGTCCTGGTATGCCATTCTAAAGAGCTTGGACCTAATCCCAAGAGCAATTGGAAGCACTAGAGGCTTTTAAATAGGGTCAGTCTTTAATAGGACTAGATTTGCATTTAGAAAGCCCTTTGGCTGGATTGCTGAAAGTAGATTAGAGGCAGGAAGCCAGGTGGCAGAGAGGCTAGTAAGAAGGCAGTGACAGTAGTGGAGGTGAGAGATTCAGAGTACTGCACTAGGCCAGTAGAATAGAGGAAGGGACAGTCAGAGGTTGTCAGGACATGGCTTGAATCTGATAACTCATGGAATGCCAAACAGAGGAGGTGGAGGTTTACATGGCTGGCATTTCTTGCTGTGATTACTATGGCCTCGGAAGGATAATTCTGAGAAAGAAGAGGATTAAGATGTTCCTTACAAGTAGACCTTTCTCTGAAAGCTAATTCCTATTGAACCTACAGACAGAGAGACAATCCCTAACTTAACATCAAACTGACCTCCAACTCTTTGTTTATGGGTTAATCATTCAGACATTGGAATGCATTTGAGAAAAGAAAAATTCCACATGAGATCATGATTGAACCCAGAGCCTAGAGACTATTTATTTCTCAGTGGTCAAAAATTATGGTTTCCTTGTGGGAACGGGAGCAAAGTTTTTAAAAAGTCCTGGACACATGGGGGGAGGGGAAAGGAGTAAGACCCAGACCAAGAATTTTCATGTCCTGTTATTTTCCTTTGGATCCACATTTCTCTGTAAAATGAGAGTTAAGTTGATGCTCCACTTACCTAGGAGAACTCTTGCAAAGCTCAAAGCTCAAAAGAGTTCATCTATGGAAAAACAACTTGCGTGTTGCAACCCACGAATCTAAACTTGAAAGTATACCTTGAGTTAGCAGGGTCTCCTGAAGGGAACACGGTCTGGAGAGCTGCAGTTGAAAGGCAGTTGGGTTTATTTATTTATGGCCGATGAGTACCCTACATTAATATAGTAGAAGTACTTTTGTTTCTCATTCATACCCCAACTGTGAAGCCTGCTTTGAAATCTCAGTGTCACTGAAGGCTCATTTCCTTTGTGTGAAGTCCTTAGAAACAACTTAGACTCTGGCTGTTAGCCAGCTCTGGCTAGTCTGCCTTCAGGTCAATGCATATTTCAACCACTACTCACTACCCGCACTCTTAGTCCACTGGCCAAGGCATCATCATTTGACCTATAGGTGGTGACAAGAGTCTCCCATGTCCCTCCTGTCTATTCTTCCTCCACAATACAAGCACCATTATGGCCACATTCATGATTCCAATGATGTCACTACTTTGCTCAAATCTCTGTAATGGTCTGAATAAAATCAGAAATCCCTTTTTATTTAAATTTACTATTTTTGAAAATTGTATACATGAGTACTGCATTTGTATCATTTCTATACCCATCTCCCCTCTCCAACTTCCTCTCAAATTTATGACCTCTTCATCTTTACCTATCATTGTGTATACATATGTATGTATGCATTTGTAAACACAACTTAGTAAGACCATTTAGTTGTGTGTTTGTGTGTGTGTGTGTGTGTGTGTCTATGTGTGTGTGTTTGGGTCTGTGTGTGTGTGTGTGTGTGTGTGTGTCTGTGTGTGTGTAGGGTTGGCTACTTGGGATTGGATAACGTGTCAGGAACTTGCCTCTGAAGAGGACCAATTCTCCATCACTCAGCAGTCATTATGTACCCACGCATCTTCATCTAGGGGTAGGACCTTGAGAGATCTCCATCAATGTTGGTATATTAACTGATATTGTCGCTGTTCAGGTGTTGTATAGGTGGCCACATTATTGAGATCTTCTGGGCGCAGCTTCCACATCACATGTAGGAGACACTATCTCAGAATAGAGCCCTGCTCCTCTGGCTCTTACTATCTTACTTCCCACAGTTCTAATACATTCCCCGAACCTTAGGTACAGGGGCTGTTTTGTAGATGAGTTAGTTGGGGTTGGGCATCTCATAGCTAGCTGTTCTCTACCTACATTTTGTACAATTGCATATTTCTGTAATGGTCTCCATCTATTACAAAAGAAACACATTTGATGAGGAGTGAGAATTGTGACTGTCTGTGGGTATAAGGATAAGTACTAAGAATTAAGTTAGGAATTATACTGGTTAACAAAAATAACGATGGTAGGCTCTCCTCTAGTATCCATAATGTCACCAGCTGGGTTTACAGTATCAGTCATGATTTCATTCCCAGTGAATGTGCCTTAAGGCTAACTATTGGTTACTCACAAGATATAAGTGCCACTATTGCATCCTTGATGATATCTTACTGTGCTGGTCATTGTTGTGGTCCATAGGATTTACAGATGGGTAGGACTATTGATTGCTTTTTTCCCTTAGCAGCTTGTATAGTACCTTCTAACACTGAGAGCTAGTCCTCAGGAATAAGGACTTCGGGTGTGTTACAGCTTGAGTCCTCAAAGAACTACATCTGAAATATGTGGTTATTTTAGTGATAGGTTCTTACCTTCAAGATCTGGGAGGTAACCAATGGCAAAACCAATATCTGTATTATTTTGAGAGTCTCTCAGACTCCCCTTTACCAACAACTCAGAGGAGAATTTCCTATGTCTGACACTGATATTTTATTAGATAATCTATGGCCCTTAGGTAGTGTTATCACCCTAAGTGGCATAACTTCATTAAGTTAAATGTGTGTGTATTTACTTATATATAATATATATGTATTTGTACTTTTAAGCAAACATAAAATATATTCCCTGTTTTTTCAAACATTTTTAGTTCTTTCTCATATGCACTATATATTTTCTGTTTATCTTGTCTATCTACCTATCATCTATCTATCATCATCTGTTATCTATCTAATCTCTCCTTTATTACCCTCCTTCTCAATTAAAGTATCCCACATTGTGGTAGTCTTACTCCATTTCTTTCCTGATTCTAGTTTTATCAGCCATTTTTGTTGTGTTTGTTTGTTTGTTTGTTTGTTTGGTCTGGTTTTTCAAGACAGGGTTTCTTTGTATAGCCCTGGCTCTCCTGGAACTCACTCTGTAGACCAGGCTGGTCTCTAACTCACAGAATTCCTCCTGCCTCTGTCTCCCGAATACTAGGAGTAAAAGTGTACTCCACCAATACTGGCTGGTTTTTTTTTTCAACTCCTTTCTTTCACTGAAACATCTGGTTTGATATTTTCAGCTCACTCACTGCCTCCCAGTCGCCTCTCAAATCTCATGTCACCAGAGAAGTTTCCAGCTTCCCTTAGCAAAGCAAGGTTGCTGCGCTCCTACTCCACTGCTCTCTGTCCCGTTCCTGGGCTTTGTTTTATTCTGCAGAAATTTCACAACATATTTTATATGTATTTGTGTATACAATCTAGAGGTATATGCAGTCCTAGCTTGCAATCTAAAGGATACTGGAAAATTACTTACTTAGAGTCTTTATTTTTTCAAGTCACTGTAATTCACTATGAAGATCAAGCTGGCTTTGAACTGTGCTCCATTTGTCTCTGCCTTTTAAATGCTGGGATTACAGGCATGTACCACCACCCCATCATAATTAAATTATCAAAAGAAAAATTTTAAATACTGTAGTCTCTTCATCTAGGATCTATGAACTCACCAGCAATGAGCAACCCTTGAACGTGAGCTCCCAGACAGCCATATTAGTTTTTAATCAACATTTATTAAATACCACTATATCCTTTGTATTGGCTTCTGGAACTCAAATTTAAAAAAGACATAGGCAGTGTCCTCTTGGAACCCACAATCAATTGGAAGGGAAATCACATAAAAACAAATAGTAGCATAAAGAGAATGTCCCCAGAACAGACACATGCACATCATTCACGGCCTTGAAGGTTCTGTGTTTGCACACCTGAGAATAATTATCAACATATAATTGTGTGATCATAGGAATATGTGGTAGTGGGGCCCCAGTAATCCCAAAGAGCCTTTATGGAAGCTCCTGTCTGCCTTTTGATCTTTCCCTCCTAGTTCAAGCCAGTGTTTTTGTCTTCTTGCCTTATTATTCTATGACCTCCTATGCATTGCAGACCAGAGGGGCAGTCAAAGCATGGTGCATGGCCATGACATTTTTGCTATTGACTGTACTGAGACAGCACCTTTTTAGCCTCTGCTTCTACGGACACTGATTTCATGTTTGTTCCAAAGAGATGAGTTTTATGTCCCAGCAGAAGGTGAGGACCCTGTAGAAGGTGAGGACCCAGCAGAGGGAGAGGACCCAGCAGAGGGTGAGGACCCAGCAGAGGATGAGGACCCAGCAGAGGGAGAGGACCCAGCAGAGGATGAGGACCCAGCAGAGGGAGAGGACCCAGCAGAGGATGAGGACCCAGCAGAGGATGAGGACCCAGCAGAGGGTGAGGACCCAGCAGAGGGAGAGGACCCAGCAGAGGGAGAGGACCCAGCAGAGGGAGAGGACCCAGCAGAAGATGAGGACCAAGCAGAGGGAGAAGACCCAACAGAGGGAGAGGACCCAGCAGAGGGTGAGGACCCAGCAGAGGGTGAGGACCCAGCAGAGGGAGAGGACCCAGCAGAGGGAGAGGACCCAGCAGAAGATGAGGACCAAGCAGAGGGAGAAGACCCAACAGAGGGAGAGGACCCAGCAGAGGGTGAGGACCCAGCAGAGGGTGAGGACCCAGCAGAGGGAGAGGACCCAGCAGAGGGCGAGGATTCCTGCCAAGTGGAAGAAGGAAGCAGGAAGAGAAAGGATCACCCCTCATATCCAAAAGCCTCAAAACATGTGTCAATACCAAACTGTAGTTAGGAGATCTTTGTTTACTCCATGCTCTTTGGAGGAGAGTTAGAAAAGGAAGGAGAGAAAAATCCTACAATTTCTCCAACAGTACTTCATGAAATAGCATAAAATTCCAGCTCTTAATTAAAAATTGTGTCACCTGACTTTGTCTTTTATGGGCCTGGAAGTCCCTGGAACTCATGATTGTGCCCATCCTCTGAACAGTCACTACACATCTGGTACAGTGCTGTCTTCTTTTAATAACCAAGAATTCTAGTAATTATTTAGCCCCATCAACTTCCTAGAGAGTATCAGCTGAAATGATTAGCAAAAAGACAACACTGTAGAGCTATGGGCAAGTCATAGTTGCTGAGAAGGGAGAGTCAGTTATCTTTATGGCGGGGGGGATGCTTCATATGTGAAACATGCTCTCCAGAGAATGGACCAAAGTCTGAGAGTCCAACACAAATTGAATTCAAAGTATAAGAAAAGAAAAAGGGGGTGGAGGAGCGGGGCAGACACTAGGCTGAGTGGGTAGGAAAAGGGTTGATGCTGGAGTTGAGAGTTAATGTAATTAAAATATATTGATTGCAATTCTCAAATAATTAAAGTACACACTGGAAAAAAGGGGGAAGATGCAGCAAGAATTCACTAAACAAGGCATGCCATATAAACTCTTGATTTCTTTTAATCCTTGTAGTAAGGCAGGCAAATGGAGATATTTCATCCATTTTACATATAAGGAAGAGAGCTCTGGAGAGGGCAGGTGGAAAGGCCAGGCTTTAAACCATGCCTGGCCCCAGGGCTATGGACTTAAGTGGAGCCCTAAGGAGAAATATCAGGGGAATATAACAAGAAGGAAAGGAAATGCCACAGCTGTACTGAAGTTGTTTATAAATGCTTCTTGTTGCAAAATGTCTGGTAGCCAAGGAATAAAGAAAAGGAAAAAATAAGGAAGGAAAAATGATATTAAAATGAATAAGCAAGAAGAGACCAAAGCTGTTAGGCTGCCAGGTAAGATGGTCCCCCAGAAGCTGCCTACTACTAACGAACATGTACCTTTTGCGGGGGTTGGGGGGGCAGAGGGGGACCTAGATCAAATGACCTGTCCTTGGGCCCTGTTCTACATTCTCTTTGTTTGGTCTATGAGGTGTTGTTACATGGTTGTCTACACCTTCACGTGATTACTTTTCTCTTTCTTATGAGAACGTTAGAATACAGTTTGTATGGTGGAACATTTCTTCCTATGATCTACCTTTTCTTTTCTAGGCTTCTAGCTGGTTTGCTTGTTTGTTTTCGTGTCTTTAATAGCATCTTTTGTCTCTCACTATGCTGAGTTAATGGTTCAGCTGGCTTTGGCTTTGATTTTGGTATGGATGGTTTCTGTAGCCTTTGACTTATCTTTTCTGCCCCCATAACTTAGCTATGTTTCTATTCAATACTCTTCTAGTTCTTTGTGTGCTTTTTTTATAGATCTTGCCCCAACGCCATATTTTTAAGTCATAATTTCAGAGCTGAATATGTTTGATGCTTCCCAATGGCCAAGTTTTTGTATCACAACTTGATTGAATAGACTCCATCTTCTATTGGACAGCTGAGAAGTGCTCTATAGGCTCAACAGTCCCTGAGGATAACTGTGTCTGAATTATTTTTCTATGGGCTTGACTTGAAAGTACAAGTCAGCCAATGAGAAGCCTTCCACAGAGCCCTCTTAGAGATACTGCATCAGCTGCTAGGTGTCTGATGGCATCCCATAGTTATTTGTATTTGTGGTAGGTTGGTTTTTTATTTATTTGTTTGTTTGTTTTGTTGTTGTTTGTTTTTGTTTTGTTTGTTTTTTGGTCTCCCTTTCAAAGTAGGCTGGCTCTTCATTTGTCTAAAGTCAACATGGTACTTTTAAATTTACTCTTGAAGTTGATGACTCAAATTCAAAGCGTATAGCCAGACCTTTTGATAAACAAAATGAGGTCTGATTTCCAGATGGTTTTCTTGGATGGCATTCTGGATACAGGTTCTGCTCCAGTTTTCCCCTTCAATTCTTTAGGGATTCTAACTGTAAGTGCTCTGCTCCTTTCTCGCTTGTTTTCTAAGTTCTGCCTTCCTTTATTTGGTTACCATTTCTCACACTGTTTTCTTTCTCAGGCCAGTTCCTTTGATTATATTTGTAGTTGGCTCTATTATAATTCAGCACATTTCATTTTATCTTCATTTCCAAAACAACTTTATTTTTTTCTTCAATATATTTCCTGAGTTTTGCCAACCCTAATTTCCTGTCTTGGTTCTGAGCTTTTGGATTTCTTACTTGGGAATGTTTTCATATTGACTTGTATTCAATTTAGATTGAAATAATGTATCATAGTTCCTTTCTGCCTCATGATTTGTTTTAAGGAAAGAATTTTCCTTCTATTTCATATTCCAGTAATTTTTTCAATTCATTTTTCAATGATTTATACATTCCTAAACAGTTAAATCAGTTTATGTGGAAAATGATGGATTTGGATATATTAATACATTCCCCTTTACAAAAATATTATTTATTTTGCTATAATGACTTCAGAAACATTTACTTTAACCAGTAGCTAATTTGCTAGACATCTCTTTGCTTAAACTGATGGAGATGAGAATTTGGTGTGTTTTGTCATTTAATGATAATAAGTTGTTTCTGTGACTTGCTTTATTTACAAACACCGCTCTCTTCATTTAGCTCCAAGCCTGCACGTATCTGTTACCAGTGAATCAGCCCTCCCTCCCCCAGAAGCTCCCCTCCATCCCATGCACTTTATTTAAATTCTCTGTGGTGCAATTCTCAAGTAATGAGCATGTCAATGCAGTGCCTCAGATATTTCTCAGCATCCCTAAACTAAGGACAGTTCTTCTTTATGAGAGTGATATAATTTGTTCTCCTCTAATCCTTCCTTCTTTTTTTCTAATGCCCCACACTTAACTCTTCCTGCAGACTTCAGAGCCTACCCAAGTGCTGATGCCTCTATTTCACTATGCATTACATTCTTATTCTGCTTCCACGAATTACCTGAAAGTTAGTGTCTATATTCAACACAGTTCCAAAAGTCAGATGACTAAAGTGTTTTTCAACTGAGCTTGAAAGCAACATATCCGCAAACTGAATTTTTTCCCAAGATATATATTATTTTATTAATTTGTTCTTGTTACATCTCAATGGTTATCCCATCCCTTGTATCCTCCCATTCTTCCCTCCCTCCCATTTTCCCCTTACTCCCCTCCCCTATGACAGTTCCTGAGGGGGATTTCCTCTCTCTGTATATGCTCATGGTTTTTCAAGACAGGGTTTCTCTGTGTAGTCTTGGCTGTCCTGGACTCTCTTTGTAGATGAGGCTGGCCTCAAACTCACAGAAATCCACCTGCCTTTGCCTCCTGAGTACTGCGATTAAAGACATGTGCTGCCATGCCCAGCTTTCTTGAGAAGCTTAGGGTAGAATATGTTTCCTCCTTCCAGATTCTAGAAGCCACAACATTCCTTGACTTGTAGCTATATCTTCCATCTTCACTACTAAAGGATATGGCCTAATCCTTTCATGTGGTCATTGCTATGACACCTTCTCTACTCTTCTTTCTCCTGTATGTATCCTGTAGCAGAGTTGTTTCATTGGGTCCATTTCATTGTATAATATAAGGTAATCTCCCTATATCAAGGTTTGAGCTTTCAAATATTCTACAACTTGAATTCTTTTTTTTTTTTTTTGCATTGTAATAACTAACATATTCATAGAATATAGGATTGGTTTGTAGATACCTTCAAGGAAGACATTATTCTGCCTACTGCAACCTATTCAAACAGAAACTGCAGTTTGTAGGACTCTGATTTGGTGTGCTTTAAACATAGCTTATAGGTGGTTCATTTGCTTTTCTTCTATTTTTTTTAGAATGGATTTTTTATTAATTTATTCAGATTACATCTCAGTTATTATCCTATTACTTGTATCCTTCATTCCTCCCTCTCTCCCGCTTTCACTCTATTCCCTTCCCCTAAGTCTATGACTGAGGGAGACCTCCTCCCCCACTATATGGTCATCGGCTATGAAGTCTTACCTTGGTAGCCTGCTTATTCTTTCTTTGAGTGCCACCAGACCTCCCCACAAAGGGGAAGTGGTCAAATATGGAGCACCAGAGTTTATGTCAGAGTCAGTCCCCACTCTCCACATAACTGTGGAGAATGTCCTGTGCATTTGTTAGATCAGAGTAGAGATTTGATGTTTAATTCTTCTATTGTCCTTGGTTGGTGCAGGAGTTTAAGAAAATGCCCCTGGGCCCAGATCCACCCATCACAATGTTCTTATAGGTTTCTAGGACCCTCTGGATCCTTCTATTTCCCCATCTCCTATATTTCTCTTACCTGGATTCCCAAAAGCATGTCCTTACATCAATCCCAATCTCTTGGTAAGTGAAGACTTTCATGGAACATGCCTTTTGGGCTAGTGGCCAATTATAAGTGAGAATATACCATGTGAGACTTTCTTCTTCTGGGTTAACTCACTCAGTATGACCATTTCTAGTCCCATCCATTTGTCCACAAATTTCAGGATTTCCTTGTTTTTAATAGCTGAGTATTAATCCATGGAGAAAATGTACCACAGTTTCTTTATCCAGTCTTCAAATGAGGGACATTTAGGCTATTTCCAGATTCTGGATATTATGAATAAGGCTGCTATGAACATGGTTGAGCATATGTCCTTGTTGTGTGCTGGAGCATCTTCTAGATATATTCCAAGGAGTGGAATAGCTGGGTCTTGAGGAAGCCCTATTCCCAGTTTTCTGAGAAAGATCCAAATAGATTTCCAAAGTGGTTGTACAAGTTTGCATTCCCACAAGCAATGAAGGAGTGCTCCTCTTTCTCCACATCCTCACTAGCATGTGCTGTCACTTGAATTTTTTTCTTAGCCATTCTGATGGGTGTAAGATGGAATCTCAGAGTCATTTTGATTTGCATTTCTCTGATAACTAAAGACGTTGAGCATTTCTTTAAGTGTTTCTCAACCATTTGATATGCCAATGTTGAGAATTCTGTTTAGTTCTGAGCACCATTTTTTAATTCGGTTATTTGGTTTGGTGGTGTTTAATTTCTTGAGTTCTTTATATATTTTGGATGTTAGACCTTTGTCAGATGTATGGTTGGTGAAGATCTTTTCCCAGCCTGTAGGCTGTCGCTTTGTTCTGTTGACAGTGTCTCCTACCTTACAGAAGCTTCTCAGCCTAATGAGATCACATTTATTAATTGTTGACCTTAAGGTCTGGGCTGTTGGTGTTCTGTTCAGGAAGATGTCTCCTGTGGCAATGTGTTCCAGGCTCTTCCCAACTTTTTTTTCTAACTGATTTAGTGTCTCTGGTTTTATGTTGAGGCCTTTAATACACTTGGACTTTTGTTTTGTGCATAATGATAAATATGGATCTAATTACATTTTTCTACTGGTAGGCATGCAGTTAGACCAGCACCGTTTGTTGAAGATGCTATCGTTTTTCCATTGAATAAATTTGGCTTCTTTGTCAAAAATCAGGTGACTATATGTCTGTGGATTCACATCTAGGTCTTCAATTCGATTCCATTGATCAACCAGCCTATTGCTGCCAGTGCCATGCTGTTTTAATTACTGTTGCTTTATAGTATAGCTTGAGATCAGGTATGGAGATTACTCCACAAGGATCTTTTATTATATAAGGTTGTTTTAGCTATTCTGGGTTTTTTGTTTTTCCATATGAAGTTGCAAATTGATCTTTCATATCTTTTAAAAATTGTGTAGGTATTTTGATAGGGATTGCATTGAATCTGTAAATTGCTTTTGGTAAGATGGCCATTTTTACTATGTTAATTCTCCCGATCCATGAACAAGGGAGATCCTTCCATCTTCTGATATCATCTTCAATCTCTTTCTTCAGAGATTTGAAGTTTTTTTCAAACAAATCTTACACTTGCTTGGTTAGAGTTACTCCTTGATATTTTATTTTGCTTGTGGCTATCGTGAAGGGTGTAGTTTTCCTAATTTCTTCCTCTACATGATTGTCATTTGTATATAGGAAGGCTAGTGACATTTTTTAGTTAATTTTGAATTCAGCCAATTTGATGAAGGTGTTTATCAGCTATAGGAATTTTCTGGTGGAGAATTCTTTGATCTCTCCAATTTTTAAAAGATGAATGGGTGTTGGATTTTATCAAATGCTTTTTCTGCATCTAAGGAAATGATTCTTTTCTTTCAGTTTGTTTATATGGTAGATTACATTGATGGATTTCCATACATTAAACCATCCCTGCATGCCTGGAATGAAGCCTACCTGGTCATAGTGAATGATATCTTTGGTATGTTCTTGTATTAGATTGTGAGTATTTTATTGAGTATTTTTGCATCAATGTTCATCAGAGAAATTTGTCTGAAATTCTCTTTTTTTGTTGGGCCTTTATAGGGTTTAGGTATCAACATGACTGTGGCCTCATAGAATGCATTTGGTAATGTTCCATCCATTTCTATCTTTTGGAATAGCTTGAAGAGCATTGGTATTAGTTCCTCTTTGAAGGTCTGGTAGAATTCTGTGCTAAAGCCATCTGGCCCTGGGCTTTTTTTGGTTGGGAGATTATCAATGATTCCTTCTATTTCTATAGGAGAAATAGGACTATTTAATATGTTTATCTGATCTTGATTGAATTTTAGCAAGTGGAAATTGTCCATTTCCCTTAGATCTTCAAATTTTGTGGCATATATGCCTTTAAAGTAGGATCTTATGATTCCTTAATGTCCGATGTTATATCTGCTTTTTCATTTCTGATTTTGCTGATTTGGATAGTGTCTCTCTGCCTTTTAGTTAATTTGGCTAATTCTCTGTCTATCTTGTTGATTTTCTCAAAGAGTAAGCTCCTGGTTCTGTTTATTCTTTGAATTATTATTTTTGTCTATTTTATTGATTTCAGCCTTGAGTTTGATTATTTCCACATGTGTACTCCTCTTGGATGTTTCTGCCTCTATTTTTCTTAGGGTTCCAGATGTGTCATTAAGTTGCTTATATGGGATGTTTCCAGTTTCTTTATTAAGGCACTAATGTTATGAATTTTTCTCTTAGCACTGCTTTCAATGTGTTCCATGAATTTGGGTATGTTGTTCCTTCATTTTCATTGAATTTCAGGAAATCCTTAATTTCTTTCTTTATTTCTTCCCTGACCCAGGTGTCATAAAGTAAAGAGTTGTTTAGTTTCCATGTATGGGTAAGCTTTTTGTTATTTCTATTGTTGTTGAAGTCCAGCCTTAAACCATGGTGATCTAATAGGATACAAGGTATTATATCAATCTTCTTGTATCTTTTGAGGCTTGCTTTGTGACCTACTATGTGATCAGTTTTGGAGAAGGTTCCATGGGATGCCAATAAGAAGGTATAGTCCTTTGTGTTTGGGTGAGAAGTTCTGTAGATATCTGTTATATCCATTTGATTCATGAAGTTGGTTAGTGTCATTATTTCTTGGATTAATTTCTGTTTCAATGACCTATTCTTCAGTGAAAGTGGGTGTTGAAGTGTCTTACTGTTAATGTGTGGGGATCAATGTGTCATTTAACCTTTGTTAATAATACTTTTACAAATGTGGGTGCCCTCGTATTGGGAGCATAGATGTTCAGAATTGTGATGTCATCTTGGTTGACTTTACTTTTGATGAGTATGAAGTGTCCTTCCTCATCCCTTTTGATTAATTTTGGTTGAAAGTCTATTTTATTAGATATTAAAATGGCTACCCCAGCTTGTTTCCTGTGTCCATTTGATTGGAGTATCTTTTTCTAGCCCTTTACCCTGAGATAATGTCTATCATTGTGGGTGAGATGCGTTTCTTGAATGCAGAAGAATGTTGGGTCTTGTTTATGCATCCATTCAGCTAGTCTGTGTCTTTTTATTGGAGAATTGAGACCATTGATGTTGAGAGATATTAATGACCAGTGACTGCTAAGTCCCTCGATTTTGATGTTGGTTGCAGTAGAGAGTTTGTGTGGTTGTGTTTTTTGTGACAGGGTATTTATCTATTTCCTGTGTAAATTTGATTGTAGTTTGTCCCTTTGAGGTAGAGTTTTCCTTCTAGTAACTTCTATAAGGTCAGATTTGTGGATAGGTACTGCTTGAATTTGTTTTTGTCATGGGATATCTTGTTTTCTCCATCAATTGTTATTGATAGTTTCACTGGGTATAGTAGCCTGGCCTGGTATCTGTGGTCTCCTACAGTTTGGAAGACCTATATCCAGGCCCTTCTGACTTTTATGGTCTCTGCTGAGAACTTGGGTGTAATTTTAATAGGTTTGCAATTATAGTTACTTGGCCCTTTTCTCTTGCTGCTTTTAATATTTTTTCTTTGTTCTGTATATTTTGTGTTTTGATTATTAAGTGACAGGAAATTTATCTTTTCTGGTCTATTCTATTTGGTGTTCTGTAGGCCTCTTGGATGCTTATAAACATCTCCTTCTTTAAATTAGGGAAATTTTCTTCTATGATTTTGTTTTATTAGTTTTTTAAATATTTACATACAAAGTAATGGTTTTAAAGATGATATTTGCATAGCTACTTTGGCTTCAGTGATTGATTCTTTTTCCTTATCCCTACTCTTCAATCCCTTATGCCCTCCTGCTGGTCCTTTCTCTTCATTAGACTCGCTTCTGAAGTCACATCACATACATACTGTTGCCCTGTTTTCTTCTTCCTCTACTTGCTAACCATCTCTTAAGGCCTTTCCCCCCACATTTTCACAATCTACACACACACAGAGAGAGAAAGAGAGAGAAAGACAGAGACAGAGACACAGAGACACAGAGACAGAGATAGAGAAAGGACAAATATACGAGAGAAACATATGCCATCTGTCTTTATGAGTCTGAGATATTTGGCAGCATGATATCAAGTTCCAACCATTTTCTTAAACAATCATGATTTCCTTTTGCTTTGCAGCTGAATAAGATTCCATTGTGCATATATAGCCTGTTTTCTTTATGCATTTTTTGTTGATGGACATGTAGACTGGTTGCATTTCGTCCATATTGTGAGCAGCACATTAATAAACATGGACTTGCAAGAGTCTCTTCAGGAAACTTAGAGCCCTTCAGTTATACACAGGAGCAGTGTAATGGGGTCAAATGGAAGTTCTGTTTTAAGATTTTTGAGAAATCTTCATACTGATTTCCATATTGGCTGCACCAGTTTGTATTCCTACCCACAGTGAACAAAGGTTCCTATTTGCTCACATCCTCACCAGCATTTCTTATCATCTATTTTCTTGGTGATAGCATGCTGAATGAATCCCTTAGATTCTGATGTATATTCTCGGGGAAAGGTTTCTTGTTTGAAAAAACCCAAGTCAGGTGTCATTTATCCCTGCTACCGCCTGAGCAAGGTCAGCCCTCTTTTTACTACGGTTTCTTTAAAATGCCACATGTGCTCTGGCAGCACACAGCTGGGTTATGTTAGAATAACTATTCTATGTGTCTTACTAGATTCAGGGGTTTTCAGTAGGAAATAGTTATTTTCTATGCATTGTTTTGTATGTATGGTCTAGAATATTGTGACAGGGAATATGCTATCATTTTTACTGATGGCAATATCAGTCTACTATCTATGCTGAGCATTGTGTACATTGTCATGAATGATCACTGGACCTCAGGAGTGCAAGTCCTTATGCCCCTCATGTTACACTAAGACAAATAATTTGAACAAGGTCATAAAACTAATAAATACTAATACTTTAGGCTTTGACCTTATCCATAGCTACATGATGACCAAACAGTTTCCACTTTGTCAAGATACATTTTTACAAAAGTAGATTGATACATTTTTAGGACGTCCAACGAAAGAGTATCTCATAAAAAGAGTTCCTAAATATATTGTTTTTTGTTCAATGACACCACATAAGTTGCCCTAGACGCCAGGAATTTCACCAGATGTACAAACCGGAAGCACCTGGATGACAGCATAATCTACATAGCATGAGTGTAGCACATAACGTGTCAATTAGTAAACAAAGGAAAGTCTTTTCTTGTTTCCCCAACAAGTCAGTCTGAAGGATGGAGAGAGTCTGAAGATCCCCAGAGGCTCAATGATGGACTCTTGAGAAGGTAATCCTCTTCATACTGATAGTCATAATGTTTTGAACAACCTCAAGGCCTTCTTGGGCCTACAGAGGATACATGATTCCTATTTTCTTAAAACAAACAAACAAACAAAACTGAAAAAATATATATTTGGGCTCAAGAAAACCAAAATTAAAGCACAAAGACTACAGCTCAATGAAAATTTATTTTTTAAGTGTAATCCACCCAGAATTCAAAGGATCTATTGAGGAGAGGTATATACATACATACATACATACATACATACATACATACATACACACACATGTATATATATGATAAATGTACATATATTTACATATATGTATGTATGATAAAATAACCTGACTTGATGTTGGCTTATACTGGCCAATTGGATGCTGATTTGATAAACCTGGGGTTGTATTTACTATCTTGTGATGACATCAGACTTGCTTAGGAAAGCTAGAGCAAAATCAAAAGCATGGCTCTTGAAGTGAAAACCTCTCTAGGTCTAATTCTTACTTTTTCCTTTTTTAGGAATGGGTTGTTCTTATTCAGAGGAAGCTATGGAGGCTACAGAGATGGCTCAGGCATTACGAGCATGTACAACTCTTTTAAAAGACTCAAGTTGAGTTCCTGGTTCCCACATTGAGAGGCTCATAACCACCTTTACTTCATGCCTCAAAGGATCTGATGTCTAATTCTGGCCTCTGAAGACAACCATACTCCTGTACACATACACTATCACACACAGAGGCATATAATAAAGAAAAAAATAAAGTCCTTAAAAAAAATAAATAAAAAGAACCTATAAATCTGCAGTCCTGGAAAACAATCTGTTGTGCTTAGCATAACTGTTACGATTTCCAACAGCAATAACTTTATGGTGACCACTAATCTCAAAGATTTATAATTAACTCTTAAGTAGAAAGCTGTGCAGAGTTAAGTAATGTAATATAAACCATAAAGAAATTAGAATGCAGAACACATCTGGGCCACAAAACAATAAGGGACTGCATAGTGCTAAAGACTGTCACTCAAAATAAAGGCTCTTCTGCTGGTGCCAAAGAGGATGCGATGAATCAGCATGCCCCCGCCCCCTGTACAATATAGTCACGCCTCACTGCAAGGGCCGTTTCATCATGGTATAGGTATCATATATTATTTCCCACCTCAACACCATAGGTAAAAACAAGTGAAAACAAAAGAGATTAAAAACAAATTTTGCTGGCCACACAGCTCCTCCCACACACTGCCTAATTATTCGAAGAGACATTAACTGATCTGTCTTTATTTCCACCTTCTGTTCTATGATGAAAATCTCATCAAGCTTTCATGTCCACCATTCCGTTCCAACCATTATCGTAAATGTCCCAATTCTTGGCGATGACAAGAGATAACTTTAGACTCAAGCACACTTGTTTCAAAAGAGTTTGTCAGAGTCAATTTCCTTCTCTTGAAACGTTCATATCTTTTGCCTTCCGCGAACAGCACGCTTGCTGTTTGGCATCATTTTGAGTGGTTTCTTTTACTCCTCAGTGTAACGGGCTTTTCTGTTTTTCTGGCCTTTCCTTTTCAGGCGTCTTTGATAACTGTTCCTCATTTTGGTATCTAAAAGTTGGCATGCACAAGAGCTCAACCTCATCATTCATTTATCCTATTTCAGAAACATAACAAAATTACGATCAACCAACATAGAGTTAATATCTATCCTATCATAATGACTGACCGTGACTCCTCAGCCTCAACATTACCCTTAATTCCATCTTGTAGCAGTAACTTTCCTGTTCTGTGATAAAATATCATGATCAAAAGCAACTTATAGATGAAAGAACTAATTTTTGCCTTGTGGTTCCAGAAGGATAAGAGTCCACTAACGGGAGGCATGGCAGCCCGTGGTCAGAACAGGAAACTGGGAGGTCATATCTCAACCACAAGCGGGAAGTAGAAAGAGAAAACTGAAAGTGGGGTGAGACCACGCACTCTCAAAACCTTCCCCCAAATGATGTGCATCCTCCAGCAGAGCTCTACATCCTAAATGTTCTGTTATCTTCCCAAAGAGCTCAGCAATCAGGAACCAAGTATTAAAATCCATGAACCTAAGGTGATCATTTCTTGTAAGAACCACCACACATCTCTTGAGCAAAATTCATCTCAACACACCACTTAGATGGTTAGTAGAACCTTCAAAATCAATATACCCAGTAGAGAATTACTCTTATTTACATCTACGTTCACCCCTTACACCCTGGCCCTTTTGTCTCTTTTTAGTTCTATACAACTCAGTAAATAAAAATACTGCTCAGACCAGAGTGTAGATGCCATTGAATTCATGGGCCCAACAGAGTTTACTCATCCTTAAAAATATCAAAACACTGACCATTTCTTACACTCTCTACACCTGCCACCCCAGGTCAAGTGTCCAGCTCTCATGTAAACTAATGAGAACCCATAATCTCTCTGATACGCCAATCACAGCCAGATTGACTTTGGTTATGTTTTTTATTTACTTCCCCTATCATATGTAGAGCATATCATGGTGTGATACTTACATGTCACTGCAACATAACTTAGTCTTTTACCTCACACACACTTATCAGTACTTTAAAACATAATGTACTTCTATTTTAGTCCATATTTCCCACTGGAATGCAAGCTCATGAGGATAAAGACTTTGTCACATTCTCTATACTAATTATCTAGAATAGCACATGTAGGCACCTAATAAATATTCATAGTACTTATCCATAAAACTGCTTTTGGAAAGCTAGTGCTCATAGTTCTAACCTGTGAATGAAGGAGCTCTAGAGCAGGTATCATTCTCGAGGGAGAAAGTATAAGGAAAACGCTAACCCAACCACCTGCCTCCCATCAAAACCTCTCTGTCCTGTGGTGATGAAGTGGTTCACTGCATAAACTCATTCCCGAAAAGAAGTGGCTAGTCGATGACACCTCATCCCATTCTGGGCCACACAAACAATATAAGATACAGCTACAGACCCAGGAGAGCTCTTTTGTACAACTGTCTCCTCCAAATTGAAATGTTGCTTCCTGCAGAGTCAGGGAAGACTTATAAATGTCTAGAGGCTAGCAAACATATAAGGCCTAGGAAGTTTACAAAATTTACAGGACTCAACAAGGATCCAACCCAAGACTGCCTATGCAATAGACACCCACTCCAGAAGAAGACACTCGTCCAGGAAGTGTCTGAGATGCAGCTTGCATGAATCATCAGCCATGTGGGAGTGGACATCTGGAAGTCACCCATAATCTTTTACCCATATTAAATAACCCCAAGAAATTCATTAGTTACCAAACTGAATTTGAGTAGACTTATGTCTTTTGTCTATTTCCAGTTCCCTATCTGTAGCAACAGACATTTGCTCATATATTCCCCAAGAAAAGTCGTAGCAATAGTCCCCCTACTCAAGAACTTCAATGAACTCAATCAATTCCTGATTTCTATTTTAAGGAGAAAGAGGGGGAGGAGATGTTATGACTTGAATCTAAAATGTCCCCCACAGGCTCACATTTTTGAATGCAGATATGCAGTTTGTAGTGATATTTTGAGAGATATAGAGCCTTCTGAGGTGGGGCCTGGATGTGAGAACAGATTATCAGGTGCAGAGCTTTGAAGGTGTAGCCAGCTCTAATTTTGATGTAGTTCTCTGCTTTCTGATCTGCATTGTGTAAGCAGCTGCAGCCACAAGGTCCCTTGGCCATAAATTTGGTCACTTCTGCCATCATGCCCTCCCTGCCATGAGAGACCAGAATGCCTCTGAAATGGAACCAAAACAATCCCTTCACCCCTTACATTGTCTCTCTGGGGATTTCTGCCACAGTGATGCAAAACTAGCTATCATAAGATGGAGGGAAGAGAAAGAGGCAAGTGAGGAAGAAAAGGGAAAGGAGAAAAGAAGGAAAGGGAAAAGCAGTGCGGTGGCTTAAATATGAATTCCCCGATAGATTTATATGTTTGACTGTTTGGCAATAAGGAGTGGCACTATTAGGTGGTGTTGGGCAGGCTTTTAGGTCTTTTATACCCACACCCAGAATGGCAGACTGTCTCCTTCTGTTCCCTGTGGATCAAGATTAGAATTCTCACCATGTCTGCCTGCATACTGCTGCGCTTCCCACCATGATAATAATGGACTGAACCTGTGAGACTGTAAGTCATCCCCAAATAAATGTTTCCCTTTATAAGAGTTGCTATGGATGTGGGATCTCTTCACAGCAATAAAACCCTAACCAATACAAACACGAAGAAGGAAGACGAGTAAGAAAGATGAAAGAAAGGGAAAAGAAGAATAAAATGAAAAACATTAACTGTTTCAAATTCCAAACTCTGGCCAAAAGGAAAAATTGTTATTTAATACAATTATGATCACTAAACTCTTAAAATGTTAAAGAAAAGAATAGAAAAGGAGAGAGAGAGAGGGAGAGAGAGAGAGAGAAAGAGAGAGAGAGAGAGAGAGAGAGAGAGAGAGAGAGAAAGAAAGAAAAACTAGTTTCTTCTGTATGCTTCTTCTCATAAGCCTGTAACTATTCTTTAAAAAGATTCTTCACCTGCCCAGTTGCCCCAGCCTTTGAGAAAATCTAATACCTCTTCATGCTAAAAGTCTTGGAGATACCAGGGATACAAGGTGCATACCTAAACACAGTAAAGACAACATACAGCAAGCCAATAGCCAACATCAAATTAAATGGAGAGAAACTGAAGGCAATTCCACTGAAATAAGAGACAAGACAAGGCTTCCCACTCTCTCTGTAGCTGTTCAATATAGTATTTGAGGTTCTAGCTAGAACAATAAGACAACGCAAGGAAATCAAGGGGATATAGATTGGAAATGAAGAAGTCAAACTGTCACTATTCTCAGATGATATAATAGTATACATAATGTATAATAGTATACAAAATTCTACCAGAGAACTACATATGATAAAAAAAAAACCTTCAGCAAAGTGGCTGAATAGAAATTTAACTAAAAAACAAACAAAAATCCCAAACACACACACACACACACACACACACACACACACACACACACACACACTATCCCTTCTATACACCACTGATAAATGGGTTGAGAAAGAAAATTATGGAAACAACACCCTTCAAAATAGCCACAAATAATATAAAATATCTTGATGTAACTCTAACAAAGAAAGTGAAAGATGTGTATGATAAGAACTTCAAGTTTTTGAACAAAGAAAGTGAAGAAAATATCAGTTCATAGGAGCTTTATTTGTAATAGCCAGAATCTGGAAACAAACTAGATGTCCCTCAACGAAAGAATGGATGAAGAAACTGTGGTACATTTACACAATGGAAAAGTATTCAGCTATTATAAACAAGAAAACATTGAAATTTGCAGGCAAATGGATGTAACTAGAAATGATCATCCTAAGTGAGGTAACCCAGACTCAGAAAGACACACATGGTATGTATTCACTTATAAGTGGATGTTAGCCATAAGTTAAAAGATATCTATGCTGTAATCCATAGACCCAAAGAATCTAAATAACAAGGAAGGCACAAGGGAGGATGCTTGAATCTCACTCAGAAGGGGAAATAAAATTGACATCTGAAGTAGATGAGGGGAGGTAATTGGGTTGGAGAGGGGGTGGAGAAGGGAACAAGGTGTAGGGAAAAGGTTAGGAGTGAGCAGGTGGAGAAGACAAAGAAAATAAATTGTTGAGGGGCATCTCTGGGACGGGGGAAGCTCCCTAGGGTCTATGGGGGTGACTCTAGCTGAGACTGCTAGAAGTGGGCATATGAAGCCTAAAGTTGCCACCTCCTGTAACCAGGTAAGAGCTCCAGTGAAAGAAAGGGGACACCAACCTACTCATAAAACTTTTGACTCAAAATTATCTTGCCTACAAGAAATGTAGGGATAAAGATGGAGCAGAGATTGAGGGAATGGCAAACCAGTGGCTGGCCCAACTTGAGGCCCACCCTATGAGAGGGAGCCCACCCCTGACACTATTAGTGATACTCTGCTATGATTTCAGACACGTACCTAGCATAAGCATTTTCTGAGAGGCTTCACCCAGCAGCTGATGAAAATAGATGCAGAGACCCACAGCCAAATAATAGGCTGGGCGCAGGGAGTTTTGTGGAAAAGTGGGAGGAAGGATTAACACAGCTGAAGAGGTCAAGGACACCACAAGAAGACCTACAGAGTCAACTAACCTGGGACCATGGGAGCTTACAGAGACTGAACCATCAATCAAATAGCATGCATGGGCTGGACCTATGCCTCCTACACATATGTAACAGATGTGCAACTTGGTCATCATGTGTGTTCCCTAACAGTTGAAGAAGGGACTGTCTCGGACTTTTTTGTCTGCTTTTGGATACCTTTCCCCTAGCTGAGCTGCCTTGTGGCCTCAGTGGGAGAGGATGAGCTACTCCTGCTGTGACTTGATGTGCCAGGGTGCATGGGTACCCATGGGGGTCTCCCCTTCTCTGTGAAGAAAGGTATGGAAGAAGGGATGGAGGGAGGCATGAGTATGCAATTTGCAAGTAAAGAGAGAGACGTCAGCAACAAGGCTGTAAAATGATGAAAGAGGGGCGGGGAGAAAGATCCTTAACCAATCCTCTTGGGAAATGTCCTTCTTTGTCACTCACTCCTAGGACATGGAGCTCATTTTGCCACCAAATGTGGGCAATCGTCACTATCAGAAATACTTGTCTAAATTCCCCGGAAACCTTGGCTCCACCTCTTTATATGTTATTTCAGCCATATCTGGCCAAAACAGCAGGCTAATGACTCTCTAGAGGATACTTCTTGGCCTATTTTAAGCATAAATGACTTAATAGACATTTGAGGATCATCTTGGCTATAGTGTGGAAACTAGATTAGATGAGGATAGGAGGTTAGGAAGAATTAGGAAGAGCCTTTAGCAGGCTCTTGAAGTAATTGGAGTTGAAGAAAGAAGTGGCCTCTACATGGAAAACAGCAGTGAGAGAGGTAGAGGTAGAATTAGGGCTACCTAGGAGGCAGAATGAGCAGAACTTACTGAATAATAACTTAGAATTTGCTATGAGATAGTTCAAGAGTTTTAAACAGAAATTCTTGCCCTCCAGAATATAGCTCAAAGGACAGAGTATATAAGTAACATCGACAAGGACTTGGTGTCAGTCTCAAACACTGAAAAAAGATGAGAGAGTGGGAAAGGATGAAGGAGAAACAGAAACAGTAGAAAGAAGGGAGGGAGACAGAGAGAGGGGGAGAAAGGGAGACAAAGACAGAGACAGAGACAGAGAGCTGTACATTTGTTGAGTCAAAAGCCTGGAATAACTTTTCAAGATGATTGTGCCTGGCCTATGTCATTACCTATCTTGGAATTCCATCCCCCACCCCACCCCACCACCCCCACCTATTATTTGCTCCACAATTTTTTTCATCAGGAGGAAAGAAAAGCCCTTAGTCAGAAAGTTCCACGGCACACCCTGGTGCCCTAGGGTAACGTATCCCCATCCATAGATCCACATAGCTGGCTGAGAGCCAAAATAGACTCCATGTAGGAGTATAAAGTCTGTCAAAAAAGATAGAATGCGAAAGTGTTTAATTTGTTTTTCTTTTCAAACAATGCTTCAGCTTACAGAAAGAAGATTCCCAGATGTTATGTAAATTGAGCAGTACTCAAACTCCCTTCATCACAGTTTTAAGAAGCAGAAAAGTGACATGGTTCAGAAAACCCTGGAATGGAATCCCAGCAAGTGTTTCTCACAGCACTGTGACGTTGTGCAAGGAGTCTAACATCCCTTGCTGTTCATTTTCCCAGGTCTAATAATTGGGAGCTCATTATAATCAGTCCAGGATGGCTGAGGGTGTAGGTCAGCTACTAGTGTGTTTGTGTAGCATGTACAAAGGTCAAGTTGCAACCTCCAAGATTCCCAGCACCACACAAACTGGGTATGGTGGTACCTGCCTGGAGTCACTGCAGTTGGAAGGTGAAGCTAGGAGAATCACAAGTTCAAGGTCATTGTTTTCCTCCAAAGCAAAGGACATATGTTGTCTACAATAGAGACCTTTTTACAGTACTAACACTACTGCTGTACCACTGCTACTGCTGCTACTAAGAATAACAACAACACAATAATAATGGTGATAGAGATGGAAAATGGAAGTCAGTTGTTGGTTTAGTTCTTCCTACAAGCTTAGTCCTCAGTAAGCAGTGGAAATGGTGGGTTTGTTAGTCAGAGCGGCTAGGTTAAGTCTTCTTCAATCCCTATTCTGTTTACTTCTCAGAGTACAATAATCTGCTAAGGTATATTAATCTGGCACCAACTATGGGTGGTCTGAGACCTTATTTTTTTTTCCCAGTCTGAAAGTAGGTCATCTCCTTTATGGATACATTTGAGTTATCATAGGCCTTGTCCTCTAAGGTATGACCTACAAGCCATCATAGCAAGTTGGTAATAAATGTGTAAATATCACTATTGACAAGAACTCAAGCTTATTGGGTTTAACCAGGACAAGGTTAAAGTCTTATAACTCTTGGTCATGAGTCTTAACTCTCAGGTTAACCATATTCAGCTCTAACTCTTTGGCGCATAACCTTGGAGTCTGATGGCCTCATAGGAAGTACAGAGGCTGGAGCTGGAGAGATGGCACTGGATCATCTTTCTAAGGACTCAGGTTCAGTTTTCAGCACTCACATGGCACCTGACAATTACCTGCAATACTAGTCCTAGGGTATCCAGTGTTCTCTTGGCCACTTTAGGCACTGTATGTATGTGATACACTGACATACATGCACAGAACATATACACATACACTCATAAACATACACATAAAAACATACCTTTAAAAAGAAGAAGGAGGAGGAGAAAGAAGAAGAAGAAGAAGGAGGAGGAGGAGGAGGAGGAGGAGAAATCAACAACATGTACAGAAGCTAAAGCCTGGTACTGCTTGGACATTTTGAAAAACCAGAATATAAAGGGGAGGTGGTGCTGGAACAATAAAAGTCTTCAAAGCTCTAAGGACATCATGTGCTGGCCCCTCATTCCCTAGATAAGCAATCCATGCCTCTCCCAAAGACATGGTAAGTCCTTGTCAGAGCAGAGGTAAAAGCCCAAAGGAGAAAATGAATTTAGAAGTTGACTTGGGAAAAAATTCTATGCAATTATCATTTCATGACTTGTTTTCATTATTTCAATTAACATTTATTAAACAACTGCCATATGTTGTATTCTATATTAAATTTGGGGATTAAAAAAGGAAAAAAGTTACACTCATTTTAAAGATAAAGTCACATACATACACAAACATCCATATTTATGTGAAATGCTGGGCAACTGATGTCAGCCAGCACTGTGTGGTATCTATAGTCACCTTACAATGTGATTAACCATAGAAAGGCAGGCACACTATTATATTATTATTTTATAGAGGAGGAGACAGAGGCTTAGTGTGATCAAGGCATTTTCCTAAGGTCCAAGTAACATAGATGGGATTTGAAACCAGACAGTCAAATTCTGATATTCATATACTAGTCTACTCTGCTAGAAGAGTAGTAATGTACAAATCAAGTGCTGTTGGTGTAATTCTAACACAGATCAGCTCTGCCTGAGAACCAAACAAGCCAAAACCCACAGCACCCGACGTAAGTGGTCTCCTGAGTTACAGGTATGTAAGAAATTCATAAAGCGCTAATGCAATCCAACGTCCACTGTCCAGTGGCATTGTATCTTTTTTTTAAACTCTTCTGAGTACCTCTTCTTGAGAATCTGCTGCAGGTCCATCTGAGTGATTACAGACAGGCTACTAAAACCAGAAAACCAGGAGTGGCACAGTGAGGAAGGGTCAAGGGGAGGCGTCATGGAGAGTCCCTTGTCAGGTGCTGTGGCATGGAATCCACTTCGTCCTTCAACGTTGGGCCTGGCAATCCAATCTGTGCTGTCCCTGCCCCCACCTTCAATAGGCTGCATTAAAAAAGAAAGCAGCTAATATAGGATTTATTTATCTGTATCGACAGTGAACTTCAAAATTTCATATAAAACGGTTTTCTCATTCGAGAAGCATTTCTAGGACCTGTAAGTCTAGAGCATTCATTACAAGGTTCACCTACAATTTTAAAGTTAAAAAGGGAGAAACTGTTAAAAACATAGCCCAGACTTCATTTTTCCCCCTTTGGATAATTGCCTTTTTCACCATATCATTGAGCCATGTTTTCTTCTGTCTGATAGACAAATCTATGAGATGCCCTTTGAATTTCTTCCTCCAAGAAGCAATGGAGATTTCTCCAAGGGTTTCGGCCAGTAAAAACCCTAGTGCACTATTAGAACTGATCAACAGCTAAATCTAGGGAAACCACCCCTCTATCTCTGAGTCCTCTGTGATCTGTCTGTCTCTGAAAGATGATTTGAAGTCATCATCATCAAAGGAGGAAGCGCTGGAGGGCTTCTTAGATTAGATGGAAGGCCACACCCATCACCTTCTCCCTTAGCTTCTTAAATATGAAACTCTCTCCTCAGCCACATCCATGAGCCTCATCACCTAAAACCTGACCTCTGCCAGAGCCCTTGAACAGGTGGGAAGACTTTCAAACATCCTGCCTCTTCTTCTTCTTATCATTGCACCACAGGATCAAAATTACCACCTGAAGACGCAGTCATCAGTTAAGCCACAGATTTTTCCTGATAAAGCTTTAATGATACTATCACAGGGCTTATGAAGGTTCACATCAGGAAGATCGTCCATTTGGCTTCTTGCTACACTTATCAGAGGAAGGGCCTGGTTTCCTCACTGTAATTACCGGCCCTGCCACTCATGGATTGTTACGTTGCCAATGTGCTACTTAACCTCTTAGGTTTCAGACCTAAGTATTGGTAAGGCCCAATGATGAGCTTCATACAAGGCTGATTATTAAATGATGTGCATATCAGCATCTTTCGCATGTGTGCTTACATGTATGTCTGTGTGCTGGCATGGATGTGCAAGCCAGAAGACAACTTGGAAGAATGGCTTTTCTCCTTCAACCACAAGGATTCCAGGGACTGAGTTCAGGCTCTCAGGCTTGGTAGTAAGCACTCTTACCCACTAAGTCATCACTTCTCCCTGAATATGCAAGTGTGCAGCACCTCCTGGCTCACCAAATGAAAGCTCTTGGACTTAACTGTGATTACAAAAACTATGGTGTGGCATACGAATGAGAATGTAATAACTGAACCCATTACTTTGTATGAGAGCAGAAAAATTAATCTAAAAGTAACTTCTTGCGTAGGGCATTAGCTATTAGTCATTTGATTGCTACATTTTTGTTAAGAAATGAATCTACAGAAAACACTCTCTGCTGTGAATAGTTGCTTGCTTGTCTTAGAAAGCTGTATAATCTAGCCCGATTCCCAGATTATGTAAGCAGAAAGGAATCTAAGATCTAAATATCATGACAGCTTGATTGTGATTGATGATGGCTAACAGGTTTGCCTCACTTCCTGCCAGAGTTTTGCTATCTCATTGCACACTACATCAAATCCTTTTTGGGAAGAGTCATTGACTTGCCATTTCCCACAACCATGGTACCTGTCATTCTGATCAATATTTCCATAATAAGCTCTGGACATAAAGAATATTCCTAAATATTTATTGATATATTTAAAATTTTGAGACAATTTAAAGAAACAAAAACATATAGCCTAGAATGTTGTTATTGGCCATTTGCAGTGTAGTAGCAGATATTTGTGCCAACTGATATATAGTATACCTTCGGTTTGTTTGCCACAGTTAAAAACATTTATCTCATTTATCCATTTAATCTGGTATGATAAACTAGCAGATGGACCTCATGGTATTATCTTTCTTTGGCTATATTTAGCATGGTAAAGCATTTTTGCAGTACAGATAATGAGGGAACATATAAATGAAAAATTATTATAGAAATTGTCACAAAAGTCCCCAGAATGAAATAAAACCTGTGCTTCATATTGATCACATCACAGTTGCAATGGCTTGCTAACTACAGTTAGAAAAAATGGAGGGCATTCCTGATTAACCCAAAAAAAAAGACTAAAGAAGGTTAGAGAGACAGGTGCAGAGAGCTTCTCCAATCACATTTATGTAGTCAACAACTGTTTTTCTAGCCACTAATATGCCAATCCAGGATTAAGAGGGAATGAAAGTGGCACTTATAAACTCACTTTCCAGTGGGGGAAGAGAAACTCTGTCTGTCTCTGTCTCTGTCTCTGTCTCTGTCTCTGTCTCTGTCTCTGTCTCTGTCTCTGTCTCTGTCTCCATCTCTCTCTGTCTCTGTCTCTGTCTCTCTCTGTCTCTCTCTGTCTCTCTCTATCTCTCTCTGTCTCTCTGTCTCTGTCTCTGTCTCTGTCTCTCTCTCTCTCTCTCACACACACACACACACACACACACACACACACACACTATGTGAGATAAGCTTAGATAAATAGAATAGAGAAAATGAAACTTGATAACACTGGCAAAAAATGACAGGGCATGCAACGTGGAAGGTGTTATATATGAGTCTCAAAAGATCTCACTCTGGTCTTCACTTAAAGCATTTCTTTACATAATCTTGATATTCTCGTGGAGTTATGATGACATCTTTCTGTATTCATTATCGAAAGCTCCTGACTAGAGTGTGGAATATCTTATATCTTGGTCTCAAGGATAAAACACTTAATGTCTGTTGCATATTAGTCCCTCAATCATTTTTTTGCTGAATTATTTAAAGGAATTGTTTTCTTTAACTGCAGAAGCACATAAAGAGGAAACACACATGCCTGCATGTGTGGTGTCATGCTCTCTCTCTCTCTCTCTCTCTCTCTCTCTCTCTCTCTCTCTCTCTCTCTCTCTCTCTCTCTCTGTGTGTGTGTGTGTGTGTGTGTGTGTGTGTGTGTGTGTGTGTGTGTGTGAAATAAGGGGGAAGACAATTAGAAGATGGGTGATTGTGGTAAGGTCATAAAATACAACTAGTGTCATGCCAAGATGTTTGGGCATTTTGTCTTAGAAAATTTGGGAGCCTATAACAAAGGGGCTATCCATCCCATTAGGTTCTAGACTATGTGAAAAACACTTTAGCTGTGTAGGATCTGATGGATGGAAAGAGCATGGGGAGAGACATGAGGAAGGAAATCAGATCAAAAGCAGCTGTGCTAGGTTGATTGGGGAGAGGAGAGTCCAATTGAGCCATAGCAGAGATGCAACGGAGATTTGAAATTAAAGAAATAGAATTAGTAGGACTAGGAAAACAACTATATCTCAACCAATCACGTAGGAAGGATGGCTCCTCAGGTGCTAACTTGGAGGGCTTCATTTTATACAAGCTCTGTGAAAGCTTGGGATGTCTTAAACAGACAGCTTGTGAGGAAAGCAATTCTGCCAACAAATATGGAATCATTTTTCTCTTAACCTATGAGAGTCTGAACCAAGAGGCATCTAAAACCCATTTAGGGTTAGCAGCCATCATGGGCTTTGACTCTTGGTTAGTCAACTGATATGAAGACTTTCCATCTAGACTGCAGCTATTGAATGAAGCAGGCTAATTCGTCTCTTCACAAGGAGAGCTTGTCCGCACAGCAGTGCCTTGCAAGGGAATATTTTGCATAAAAATTCATGAGATGCAGTATCCATTTCAGCTATGTTATAAAGTAGTAAAGGCGAGAGATAGGGAGGAAAAGAAAAAGTTCAGCCCTGCACTCAGATAGGGTTCATTTTGAGTGATGATTGCGAGCCATCCTTGGAAATTACAGATGCTACTTGGTTCACTATTATTTTGCAGCATCTCCAGTAATCTTCCGTGATCATTTATAACAGCATGTCTGATGACTTTCAAAATGTAACGGGAAAGGGTACTTCTGTGAAGCATGTCTACTCAAAGGAAAAATCAATCTTGGCTGCCGAGGGAGTGAACTCTGTATCACCACGATTAGACAGTTAGAGATTTCAACATATAAAAATAGGAGTGGCAGGGGTCCAGTCTGCCACCCTATATGTGTGTCTTCTGCATGTTCCAGTTGCTTTAATGACTTAGGGTTTCTCCTTTCATGTAAAGAAAGCACAACATGTGTCAAGAATGCAAATTGGCACACTCCGATAGAAATAATCCTGAACTCTGTAGTAACTACTAATGTTTACATATTGCCCTTACAGTTTTCTAAGTACTTGTCACACACCTGAGCCGCTAACCATCCCAAACACCTTACACTTTCCAACCTTCTCTTCTTCTCCGACAGTCACTTCTATTACCTGGAAGGTTCTCTCTCTCAACATCTGTATCCCCAGTCTTCAAGGACAAATTCAAAACCTCCCTCTGTGTGAAAGGCTGGTTATTTTAACCCTTGCAAGTAAGTGAGATGTTACTCTAGTTCAGGTGCTTGGAAAGGCAGCGTGCTGTGGTAGGCTAGAAGGCATGGATTCAGGTACTGGTTTGGGGGATGATATGACCAAGGCCCGTCTTTTCAACCCAAAAGAAGAGTAATGTATTATCTACTTTACATGGGTTTATTTAGATCTAAAGAGATGCCTTAACCTCTTGCAAAATGCTAGTGAATCAAGCTTCATACAAGTGTTTTTAACATATTTATCTAAGAGAACAATAATAAGAACTAACTAATTTATGTAAAACACTTAACCTAGTATCTTGTATACAGTAAGTGCTCAGTTACTGAAATTATTACAGTTTTTTAAATGGTCAATTCAGCGGCTATGAATCAAACACAAATGAGACACTAGATGGTCTTCTGGATAATTTGTTATAGTTATAAAGATATTTTTGTCACAGCATAGTTACTGGGAATACCAGCTCAGTGATCAGGCTATCTAGAGCTTAAGCCTGGTTCTAGTCCTTGTAACCCTGTGAACAAGAAGTGTATCCGTGCTCCAGTGTTTTTTTTAAATTTATTATAATTTATTCAGACTACATCCCAATTATTATCCCCTCCCTTGTATCTTCCCATTCCTACACTCCCTCCCTATTTTGCCCTATTCTCCTCCCCTAGACCTCTGACCAAAGGGGACCTCCTCCTCCACCGTATGACCACATCCTATCAGGTCTCATCTGGACAGCCTGCTTCCCCTTCCTCTGTACCTTTCAGGCCCTTCTTCAAGGGAAAAGAATCAAAACGGGATGGGGGGAGGGGCAAAGCACCAGAGTGCGTGTCAGAGGCAGTCCGAACTCCCCCCACAACCGTGGAGAATGTGCTGTCCATTGGCTATATCTGAACAGGGAGTCTAGGTTCACTGCATGCATTGTCCTTGGTTGGCACAACAGTTTGTACAGTCCACCCTGGGCCCAGATCCATCTCCTTCTGGGGCTCCTGACTCCTGTGGATTCTTCCATCCCCCTTTTCTTCCATATCACTCTCAGCACTCAGCCCAGAGTCCAGCAGTGAATCCCAGTATCTGTCATGATTCCCCGCTGAGTGTAGTCTCTCAGAGGACATCTATGTTGGCCTAATATCCACATATAATTGAGTATATACTATGTATGGATTTCAGGGTCTGGGTTACCTCACTAAGGCTTATCGTTTTTAATTCCATCCATTTGCCTGCAAGTTTCAAGATTTTCTTGTTTTTAATAGCTGAGTAGTAGTCAGTGTTTTTAACTCTACAAAAAAGATAGACCCTCAGCTGTAGGGTTATCATTTAAAAAGTGAGTACACTGATCAATGGAAAAAGGCCAAACTTGTATTTGACATACAGAAATGGCCCAGTGTATGTTACATATTATAATAACCTACTAGATTTACTTCATAAATTTTTTCTTGCAAATCAAGAAAAAAAATATTGCACTGAAGAATGAATTCAACTCACATTCTCTGAAGTTATCTACTGCTTTGTATTTGCCTCTTTGCTTCCATTCTTGTCCTCTCCCCGTGCACTCCATACTCGGCCTGTAGCCCTCCTCCCACGGCATCTGGGTGGCCACAACGGAACTTGCCAAGCATCCCTAACATGTTTTATGAGCCTTCTACTCCTGACTTCACCTGCTTCTGCTCTGCCTCTTCCACAACTCATCTCCCTTATTTTCTAGTCCATCATGGTGGTGTTGTCATGGAGATGGCTCGGGTGAGATTAGCCCACCATCTCTAGTTATACCCAGGAACTATGCATTCCTGTTTCTTAATAAGGGCGATGGATAATTTATTGGTCTTACACCAAGCAGTTAGTGCCTTCAGCTTCAATGAGACTTCTACAGTTCTTTCTGTCCAACAGAAATGCTGCCCCCAGAGCTCCCCTGCACAGAAACTCTGAAGTCATGATGCTTAATTGCCTCCCTAGTCATAACAATCTTCAGACCTCCCTATCATTTATCCTAGAGACTTCCTTTCCCTGGAATTCCATCCCCAACCATGGCTGCTACAGCCACCAAAGCCACCAATGCCCAAATGTCATTTCTACATTAAACTCAGTTTTCTTCACCTCCAAGAAAGCTCTTCAGGCAAATTCATTCAAGTTACAAAACAGTGCTTTTGTAACTACTTGGCAAATGTTAGTCTCTGTTAAATGTTAGATTCGTCATACGGAATCACAGCCTACTGAGATCATGAAAATCAAAAGGTGTCTATGGCATCAGCAGCTGTGGCTTATTTATCAGGACGATTTCCTTGGTGGTTAGATTATTTCAAAACAGTAATGCAGTTGTTTTAGTAAATATCAGTCATCATATCTGTGTAAATTTATACTCTGTACAATATTTATCTTCTGCATGATAGATGCTACATATAAAAGAGATTTTAAATAAATAGACATTATTCTAAACAACATCAAAAATGTCTTTGTTTGTTTGTTTGTTTTGTTTTTTGTCTAAAGGGTAGAATTCAATGAACTGAGTTGTCTCAGAACTGGATATAATTAGTGTATGAATTATCTTAAGCTTACAACATTCATAAGTGTTCAATATTTCATCTCTATTTTATAGGTTAGAAAAAAACAAAAAAGGCAAACAAAGAAACAACAACAATGAAAGCTAAGCCTTGGAGAAGTTGGTAGCTTGCCTGAGCTGTAGTGTGGGAAATGAAGGATTTTAACCACTGATATCTCCAGTTACTGCTATTATGCTATCCGTTTCAGAAATATTTCTGCAGGGCTGAAATGCAGTTGCTGGTCCTAAGAAATTCCCACTCTAGACATAAATGTATGTATTCCAAGATGGGAAGGAATTAGTACACACACAGAGGAGACGGTGGTAAAGCATGTGAAGTTAGCAGCCACTGGTAAGGGCTGGAGAGGTGGCTCAGGCGAAGAACACATGCTGCTCCTGGAGAGGATGCAGGTCCAGGGCCTAGGACCCATATCAGGCGTCTAACAACCACTTGTTACTCCAGGGGGATCCAATGTGCCCTTCTGGCCTCCACTGTGTGCACATAGGGTACATGGAGACAAGCAGGCACATCCACAAATACATAAATAAAAATAAACACTTTTTCAAAGAGAAATTTTGTGATCACAGAAGCATATGTGTAGCACAGTTTTAGACTCTAAATCTTGCAACACTGTAAAGATAAAGTTAAAGGCTTAAAGAAAATATTGTCTTAGTAGCAAAAACAAAACAAAACAAAACAAAAAAACCACTCCATAATTGGTAATAAAAGTAGAAGAACTGTTTAGAAATTTAACAGAAGGAATTGAAATGAAGCATAAATTCCAGATAATATAGGGGACAACAAAAACAAAGGTTAACCTACTTAAAGCCTTCGATATATATTGGGAATTTCATAGCTCTTTCTTGGGTGATGGGTGACAAGACAGCTCATTGGTCTCTCTACACATAATGACGCTGTGACTAGGAAGTGGAAAAATGGGTAAGCAGAGGGTACCAGTTGAGAAAGCAAGAATGATTGAGATCTCTAGAGTAGTAAGGATGGGGGAGGATTGATTTGAAAGACAGAACCCTGAAATGCCCCCACTCTGACATACTGTACACTATTTGGTACCCTTGACATCTGCGCCAAGCTCAATTCCATTCCATCTGAAGTTCCCCGAAGAGAAGAGCCTGAAAAGGAGGAGACAGAGAGATCAGGAGGAGATCAGAAGGCTATTAACTAGGAATTCAATACAAAGTCACAGGAAAGAATTGGTGGTCAACCACATTGACTGACAGTCTATCCTTCTTGCTAGAAAGTCATTTTTTAGAAAATATGTTTAAGACATAATATGCCAAAATATCACCACTGGAGACCATATTTGGGATATTTAGCCTGTCCATCACAAGGCTTAAAGTAATAAAAACCCATGAAGTATTTCTAGGATGAATGATCAGAGGGAACATCAAGCATTGTTTGGGGGAGAGCATTAAAAAATGGCCTAAATTTGGGCTAGGACCTTAGTCAGAAGAAGAAAGAGGAAAATAAGGGTCTGAGGAAACACAAAACGTGGCTTATCTCAAGGAGCTTTTTCAGAGCAATGTGTGTATTCCAACAGGAATTTAATCCATATGTTACAGATTCCTTTACGTTCCACAAGACGCCTGCACATGGGAACTCTTTGATGTCCAAGGATCTTTCCCAGTCTTTTTATGAGACGTGTTGAGCCAGATCACTTCTAAATTGAAAACTGTGTTTTACCCAGAGTAAACAAGCTCACACACCAGCCATCCAGACTGTAGGTCACAGAAGGAAAGCCATGACTCTCAGTAAACATGTTGAACATAAAAATCATTTCCTTCCTTGACTCATGTGGTCCACATGTGAGGGGATAGGAATCAGTTAAGCACACAACTGGACTACAGAGCAAGCACCTAGTTTGTGCGCCTACAGATATGGATTAAAATTGAGTGCAGATGAAGACACACTTGGTAGAGGAATTCATGAAGTACTCACAGAGTAAGTTTTTAAATGTTTATCTTTATTATTGGGAATGACTTTTAACAAATGTAATTTCTTTAAAATGTTAGGCAGTTCTCATCTCAGAAACTGATTTGTTCCTGAAAAACCCAGGGAAATGATAGGGCCCTTTCCACCATGACACTGGAAGAAAGAGGAGGCATTCTATGAAATATGTTTTACAAAGCAAGTTTTCTTGAAAGTATATTCAGCCTCTAGCATTTTCATGGATTTTTGAAATAGCCAACAGGAACAGAAACCATTCGAGGAATAGAAATAGCAAGAAGAAATCTTTACTGTATAGATTGAACTTAAGCAATTTCATTCAGAAGGATTAAAAACTGTGAAATCTTTGTTGAGAATCTGCCTAGCGACTTCAGTTTCTCCATCACAACTCAGCCAGAACTGATGCAGTGGTAAAATTTGGTCCCCACTCATAAGCTCTGAGTGGCAAGATGCTTTTCTGAACTAAAATGTTGTCCTTTATTTTAATTAAAATTTTTATTTTCTCTTTCATGGGTCTCTTCTGGGGTTTTACATTTATAAAAAAATATATGGTCATTGTTGTTCTTAAACATTATGTGTATGAGTATTTTGCCTATATGTGCATCCCATGTATGCATTGCCCAAATAAAGCCAGAAGAGGGTGTCAGATACCCTTGGACTGGAGTTATGAGCTGTTACTGGTGGTGAGAACTGAACCCCATCCTCTACAAGCACAATTAGTGCTCTTAACCACTGCACCATTTCTCCAGACCCAATGTTGACATTCTTTGTGTTCAGCTGCCATCCAAGAATGGTAGGCTCAGACAAACAGGGGACCTAGTCATTCCTTACAAAAGTCATACCTCTTACAATAGCTGGACAAGTCCAACTTGCTTAAGATAAAGGATGAGAATGTGAGGGTGAGAGCAGAGCCAGGGAAAGGAAAGAGTCGGCAAAACGAGGGAAGGAATGGGATGAAAGAAACTTCTTTGATAACACAGAAAGCTTGAAGTCAAGTTCAAAACTTGGCTTGGGTCACCAGATGTGTGTAACCTAGTGTGGCCCTGAGATTCTACATGAATGAGCAGTGAACCAAGCGTCACAAAAATAATGGCGTGTGAGCTGACAAAGGGGCAGATGTCTGTGGAGTTTGCTATACAGGGGTGAAGGTGCAGCTAAGTGGTACAACACTTGTTAGCATCCTCACAGCCCTGGCTCTAGTCCTCAGCCCCACAGGAAGGTCTACAGATGCAAGAGAAGGAGCTGGCTAGTCAGAAAAGAAGTCTGTTGCCTTGCTTCTCACTTAAGTCTGGCATCAGCATCACCAAAAAACCTCGGGCTCCACCTCAGATGCGGGCTCCACCTGCATCAAGTTTGCACTTTAGTGAAATTCCCCACTGGTTGGCAGACCTACTACAAATCTGAGAGACCTTTATCTTAACAGCTAGGAAAAGCAGCATAAGAACACCCCATGTCCAAGAGGCTCCTCACCATCATAGTGAGGGAAGGCTGGTCACTACCCCCAGGTCTCATGTGAAGACAACCTCAGAACTTACCATCACTTCGAAATGCAAGCTCTGCATCCTGCAAGCCTCCCTTTGCCTCCATAAATTCCCAAATAAAGAAACTTGCTTGGATATTGTTATAATATAGATGGTGTGGATATGTATATCAATAAATTTGCACATAAAGCTATAGATGCAAATGTTATGAAGATATGAACTGCTTATGGCTCAGGTATAATGGATGTGCAGTCAGCCCTCTATAGTCTCTGGCATATACTCTCTTCTTAACAGCACACAATGCCAGTCTGTTCTATTTTCATTTCTATTGTTGTGGTAAAATACCCAGCGGGAAAGCATCAGAGAGGAGAAAGGTTTATTCTCCTTACAATCCCATGTTACAGTCCAGCGTTTCAGAGCAGTCAAGGCAGAGACTAGAAGTAGCTAGTCACATGCATAATCAAGAATAGAAAGAAAAAAATTTTTTTTAATTCATGCCTAGTACCCAGCTAGCTTTCTTCAAGGTCTGAAATCAGGAATGGTACTGTCTTAGTTAGGGTTTCTATTACTGCTAAGGGACACCATGACCATGGCAACTCTTAATTTTAAAAAAAAGAAACATTTAATTGGGGCTTATTGATAGATGTAAATTAAACTCTAGCGGGCTTCACTACTCCAGCTAGTTCCTGAATAATTGAGACAGAAACCTCTTGGATTTATAAAAGCTTTAAGGCACAGTAACCACACAGGTAACAACCCTCTAAGCTATTTTGCTATTTCCCAGCTATACACCCAAAGTTACTTGCCATAATAGTTCCTACCTGGATTGCTCAGGGCAAGCATCTCTTGGCCGTGTGCTCATAGTCCTTAAAGCCTCATGACGACTTCTTCCTCTCCAGCTTCCTCGCCTCCTGCTGTATCTTCTGTTTCCTCAGTCCTCCTCCAGGCCTTACAGTCCCTCTGGGACACCAAGCTTGGAAACCTAAGCACCACCTTCTGCCCAATTACAGGCTTCAACAACTTTATTAACCATTCAACTTCAAATTGGGTAGAGCACAGTTTACAAAGCAAAGATCAGGGTATGTGAGGATGGACTTGTCTGGGCAGAAACCAGATCTTGGGGGCCAGTTATGATCATTAGAATACATAACATCAGACCAACCACCAACAGGAGCTAACTTACAGTTTCAGAGGTTTAGTCCATTATTTTCATGGCAGGAAGGATGGCAGAGCACAGGCAGACAGGATGCTGGAGAAGGAGCTGAGAGTTCTAGATATGAATGGAAAGGTAGCAGAAAGAGGCAGTGACAATGAGGCTGGCTTGAGCATCTAAAACTTCAAGGCCTACCCCTAGTGACACACTTCCTCCAACAAAGCCACACCTACCCCAACAAGACCACACCTCCTAATAACGTCATTCCATATGGGCCAATGGAGGCCATTGTCATTCAAACCAACAAAGACAACAACCACTTTTAGAATGTGTCTTCCTATGTCAGTTTAGACAATTGAAATGCTCTATCCAGGTGATTGCAGATTATGTCAACTTGACAATTAAAGTAACCATAAAATATGATATGGTTATTTTTATGCCATAGTTAAAAAAAAATCACATAGCAAATAAGTCATAAGCAATATTTTTTTATTCAGAGTCAGACATCCTTATCCCCCATATCTAGCCTTAATGCTATACTTTCTGGGTAGTCTGACAGAATTTGAAAGGGACACATTTTCCCCTGGTTTGTGGTACTGAGGTAGAGTTCTATTGCTAATGAATAGGTCACACTAAAGCAACAGCCCAATGTCAGACTTGTTAGAACTTGAAGTTCTTTTCCATAGCAGTGTACAGAGAGACAGAACTAGAATACACAATTAAGGGACGTTTGTCCTAAAATAGCAGAACCAGAAGTATCTATTCCTCCTAAGTATTGCTGTATTTTGCATCATCCATAGAGAAGTAGCCTCACCCACTGCCTCTGGGCACCCTTCACTTAACTTGGGTTGTCAGGTCTCAGCTCTCCCACTGGTATTTGTGTTCAGTTCTCCTTCTGTCTACAACCAGAGATCATCATTCATAAAAATACATCTTTCTGCATTTACTTTGCCTCCAGGATTATTGCTTAGATCACAGTACAGAAGAACAAAAGGATCCACTCCTAGAGGGTCAGAAGGCGGAAACCTTGCAAGGGGCTGCATCAGATACCTGAAGTAAGCAGTGTCCTACAGTCTCTCCTGCTGAGTTCCCTCATCTTTCATATTTCCCAAAGTATATTTTACCTTGGTTGAAAACAATATCAGGTTCATTAATCAGAGCTAAAGCTAGTAAGTCCTAAATGTGGAAATAGTTTTTATCCAACCCGCACAGTTTTATATTCTTCGTGTTAGAAGCACTGATCCCTCAAGGTACCCACACCACTCTCTAAGAGTCATGCAAGATATATCTGAGAATTCTGAAAGATGATATGAAATCCTCTTCTTGTACATTCATTAGTTTCTGTAAAAAAGTTTTATTAAAGGAGGAAGAAAGCAAAGATGAATGTGCACTGGCTTTCCACAACTGTATAATAACAAAAATGTCACAAACTGTGAAGCTTAAGACTGTGTAAATTGATGAGCTCAGAGCTCTGGAGGGTAGACGGGAAAAAATCAAGGCATCCACAAGGTAGGCCAAACACCCTTTGAACCCCTTCCTTGCCTCCTCCCTGTTCAAGGTGAATGTCTGGCCACCTCCGAAATCCTTCTGCTTGTAGTTACAGAATCCCAATGTCTGCCTTCTCCATTCAGGGTGTCTCTCTTGTCTCTGGTTTTCTGTGGTTGTCTTCTAAGGAATATAGTTATATGGGATTGGAGGCTATCAGGCTCCATTACGGCCGTCAGGCAATGACCTCATTTCCAAATAATGCCGCATCCTACGGCACTGTGAGCTAGTGCATTGTATTATTATTCTGTGGGGGCAGGAGGTAAAATTTAGCTGGTGAAAAAGATGTAAAGCTATAATAGAACTGAATAATCATACGATTCCAAACTTCCCAGCGTCCTCAAAAGAGCATTGCCTCATACCAGTTAGAGTCCTTATGTGAGGTTTCAGTTCACATGAACCCAGTAGGTACCCTGCATCTCAATGATGGAAGGAAGGCAGGGCGATGCAAGCTGCAGGAAAAGTGGGGCTGGGAGTCAGAGGAACCCAGATTGTGATGACAAGTGCAACATTTTATATATGCAGCATCTGCAGCATTTCAGCTCACTTCCACCGATTTCTAGTTCCCTGTCCTTCAAATGCAGATAATTAATAAGGACTCCTGCTCTTTTGAGTGCTCTAACTGATACATTTTTGCCAAAGAATTTATCTGCGAGCATTCACAAGTACAAGAAAATTAACATGTGCCAGAGTATTTCTTTCAACCACTGAGCACTGGGAATTGGTTTGTAACATATTCTCCTCTGCTATGTCTTGATCACAGTGACTCAGGGGTACTTATGCCATGGCGGCTCCCAGGCCTGCCCAACAAGGCTGGTCCCCTGTTACCCCAAGGTTCATGTCATTGCCACCATGCTCTTGTTATTTGCTTCCCAGGACCACTCGTTACTCTTTCATTAATGTCATGGGATCATCTCCCGAAGACATTTCACAGCATAAGAATCCTCTCATGGACTTCCTCAGAAAACAAACAAACTAGTGCAATAGAATACCCACTAGAGTTATGGTAGTGATGAGAAGTAATGTGGATTGGGAACAAGGCATACAGTAGCTACCCTGTGGATTGTTTTACTAAAATAAACAAAAATGGTTCCACTTAAGAGAAAGCATAACACTCATGAAGGACAAGGATAGGAGAAATTGTTGCCTGTAGTAGAAGCATACTGCTTCTTGGTTCACTTGGGGAGTGGATAAAACCCTTTTCTAATGAGGATGAAATTGAACTTTTTTCTCAGAGGAAAACAAAGCAAGAAAAGAAGGAAGAAGGAAAGAAGAGAACAAGAGGTAAATGGGAGGGGAGAATTTAGGGAGGGAGGTGAGTAATTTTCTCTCCTTTTCCTTATTCACATTCTGAGTCTCTCTCTATACCAACAGTGTAACATAGATCAAGCTTCTGAAGTTAATATTAGCTACATGAGAGACTGTAAGTGGTGGGGCTATGAATTCTTGGGAAAGACATATATCCCTATGTCTTAATGTCTTCCTCTGACTCATTCAGAGTCACACAGGCTTTTGTGATGGACCCAGCAGTTGAACCCAGGCATCTAAAGCCTACATATTTAACCACTACAATATACTGCTTGCCTGTCTGAAACACATTTAATCACCCAGCTGGGACCTGCATTTAAATCATTCAAACATGAAATTTTTAAGGAATAAGATGCCTTTGCATTGAAGTTAATGTACTTTCTGAGGTTTCTATAGCAACAAAAATCTAAAATCACTTCTGGTGGTATTACTTACAAAAGAAGAGACATGTTCCTGCTGACCCTTTATCAAAGAATTCTTTTCATGGGGACAGGTCTACTCACATAGACAGAAATGATGCCAAGCATTCTTGAAGATGTGACTGCTCCACTTGACCATGGGAGGTCTACATTAATACAATCAGCAACACCTTGAATGCTTATTATGTGCTGGACCAAAGGCATTCAAATTGTTGTCAGTTTCCACAAGGAAAGCCAATGTCCAGCAGAAATGTCAATGTATTTACTACAAATGCCAAGACGCTCCATGATGTAGCTGATGCTAAATGAGAACCCAATATGAAGCACAACCAGAGTGAAAGAAGGAGAAAACGCAGTGGGCTGGAGCATCAAAGACAACTTCCTGAAGAGGTAACAGGCAAGCAGGTATTCTCTAGCCTGAAGTCGAGCCAGTCATTAACGAGCACCATGTTGGGTTTTCCTCCTTCTCTATTTCACATTCTGCAAGCCCTCATTAGAGCTAAAATTTTCTCCTAAATAAACCAGTCTGGTCCCAAAGACACCCAGAGAGGGACAACATCAATTAAGGTAAATCATTAGTTTCATGGAAACAACATCAACACAGGGCGATGGCCTTTTAAACAAGTATACTTATATTAGATGATTTAAAGAAGAAATCACTGGCAGAGTGTGAACTATATAGTAATAGTTCCTAGTCATTTCTCGTGGTCTTCTTCTCTTTTTCCATGGCCCAAGTTTGACTTAGTTTTGAGACCATAGTGGCCAAAGAGAATTATTTTCAAGAGCAAACTCCAAAGGTCTGGCTCCTCTGTTTTTCTGCACCCCTCCTAAGAGTACATGGGATTCACTATTTGTGTCATACACTGAGTTCCACAGCCCTGTGGTCCCTCTGCTACCATCTCAGTGTGTGATGATGGATAGGTAGAAAGTCATCTGCAATGGACTACTAGCACGGCTCACAATGCTATGTGTCTTTCCAACAGGGCTCTGAGTGGACATTTTTCCCAAAATACCATTAGAAAGGTTTGACTTCCTGGGAGTGAGTGGGCTACTCTTCCATTTGGGCTATAAGCTATAAACTCTCACCATCTGAGTGGATTCTTCTCCTGCTACAGCAAGTTCAACATCAAAGATGAAGTCACTAATAAAAGTTCTCTGACTTTCATAGTGACTAGGCCTGTGTTTCTTCTGTCACCAAGCCTCTGTGTTCTATTATTTTTCTTTCTCTCTCTCTTCTCATCCCTTATTTCTATTTTATAATGCTTTATGACAAGTAACCTTATAATTAAGTGCTTGAACCCTTTTGTAGAAATCTAGTCAAGCATTTTTGGAGTGTTTAAATGCCAAAGCTATGCTCAGCAAGAGAGGACAGCCTGTGAGACAGGCGTTGTCTCCGGCAGCACAGAATTCAGCTTCAGAAGGAATGAGGAAGAGCAGAAATCAATACATCTATTAGGTGGTAAATTCTATGTAGAACAAAATGTGCCTACCAAAGGGACACATTTTCTTTTAATGTAGAACAATGAAAAGACTTATTTATTCATTTTTGTCTTGTTATTTAGAGAGTTGGAGCATGTTCAATGCTCAATTCCAGCAATTCAACCCAGGGTCCTAGTACAATTATGTCTTCATTTTTTCCAAATTATTTCTAATTTTCCCCTTTTTTAAAAGTTGGATCCTATTTTGCATGATTTAACTTCACAGCCCATTATATACTACTTTCTCATCTTAATAAATGGTTGTTTGGCCTAAAATCCTAAAATCCTATTTGCTATATTGTATGGTATTTCTCTTAGGAAATAAATCAATTTGTTTTGGTAATAAGATCTGGTAACCAGGAAGCTGGGTCACCAAATCCTTAACACTGACTTGCGGGGGTGGAGAGGAGAGACATGATGGGAAACAGTATTAACTAGAAGCACTCTTTCATTTGCGATCCCTTTTAGATAATGTGCTTAATTTAGGTCTGGAACCTACATCTGAGTAAGAGTTGCTGTCATGCTGGGGAGGAGCAAAACTGTCTTGGGAGGAACTAATAGATCTACCAAGGAAATTCAACTTGAATAGAAGAATCAAGAGAAGAAATCTAAGGTGAGGCAACAGATAACAACACACGGGGCCTCAGTGGACCAAAGGTGGAACTGAGACTAGAAGGTCCATCTAGGGAAAAGGAAGGACTTTTTAACCAATAAGTGACACAGAACCACATATCCCCCAGGAACTATTGCTCCTCAGAATTTGCACTGGCTCCTAGCCTGGCTTTTTATTGCTTGTAACACATCCCAGCTAAACAGTCTGTTCATTTCCTCTCTACGGCTGCTTTCAAAGGTAATGGGTCTCCCATCAATGACCAGAAAAAAAGACAGGCAAGCACTGGATAGTTATGCAGCTGATAAAGTTGGAGTCTTTCCTGACTGTCTCTCAGATTTTAGGATGTGAAAATCTGAGTGTCAGGAGGAGAGATTCAAGTCCCTCCCAGTGTCCTCTACCTTTGGTGAGGGTAAAGCACCTTGCCTCTCTTCCCACTCTGCAGAGACCTTCTCTAATTTTTGTATGTGCATTCCTCTCACCAGCCTCCCACCCCCATTCCAATGCATTTCTCACAAGAGGTGGAACAGATGCTGGGGTAATGTTGGCTAAAAATAAAAGCTAGAGGGGAGAGGAAAAAAACATTTTACAATAAATATCTCAGCAAAAAATTTTATATCCTGAATGGATCTAGCAGCAAAAGAGCAGCTGCTGACTCTTTGGCAGTTCCTCCTTCTCTCACTTTTATAATCTGATTAATATGCCCATCAGATTTTTTTTTGTAATCAGGAGCACGGGACATTTAACCTCATAAAGCATATAGAATATATCTTTGCAAATATAGCAGGAAGTATTTGGTAAATTGGTCTCTTTGCTCTTTCCCCCTCCCCCAATTACATTGAGAATGCTGCCTGTTGAAGGGAATCGGAGTGCTTCTCCTCTGCCAGTCCTCTGAGCACTGAAGTACCACATCGGGATCCTCATCCACTCTGTGAGGCTGGACACTGGTGTTCTCAGATAACAAATAAGGACAAAATACTGTTCGAGGATAAAACCATTTCTGAAAAAGATAAAGAAATCAACAAGACAGCTGATTTCCAGAAGCTTCTAATCTAGCAGAAAGGGGCAGGATGCAAGCAGCCATACAAAAGGCACAAGGAAAAGTGGCAAAGGCTATGAAGCACTCCAGATAAAATGAGTAGCATCTCAGAGCTTAGAAATGATTCACACACACACACACACACACACACACACACACACACACACACACGAGTTGTAAGTAAGGAGAGGCACGCATTTAATATAGAGAGGGTGTATTTTGGAAGAAAATGCTATCAGGTCAGGTCTTGGGAAATGAGTATGATTTGAGTAGGTGATGATTGGAGGAAGACAGTGGGGAAAGGAAGAACCAAGGTGAGGACAAAAGAAGGCAAATTAAACAGCCAAAGTAATGGTGTGGAAACACACAGCATGGCCTGTCACAGTGAGTCAGATAAACCAACGTGACTGAAGTCTAAGGCAGGAGAGAAAGAAGGAAGGGAAGGAGGCTAGAGTCAAAGTATGGCATAGACTCCAAGCATTCACTTTTCATGATTCCATAAATTAATGGTAAACCCTAGTGATTACTTTACCACGCCACTGTATCCTAATCAAAGATGTTCATTCCTGAATGTCTCCTCAATCCTTCCCAAAGCACATAAAAGCCAGTATTCTCTGGAGCACTATAATGTGTAGATGTTGATACATTCAGCCTCATTCAAATATCTGCTATAGGGAGTGTATAGTTCCCGTCAATATACTTCAGCAAACCAATAAAGTATTATGTATACATGATGATATATGTGTGCATCAAGCTCAAACTAAGGAAATCCTGGAGATGGAGAACTTAGAGAAGAAAATAGGAGCTACAGATGGACCATCTCCAACAGCATACAAGAAATGGAGGAAAGACTCTCAGATGTAGAAGATACAACTGAAGAAATGGATGTGTCCATCAAAGAAAATGTTAAATATCCCTGACCCAAAACATCCAGGAAATCAAGGACACCATGAAAAAATGAAATCTAAGAATAATAGAAATAAAAGAAAGAGAAGATTCCTGGCTCCATGGCCCAGAAAACATTTTTAACAAAATCATAGAAAAAAAATTCCCAATCTACAGAAAGAGATGACTATAAGCATACAAGTTGCCTACAGAACACCAGATAGAGTAGATGGGAAAATAAAATGATTCCACCACATAATAAACAAAATATTAAATGTACAGAATAAAGAAAAATATTAAAAGCAGAAAGGGGGAAAAGCCAAGAAACATAAAGGAAAACCTGACAGAATCACGCTTGATTTCTCAGCAGAGACAATACCAGAAGAGCCTGGGCCAACATCTTTCAAACCCTAAGAGACCACAGATTTCAGTCCAGACTACTATACCCAGCAAAATTTTTAATCACCATAGATGAAAAATTATAAGATATTCCATGACAGAATCAAATTTAAGCAATATCTTTGCACCAACCCAGACATATAGAAGATAGGAGAAGGAAAACTCCCACTTGAGGAAGTTAACTACACCCCCCTCAAAAAAAACACAGGTAATAAATAACTTCACTACAACAAAACTAAAAGAAGACAAGCAGACAAAAATGCTCCCACAACCAACATCAAAATAAAAGGAACTAATAGTCACTGGTCATTAATATATCTTAACAACAATAGACTCAACTCTGCAATAAAAAGATACAGACAAACAATGGATGTGAAAACAGGACACATCAGTCTGCTTCATCCAGGAAACACACCTCTGCAACAAAGATAAACATTATCTGAAATTAAAGGGCTGAAAAAGGTTTTCCAAGCAATTTTTCCCAAGAACAATATGGAGTAGCCATTCTAATATCTAAAAAACAGACTTAGAACCAAAATTAATCAAAAGAGATGGTGAAGAACACTTCATACTCGTCAAAGAAAAATTCTACCGAAATAACATCTCAATTATGAAATTTATGTCCCAAATACAAGGGTATACACATCTGTAAAAGAAACATATAAGCCTTAAACCACACATCAATCCCCACACATTAAGAGTGGGATACTTGAAAAGCCCACTCTCACAAAGGATAGGTCAAAGAAACAGAAACTAAACAGAGAAATAATGACACTAGCAGATGTCATGAATCAAATGGACCTAACAGATTCTACAGAAGTTTTTACCCAAGGACAAAAGAGTATACCTTCTCCTCAGCATCTCATGGAACCTTTTCCAAAATTGATGATACAGTCAGTCACAAAGCAAGCCTCAACAGAGACAAGAAGATTGAAATAATCCCTTCTATCTTATCAGACAACCACGTACTAAAGGTAGACCACCACAACAACATAAATAACAAAAACCCTACAAACTCATGGAAACTGAGCAACTCCCTACTCAATGACAATTGGTTCAAGAAAAATAAAAAAAGAAAGTAAAAACTTCTTAAAATTCAATAAAAAATGAAGGTACAACATACCCAAACTTATGGGACACAATAAAAGCAGTGCTAAGAGGAATGTTCATAGCACTAGTGCCTTCATAAAGAAAAGGGAGAGATCCCATACTAACAACTTAACAGCTCTCTTGAAAGCTTTAGAAGAAACAAAGAAGAAGCAGACAAACCAAAGAGTAGTAGATGCCTAGAAATAATAAAACTCAAGCCTGAATCAATAAATTAGAAACAAAGAGAACAATTCAAACTAAGAGCTTGTTATTTGCGAAAATCTACACAATAGATTAGCCTTTAGCCAAACTAACGAAAAGGCATAGACACTTTCCAAATCAACAAAATCAGAAATGAAAAGGGAGGCATAGACATTGAGGAAATTCAAATAATCATTAGGTCCTATTTGAAAAGCCTATATGCAACAAAATTTGAAAATCTAAATGATAAGAACAATTTTCTTGATAGATTCCACTTACCAAAGTTGAATCAAGAACACATAAACAAATAAAATAGTACTATGTTACCTAAGAAAATAGACGCAGTCATAAAAACTGTCCCAAAAACAACAACAACACCCAGGGCCAGATGGTTTCATCACAGAATCTTACCAGACTTTTAAAGAAGAGCTAATTCTTCAAACTATTCCACAAAATAGAAACTGAAGGAGCATTACATAATACATAAACCACACGGAGACCCATTAAAGAAAGAGAATTTCAGAACAATTTCCTTTATGAACATTGATGCAAAAATACTCACAAAGAGAATCTAAGAACACCTCAAAAATATCATTACCATGACCAAGTAGGTGTCATCCCAGGCATGCAGGGGTGGTTCAATATGTGGAAATCCATCAATGTAACCCACCATATAAACAAACTGAAAGAGAAAAACCACAAGATTGTTTCCTTAGATGGTTAAAAAGCATTTGACAAAACTCAACACCTGTTCATGTTAAAGGTCTTGCTGAGATCAGGGATACAGGGCACATAACTAAACATAGTAAAAGTAATATATGGTAAGCCTATAGCCTGCATCAAACTAAATGGAGAAAAACTTAAATCCATTTTACTGAAATCAAGGAAAAAACAAGAATGTCCACTCTCTCCATATCTCTTCAATATAGTACTTGAAGTCCTAGCTAGAGACAGCTAAAGGAGACAAGGGGATACAATCGGAAAGGAAGAAGTCAAGCTGTCACTATTTGCAGATGACATGATAGTATATTAAGTGACCCTAAAAATTCTACCAAGGAATTCCTGCAGCTGATAAACACCTTCAGCAAAATGGTTGGATACAGAATTAACTGAAAAGTATCATTAGCCCTCCTGTATGCAAAAGATAGAAGGCTGAGAAAGAAATTAGGGAAAAACACCTTTCACAATAACCACAAAACCCATAAAGTATCTTGGTGTAACTCTAACCAAGCAAGTGAAAGACTTGTATGAAAAAAAAAAAAACCTTCAAGAAAGAAAGTGAAGAAGAAAGATAACAGAACATGAACAATCTCCCATGCCCATGGATTGATTGGATTAACATAGTAAAAATGGGCATCTTACCAAAAGTAATCTACAGATTCAATGCAATTCCCATCAAAATACCAACACAATTCTTTACAGACCTAGAAAGAGCACAGGAGACTTCCTGAGCAGAACACCAATAGCTCAGGCTCTAAGATCAAGTGGAAGCTCATAAAACTTAAAAGTTTCTTTAAAGCAAAGGACACTATCAATAGAACAAAAATACAGTCTACAGACTGGGAAAAGATCTTCACCAACCCTATATCCAACAGAGCTTTAATGTGCAAAATATATAAATAATTCAGGAAATTAAACACCAACAAACAAAATAATCCAATTAAAAATGGGGTACAGATCTAAACAGAGAATTCTCAAAAGAACATTGAATGGCTTAGAAGCACTTAAACAAATGTCCTTTATCATTCGGGAAATGCTAACCAATTTGACTCTGAGATTACATGTTACACCTATCAGAATGGTTAAGATCAAAAATTCAAGTGACAGCACATGTTGGAGAGGGTTACTTGGCTATTAAAACAAGGGCATCATGAAATTTGCAAGCACGTGAATGGATGTGGAAAAGATCACCCTGAGTGAGGTATCCCAGACCTAGAAGAACACATATGATATATTCTCACGTATAAGTAGACATTAGCCATATGATATAGGATACTCATACTACAATCCACAGACCTAAAGAAGCTAAGTAATAAGGATGACTCTAGAGATGATGCTTAATTCTTATTCAGAAGGGCAAATAGAATAGACACTGGAAGCAGCTGAAGAAAAGGAACTGGACAGGAGCCTGACATAGATGACCTCTGAAAGATTCCAACCACTAGGGCATTGAAGCAGATACTGATACTCACAGCCAAACTTTGGGAAGAGCACAGGGAGTCTTATGGAAGAGTGTGGGGTTGGGGATGGGAGGAGCTGGAGCTGAAAAGAGTTCCGCAAGAAGCTCCACCAGAGCCAACAACTCTGGGCCCAGGGAAGCCTGTGAAAACTAATGCACCAAACTAGGACCATTCATGGAGAAGACATAGGCTCCCAGCTCAGAGGTAGCTGATAGGCAGCTGGGTCTCCATGCGGGTCCCCTAGTAAGGGGAGCAGGGGCCATCTCTGCCTTAAACTCTATTGTCTATTGTTCGATCACTTCTTCCTTAGTGGAGCATCCTTGCCAGGACAAAAAGGAAGAAGAGGCAGGCAATCCTGAGGAAACTTGATAGGCTGTGGTCAGCTGGCAGGAGAGGAGGGCTCCCAGTTTCTGAGGACTAGGGGAAGGAAATGGCGGGGGGCGAAGGCAGGGAGGGTGGATCTGAGAGAAGATGAGGGAGGGGACTACAATGGGGACGTAAAGCGGATAAAATTTTAAAAATAAATGTAATAATTTTTAAAAAGGAAAAATAATTAAAAGAGGGATTTATTTAATCTACAGATGGGTTTCCATATCCAGAGGCATCATGTAACTTGAGTTCAAACAACCTCAGATTGAATATATTCAGGGGGAGAAATGTTATCTATAATAAATATAGACTTATACAAACTTTTTCTTGTTATTATTCTTTAAACTATAATGTGCATCAACCATTTACATATCACATACATTCCATTTCATATTACATATAACCTGGAAATGACTTAAGATGTATAGGAAGCTCTGTGTAGATTAGCGGTAAATTATTTTTGTTATTTCATAAAAGTATTTGAGGGTATCTTGCAGGCGTGTGAGTCCCTGGTAAGGAAAGGACCTTGAAACTAATCCTCAGTGACTATGGAAAGAACGTTGTACTATCAACTGACCTGCAGACCTTATTTGGATTTCACATTGCCCCATTTTTGTTCATTTTTATGACCAAGGATCCAATTCAGGATCCCATATTGCATTAAGTTTTCATAGGTCCTCAGGCTCCTCCAATCTGGGCTATTTCTTCATTCTTTGTCTTCCATAACCTTGACATTTTTAAAGAGGACTGACAGAATATCCCTCAATTTCATTTTGTTCAGTATTTCTGATGAATACATCAGGGTTATATATTTTGGGCAAGAATTTTACAGAAATGCTACTGTGTCCTTTTCTGGGCATCAAGCGGGAGTTACACAGAATCAATGTGTTTCATTACTGGTAATGCTAATTTTTATTACTGGGTTATGATGGTGTTAGCCAATTTTCTCTATTTTGAAAGCTACTGTGATTTTCCTCCTCAGTAATTAAGAAATATCTTATAGTGAAATTCTTTGAGATTATGCAAATGCTCTGTTTTTAATCACACTTTTGATAGCTGCTTTTAACATCTATCAGCAATTCTTCAACAATTATTAAGTAGTGTTTGCCTAATCTATTTTCAGCATACAAATTTATTGACAGAAATTCTTCTCCAAGAAAGAGTTGACCCTCTGTGATTATTTATTCAATAATCATTGTGCACAGGACTAGTGGGAATGTGTCTTTATGCTGTAGATTATTCTTTAGTTCTGTTACTCTTACAGTTGTTTTTCAGACCACCCATAATTTGGTCACTGGATTTAGTTCACATTGCTTTCTTTCTGTGTCCTTTGTGAGGACTGGATTATGGTTAGGTTAAATGCTAGCATTAAGGGAACTTTTGGCCATATACTCTCCATTCTCTTTTACTGTCTTTCTATAAAATAAATGAAATGTTTTCTAGAGGCTAAAAAGTAGCAGAGAGGAATGTGAAGAGAGCTCCCAGAATACAGGAAGTGGTATCTCCTGGATCTTAGCACAGGCCGTGTAGATTGCTCCACGGTAGAAAGCCATCAGGCTGCAAGCCTGGGATTTGCATACTCTGTGTGTTCTGCTGCTGCCGGAAAATGTCTTTCAAGGGAAGAAAAAGTCACTGCAGTTATTGTCTGGGGAGAATTTAGCTTTGAAATATAGAGAACAGGAAACAACAGGCAGGCATCTCTGTAGAATGAGCTGCCAAATCTTCATGGGGGAACTGCTCATCCAGGAGGAGCTTAAGACAGCCATGCTACCTGTGTGTCCTCAGAGCCGTGCTTCCACTCAGTCCTATGTCACCTTCTGATTCACTTGCATTACCTAAAACACAGATATATGGATTCCAAGCAGTTGATCGTTTCTTTGGATCCAAACTGAAGTATTAGCAATCGAGTCTCAGAATCCCTGTTGCCATTCCCTGGTACTCCATCCCTGTGCTAACTATGCAGATGGTCCCCACCATGTGCTGTCATCTTCCAAATGAGCACAACAGCTACCCTAGATACTGACGATACCTATCAATGATGTGCTAGTCCCCATTTCCTACATTCTGTCACAGCCCTTTGCACATGATCTATTAAACACACATTATATTGTTCCTAAGGATCATGAATCCCCCAAAGTAAAACAATTGGTCTTTCATAACCTTGTCTCTAGTACCATACCAGGCCCTTTCTTAATGGAAATGAATTTAATCATGGTGAAGAACTGATAGATGATCTTTTGTCATCTAATGCTGAAAGTGACACGTTTCTCTTGTTGTCATACTCAACTGACTTAAAGCAAGTTGCCAGGAGTGTCCAATATTTTAAAGAGGTGAGGGCACCAAGGCATGATACTAGGAAGAAAGGGTCCTTAGGGCAATGTCTGAGGATGCTTGTAATAATGAAGTCTGAATTGATAACATATAGATATCTTTAATAATCTTGTTAGGAGCTGAAGAGATGGATCAGAGGGTAAAGTCCCTTCATTACAAGTATGAGAACCTAAGTTTAATCCCTGTTACCCACATAAAAACACAGGCATGACTGTGCACTCCAGCCATCCTACCACTGGGAAGGAGAGACAAGATTATCCAGGTGTAATCACTGGCTTGCTAGCTTGACCAGTTTGTGAGCCCAGGTTCAGTCAGAGATCCTGCCTCAAAAAATAAAGTGGAAAGCTATTGAGAAAGATACCCCGCATCAACTAAGGCCTCGACACAGACACACAGGCAAGCACATCTCCACATTCACATGCGCATACACACACACACACACACACACACACACACACTCTTTTGAAGACACTGTCATTACATGTTTTTATTGGCTCTTCTGTGCACTGTGGATTGTGCTACAGAACTAGATGTGCTTTGATGAATCAATATGCGAATGCTATATATTTCTCAAAAAAGTTATGTGAATCCCCTTTTTGTTATATGACATCATCACTGAGAAGAAACTGCTTCACCTACTGATTATTAAGACTAGCACCTACAAAAATAATAGCATAATATGTTATAACTAGACCTCAGAATGTATTTTCTCCCCCACACTCCCGACACATACTCATAGGGTGTATTGTATTGTATTGTATTGTATTGCATTGCATTGCATTGTATTGTATTGTATTGTATTGCATTGCATTGCATTGCATTGCATTGCATTGTATGTGTCTATATGAGCAGTGTGCCTATGATTCTGGTGACCTCAGAGACCAGAATGGCCATCACATCTCCTAGTGCTGGTAGTAAACCAATGAAGGTACAAAAATCAGAAGTTGGATCCTCTGCAAGAGTAAAATGAGCTCTTAACCACTGGGCCATGTCTCCAGATGCCACAAAGGTAGGTTTTGGTCTCTTATTTAATAAAATGCATGTGTCATCTAAATATAAGAAGTAAATTTTATATGAATGGATTTATACTTCCAAAAATGTACTTGACTGAGGACAGAAAAGAAGATGAAAAAAAAACAGAAGAAATGGAAGCTGCAGAAGAAAGAGTGTGTAGAATGAAGTGCCAGGGAACAGAAGGACCTGAAGGCTGGAGGACCGAGTGGGACACCGTATGGAATGTTCATTACCTAGATAGCTGTGAGCTCCCTAACCTATTCACTGAAACAGCAGTGGAATTATGAGTTATTGCATTCGCACCAACAGCAATATTACCAATTGACAGAAAACATATTCATACCCTTACCTTTATTTTCTGGTATATTTCTTGCTCATGCACACATTGGGCCAGCGCTCTCATCCATGATTTGATTATCCTATGTGAAACACACGGCACCTGAGGCAAGTACCAAGGAAAAGGGGACATTGCTTCCTACATTTTGACCCAAGGAAAGTGGCATCAGTTCTGCTCACATTCCAGAACTAGTCACAGGATGGGAAGCTGACTATGAGGAAGCTGCCTGTGAGGAAGCTGTTGATTGTGCAGAAGGGATCACACTGATACTAGATGAATACAGCACATGCTGTACTGGGGCTCAGGTAGCATAAACATGTCAAAAGTCTTATATTAAGGAATTATTTTATGCTGATTATTTTCCTGTGTTCTGTATTTATCTTACATGCTCTTTGATATAGCTTGCCTTCTTTCTGTTAAACCTGTCTCTGCCCTTCAATCAATCAAAATGCCTATCAGTTCTGCTCTATAGTTTCTGTTATTTTTACCTAACCTCACATGGCCATTGTATTATAAACCACTCTTGTAAATTCAAGGAAGACTTGTTATGCATATAAATCTCAATTAATGTATTTGTGAATATAAAAATGAACTCCATAGCTCAAAGCCCCCATTCTATGAAAAAACAAAATGATGCAAGGTTTCAAAGAAATGGAAAGTTTGACTATCAATTACAATGACAGAGGCTTCAATTATTCAAAAAGAAGTTTTATTTCTGGAATCAAAGAATGAAATATTTCTTCATGAAATAAAAGTCTTAAGCCATCTACTGTGCTCAGTGCTGGACATGATTTCTTCTGGTTTTATTAGAATTTAACAGATCCTCAGACAGATTGCTACCTATGCTTCAGAATATGAAGGCTCGTGAAATCCATTTTCCAGTAAGGCCACCCAAAACCACGGATCATGTTACACCAGTCCCTGCTCAAGAAAAACTTCGTTTTGATTTTTAAATAGATACTTTTAGTCAAGGATTCAATCATTATTCTTTCCCTTTCTTTTTCATTAGTCATTTAATTTTCTTTTTCAAACTCAGGACAGATAGAGTGGGTCAAGTAAAAGCATATTTTCTAAAATGTATGGGTATGAGTCAAGATGTCCTGTGTCTGTTTGTTCAGACACCTACACTTCCAGCTTCAATATATGAAGCTAAGAATTAAGCATATTCATATATACATATATAAAGGGGATTTATTAGAATGACAAGAGTGGTTCTCAATCTATGAGTTGTGACCCTTTCAGGGTCTAATCTTTCACAGGGTTTTCATATCAGATATTTTGTATATCAAATATGTACATTATGATTCATAATAATAACAAAATTGCAGTTATGAAGTAACAACAAATATAATTTTATGCATGGATTCACCATAACATGAGGAAGTGTTTTAAAAGATGGCAGCCTTCGGAGGGTTGAGAACCACTGACTTACGTACACATTGTGGTCCAGCTGGTCCAACAATAGCTAACTATGAGTAGAAGGTCCAAGAAGCCAGTAGTTGCTCGGTCCATGAGGCTAGGTGACTCATCTGGTTTTCAGTATATGACAAAATCCTGAAGAAGTAGCTTCTAATGCCAGTTAAGGAATGGACTTGCTAGAAAGGAGAAGGCAGGCAGGCTAAGAGAGCAACTCCCTTCTTTCATATAGAGGCTCCCAGAAGAAGGCGTGGCCAAGTCTAGAGGTGGATCTTCCAACCTCAAAGATCTGTATTAGTAGTGAATCTCCCCACTTCAGTTGATTGGGCAAAAAGTCCCCCACAGGGGTGCCCAGAAAATTTGGGATTTTAGTTAGTTCTAGATGTAGTCAAGTTGACAACCAAGAACAGCCATCACAAAAATCCCAGGAAACCTCCAGACAAATTCTGGCACAAGTGAAAGAAGAAAACGTTCTGAAACAACTGCCTTACATGTTACTGTGTAGGAGAACCTTTTTAAATTTTCCATTGATATATGATAACCTGGAAAGAAAGGTTGATAGCTGATTGGAAAACTGTTTCTCTCTCTCCTGGGCACCCAGCCCCTCTTGGGTTAGTTTGCATTTTCCTTTGCAAGTAAAGAATTCCTTTGAATTCTAGTCTACAGATCATGGGAGAAATGCTGTAAAGAGTTTGCAAGGGTAGCATGAGAACAGTCTCCCATGGGTGATACTCCACACCTTTACTCTCCTAGCTTAATGAAAACCAATGCATTATTTGTAAAATATTCGTTGACATTGATAGAGATGAAAATCAAAACCACTTGGAGAAACATTTACTTATCAGAAACTTGTGCAAATTTTAAAGGAGGGAGACAGAAGCTTTAGTTTCATTATACTACTTAGAATTGAAGGAGCTGTCTATTATCAGAGCAGCTGATATGATTTTAGCTATACAGAGACAAGTCCAGAGCCTAAAAATGGAAGGTCAGCACAGCAAAGATGCAAGGGAGAGTATGAGATGGGCTTGAGTCTTTGAAGACATCGCTGCGACGTGGTATCAAACCATAAAGGATTATCTCTGCTGTGTTTCTTGTTCTGTGAGACGACTTCATACCTCTATTGCTAAACTATTATCAGCTGAAAAGCTTGTAATTGAATCCTAAAGTATTTCTAATTGATAAACAAGTACCTGAGGAAAAGAGGACATTAACCAAGTTCTTCATCTATTTTATCCTCACATCAACTACTCTCTGTTTTGTGAATCCATGTACTTGTAGGGCTTATACTTAGAAAAGGGGGGTTGACATTGAATACACCATCAAATGATTACATGAACTGAAATCCAGTCTCCAGTCTTCCGTGGACCATCACTCTTCCTGGACATTGCGTGTGTTCACCCTTCTACTGGGAGTGTTCGCCATGCTCTCTCCATTGAAGTCTTTTATAAAGAGGAAAAGAGACCAAATAGTTTCCTAAATGAACTTGCTTCTTCAGGTGTGTTGCCTGGAACCTTGGGAGAACCTCTACCTTTTGATTACATGCTGTCTCACCAGTCTGCCCCACCAGACTACAAGCATCCCACAGGAAGAGACTATGCTTCTTCTGCTTGCCCAGAACCTCCTGCTATCTCTACTACCTGGAAGATATTTGATGCATACTTACCAAATTGGAAAATTTCATCAAATGATGAGCTGTGGTTTTCTTTCCAGAACTGATAGAATCTTTTAAGATTAACCTGTCCATCCCCTTCATTTCACAGATGAAGAAGAATGATACTACTATAAGATCTCCATGAATTTAGTGCCCAAACGAATGTAGAACGTATAAACCTTCTGAATTCAGACCCCTAAGATATATTTTTTTCAATTTCTCAGTTTCTAGGCTGAAGCTATTTTTTAGTTTGACCACTTTATTCAACTCTGGTGATATGACCTTCCCCCAGCCATAGCTTTAACAGTCATAGAAATAATTTTCCATAAATCCTAGTGTGAGTACCAGGAGGAACAGAAAAATGTCTGAAAGTGAAAAGAATCTGTCCTTTGCTTGGAAATAAATCAGCCGTAGAATTCCACTAATCCATCAAACTTTGTCTTCCCAAAGATCTTCTGATTAGCAACCCAGAACCTCTCACAATGGTACAGATACTACCTTTGACCTTCAGCTAGGGGTGGGGCCTGATATGCTATGATTCTGACCACTCAAACTTCTGTCTTCAAGCAGTTAATAAAGTGTATTCTTGGGCTATTAACAATTGTCCTAAACCAGACTAAAAATAACAGTGCTTGAGCTAGCCACATTATTCCCAAAGAGTCTTGCTGTTCCATTCATCTCAGCACATCCCTGAGGCACTAAGCTCAGCCTGGCTATTCTTTTACCTCTTTGACTGTTCTGACCTTTAGCTACAGACAACTAAGGTCATCTGAGATGAGGCAAAAATATGACATCATGGTCTTCTGCAAAGACTTTGCATCTCCAAAAGAAATGTATTGGCCCACTATTATGGTCATGGCATCAAGGATATAGTGGTAAGCAACACAGATAAATGCATGTATTTGTAGAGCTTATATTTAGAAACAGGGAGTTGATGTTGAATCATCAAATGATTACATGATATAATTTAGGATATATCAAGTGTCCACAGATAAAAATAAAAGATGGAGAAAGTAAGGGATTAGAGACCAATGTAAGTATATTTTAATAGAGTGAAAGCTAAAGGCCTTTCCAAGAGGATAGTATTTGGCATAAGACCCAAAATAATTAAGAGAGCACAGCATGCTGTGACAATATCTCAGGATGCCCATTTGTGGCCAGTTGGCTATCATTTACAGACCCATTCGCTAATAACAATTTACAACATACTTAAAATTATCACAGTTTAGAAATTAAATTATGAGTTCAGAAATAAGTTATGTGCATTTTTCCCTAAAACTCTGATGGAATTGGATTTAATGCAGAGGAAGCAGAAGATAGAATGGTCCTGGAATGGTTATAGGTTGGAATGTGTAGAAATAATAGAAAAACTGGCAGTGGAGTATGGTTTAAAAAAATAGAGGGAACAAAAGATGCTTAAAAAGGAGTGATTACACCATGCAGTATTTTCCAGGCTGTGGCAAGGAATTTTAATATTTGTCTAAATATAAGATATATATTGGGCTGGAGGGATGGCTGGGCTGGAGAGATGGCTCATTGGTTAAGAGCGCCGCCTGCCCTTCCAGAGGTCCTGAGTTCAATCCCAGCAACCACATGGTGACTCACAACCATCTAGAATGTGATCTAACACCCTCTTCTGCAGATAAAGCACTCATATGCAATAAATAAAATAAATAAATCTTTTTTTAAAGGGGGGTGTGTGGAGAGATGGCTCAGAGGTTAAGAGCACTTGTCCGCTCTTCCAGATGTCCTGAGTTCAATTCCCAGCAACCACATGGTGGCTCACAACCATCTATAAGGAGATCTGGTGCCCTCTTCTGGTGTGCAGGTGTACATGCAGACCGAACACCGTATATAATAAATAAATAAATCTTTTTTTAAAAAGATATATATATTAGTTGCTGTTATATTGCTAGGATGAAATACAGAGACCTAAGGAACTCATAAAAGGAAGCAATTAATTCGGAGCTTCCTAACAGTTTCATGGAGTTAGTCCACTATAGTGAAGAGTATGATGGCAGGTAGCAGGCAGGATGCTGGAGAAGTACTATGGGACTGGCATGAGTGTTTGGAACCTCAGCGCCTAACCCCAGTGACACACCTTTTCCAACAAGGCCACACCTCCTCATGCTTCCCAAGCAGTTCCATTAACTGGGGTCGAGCATTCAAACAGAAGAGGCTATGGAGGCCATTATCACTCAAACCAGCACTACAGTGTATTTGTTACTTTTCTCATCAATGTAACCAAATATATATGACAAAAAATAACTAAAGAAGAGGAAACATTCTAGCCCACAATATAAAAATTAATAAGGCTCATCAATGCATACTGACGGGTATAGAGCAGCTTGTCACATTTATCTGCACTCACGAAACAAGCAAAGATGAATACTATGGGCCAGTTAGGTTTCTTTTCTTTTCTTTTCTTTTTATTAATCTTGGGACCCTAGTCCATAGAATGGTGCTGTTCACATACAGGATAAATCCCCCATCCTTGGCTAAACCTCTCTGGAAATATCCTGTCAGATACACCTAGAAGTATGTCTCCATTATGATTCCAAATCCAGTCAAACACAGGAGTCATCAGAAACTTTGGGATTGGAAAATAACTAAGAATAATAGCTATTTAAAAGAGTCTCTTTGAATGTCATATAAAAATTAGACTCCATAGAACCAAGATAACAAGTAACCTAGACCTGAAGAATATGTTTTCTCTCTACACTTACACAGTCACTTAACACAAGACTCCAACTAATTCAGTTACCTCGTCAACACTGACTGAGTGTCCTACAATTGAACTCAATCTGATACTGTCTACTTAGAGACAATACCAGACCAGAATTTAGTCTTGTAAAACTGCCCCACTATTGATGACAATATCAAACCCCGGATTATCACATGTGCCTCAGCTATAAATTCTTTGCTTGACTTCCTCCCTCCTATGTTGAGTTAACTTAGTGGAACTCAGCAAAACACCTTTTCTATACACCACCATTTGTTATAAAGGATATGACAAACAATACAGACAAACAGCCAGAAGGAAAAGATATAGAGGGATAGGTGTGTGTTGTGTCCTTTCAGCCTGGAAGCTCTTCAACTACCCTTTTGATGTGTTGTTGGTTTTGTCTTGCTTTTGTTTCCTTTTCTATCCATGGTGCTGGAGACTGAGCACAGGGCCTGCCTCACAAGTGAAGACAGGAGCTCTAAGATTGGGTTGTATCTGCAGCACTGTTTGCCCCCCCCCCCCAACAACAAGAGTTTTATAGAGACTTTATTTATAGACATAATTGATTAAGTCATTGGCCACTGATGATAACCTCAGCAATCAGCCTTTCTTGTTTCCTCAGACTCAGGGGATAGGGATAAAAGTTCCAAACTTCAATAACATAGTTGGTTCTCCTAGCAATGAGCCTCCATTTGAGGCTACTGAGGGGTCCACTGGGCGTTACCTCCTTAGAACAAAAGATGCCTCCATTGTCCAGGATATTCCAAGGAATTTAAGAGCTCTGTGTGAGACTTTGTTATAATCCAGGAATTATGCCTTGAAGTCCTATGCCAGGAACCAGAAGACAGAGATCAAATAGTCAGAACAGGATCAGAGAACAAATATGAATGTTTTACCACAATTGAAAGTTATTAAAGTAATCAACTGAAAAACTTGTGCATGTCTGCTGGTGACGTGTGATCAGATGTGAGGTACAAACTGAAGATAAGTCCCACAAGTAGACTGTGTAAGGAGTGAGGTAGATGCAAGAATCCAAGAAGAGTCTTCAGAGCTTTACGACGTGATGTGACTGAGCAACGATATGATGATGATACTACTGAGCTAGGTAAGACTGAGAAAGGAACAGGCTGGGGTGTAAGAGGAGGGTAGCACACAAGTTTTGTATTTACTGTGTTATTCTGGGATAGTTCAATGAACTCCCCACTGGAGATGCTGAACAGTCATAAAAGTACCAGCCTGCATCTCATAGGACAGAGGGCTGAGTTTTGGACTAAACAGCATGTAAAGATGTACCCAAATGTACTCCCCCAAGGACTTTTGGTGTACTCACTCATGCAGATTTTCCTTCCCATTGTCTTGTTATATGATTGCTCGCAATTATGTTCATTTTTCCCCATCGCTTAGTTTTCTTCTATAACATTACTCATTTGTATGTTGAGCCTTTTGAATCCTTCCCCTAGTCATTGACGATTTCCTGTTCTCATCTTTCTCAGGGAGTGTTTACAATAGATATGACACATGGCTGCTTCACGTATCCTTGCCCAGATGACAACGACAGCTACAATGCACATTTGCGAATGGGCAATGCCATTTACAGTCAGACTTATCTTGAAATGTCAGCTGCTTACTTCAGTCCCTGCCCACATCGTGAATCATGAAGAGCGAATGCTCTTAGGGGCACCCCTCAGTCAGTAGGAAGTAGAAAACTGTGAATAAATTCATCAGCCTCCTTGCCTTCAGCAGCTCAGCCTTAGGAAATGTGCTGGAGTCCACACCCTCTCCGGAAGTCCCTGCAGCAGTGACGCCCGTCATTCCTAGCTATGGCATGTATCACCTCTCCACATTAGTTCTCTTGCTTCCTGGAATCTTCTCTAAAACACACCACCCACACTTGCCTTTGTCTCAACTTCTGGTTTGTCAGAGTTTGATTAGGGGTGGAGTTAAATGAAGAGAATATTTCAGGGTATTCTTCCATTTATTTCCCCAGACCATTGCAAGCAATAATTTCAACCCTCCATCTTGAACATTCTCTCTCTTCATTCAAATGGTGATAACTTCGGCTAAAAAAAAAAAAAAAAAAAAAAAAAAAAAAAACCTAAGTTATCACACTCCAAGATTTGTTGAATTTTGTGCCCATTTTTATCCCCTCTCTCCCTCCTCCTCTCTGTATTATTCAGATACTTACATATTCCCTCCAAGTCTTTCACCATGTTTGTGCCCTAATTATCCAACCTGACCTAGTTCTCTATTTTTAGGACCCATCAAATCTAAAGGCCGAGACATCCTGATCCTGAGGACAGGACCAGTCCCAGCATCAGGATAGCAGCCCTTTCTGGAGCATTTGGGAAACCTCTCTGCTCTCACTTCTACCCGAAGTCTTCTAACTAGCCGAGAAGGACTGTGTCTACATTTTCCATTTCTTCTTTATCTTTTGTGCATTAGGCATATAAATGTTCCCAAGGGCTAATATTAATTTTGGGTCCAAAATTCCTTCAAACTAGTCCCTTTCCTCCTTTCCTCAATTCTTTTTCTCACTGCTTCAGGCTCAGCACTGAGCAGCTGCATCTGTTCTATTCTACAGAGCTTAGCAGGACCTAACTTCTTCTATAAGAGCCATTGAACATTCTCAACCCCCACTTGACCTAGAAAAGAAGCACATGTTTGCTTTATTGTGTTTTTGAGATAGAGTCCCACCATTTAACTCTAGCTAGTGTAGAGCTTGTTATATGGATCAGGTTGACTTTGAACCCACAGAGGTCCACCTGCCTCTGCTTCCTGAGTGCTGGGATTAAAGACATAGGCCACCTCTTACACAACAACAACAACAATGCAGCATTTATTTTGAATCAGGATGGAGAGAGAACAAAGCACATATTGTCCTGAGCCCAGCATCCCCACTTCCTATTTATTAGTGGTAAATGTTTAGTTAGACTAGGGAAGTTATAAATACCCACAGAGATGGGGAAAGGGATAGAGCAAGAAAGAAAGGAGAGAGGGGGGACTCTAAACATTGGAGAACAGGAAGAGGAGAACTAATTAATGATGTCATTTAATCCTTAAATCAAAGTGTTTTCATAAGATATATTTTATTCATACAAATGGAGCTGATACCGAGAGTTGTATGTGCAGACAAGTTCTTGTAGGATCTACTTGATACCGGAAGTGACTCTTCAACCTTAGACCGCACAAGGCAGAAGGGAAGAGAAGTAATACTGCACTTGCTGATGAAACTAAGCCAGCAACTTTCCCTCAGCAGAAAGAGTGAGATGCAAGCAAAACAGTGTAGATATGCAAGATAAGTGTGAGCTGGCTGAGCCACTGGGGAATAGACGCTTTGTCCATGCAAAAGAGAAGATATGGGTCTCAAAGGAACTCAGTCATTTGCAAGAATCTATGAACAGGAAAAGTCGCAGAAGAGATGGGAGATTAAAGTTATGGAAAATTTTACCGCCAAGCTTCCCATGATGATAATGAAGGACCAAGTATTTGGTTACAGAGCAAAGGAGTAAGTTTGCATAAAATTCTGTTTTCTGTAAGGCGAAAGTCTGACATTTAGAATTAACATTATATACATAGATATTATTTCATGTTTATTAAACTTCTTCAGTGGCTCAAAAAATGCTTTCTCTATGAATCCGATAATTCCTGTAGAGCAGGGAATGGCTAATATACTCCCCCAAAACATTTTGTAAAAAAAAAAAATAGTCTCATTGAAAGCTTGTAATGAGGGTGGAGAATGGTCTGGCTCTTAGCTATGAGCTAAGCAGGGTAATGGCTGCCCCAACGCAGGTTGGGTGGGCATCAGGCCAACAGCTGTCTGCTTCCCCAGCATTCCTTCACTTGTTCAAGGAATCATGAAATCTAAGTTGGGCTCAATGATGAGGACTTTAGATCAATTCCTACAGTCTATATGTGGTAGCATGAACTTATAATTCCCACATTGGAAAGATGGAGGCATGTGGATCCTTGGACTTCACTGACCAATGAGTCCAGCCTAATCAGTGAGTGCCCACCTAGTGAGAGACTCTAGATCAAAGGAGTTGGGCAGAGTCTCTGAGGATGACCCCCAAGGATGTCCTCTGATCTCAACATACATTTTATATGCATGCATAGCCACCCCTGCGCCCATGCTTGTATACCTGCACACAAAACACAGAGAGAGGGGATGGGTAGGAACAGCAGTGACTGGAAATGGAGTTCCCCCCCCCCTCCAGCGCTGGGGGGAAAAGACAGATGGGCGGTTAAAGGGAATGGCCAGGCACACTAGATAAGAATTTTAAAAATCTTATTAAACTTAACAGTTTAGAATCACCATCACAGCTGGAGAGAGGGTTCATGGGTAAAGGCACTTACGGTGCAAGCCTGGAAGCCTGAGGTCAATCCCCACAATTCATATGAAGGTGGAAGGAGAGAGCCATTGGCAATGAACTGTCCTTTGACCTCCACACATGTGTGATGACACACATGGCCATTAAAAAACATCATGTGCACACACATGCATACCAGAAATAATAGTACACAAATGAAATTTTAAGATCATATCATTTACATGATCCAACGTGATCTTTAAAACACACCTGTATGAAAGCTAGTGCAAAAACCATTAATACATTAATATATTAATTTACAAACAGGGAAATTAAGGCTCAGAAAAGCTGGATGACTCGTTCAAGGCTGCCTACTAAGTGGAAGAACTGAGAGTAAAACCCAGGGCTCTCAGCTGCCTCTGCAAGGAAGGAAGGGTAATGATTTTAACTGAAATGTCTACCAGGAGTGCGATGAGCTAGGCTGGGTAATGGCTGCCCCGACTCGGCCTGGGCCGGCATCAGGCCAAGAGCAGCCTATTTCCCAAGCATTCCTTCACTTGTTCAAGAGATCATGAAAATTAAATTGGGCTATAACCAGACCTTAATTCCCCACCCTTGATGTGAGGAGCCATATTTGTCTCATTAGCCAAGGTCATAAACTCCAGCAGGAGGGAGCAAGGAGGCAGAGGATTAAAGTGAGAATGGAAAGGGAGATGGAAAAGCTGGAAGCAGGTGCCACACAATAAGAGGCACCAGCAGGACACATCACCTTGTCTGCTTAGGGTTGGACCCCTTGGCATCAATGAGATAAGTCTTAGCTCATGTCATTCTCTGTATATTTTCTTAACAAGTGTGCATGTTCCCTCAGTTAGTCCTGGGAAGCTGGCAGTTCAGTGGAGTGCAGTGCAAAGTCATCTGCCACATTATACAAGGCAAAGCAATGAGGCTCTGAGAAATCAGGAGGCTTATACAGTTGCCAGGCCCACAGCCAATAAAAACCTGTGGTTTTGAACTCCTACTCCACAAATAGGAAACTGTTGTCAAAATCCCCCTGAGCACTCAGGCAGAAGAGGAGTGGAGCGGAGCTCCAGTATGCTTTCGGACATAAGGGGTGGCGTCCCCTGTGCTTTTTGATGCAATATATACACTAAATGAGAAGTTTTATTTGTATATAGCAACAGAGGTTTAGCATGATATTCCTATCATCAAACGAAGACATACATACAAATAATATTACAGAGATGAGCAGGTTATAGTTAGAAATATATATATATATATATATATATATATATATATATATATATATATCCATCTGATAATTAATGAAAAAAGGATATGAATTTGAAAGAGAGCAAGGGAGGGTATATGGGAAGGCTTGAGAGGAGGAAGGGGAAAGGAGAAGTGGTATAATTATGTTACAATCTCATGGGTTAAAATAAATAGTAAAGAAAAATTCTTGTCAAAAATACGAACACAGGAAAAATATAAGTTTAGACAGCCAATGAGTTATCCCCTTTTCTAGCTGCACTGGGATGTGTGGACCCCTTATTGATCACTCTAGTAGTTCAAAAATAGAAACTTACCAATTCACTTTTATGTAGATTATAGAGATCCGTACCATAATGGCATGTCTTAGAAAACTTTGTCTAAAACTTGAAGGCCTTGACCTCAAATTTCATCTCTTGCATGCTTGTCTCTGGTATGTGTGTGTAAGGGAGGAAGAAATTATCTCCAAAAAATAAGGCTCCCAAGGAAAAGAACAGATGAACTCTTAGGAAAGCAATGACGTAGTTCAGTTATCAAACCAGGGAACTGAGTTCAAATCTCACTCACATCTCTTACTCTACAGTAAAATATAGACAGCACAGTAACTGTGAGTATAAATTTGGAATTAAAATAAAATTCATGACTAAATTCTCGTTTTACCTACTGAACAAAGTTACACTGTATCTCAAAACTTTAAATACCTGCAGCTTTACAGTGGGGAGGAAGGTAGACAGATAACTGAATTACACTCAATAAATGGTAGCTATAATTATTCAGGATGCTCTTTTCGACAGTGGAACTGCATTTCACAATATCTTTTGTTGAAGCAGCAAATATGAGCACTTCACTTTCTCAGCTTCATCAACTAAGGTGTCCCCTTATCTTACGGTTTCATTACTGTGAAGAGACACCACGGCCACAATAACTCGAGTAAAGAAAAACACTTCATTGGGGCTGGCTGACAGTTCAGAAGTCAAGTCCATTATCATCATGGTGAGAGGCATGCAGGCAGACATGGTGCTGGAGGAGCTGAGAGTTTTACATCTTGATCTTCAAGCAACAGAAGGTGACTGTGCCACACTGGGCATAACCCGAGCATAGGAGACTTCTAAGCCCACCCCTACAGTGACACACTTCCTCCAACAAGACCACATCTCCTAGTAGTGCCACTCCCAATGGTCAAGCCTTCAGACACATGAGTCTATGAGGGCCATACCTATTCAAACCACCAGTAAAAATATGATATCCCTTTTTTATTCTCTTGATTTGGTTTTATTCATACTAATTTGACAAGTGCTTACAAATTGCCTACACTAAACAGTAAGTGAATACTTTTACTTCATTTTAATTCAATGTACAACAATACCATAAAATTCTTGTTTCACCATATTGGAAGATAACTAGACCTCACTGAAATAGGCTTCAAGAATTCAGAAGAAAGATAAAATACCTGACATCCATTTCTCTCTCTCTTTCTCTCTCTCTCTCTCTCTCTCTCTCTCTCTCTCTCTCTCTCTCTCTCTCTCTCTCTCCTTCTCCTGTTATAACTTTCCCCTTTGATCCCCTTAACCCCCACATCCTCTACCTAGTTAGTGACCAAATTACTTGGCTTTCATGCCTACAAAAGAACAGTTCCCCCCATAAAGCATTAAATCTGCATCTGATTCCCTGCTCTAAAACTGACGCGCTGTGTGACCTGGCAAGTATTACTCGGGTTTATGGAACTGCCTTTACCTGGTGTTTAAAACAGTGACAAGTACCCTTTCTTGATGGACTGTTGTGATACCTGATAAGAATGTGCTAAGCTAAATAATTATGTGTGCCTAGATGTAGATGTGTATGTGTATAAGTGTGTGTGTGTGCACGCGAGCATGCGTGTGTATGTGTGTGTGAGTGTGCATAAGAAAAACATCTCTAAACTTATCAAGTCTACTCTTTTTTCAGTTTTCAAGTCTAATTTTAAAGACAAATATTAAGTATACTCTTTGAATCTACAGCCACTCTGTGTTTTCTCAGTGTTCACAGGAGTACCCATACCTCAGAATATAAACCATGTCTAAAGATAGCTGCGTTCATTACATCATTTCATCTTTGCTGATTTGGGGATAGGTTACCACCATAAAATGACCTTATTTCCTAGTTCTAAGGACACTTCTCTGTGCTGAATTTTGAAGGAAAAAAAATTCTATGTCTAGGGAACTATGAAGGAATTACTATTCTTCAAATCCCATGGAATTTGATAAAAGCATCCTGTTTATTTTTCTTTCTAAAAATGTTCTTCTTCCTTGAGCCTGCTCTGCTTCCAGTAGATGGTACTTTCTCCTTCCTCAAGCCTGCAGTGTTAGTGAGCCTGTGTGCCCAGCGTCATCTGCAGCAGGGCCACACTTTTACCCCAGGTCTGTATCATCAGTGAGCTTGCCTGCCCATAGCATCATCTACAGCACAGCCATGCTTTTACCTCAGGTCTGCAGCATCAGTGAGCCTGCTTGCCCATAGCATCACCTATAGCAGGGCCATGCTTTTACCTCAGGTCTGCAGCTTCAGTGAGCCTGCCTGCCACAGAGTCATCTACAGCACAGCCACACTTTTACCCAAGGTCTGTATCATCAGTGAGCTTGCCTGCCCATAGCATCATCTACAGCACAGCCACACTTTTACCTCAGGTCTGCAGTGTCAGTGAGCCTGCCTGCCACAGAGTCATCTACAGCACAGCCACGCTTTTACCTCAGGTCTGCAGTGTCAGTGAGCCTGCCTGCCCACAGTGTCATCCACTACAGAGGCAAGCTTTTATCTCAGGTCTTTCATTGTTGGTAGGAAATCTTCAGGTGAAATATCTTGAACAGCATTTCCCCTGGTGTCTCTGAATAGTCACTTTTGCTTTCCAAATGTACATACAAGCTGTCCAGTGAAGAAACACATTCACCGTAACTGTTCTAATTCCTTCTATGTTACAAGTTTGCTTGCCTTTTTAATAGTTGCCAAGTTCCAAAGCCAACCTTGTTGAGGAATGTGAATGCCAGTTTTCTCATTCAGGCAGAAGATGTCTAGACTGGAGTCTGCAAAAATTAGTGGAAAACAGAAACACACAAACACATGCGTGCACACACACATACACACACACACACACACACACACACACAGAGGAAAATATAGAACTCCTTGTCTAGGGGATAGAAAAGCAGATCATAGTAAAGATTAAAAGGACGATTCCACAAAAAAAAGATACAAAATATTCCCATTTTATCTAGCATACTGAAATGGTACAAGCAGGGTGATGCTGACCTGCTCATCAGCAGTGGTGATAAGGAATACGGACTCCAAAAGAGAACCATATCTGCAGTGAAACACAAGGCTGGGGGCTCAGGCCTACATCAGACAAAGGGCTTGTTGATTTAAGCGGTCCGGGGAAATGGAGAAGGTATTGCTTAAAGCAGTAACCAGTGTTGTTTATTTGGGATACAAGCTAGAGAATATTATTATGGCAGAGAAAAGAAGCTATCTCTTGTGAATTGTCTTGAATTATGGGGGGAGCGAGAGAAGCTCACAGCATATGACATTTAGAATTGCAATTTCTAAGCAGAGCGCCACATCTGATATATCATTTACTGCCTCTGCCTCCATCCTTCCAGCGCCGCGTTAAGGACAGATGCGAACCTCACATCCTCGGGTCTCCATTTTCACGTTGATTTGGAAGACATTTATTTTCCCTTCCAAACAGAATCATATTTCTCACCCCTCTCTGAAGGTTGAGTTTATCACTAAATATTCAAGTCCAGGAAGCGATTTTCTTTTCTCTCTCTCTGCACATGATTTGTCTCTCTCTGGAGCCAAGCCCTTCAGGTCGAAAGCAAGAATCTGTAGAACAGAGGGGGCATGGTAAAGAGACTGGGGTGGGGGTGGGGTGGGGTGAGGAGCAGGGCTGGCTTCCAGGCTTGTGAGGGACATTTGCACTTCAGTCTTCCGATCCCAGTTGATTTTGCAAGGAAAGAGCAATGCTCCTCTGACACCGTCCTCCCTGCACAGAACATTCAAGAGGTATATACAGTCGCTGTGCCGTGTGCTCCTGCGTTCTTGCTGTAAAGCATTTTGCATGTGTGCAGTGTCACAGCTTTTAAAATGGAGTTTCCACACCACAGACACTTCCTTGCCAGGGGAAAATGAGTTACCCTGTACAGCAATGTAACGCATTCAACGACTTTCGCTACTGAAAGGGATCAACATACCCCACTGATTTGGTAGCTTGAAAAGCTGAGGTCTCAGAAGTCAGTGGACTCAACTGAGAAAATATATTCCCACCCGACTGTACCCATGATGACTTCCATGTTTTCTTCAGCGGGTTTGAATGTTTCTGTCTTCTGCAAAGATGTGGCAATCTCTTATGTAGCCTCGAGTTTCTGTCAAGACTGGGCAGCAAAGAACTTGCTCTGTGCTGTTTTTTTTTTTTGCCCTCTGGGAACGCTGTGCCAAGGCAGCAGGCTAGTGTAGCTGGCCCCAAGATTTAACCTGCAGCCTCCTTCAGTCTTGGAGACACGGCTTCTGCTCTGTTCCTGCTGTCCTGTGTCCCAGGCATTTTTCACAACTCTTTGTCCTTCTGATACCAGCACAGCAAGCTGGGCTTTTTAGAAAAGAAAAACAGCAATGTCTGTCATCTTCAGATAACTTCCAGTTTTAGCCCCCTGACTGAAGAAAAGAGATTCCAAACACAAATGATGAGGACCCAAGCACAGGATCCTGCCACCCTTGCCTACTGTATCCTCTTTCTGGAAGACTTAGTGACACTGAGTCTTCTGCCAGCAATGTTTTCCCCTTTCCCGGAGCCATCGCAGTTCACCAGCCTTGAGTCCCACCACCCAGGACACCCTCCTTGCCCTCCTCATGAGATTCCCCAGGGCTTCTCAGGTTCTGTAGCTGGCTTGAGTCACCTGTCTCAAGCCCAGGTGACTTTTTCCACCCCCACTCAGACCATTTGTTCTCCAGTGAGAGCACTGTGTCTTTGTCTCTTTGGTGTTGCTTGAATTATGGAACCAAGTCCCAGTCACTTAAGTGAGGTTTGAGTTTAAAGCTTGAGAAATTAGTTCAGTTTGCTTCTTTAAGACATATACTAAGATATGGCAAGTTGTGTTTTGGGTTGTTTTTTTTTTTTTTTGTATCATGTTATTGTTTTTCTTCTGGTTGTATGGGTGATACAGTCTCATAAAAAATTCAAGAACTATGTGATGTTATAAAAAGACAGTAAAGGTCACATGAAATTCTGCCTTCTTTATGTAAGAGGCATTGACATTTGTCTGACCACCTTTCATATACCTCCTTATGACTATGTATATGAATATAACTCTATTTATACACACATACCCTATTTAATACATATGTATTATATACACATAACCCCAATGCATATATATGAGAGATATATAGCCTTATTTTATATGTATTATATACTCACAGTCCTACTTAACACATAACCCTATTTAATACATATATTTAACATAAATGTATTATGCATTCACAGCCCTATGTCTATAGAATGACATTACACTTTGTATAAACAGAGCAACTCCATACATACCATTCATGAAGGTGGAGACTATTAAAGATCATATATAAACATTTTAACCAGTATTAAAAAGTCGTGGTTGAACCTGAGCCTTAATAGAGGCTCATGAGTGATGTCCCTTGACCACCCTCTTGTCTACAGGCAGGATTCCACTGACAATAGTCCACTTCAATTAGCCCAGGGCCCCAGGTACGTGGCACAAAGAACAAATGAGCATCCTAATTGGAAATCCAATACCTTTCACTGAGATTACATTTCTGCAGCCTAGCACTGCTTTCAGGTGGCTATGTGTTCTCACTTTGCCAACTGGCAGCATCAAAAAGGATAGTCGGAGCTGTGACCCCTGGAGTAGGACTAGAATCAAACTAAAACAAGCTACACCTGATCAACGTGTCTCTTCTATAGAGATCCTGTGAAAGAGACTCAGCTTCTAGAAGCCAGGGAGTTTCCCCATCTAACACACCCTGTTCTTGCAAAAGTGCATTCTCCCTAGTTCCATCGGTAGTAGAGAGAGTGTGGTAAGTTCTCTCTTTCCCTGTCCTCCCTACAATCCTGGCCACACACAGGCCTTTCTGCAGGCCTAATATTTTTTATTTCCCTTCCTCCCCAAACCCTTTAATCACCTTCTGTGGCTCTGCTCCGAATACTCCCTCCCCTGAATCCCTCTTAAGGGTGTGCACACTCTCCAGACTCCCTCTTTCTTCAACTGGACTGAAACAAACACTTTACAACCCAGCTCACCTTTTCAACAGCAGACAAAGCCATACAGCATTTATCCAAAGTGAAATTAAAACCTGCATTAGGAAACACACTCATTGCCTTTTAACAGTGCTCATTTTAAAATCAGATCAGATCCATGAGAAATTCTGCTTGCACAGTAAACAAATGTGATCACAGGCTGTTTCCTGTTCTGTGAGAACACGCACTGTGTGGTGGAGGGAAGGTTCTCAAGGCTTCTCTTCTCCATCTTGTGCAGAGGTTAGAGCCCACGTGTCAATTACAAGGCTCCATGATCACCCATTTACCCCATCAGGAATATGACCACAAGATTACAAATGTGTCTTCTGAAGAAATGAGTTGGATTACAGGATGCATACTATTGGATACAACGATCTTCCTATCCTGGTCTCAGATATGCAGATGTGACCACTCTTAGCAGCTGCATATTTGCTATAATGATACCAAATAGACTTGGGGCCACAGCTGGTACTAAGTTGGCCTGCCTTTGCAGAAGGACACAGGCAGCCAGGGGCAGGGCCTTGATTTTTATGCTGCCCTCAGCCTTAATAGCATTTATTACTATTTGAAAGAAAAAAATGTTATCTTGTTTGTGTCTGCATCTCTCACTGCATAGTAAAGGAAGGCTTCAGTTTGACTTGTCATTAAAATTAACTCCTTCCTCTCCCTCAATCTCTGTGAATATCTTACTTTCAAATGAGAAACACACCAAACTGCAAAGCACCATAGAAATACCAACCCTGTCCTTCCTGATCCCATTTCCCTTGCTCTGTTTTTTTTTTTTTCTTTCTTTCTTCTTGTTCTTTTTCCTCAAGGTTTCTACCACTTCTTACATGTTTATAAAACTAAACATATAAGATGAATGACATTTTCCCCATTTCCTTCCATAAGAACAAAAAGCCCATAAGAACAGAAGATGTTGTATTAGTTAAAAATATAGCATAAAAGCCTTGGAGAATGACTGATACGTTAATGTCCAAGATGTATTCAGCAAATGAGTAAAGAATAATTTTAACCTTACCTCCAATAACAGTGCCTGGTACATAATAGTTGCTAAAGAAATATCTGCTGACTCTATAACTCTGACAGTAGGAACAGGATTTCCTAAAGCTTGTTTGGGGTTTGACTATGAAGTATCTCCCAAAAGGCTTACATGTTGAAGACTTGCTCCCCAACTGGTAGGTCTACTCACTGAGAGGTGATGGTTGAAGAGCGCTCTGACTTAATCTGTGGATTAAATCACTGGTGGTTTAATAACTTGATAACATCATTGGAAGGCAATAGAAGCTTGTGAATGTGGGACAAAAATACAAGAAGGTCAACCATGGTTTGGTTGCCAGCTGGCTTTTGAGCATTTAAATCTGGAAGGCTCTGGCCTTTCAACAGATTAATCCATGGATGGATTAGTATGGTGATGTAATTGGGAGGTTGTGTAAAACAGATGGTAGAGCTTAGTTGGAACATGCGGACCACTTGCAGCATGACCTGGAAGGATATACTGTGTCTCCAGAATCTTCTTCTTTGCTTTCTGCTTCCTTGTGACCATGATGAGCAACTCTGTCCCACTGTGTCCTTCTGTCCTAATGTCCCGCCTCATTACAGGCTGAGAAGCAAGAAGGCCAGTGGCCATGGTGTGAAACCATAGCCATAGTAAACAAGAAACAGGCCTTTTTGGTCTTGGCTGTTCATCACTCCACTTCAAGACACTCATAAAGAGAACTGCTCCGGTGAACACTTTGAGGCTCCAGGTTCCAGCTGCTGCTCCAGGTTCCAGCTGCTGCTCCAGGTTCCAGCTGCTGCTCCAGGTTCCAGCTGCTGCTCCAGACTCCAGCTGCTGCTCCGGGTTCCAGTGGCTGCAGTTACAGTCACCTTCACTTAATTGCTGGTTTTCTGTTTAACTGGTCTATTGGAATCCTGCCAGCCTTGCAGTGGAATTACTCCAAAGAACTGAGACTAAAAAAAGGTCTATTTCTTCTGTTCCTATGAACCTCTTTTCTTTCCTATCTAGGGTAGGTGGGTTAGTAAGGAGGTATAAGCATTAAAGAAGCCCAAATAGAGTAGGTTCGAAAGAGTTCAAAACCTACATATTGTGAAGGGTGTTGTTTCCCTAATTTCTTTCTCAGCCCGTTTGTCATTTGTATACATGAAGGCTACTGGGTTGGGTGTTTGTTTTGTTTTGTTTTTTAGTTAATTTTTTTTTTATCTAGCCACTTTGTTGAAGATGTTTATCACCAGTAGGAGTTGTCTGGTAGAATTTTTGGGATTACTTATGTATACTATCATATCTGCAAATAGCAATACTTTGACTTCTTCCTTTTCAATTTGTATCCCGTTGATCTCCTTTAGTTGTCTTACTGCTCTAGTTAGAACTTGCAGTGCTAGATTAAATAAAAATAAAGAATGCAGACAGCCGTGTCTTGTTCCTGATTTCAGTGGAATTGCTTTAAGTTTCCTCTCATTTAACTTAATGTTGGCTATGGTTTGTTGCATATTGCCTTTACTGTGTTTAGATATGTGCCTTGTATCCCTGATTTCACCAATACTTATTATGAAAGAATGTTGCATTTTGTCAAATGCTTTTTCTGCATCTAATGAGATGATCATCTGGGTTTTTTAAAAGCTTGTTTATATAGTGGATTACATTGGTGATGTTTTTTATATTGAACCATGCCTGGGATGAAGCCTAATTAATCATGGTGGATGATATCTTTGATGTGTTCTTGGATTCAGTTTGCAAGTATTTTATTGAGTATTTTTGCATCAATGTTCATGAGTGAATTTGGTCTAAAGTTCTCTCCTTTTGTTGTTGAGTCTTTGTGAGGTTTGGCTATCAGGGTAATTGTGGCTTCATAGAATGAGTTTGGTAATGTTCTTTCTGTTTCCATATTGTGGAATAGCTTGAGGAGTATTGGTATTAACTATTTTTTGGATGCCTGGTATAATTCTGTGCTAAAACTATCTGGCCTTAGGTGGTTGGGGGACTTTTGATGACTTCTTCTATTTCCTTCAGTTTATAGGACTGTTGATACTGTTCACCTGATCTTAATTTAACTTTGGTAAATTAAATATATCAAGAAAATAATTCATTTCTTTTAGATTTTCTAATTTTGTGGAATATAGGCTTCTGAAGTAAGATCTAATACTTTTTTTCTTCAGTGTCTGTTGTTATGTTCCCCATTTCATTTCTGATTTTGTTAATTTGGATACTCTTCCTCTACCTTTTAGTTAGTTTGGCTAAGGGTTTGTCTATCTTGTTGATTATCTCAAAGAACCAGCTCTTGGTTTTGCTAATTCTTTGTTTTGTTCTCTTTGTTTCTAATTTATTAATTTCAGCTCTCAGTTTGATTATTTTCTTCCATTTATTCCTTTTGGATCTGTTTGTTTCTTTTTGTTCTAGAGTTTACAAGTGTGTTGTTAAGTTGTTAGTATGAGATCTCTCCCATTTCTTTACGAAGGCACTTAGTGATATGAACTTTTCTCTTAACACTGCTTTCATTGTGTCTCTTAAGTTTGGGTATGTTGTGCCTTCATTTTCATTGAATTCTATAAAGTCTTTAATTCCTTTCTTTATTTCTTCCTTGACCCAGTGGTTTTTGAATACAGAGTTGTTCAGTTTTCATGAGTTTGTAGGCTTTCTGTTTCTTTTGTTGTTGAAGTCCAGCTTTAACACATGGTGGTATGATAAGATACAAAGGATTATTTCAATCATTTTGTATCTGTTGAGGCTTGCTTTATGTCTGAATATATGATCATTTTTGGAGAAGGTTGTATGTGATGCTGAGAAGAAGATATATTCTTTTGTGTTTGGATGAAATGTTCTGTATATATCTGTTAGATTCATTTGATTGATAATGTCTGTTTTATTATTTCTCTGTTTAGTTTCTGTCTGGATGACCTGTCCATTGAGGCGAATGAGGTGTTGAAGTCACCCATTATTAATGTGTGGGATTCAATGTGTGCTTTAAGCTTTAGTAATGTTTCTTTTATGAAACATTGCACTTCAGGCATAGATATTGAGAATTGAAAAGCCAGCTTGATGGATTTTTAAAATGAGCATGCAGTGTCCTTCCCCATATCTTTGATTAATTTTGGTTGAAAGTCTATTTTATTGGGTATTATAATGGCTACTCCAGCATCATTCCTTGGCTCTGTTTGCTTGGAAAACATTTTTTCAAGTCCTTTACTCTGCAGTCCCATATATTTTTGTTTCTAGAGTGTGTTTCTTGTATGCAGCAGAATGATGGATCCCATTTTGGCATCCTTTCTGTTAGCCTGTATCTTTTTATTGGGGAATTGAGTCCATTGATGTTGAGAGATATTAATGACCAATAATTTCTGTTACTTTGTTGTTGATGGTAGTGAGGGGGGAGGGAGAATGTGTGAGTGAGTGTGTGTGTGTGTGTGAGAGAGAGAGAGAGAGAGAGAGAGAGAGAGAGAGAGAGAGAGAGAGAGAGAGAGACATGGATATTCCTTGGGCTGGCCAGCATCCTCAGGAAGGCAGGCAGAGCAGTGGCCAAGACACTGGAGCTTGGGGGACAGAGTACAGCTCACTTATGCTGGCTGTTTCCCCAGTGATCATAATTTTAACTCCAAACTATGAAAAGAGTATCATGATTCTTTTATTTTTGCATAAAAATATAAAGTTGGGTATATTTGGGAAGTAAAACTATTTTTTAACATATTATTTATTTGTCTTTTGCCCCCCAATTCCAGCCTGATATTTAGCTAAGTATAAGTATTGGACATATTTTCCTAAAAGAATAAATGGTAGCAAGCAATATGAAGAGATAAAATGACAAGAGGGAAACTTCAGTTCAAATTGAGGAAATAAAAGAATGATTCAGAACAGCTGAAGTATTTATAGCAGATCCAAAAGAATACACGGGATGGTGAAAGGGGACAGGGATTCTTAGCTCAGGGTGTGTTGGCTATCTATGACTCCAAAAAACAAACTTCCTGATTTTGTAAGTTAAAATTAAATTCTGTCACAATCCTGACAGTTTCTGTACACATGGAGCTCTTGCTGGGCAATTTTAACTCTGGATTTCTCACGGAGTTTCTGTTATGAAGTTATCAAGGTTACAATCATTTGAAGGCTTGACTGGCAAGAAGCTGGTCCTCCAGGGTGACACATCCAGGTGGTAGAAAAGTTGGACTAGTAATAGTCTTCCCCACATAAGCCTTTGGGAAGGTTGCCTGAGAGTCCTCCCTGCATAAATCATCAAAAAGAGAAGAACACCAGGCAGAGCTATCATCTCAACAACTTAACCTTGGAAGCCATGAGCACTGCTTTGATTTATTAGAGGCAAGTAAGTCTCAAGTCTGATTCACAGTCAAGGAATGGGAATTGGGCTCCACCTTTGGAAGAGAGGAGTGTCAAGAATTTTCAAAAATATTTTAAGCCCACTGTCAAGGCAGCCAATGAGAGAGCACAGGACACATTCAGGAAGGATGTATTATCCAACGTTTCTGTTAACCAATGCCTCTCATTTAGGTATTTTCATTATTTTTATGTCATTATATCAGTTTCTTACATTGTGATCCTTTGGTCTTTGCCTTTTTGAAGACAAAATCTTTCCTTATTTCTGATCTACTTTATCCGTTTCTCTGTTTTTTAAATATAGTTTGAAACTAGGACCTTAATGGTGAAAATAAAAAAAAAAATTTTAAAGAAATAGCTCTTGCCCTCAAGAAGTTTATATCCTAACTTAATAAATCACACTTGTAGTCCACATAATAATCACATATACTCTGCCAAGGGCCATGTTACATGCAGAGTGCTCTAGGGTAGTGGTAGTGATTTAGCTCAGTGGCAGAACACTTGACTAGCAAACACAAGGTTCTGAGTTACATTTCTACTAATAAATAACACAAAAAATCACAAAAAGACCCCCCAAAAGTGGGAACTAACACAAAATGCTGCTGGAAGGTAAAAGATGCTCATTTTCTTCATGGAAGGGACCTTATTTTCTGCGCTGAGGACTTTGGACTTCATAGTTTATGCAGTAAAGGTTTTATGGTGGGTGTATCAACATTCCTGTCTTTAGTCTGGAAAGGTGGCTCATCGATTAAAAGCATCTTCTGCTCCTTCAGAGGACCAGAATTTTGATCCATGAACCCTCAACAAGTGGCTCACAACCTCCTGGAACTCCAGCTCCAGGTGATCCAGTGCCATCTGTTGGGCACTATAGACACACCCACACATTCAATAGACACACAAACACATACATATACAATACTACTGCTACAGCTACTGCTAATAATAATAATAATAATAATAACAACAACAACAACAATAAAATATTTTATAATAATTAAATGCTGGTCTACTGAATTACATTTTTAAAAATATTACTGCTTTCTTTTTAGAAAGACAACTGGGATGGCAACAGAGAAGATGGAATTGGTAGAGGCCACGCTATCAATGGAGATTGGAATGAAGAGGGTGGATTTCATGTGACGAACATTTATTAAGTAGGCTTGACAGGCAGAAAAGAGGTTACAGCTAACTTCTATGTTTCTGGAAAGTGTATGATGGTCTCATTAACCAAGATAAAACATATAGGCAGAGGATACAGATAGTCCATGGAGGAAAAAAAATAAGTCCAGCTTTCAACATACTACTTTGGATTTGCCTTTAGTCCGTACTTGGATACTGTTATAGAGATGATTGAAAATATGCAACTCAAGTTCCAAGGGAAGTCTCAACTAAAAATACACACTTGGGAAATACTGGCATGTGTGTCCTAGTCAGACTTGAGAATTGAAGGTTATTACTAAGAGAGCTCATGACATGGAAAAGACAGCCAAGTTTGGGACTTTGGAGAAAACCAATGCATACTGGGTGGAAACAAACAGGAAGGCAGGACAAAGGACCTTGAGACACTGAAACTTCTGCTTCTCATTTATCAGTCAAGACAGTATTAGTCATCTGAGCAGTTTCAATGAGTCCACCTCGGATAGAATGCAGCTGCAGCAAATTGAGGGGTAAGAGAGAGGTGGGTGAGTGAACACAGAGACCACGGTCATCCACTGCTTAAGGTAAAGAGCGGCAGAGAGATTGAGTGTGATTTTTTTTAAGGAGGGTAAGTGAAGTGGGGTCTGGATCATTCCATTTCAACAGAGTTATGTTTGGGGGATTGTACGTTCAGCCTAATCTAAAACCAAAAGAATTGTCATACTCCCTCTGGGTCTGGTAGACACTTCTATCAAAACTTGTCAAAAACAGGGAAGTATTTTAAAAGGGCAGGGAGAAGATAAAAAAAAAAATCAGGCAATGCCATGTCAGTCTCAAGACTGGATGCTACTAATCCAAGAGAATCCAAATTTAGTGCATCTCAGTTACTACATCTAATGCACAAAACCCATAATTCCCAATGGGGTGGCTTCTCAAAAATGTATCAGATCTCTCAAAGTAAGTAAAATTGAGCTAATTATTAATGAAGACAACCCAAAGAGAGAAATATATATTTATATGATTTATGGGCACTTTCCCTTTAACACAAGCTGAACCTGTGAGTGCAAAAATCTTAGATTTATGCTGTTTTTCATCCCAGAAACATTTTCATCATTTATCAAGGCATAGCTATGGAGAATAAAAATCTAGACATAAATTTTCACATTGGTAAACTAAAGGACAGTTCTAAGGAGCTCAAAAGGCAGAGGAGTGCCATCGAATGGGTCTGTAATTAGCTCTCTGGTGGGTAAATCTGGGCATTTTAGCAGAGCTGCACCAATCAATCTCAGTTACCAGGATGAACACAGCAGCAGAAGCAGACTCCAAAGAATAGATGAGCCACAGAAAATGGTCTTACCAAGAGTTGATTCTGTTGCCCTCTGAGCAAAATATTATGAAGAGTGTATTGAAAAGATGAAAAATATAGAAGGATGCTGTCCTTGATTCTAATAGCCTAGCATGAGAGTTGGCATATGGAGGGTCATTTTAATGACAATAAAAACACCACCATACATTGATTGCATTGCTTCACCTCACAAACATTCACCAAGCATTGACCCATCTACCATGAGTATTTTTTTTAGATCTGGCAAATGAACCCTTCCCCGGCCTTGTCAGCTTCATATTTAAAGGGAGGAGAGCCATAGAATAGTTTAGTACCTAATTATATGACTATAAGTTGTGATTATTCCCATGAAAAAGAACAGAGTTTGTTCTAGTTTCTTTTCTAAAGCACACAATAGTATTTCCTTCTTTTGCTAAAAGTCTCATAATCTAAATGGTCCCAAGTTCCCTGTCTCCCAAATCATGGCTTCCCTTATACAGGAATAAAAGTCAAGCTTCCATAATTTCTTTAATTAAATTACAAGACCTTTCTCTGCATGAAACATTCTGGGGCACTTACAGGTCATGTTTCATCTCATTTGCCCAAGTTTCATCTGAATCACAATGACCTCCTTTAGTCCTTCCCACTCAGATCCAGTTAGCTGGCATTATACCCCATAATCATAAGAGAGACCTTCCATTCCCCCAAGGACACCTCTAGACATGATTTCCTCAGCCTCACACAGTCTTTGTCAGCAGGAACTGCTGACTGGGATTGTTCTCGTGGGACTCTAGACTCCTGCCATCTTTCTCAAAACCAGCTACTTTCCCCCATTTCCTTTTTTTCTTTCTAGTACCAAATTCCTTCCAAGCTAGCATTTAAAGATGCACTCTGAAGAAGCTAAACACAGCTATAGAGGAAAGTATCTTCTAACATTCACACTTCCATGTAGAAAAGCTCAACTTCTTTAAACAACCCTTTCCCATCACATCATCTCATGTCATCTCGACTTTCATAGCAGAGATTAATTTGCTTTCAAAAAGGGATTGATACTCTTCCTGTCAATAATTTCCCACCACTCCTATGAGACAGAAGTGGACTCTCTTTGCTGCTTTATTGTTTTTTAACAGGAAAGTTTCCTTTCATCTACAATAGCTCATCAGAAGAAATGGGTTCCTTATAATCTAAGAAGTGATATGATCATGTCCAGCGCTTGAAAAGTCAATCTGATTTAAATCTTGGACAAATACTGAGGCACACAGATCTCCACCTCAAAATCACATTTTTTTTTAAAAAATGGACACAATCTAATCATCCAAAAATTAAAAAAATAAAAATAAGAAATAAAAAGTGGTCAAATTGTTGTTAAAACTATTGATAGAGTATTATATAGGCACTAAAGTAGTTTCATTTGAACTGTTAGTGACAAGAGAAAACGAAAAACTATTAATTGCAAAATTGAGATAAATAGTGAATACTTTTGAGTCTCAGTATGTAGCAAATCAACTATTCACAAGTACATTGTGCTTAAAAGCAGGCGGAGACTAACCAGAGCACATGGCCCTCTCCTATCCCCAAAATGTTCCTTCTCTAGAAATTCCATTTTAACAAGCTTGTGTCTGAAGAACCGGATGCTGTGAGGGACCCCCAAGGATCTTTATAGCCATAGAAACCTAAGTAAAGAAGAAATAGAAGGAAAGATATTGTATTATGGTAGATACTCCAGGTTTAACAGAGAATATATTGGAAGCTACCCTTTATGCTATGCTCCTGTCTTCTCTCAATATTGTCGTAAGAGGATCATTGCCCACCCATTACAAAAATCATCACATCAATGAGACACTATGAAGGAAGACCCACCCAGAGTCTTATTCTGCAAAGCATCATAGCATAGCTCTGAAACCACTGCACTCAGGAAGGATCCCGAGGCAAGACTGCTGCAAGTTTGAGGCCAGCCTGTGTAACAAAGTGAAACTGTGTCTCAAAAAAAAAAAATACTACTGAGATAAAGTACCACAAGATAAAGTGGTAGACAAGAATTGAAATTCAAATTAGTTTCTTGACCATGTGACAAAATAACTGAGAAATAATTTATAGGAAACATTTGTTTGTGCTCCCAGTTCCAGAGGTTTCAGCTCATGGTTAGCTAGCTACGAGAACATAGCAGAAAGCACATGGTAAGACAGAGCTGCTCACCTCCTGACAGCCAGGGAGCAGAAGGCAGAGAATGGAAGAAGTTATGAATAAGATAAATCAATTAAAGATATTCAATTCTTCACTTTTCCCAACCCAGCCCCAACCACCACAGTGCACATGCCTCCCTGTAGTCCACTGAATTATGAACCCATCATCAATGGATTAATTAATTAATACCTAGAGATTCTGTGATCCAACCACCTCTCAGTGATGGATCTGACATCCAGGCACCAAGCCTTTAGCACATGAGCCTTTGAGGGACATTTACATCCAAACTGCACAGCAGCCTCCACTGCTACATAGTCAAATGGTGGACTAAACACAAGGCTGTGGTTTCAGAAAGGTTTAATTTGTACTCACAATAAGGAGTCCATTTCTTCCCAGTAGATGCCTTTTTGGTGCATATGTTTCCAATGCTGAAACAAATGCTTTACTAAAAAATAATTGAAATTTCAAACTATGGTACACTGGTAATTACAGTGAAAAATGTAAGAGATTTCAGTGGATTGCCTTCAAAAACTGGCAGATGAAAAAGTAGTTAGACATCCAGTAGATTTAAATAAAAAATGAAAAGCAAGAAATGTAAGGAATATACTTCTTCCAAGTACAAAACCTTTCTGTATGTATATCTATGAAGCTATTGTTATGACTATACAGTTTATCATCCCACCAAAGATGCTTCTAGCTGAGAAGACAGCACTGAGATAGGACTTTAGAACATTTCCAAGAAGGTAGAAACCTTTTCAGTGTGATCACAGAAATGATCTCCTGCTTCCTTGAAGACTTATCATGAATTTGGAAGAATTTCCTTAGTTTTTAAATAATTTCATTTCAGCAAGAATGGACTTAAGAAATTCTCAGGCTAGACTAACAGTATTTATTATAGTGGAAGTTGTGTCAAATCATGGTCATGTCAATTACTAGTCTATTTTTATCACAAGACTATACATCTTAGGTTTAACAGATAGATATGATTCTATAGATAGATAAGGTAAAATAGTTAGATAAGATCTTCAAAAACCTCAGGGACCTACAGAATATAGAATTTAAAGATTTTTTTTTTTACTGTTTTAATGATTCTTTGACAATAAGACAGGTTAACTCCTGGTAACACCCAGCCTACCTCAAAGAAGGTGATGATCATCAATGAACCTCCTTATGGAGTTGGCTTCAAATGTGGCAAACCAGCCACTGGGCAAAATGTCCTCATTTTGGATACAGACAGAATTCTGCCTAAAGACAGGCAAGCTTGGATGCAGGCAGAGTCGAAGGCCAAACTTTGCCAAGACACCAAGACAGAGTGAGTAAGTCCTCAATAGTTCCTGCCTCACAAATATATCAGTCAGATATATTGGGCTAGAAGGCTGAGATGATGCTCCAATGTTATAGAGAGTTTTGGGTGACTATTCAGGTAGAGAACTGTCTCTGTCTCTTTTTTTCCAACTTTGAAAGCTGCTAACCTGCACTTCCTATTTGCTCAAGTAATTAATTTTATTCCATCTCAAGTCTCTGATGGGGTTGAAGACCAGATAGTTTAGTTTTACAACTAAGCTTAGGTGTTTAGGGGTTAAGATATTTTTAGGTCTAGATAGATGTCTTAAGTTGATAGAGATGAGATATGGTAGATATTGATCTACATTCAGAATTTTAGACTCACCAAGATAGAAAAGATGTTTTCTTCAAGGTTGCCAAATACAAATAGCCAAAACACTATGAATGTAACACTTATATAATTCCTGATTGTTTCATGGTTCTTCTTGATGTATGTAGTTTATTTTACTTATGTGTAATAATATAAATGTATATGTAAAAAATAAACATATTAAGAAATAAAGGAAGTTGCAAGTGTATTGATATTATATGATGTGATCTCTCTGAAACCTATTTTCTGACTTTTAAGATATCCTATAAGAACAAGACAATATTTGTGAGGAAAATAGGCAGAAAGAAACATTTCATTTCGATCAATTACTCAAGCCAAGATTTGGCAGAAGGATGAGAGGGTTAAGGTTTTGTCTCCTCTCCCAGAGAGGCTATTAATACATAACTAAGACTCAGTACCTGTGGCCTCAATATGTTGCCATGATGTTGAGAAAAAGAGGTAGAATTGCCTTACTTAGTTACCTGCAAGGGTACCAGGCATGAGATCCCTGCCAAAGCAATTCCATAGGCTAGGGGTATCCCTGAAGGCATACACAGGAGAGCATCACCACTCTCCAGGAGAGCTAATACCTAAGCTTCTTTCTCTGGACCCAGGCAGCAATGCTCTAGTTTCTGACTGCCTCTCCCTACACCTTTTAGTATAAAGGTTCCCACCAAGTTCAGAACTTTGTAATTCTTTCCCCATAAGCACTATTGCATGAAAAGGTGTGCCGAAGACAGATGCACCTTCGCAGTAGACGCCCTGACCCTACCATACAAGTTCAGCAAAACCTTCCACCATAAGGAGTTACCGCCACCTAAGTAGTAAGGGCATTGTCACCACTGCAGCCAGATAATAATGTTCTTCCTGCTTATCAAAATGTGCTTCCAAGCATGGCTTGGAAATACGCAAGAGTGCAAGTACAGATTGGCAATGCTGATTCAGATTTGAGGTTTTCCCCTCCAGAGTGTGTGCAGTTGTGATAGATACCATTTCCCTCTTCAAGGAGTATGTTTTCCAGAAGGAGGACTCTTGTGTTATCTGTTATACTGAAAGGAAAAAAAGATTCAATAATCCATTTGTGAAGTATTAGCTCATGGCCTAAAAACTACATCAGTGTCTTACAGATTTAAATGCCAAAACCCCATGAGGATCCTTAATAAACATTGTCTTGATAATATTAAGAGATAAAATATTTAAAACCTGGAAATTCACTATTACCAAAATCAATCTTGCAGATATTTTTCCATGTTCTTGATAATAGTAACATCTTTCTTCCCCTTTATGTCTCTTTGAGTCAAGTTTCTTGAAATTGTTCATATTTAGTGTCTATAAAATATATAGCAAATGTTCCAAGTATGGAAAGTGTCTTGATTATAAAATAAAACCTTTACTTAAACAGCTCATTGGTCTGGCAGTGGTGGCGCACGCCTTTAATCACAACACTTGGGAGGCAGAAGCAGGCAAATGGCTGTGAGTTTGAGGCCAGCCTGGTCTACAAAAGCAAGTCCAGGACAGTCAAGGCTACACAGAGAAACCCTATCTCTTAAAAAAAAAAATCTCATCTATCTGAACTATCTGAAAAGGAAAAGGAAACAGCATGGTACTAAATACTCTTTAAACTCAAATGATTAAGAGAGAAATTAAGAAATATTTAGAAGCAGTGGATAATAAAAATTTACCACATCAATATTTACTTACAGAGCTAAAGCACTATTTAAAGGTAACTTCTGAGATGCAATTATCAATAGCAAAAACATGTATCCAAAAGGCAAAGATTTTAGCTTGAGAAGCTTTAAAAAAGCAACAAGATAGTGTGTTCTGGGAGACAAATAGTAAATACAAAAACAAATAAATAATACACATAAGAAAGCAAAGATATTAATTCAAATATTTTGATAGGATAGACTTTAACTATATAAAATCTGTGTAAATTTTTCAAAAATATTTCAATTTCCTTATATGCAAATAAATTTCTTTCATAAAATGTTTGGGTTTTTTGGTTTTGTATTTGTTTTATTTTTTTAAGAAAGGGGAGATTTTAGCAATACTAATCAAAATGAATATAAATAACTAAATATAAAATTAAAAGAATGAATATCTACAGTCAAACTATCTTTGAAAAAGCTATAAAATTTTATCATTAACTACCCCAGAAGCAATTTTAAATATAGATATAAAGAGTATATTTCTGCAAAATTAATCATGAAATTACAAAATTGATGCAAGTAGTAGTAAACTTGAAGTCAAACTTTCACTGCTAACTTGATACAGCCTAGAGTCACTTGAAACAAAGAGTCTCAACTAAGAAATTGTCTTTATTGGGCTGGTCAGTAGACATGTCTGTGAAGGATTGTTTTGATGATTTATTGATGTAGGTAGGCCTGGACCACTGTGGGAGGTACCATTACCTGGGCAGGATGTCCCAGGATGTCTAAGGAAGCTGACAGAGCATGAGCCTGAGTGAACAAAGATGCAGGCACAGGCAGAAAGAGTGCTCCTCAGTGGACTCTGCTCTGCTTATTCTTCTGTTGAGCGAGTTCCTTGTTGAAGGCATTCCCTGACATCCTTGAATGATGGACTGCTGCCTGTAAGCTGAAATAAACCCTTTTCTGCCCTTAGTTGCTTTGGGTGATGGTGTTTGCTCTAATAACAGAAAAGAAACACTTGACTCTGCTAATAAGTATAAAGAAGATAAAATTACAAGTTCAAAAGAATTTCTTCAAAAGGGAAAATCCAGGCTTATGAAATGTAACTGATACTTCCTGCCAAATTTTAAAGGATACATATTTCTTTGTACACTGTTTCCACAAAGAAGATTAAGTCAGAAAAACTAGACCATTCTCTAAACCTAGTATAGAGTAATGAAGGTTCCAAGCAAAGTAAACATGGTACCATAATCATAAATAGAATTAAATAAAACTTACTGTATACCAAGTACTATTATAAATTATCTCAAAGATAGTATGCAGCTTGAGTATCATTCAGATCAGTTGGATGTTATAGGTAAGAAAAATAAAGTCAGAAAACTGTTACCTCAGATCACCCAACAAATAAGTGGCCAAGCTACGATTTAAATCCAGTGGATCTAGATCAAAATGTCTGTGCTCATAAGCTCTGTTCCATCCTTCCAACAACACAATAAAGGACAAACTTATTCCTTGGATGTAAAGATAGCAGTTAATCATCTGATACCATATTAAAACATACAGCATATCATGGTCAGGCAAGTTTTATTCCACAGATGCAAAGCTGGAGAGAGAGAGAGAGAGAGAGAGAGAGAGAGAGAGAGAGAGAGAGAGAGATTCAAGGACCTAGAGACATGTATGGTTTAGCACTTAATAGCACTTGCTCCTCTTACAGAGGACCCAGGATCAATTCCCAGCAGATACATGGTGGCTCACAAGCATCTCTGACTCCAATTATAAGGTATCTGAACCTTCTTCTAGCCTCTGCACAAATGATGCACAGCATACACACAAGCAAAATGTCTGGATACATAAAATAACATAGTTCAAGGCAGTACAACACTAAGCAAGAAAAAACCTTCCATGCATAAAAAGACAAGATAATTATGACTAACACAAAAACTAAAGAGAATTTTGTTAATACGGAAAATGCTTTATCTAAAAATCTACTGTATATGTCCTTAATAGAGAAAAAATCAGAGTAGAAACAAGACAAAACGGTTTCTACTCTTTATCATAATGCTATGGGTTATGGCCAATGAATAAGAAAAGACATATCAGGTGTAAGTATTGGCAAGAAAGAAAGTCCAGTGGTCAAGCAGGTGAATTCGCATTTAAGTACAACCCCATGACACCAGATCATGCACAGCTAAGCTTCTGACAGTCATGTGTTATCACATGGCCCTAGTATTATCTGCGACTCCTACCACCAGCTCTGCGTGTTCACATAAATATACAGAAATCTCACACACTTCATGATTTATGCACCTGAGATGGTAGCAACAGTAGTAACTGCAGCTAAAATAGTCCTTGGTCATTAATTTTGTGTAGATAATGATAAAAATCTAAACACAGGAGCAAGTGAGTGTGATATTACCTTAAGGTAAGCAAAGGTGTTAATGTGGGACCCAAAAGTAAAATGATGCAAACAACATTCAAAGATTCTGGATTCCTGGAGCCAATTCTGAAACAAAAGAGCTGAGTCACCAACAAATCAGCTGCTGACAAGTAAGCAGAGCTGTCCAATACCCGGTGTCTCCGTGTTGAGGACCTACGCTAACTGCGTATCTTCACCTATTCCTCCTTGCCTCCAGAGATTAAAACTGTACATCACAACAGAAAGCTTATACACACATGAAAACTGAACAACTTACTACCGAATTTTTTGAAAAGGGTCAAGCCAGGAATTAAAAGAAAAACGTCCTAGAATTGAATAAAAGTAAATACACAATATACCCAAACATGAGACACGATGAAGGAAGTTCTAAGAGGAATGTACATAACTCTAAGTGCCACATGAAGAGTTTGGAGTGACCTCAGCAATGCACCTGGAAGCTCTAGAAGAAAAAGAGGAAATCATATCCAAAAGGAGAGGCTGGGAAGAAATAATTAAGCTGAAGGCTGAAATCAATAGAATATAAACAAACAAAAAAAAATACAAAGAATAAATGAAACAAATAATTGATTCTTTGAGACAGTAATATTGACAAACTCTTTCCCAAATTAATTAAAAGGAACAGAAACAGATTAACAAAATTATAAATAAAAGGGGGCTCATAATAACATATACCAAGAAAATTCAGGAAATCATAAGGACGTACTTTAAAAACCTGTACTCCACCAAGTTGGAAAAATTTTTAAAAGAAAAAAGGATAATTTTCTCCATACATACTATTTATCAAAATTAAATCAAGATCATACAAGCAATTTAAAAATATCTAGTGAAATAGAAGCAATAATTAAAAGTCTCTCAACTAAAAAATAAAAATAAATAAATTTTTTAAATCCCAAGGCCACACGGTTTTAACACAAAATTATACCAGTCTTTTCAAAAAAGTGTTAATGTCAATACTCCTCAAATTATTCTACAAAATAAAAACAGAAGTAACATTCTCCAGTGTGTTTCTCAAGACCACACTTACCCTGATACCCCAAGCACAAAAAAAGGAAAGAGAATTACACACCAATTTCTCTTATGAATATAGACAAAAATATTCAACAAAATACTTGAAAACTTAATCTAAGAACATTTCAAAAGGATCATCCACCATAAACAGGTAGGCTTCATCCCAGAAATGCAGGCATGATTTAGTATATGAAAATCAATAAGTGTAACCCATCATATAAACAAACTAAAGGAAAAGCATATGATCATCTCATTAGATGGGGAAAAGGTCTCTGACAAAATCCAACACCCCTTCATGATGAAAGTTCTGCAGAGATTGGACATACAAGGGACATACATCAACATAATCAAGATAGGTTGTAGAAAGCCCATAGCAAACATCAACTTAAATGGAGAGAAACTCAAAACAATTCCACTAAAATTAGAAACAAGACAAGGTTGTCCACTCTATCCATAGCTATTCAATATAGTACTTAAAGTCTTTACTAGCACAATACGATAACTGAAGAAGATCATGGGAATGCAAATTAGAAAGGAAGAAGTCAAAGTATTTTATTTGCAGATAATATGATAGTATATAAGTGGCCCTAAAATTTCCACCGAGAAACTCCTACAGCTGATCAACACTTTCAACAAAGTAGCTGGATACAAAATTAATTTACAAAAATCAGTAGCATTATCAAAAATCAATTGGCCTTGATACAAAGGACAAATGAACTGAGGAAGATAATCAGAGAAACAACACTCTTCATCATATCCTCAAAAAATACAAAGTGTCTTGTGGGTAATCACAGACTTTCATGACTTTAAGACTTAAGGCATAATGAACAAATTGAAGAAAATATCAGAGGACGGAAAGATCTTAAATGATCATGAATTTGTAAGGTTAATATAGTAAAAAATAATGTCCACCATATCAAAAGCAATCTACAAATTCAATGCAATTCCCATCACAATTTCAACACAATTCTTCACACATCTTGAAAACATAATTTCAAGCTTCACATGGAAACACAAAATATCCAGGATGGCTAAAACCATCTTGAATAATAAAAAAAAAACTGTGAGAAATATCACCATCCCAGATTTCAAGTTGTACTATAGAGATATGGTAATTAAAAAATAATAATAATGGCCAAAAAAAGGACACATTAATCAATGGGATAGAACTGAAGACATAGATGCTTATAGACATCTGAATTTTGATAAAGAAGCCAGAAACACACACTGGAAAAAAACAACAGTATCTTCAAAAGATGGAACTGGTGTAGCTGGGAGACTTTATAAAGAATAATCTAAATAGATCTATACTCATCATCCTACACAAAGCTCAACTCCAAATGAGTTAAAGACATCAACATAAAACCAGATGCACTGAAACTGATAGAAGAGAAAGTGAGGAAGAGCTTTGAACTCATTTGCACAGGAAAGACTTTATGAACAGAACACTAATAGCACAGGCAGTAAGATCAACAATTAATAAATGTGACCTCGTGAAACTGAAAAGCTTATGCACAGCAAAGGACATTGTGGTTCAGACAAAGCAACGGCCTACAGAATAAGAAAAGGTTGGGGGGGGGTTTGTTTTGCTTTGTTTTGTTTTGTTTTGTTTTGTTTTACCAACTACACATTTGATATAGCTAATATCAAATTAAAAAAAGAAACTGGATATTAAGGAAACAAATAAGCCCACTTTAAAATGGGAAACAGACCTAAGCAGAGAATTCTCAAGAGAAGAAATTCAACTAGCTGAGAACCACTTAAAGAAATATTCAACATCCTTAGTCATCAGGAAAATGCAAATCAAAACTATTTTGAGATTTCATTTTATACCCATAAGAAAGGCTAAGATCAATAAAATAAATGGCAGCTCATGCTGGGGAGGATGTAGAGTAAGGGAACACTCATCCTTTGTTGGTAATAGTGCAGACTTGTACAGCCACTACGGCAATCAGGGTAGCAGTTACCCAGTAAGATGGGAATCAATCTACTCAAGATCCAGCAATACCACTCGGGCATATATCCAAATGATGGTTCATCCTACCAAAGACACACTTGCTCAACCATATTCATTGTTGCTCTATTCATAATTGCCAGAAACTGAAAACAACTTATGTTCCACCAACAGACAAATGGATCTTTAAAATGTGGTACATTTACGCAATGAAATATTATCTAGTCCTTGAAAAAAAATTAAATCATGGAATTTGCAGGTAAAAGACCAGAAATAGAAAAAAATCGTACTGAGGGAAGTAATCGTGGTCTAAAAAGACATAATATAGAATGCATTTGCTTAGAGATGCATATTAACTGTAATGTCAATGACAACCAAACTACAATCTATAGAAACAAAGAGGTTAAGGATAGAGTAAGGACCTGTATTGGGGAAATGACAGACAGCTCTTCCTAGGAAAGGGAGATAGACTAGATAGTTATGGATAATATTGAAGGAGACTGGAATGGGAGGATTAAGGAGAGAGTGAGAGGTAAGAGGAGAATGAAGCGGGTATGTGGGGAGAGACCGCCATTAAAGGAGTAGTATAGAAGCTCAATACAGTGATGCTCTCTAAAACATATACCTATGTGAAGGTGATCTAAATGAAATCACCAAATAATGGGGAGGAGCCCAACTGGGCATCTCTCATCACCAAATGAAGTCTCCAATATAGGGATAGATCTGAGTTCCTGTCTTAAGGGGTCCCATAGGAACTACCAAACAACCCAGGCTGTTGCTAAGGCTCTTCACAGACTGGTGACTAGGCCCTATTGCTGAAGATGACACCTATACAACTCACTGGACATGGAGAAGTTGAGCTGGTACCTATACAGAACCTTCACCCTCACAGGCTAGCCTCTTTGGTTCAGAAAGGTACTCAGCATGCACACTACCAAAGAAGAAAGGTAAACACCAACCCAAATGCAAAACCTTGCATCTACAATTGCGTCCTCCCTACAAGAGTTGCTAGTGTAATGGTGGCACAAAGTGGGAATAGCCGACCAATATCTGATTTGACTTAAGGTCCTCGCTATAATATGGAACCCATAGCTGATTGCTTGGACTGCTTGTCCAAAAACCAAACTCTAGATAGCCCAGGGACATAGGGTGAAAACAAACGCTACTAATACTACTGTTCTAAAATATTTTTCAGGTAGCAATAGAATGCTTCCTAATGACAATCTGCTATACTCATGGACCAATGCTTTGTTTATCCATCATCTGAGAAGCTTTCTGCTGCCCCAGATGGGAACAAATACAGAGTCCTACAGCCAGACAGTATGCAGAGAGTGAGAGACCTAGAACACTTAATTCTAAATAGGATGTCGCCATCAAATCCTTCTCCTCAGGGCTCAGGGAAACACAAACAGGCAGAAATAATATAAGAGGGGATGAAGGGAACCAAGAAAACAAGGACTTTGAAATCAGTATGATCCACACACATGTGAACTTACAGGGTATGGCAGTATTCACAGGGCTTGTACAGATCTGCACCAGAAGGTGTCTTGGAGCTTTAAGAAATGGACACATGATGCCTAGCTCTAACCCAGAAGCAATTCCCAATTGATAACCACTTGCAGATGAAAATTTAGTTTCTTCCAAGGGGGTCTCACTAGGGAAACAAATTACTGTTAAGGTAGGCTGCATGCCCAGCTGTAGATGCCAACACAAAGCAAACTCAACAGAACATTTGGAGGTTCTTTGTCTCATAACGTCATGTCAGGGATCCTCTTTTTATTTTTTTATTTTATCATATTTTTATTACAGTTTAAATTTTATTTATTTATTTCTTCTCTCATTTTGCTCTATAGTTGCTTCTTGTGTACGTTTTGGCTTCCAGTTTAGTGTTTTCATGGGATTCATGAGTGTGTGAATGAATGGTTCTCTATTCTTGCGCCTTCTCTTGGGTTATTTTCCTTCTGTTTGTTTTGCCCAATACCAATGTGTTAGTTTTGGTTTTATCATATAATTATATTATAGTATAGTATATCAATCCTTAGAAGTCTCATTATTTTTGTTTTTTAGTATTGGAGTTTTTTAGTTTTGTGTTTTGTTTGTTTGTTGTTTTTATCTTCTAAGAGAGCTGAGGGCTCAACCAAGGGCTTTGTGCTTGCTAGGCAAGCACTCTACCACTGAGCTAAATTCCCAACTGTGTGTTTGCTTTTTTAATGAAATAAAGAAAGGGGATGGATCCAGATGAGCAAGAACTGGGAGGCATTCAGGGAGGGAAATAATAATTAGGATATATTAAGCATGGGAAAATACCTATTTTCAATAGAAAGGGGGGGAAAAGGCCATGTTATTCTACACAGAAATATTATCACAACCATCCATTGCAGTAACTAGATCAACTCTCAAATTGATAATAAATTCTTTAGATTATATTTTCTTATGATATGACTGTATGTGTCACTCCAAAATACTATACTGACACGTAAAATTCAAAGGATGTAGTAACATTTGGGACTTTGGGACCTGTTTAAGTCATGAGCCTAAAGCCATCACAAAGGGAGTAGTTCTTTTATTAAAGCCAGCTGAATGGGAGTACCCTATGTGCCCTGGGTGATCTACACTTCTCCCCTGTGTCTTCTGACCTTTGAGGAAGGACACAAGCTTTATGACATCTGGAGAACACAGCACTCAAAGCTCCATCTTGGAAATCGAGATCTGGTCCCCAGGAGACATCAAACCTCCTGACAGAACTCCCAAATTATTATAAGAGTTAATAATAAACTAGTGCTGCTTATGAGTTGCTTCGTATGTAGTGTTTTGTTATATCATCAAGAATAGACTAATACAGACCAAGGAATAACTATCATAACATATAAAGAAAATTTTAAATTGGGTTTCTACTGGATACAACATAAAATATTGGCTACAAACGTATGAGATGTGAAAAGGAACGTCAGAAATTAGTACATAGGAATATACAACACCAATGGTGGGAGGAAGCATTTTAATTGATTTAGTTCATAAAGCAAAGAAAGAAATATTTTATTACATACAATTTATAGCTATCCTTGACAATGTTAACCAGACAGATCACAGCTGGGAGAAAATATTTTGTTGTCTAAACCCAATGAGAAACTGTTATTAAAATTTGTACACTAGATACTTAAGATTTCCAAGATCAATAGTTAAAAAAAAAAAAGGACAATCTAAGAAAATGAGACAAAATAGGAGTTAGCAATAACATAAGAAGTGCAGCAGGCCCCAAAGTTTATAAAAATTTACCCAAATGAAGTTATACTTATAAACATGCAACTTAAACTATGAAGGGAGTAGGACTGCATACTAATCAGATTAAGAAACACTGGAAAGCAGGCCTGAACCGAGTAGAGAGACAGACATGGTGATACAAGACACCTCCAGTCAATCTGGAACCATGTTCCAACCCAGCCACTGTGGTGTGCAATCCAGCAGTCCTTTGACTGGGTGGGTATGGATGTCTATTCCTCAGCTAGCAGTTTCACTCCCTGCTTTATATCTCAAAAGTCAGTAATGAAACAAACTCAAGAGTAGTTCATTGAACTGTTTGTAATAGCAACTATTGAAAGAAATCTAGCTGTCCACCACTGCAAGATCAGCAAAGCAAAATGCATAGAGGGCACATTATCATACGCTAAGCTTTACTTGGAAGCAATGAAACTATAGGGGCACAACGAAACATAGATAGAGTTTGAAAAAGAAAAAAAAAACTGTAGTGAATTAAGAGAGAGGGCCACCTGAAGGTTGATGCTGTCCTGTGAAGTAAGGAATATGATTAGGGAACTCAATCATTTACACCAGAAAGTTTAAATAGACAATTTATCCCTGAAAACACATGGCTTTTATATTTTTATATTTTTATGTTTTAATGTTAAGTGCTCTGCAGCCAGCGGAAAGTAAGCAGCTCTTAGGCACTTGCAAATGTTCTACCATACAAAATAACATATGAAAACTGCAAAATGAAAAATATGGCAAAATGTGGTTGGTGCATTATGTACACGTGTATTTACTTGTGCATATGTTTGCAAATATATGCATATACAGTTAAGGGAGTCAGAAAGAAAAGGGAAATAAATTTTTCTCAGAGGTTGGCTCTGGGATGAGAAATTAAGTAGGGAAGGAAAAGAGCAAAGAGGAAAAAGAGAGACCTAAGTTCCACTTTACTTGTGAGTTTGCTTGTGAGTTTTGAATTTTGCTTGCATATGTTGCTTAAACAAAGTAAATTATTACAAAAAGAAACATGAGATGTATACATATACTGGAACAAAATGGTATAGTCATTTTTCCTACATGTCTCCTTCCTTCCTAGTTAAGGCCATGGGTCACTGACACTCGTCTGTATAGCTTCAAAACAAATCTAATGCATGACAAGAAATGAAGAACAGCAAGGTTTGCAAAGACAAAGAGAGGGTGTAACTAAGGATATGGTGGGTGAGATGCAACTGTTATTCATTTCTTTGCAATTTTCTATAATTTTTACATTTTCGAAATATGTCTTAGTTACAAAATGACTGGCGAGGTCAGGCCAGAGTGTGAGGCAGGGTAACAGTACAGATACAAAATTCCGAGAAGCCTGTCACCTGTGTTGCCAAGGGGCCAAAGAGCCTGCCTGGATGCTTTCTCGAACATTGCTAACTGCCACCCCTCCTGCTTCGCTGAACAATGCATCTTAGCTCAGAGTGGCCACAGGGAGCCGGTCAGGTGCTGTGAGAACAGAGGTCCAAATAAGATAAGCTTAAGATGCTCTGAGGACCTTTTAAAAGTAAGCAAAAGCAGGCTCACCCAGGACCCAACACCCATGCAAGCTAACTCCTGGCTCTCTCATCTTTCTCTCAAGCAGCCCTCAGAAAGCCTCCAGAACATGCAACGTGCATTTGACCTCCTTCTCCTCCAAGTCTCTTTCTTTCCAGTTCTTGACCCTCTGTCCCACCTTCACTTTCCAGCTGTTCTCCAAGGCTTCCCCTTTCTAAGTATCTTTTATGTGTTAAATATTGGACTCTGTTGCTGGGTTCCGGGGAACGTTGCTTAAAACACAAAAGGTTAAGCAGAGAGCAACTTTATTGATTAAACATCCATTTTCTTCCCTTTTGTTTTTGTAAGAGCCCTTGATGTTGCCTCTGATTGACAGCCCCACCTGCACACCTCTGGCCCTGGGTTCCCCTTGGTAATGTCACTGAGAGCTGCCAAACTCCGCATCCACTCCACACCAGCCCCACACCCTTCATGTTCAGCTTTCAAAGGAAAGGCAAAGAAAAGAAGAAGAAATGTAGCTTTTCTCCCTTTATCTTTCTTTCTCCATCCCTTAGATAATATTTCTGGAAGTCCCTGTTGAGTAAAGAAAGTGAAAAAAAAAATGGAGAGGAGAAAAGGGCCTTAGCAAAAGCCCCTCCCTTTTATTTGCAGTCCTTCAGCTCGCAGCAAGCCTTTGACTATGCTTTCAGGAAGGTGACAACCTTGTTCAATTAGCTTTTCCTCCTCACCTCTCACAGTGTGAATGACCTAAAGATTCCTTACTGCAAGACTAACAAAATGACACCCATTAACAAGCTCGGCATGAGAGGCTTGGCACAATGGTGGCTCTGCCCTGTTGTCGGTTCATGATAATGACTACATCAGCCGGCTTGACTCTTCCCTGCTCTCCCTTAAAACTGTAACACTGAAAATAACAGGGCACTACAACATTGCCATTACAGATGAGGATAAACCTCCTAAGTACACAAGCCAAATGTCCAGTTACTGACGGATAGTCAGTAATAAACAAGGCTGCACAAATCAACATAATGCTCCTCTTTCTCCCTGTAGGTCTACTCACAGCACTCAGTCCAAGGACCAGGCCATCAGGGTAACCACTTGAGCTGGTAGGGCCAGTATGTCCTACACGCGTGAGCTCCACTTTGACAGTTTCACCTCTTTGTGGCTGCTTCCCTGGGTTTCATCCTCACCTTCCCCTCTGATAATCCAGTCAAGACCTTTGCAGGAAGAACCCAACATGGGCTGGGTTCTACAATAGCATCACCAGGGCATCAACTTGGTGGAAGCTGCGGAACCAAAAAACGAGGCACCAAGCCAGAACATCTACCACTCCCAGACATACTCAGGAGACCCGGACCCTGATAAAGATGATTCAAGGAAGCAGGAATGTACTGGACTTACTTTTATTACCTCTCAAGATTGTTAATACAGTTTCAGGAAATTTGCAAGTCAATAGTTAATCATAGGTGTTATTAAAAATTCAGTTCCACGTATATCTTACTAAAAAGAGTTGCTTTAAACACAAAAGTAGCAAACTGTTAGAACATGACACCTTTTCATTATTTTATTACATTTCACTATTGTCTGTGCTCCTCTGGTGATTATTCCACGTGGCAGATAGTACCGAAAAATGTGTTATCATGGCTCTTTTCTGATACAACATTAAATAATATTGGCTGGTAGCTTGAAGTCAACTATGGTGCCAGTATTGACATAACAGAAATTAGTAAATCTCCAAAGTAAGACTTGATGTATTTTTCTGTTGATTGCCAAGGCTAGGGCTTATCAACCTATGCCTTACTAGCCAATCCAACTTTTTGCTTATTCTTTTATGACTCACAGACTAAAACTTGACCTTTTCAATTTAAAGTATTGTCAAAGAAGAAATAAAAGGAATAAGAAAAAAAGCCAAGTGGCGTGGGAGGGGGGACAAGGGCTTTCTACAATGGTCTGAACAGAAAATACTTTTGTCTTTGTAGAATTTATGTCACAAATATATAATTATGTACATACATACAAGTACATATGTATGTACGTACATATAATTTTTTTACATTATAATTTTTTAATTCATTCATATTACATCTCAATTGTTATCCTATCCCATGTATCCTCCCACTCCTCCCTCCCTCCTGCTTTCACCCTATTCCCCTTCCCTATGACTGTGACTGAGGGGGACCTCCTCCCCCTGAATATGATCTTAGGGCATCAAGTCTCTTCTTGGTAGTCTGCTATCCTTCCTCTGAGTGCCACCGGGCCTCCCCATCAAGGGGACATGGTCAAATATGGGGCACCAGAGTTCATGTGAAAGTCAGTCTCCACTCTCCACTTAACTGTGGAGAATGTCTTATCCATTGGCTAGATCTGGGTAGGTGTTTGATACTCACTGCATGTATTGTCCTTGGTTGGTGCCATAGTTTGAGCAGAACCCCTGGGCCCAGATCTGCCCGTCATAGTGTTCTTCTTGTAGGTTTCTAGGACCCTCTGGATCCTTCTATCTCCCCATTCTCCCATGCTTCTCTCACCTACCGTCCAATGTACATATAATTTTAAAGAGAAGCATTCTAAGAGAATCAGTTGGCTGTATGAAATAGACAATTTGAAACTTTACATTATATATTTTATTACAATTTGAAAATGTGTGCTCTAAGCCCTTTTAATGATTAAAATCTTAATTAAAAATATTGAACATTGGCATTTTTATTGGGGATCAGTGGTCTGGTTGTTACCAGCATACCTCAAAGAATTAATAAAATAGTGGGGCTTCTTAAGCTCTAACGCTAACAGAGGCAGTTTTTTGTTCTCTGTGGAAACAGCTCCTTGGGAGAAAGATTCAACCACTCCTGCTTGGTGAAATTTATGTGGAGTCTACCCAGCCTAAGTTCAAGCACATTGGAGCTCCCATCACCCACCACGAGGCAGATATTTTATTCTGAAAGACAAGGAAGCCTCAGAATCTCTCTGTGGTGCTTTGAAGGAGAACGGCCCCCATAGACTCATATATTTGAATTCCTGGCCTCCAGTTAGTGCAACTATTCGGGAATAATTCAGAGATAAGGCCTGTTGGAGGATATATGTCACTGGGGGTGGGCTCTGAGGTTTCAAAAGTCCATACTATGCTGAGTTGGTTCTCTCTCTGCCTCATGGTTGTTGTCTCAAGTTGTAATTTCTCAGCAGTGTTCTAGAGCCATGCCTCATCTGCCTGCAGCCATACTCCCTGCCATCGCGGTCATGGACTCACCCAAAACTCTACTTCCCAATAAGCTTTTCCTTCTATCAGTTACTTTGGTCATAGTGCATTGTCATAGCAACTAATAAGACACTTTCCATCCTAGCACCAGTGGAACCTGTTTGACACATACTTTGTACATTTACCTGTTAATAGAAATATTTTTTTAAATCAACATTTTCTTAAATATGCAGACACAGGAATTCCATGATCTCCTTGGAAAGTTCCTTCCAGTGCATATGGGTTCTTACACTTTCCTGTGAATCTGAGTCACCTAAGAAGATTGTTAAAAGCACCTTTTCCTGATCTATAAGAACCCCCCTGCCTCTGATTTAGTAGGTCTCCAACCAGAACTAAAACCCTAGGTTAAGAATCTTCTAGAATTTCTTAATTCCTGTGATAAATAATGTCTTCCATCATGCCTAACAAATCGATATGCTACAGGTCCACTGTCTTTTCATCTGTAATTCTGAAATTCCAACCCTCTGAAATCCAAGCCTCTTTATATCCAAAACATCTGGCAGCCAAACCTGTTGTGAACCTCACTGATCTGAGGGTAAAGCCTGATCTTACCTCCATACAAACTTTCTTATGTCTCTAACTATCTAATTAATATCCAATATTTTGCTTTGGAAATATTAATGTGATTTTAAGGTACTCCCATGGGTACCCCCACTGCATGTATCCCAATATAAAATACATGCTCTGTTTTTCCTTCCCCAGATCATGAATATTTCACTTGTGAAAGCATTTAGCTCCAATTATCCAAATAAAGGCTATGGCCCTCCACAAAGCTTTGGCTAAGCCTTGGTAAAAGGGAGCTTTTCCCTTGAGCACATATCATTTGTGCTGCAACAGTGTCTTAGAAACTTGATCTTCAGAAGGCAAGAATGAGTGAATGCATCCTTGGACATCTGTCTTTGGAAGTTCTGTCATCGTAAAGTGTTCTTGTTCAAGAGAAAGAGCGGATCCTCTTCACCCTTTTCGATGCTCTGTATATTGTCTTCATGAAAGCAGTCTAGACTACCTTGTTGGTCTATGGATGATTTTAAGGTTTTCATTCATAGGTCTTCATCATCCAGCTGTTTTTCAACAGGTCCCGGGCCAGGCCTATTCAAAAATACCAGGAAACTAAAAGGATAGTGGAGACGGAGTCCAGAGATTGAAGTATAATCAATCAAGTGACATTCTCAGAAGAAAAAGAAAAAAGAAAATCCAGAAAGAACATGAAGGTCAAACCAGGAGAAAATGCTAGGTACCAGCTGCTAAATAATTGCCAGCTAATTAACATGACCTTCAAAGTCCTGTCTCAGCTTCTCTTTGCATCCCACGTCTATGTTCGGCTCCACCGTGTCTCTCCTTTCACATCTTAACTCCACTGTGCTTTAACTTTTTTCTTTCCAACATAAAAATTTTTCTTCATCTATCCCCACTTGTGTCTAATGTTCTGGAACATTTGTCAAACTTCTGCCTTCTCTTCATTCATCTCAAGCTTTCTAAGTACTGACCCTGACTACTACCCCCAATGTTGATCACTTTCCAGTGATCAGTACTGTCTCTCTCAGAGCGCACAAGCACTGCCTTCTAACTGCCTGGCAACTAATCTTCATATCCCACCAGCATATAGCAACAATGAAGCTTGAGACCGAACCTATCGTCCATTTTGTGGTCTTTGTGCCTGAGTCAGGTCTGAAAGCGATTCGGTGCTGAACAAATGTGTGCCAAGTGAATGAGCGCATAAAAAAGTAGAATGGAGGCAAGGAGGAAAGAAAGGACGTCAGGGCTTTGCCCAAACAGGTTTACAGGAACATAGCTAGCACATGAAAACCTGTCCTGGCTGAGTGGACTTAGAGCACTGAACACACTAATGGGAAAAGGATAAAACAGAAGATCCAGGATCTTTCCTGTCCCTCTCCTGTCTCTGCTTTTCCTTCAGAACCCTCAAAGAGCATTTAATATATATTTCTATATGCTCGTGCTCTGTTTCTCCACAGATTTTAGGATCAGAGGTAGCAGGGATCATATACGTGGCCTCTTCCCCTCTTTATACCAGCTCCTAGAGTCATGCCTGTAGCAGTTTGGCACAGTATATATTTGTGAAATAGTGATGGATTAGTCAATGGATGTGTGTAATGTTATCCTCTTGAGTCCCAGAGAGTCTGCATTCTGAGATCGCCTAGGCTCCTTCAAAGAACTTATGTCCCAAGACCTCTCTTGAATAAAAAGAAATTAGAAGTTAATATTTTGAGGTGAGACTTTACTAATCTGTCCCAAAGGACTCTTATCTACCTATCCATCTCAAACAAATTATTCTTTTGAAAAGTTACTGATCTTTACCAAACCCTAAAAAAAACTCCACCCTTAGCAGCCTATTGTACACTAGTTGATGTTCTGGAAAGGAAATAATAATCCTATTCTTCTTTGCCCCTCCCATCTTCTATTCATTTCATTTTTCATTCCACAAAGTCCCAAGAGAAATTTCACCAGAAGAAAATAGCAATGCCAATGTTTTCAGAAACTTCTCTGTAATCATGAAAAACTTCTTGGCAAAGAGTAAAAACAATTAAATGATCATCTCTGAACCCAACTTAGACCTGGAAAATCAGAGGGTGTCAAGGGGATGTTGTTCTCTTGCCAGGATCAGTCTTATAGAATAAGTAATTGCTAGGCAGAGCATCAAAGTTTATGTTGTGATTACTGCTGGTCTTAATAGAGATAAGAAGTTGAAAAATATTCCCCATTCATCATAGAAGTCACACAATTTATTTTGTATTCTTAAATACTCTATTTTTTGCTCTTAACTCATTTATAAATTCTCCTTGTTTTTACTAGCTAAAAATAAATGTGTGAATATTCAATTGAAATATTTTTTAAATTAGTGTATTAGCTACCTATCTTGCTGGTACAACAACATACTCTGAAAAAACAAACTTGAAAAAAGGAAGAATTTGGGGAAGGTGTTTGGTTTTTGTTCTGGCTCACCATTTCGGGGCACAAGCTATCATTCCAGGAATTCATGGTGGCAGGAGCTAGAGGCAGCCGATCACGTCACATTCATCGTGAGAAAAGCAGAGGAAGATGAACATTAGTACTGATCTCACTTCCTTCTTAATTATGGGTGGCCCACCAAGGTGCTAGCGCATGGCATGATGTCACCCACAGTTATGGTGTATCTTCCCACTTTAAGTAGCCCAATCTAAATAATACCTCATGGGCATGCCTAGAAGTTTGTTGTGTAAATTAATTCAAGATTCTATTGCATTTTCAACCTCTGTGAAGCATCATGGGGCATCAACTTTAAAGGAGTGAATGCTCCAGAACTCAAGCGTACCAGTCCAGGAACACAGTGTGATCAAAATAAGGCTTTTGAAGATGTTTTAGTAGAAATGGGCTCAAGGAGAACCTTACACTTCTGAAGGATGAGATCAAGATTTGTCAGTTTATTTTAGTTTTGATAGTGTTTTGCTATGAAATTTTGTCTGACCTAGTACTCACAATGTAATTCAGGGTGGCCTTGAACAATCCTGCCTTAGTCTCCAAGGTGTTGAAATTATAAGTGTGTGCCACCATGCCCTCCCAAGTTCCCCAATTTCATATACAGCCTATTCTATACCAAATTTTCTTTATCTACAAAGTGAGGATTCTCCAGTCCATATTCCCTTCGCATGACTTTCTATAAAAACTTGAAAGACCATGAATTAACAGTAAGTATAAACACCAAAAGGACTGTATTAAAATATGTATGTTATATGTCCCTTGCAGTTCATATATTTTATTCAAATTGATGCCCTAGAAAACCGACAAGTAAGCATGGGCACTGATCCCTAGAGTCATCAATACAAAGTAAGACTGAAAGCCGAGTCTATGCATGTCAATGCCCTCCCAGTGATTTCCTCCGTCCCTCCAGCCCTGCTCCACCATGAATGAACCATTTTGTCTCTGTTTGTGGTTGAAGTGATCTGAGTTAAAGCATCCTTCCTGACTTAAATCTTGAGCCTGACCAGCAAGCATGTATTGCCTTGAGATGTTCCCAATTTGTCAGCAGAAAGCAAAGATACAGAAAGAGCAATGGAAAGGAGAAGGGGAAAACGGCAAGGAAACCGAGATCTAGAAAATGTCCTTGAGTCTCTGCGTTTTGTGAACATGCAGAAGAGGCGAGACATTTACCACATTCGGGATCACAGTAGCAGACTACTCTTTTTCTAGAGTAGATTCTTTAGGGATTATAGGAATAAGGGGATTTACATACAGCACATAAGACTGATTATACAGAATGATAAACTTTATTAACAAATATGTGCCCACAATAACATACTGGAGAAAATCCATGAACAATGATCTATTTTAAAGGGGTTAAATAGTTTTTTAAGTCTAACTACAGGAGCAAGCGTTGTTCCAGTTGAGTACACCATCGTATTCAAGTGCTTAATCAAGCAAGTGAAAGCATGCCCGCCACTGGAGGGCTCAACACTAAGTCCTAGTTCCTCCCCCTGTTACCTCTGTGACTTTTGGCCCCATGCCCATTCTCTCTGGTGCTGAGTTTCTACACTTATAAACTAGGGTGGCAATAGCACTTACCTCATACTACTAGTGAGAGCTTACTGCCAGAACAGCAGCAAAATAGAGAACGAGAGCAGTATTTGCCTTTGTGATAAATTTGGTGCAATTAAGGGTTGGTCTTTTATTTGTTTATCATGTTTTCCCTACCCCCCTTTTGGTGTTAAAATCTCCTTGCTGTTACTAAGGAGCTGCCATAAATCCACCATGGTTCTTGTCAATGGCTATTGTTTTCATTTTGTGTTGGCTTCTTATAATAAACAGCTGGTAATTCAGTGCTATTTCCATAAATTGTTTCTGAACAACTGCTGATCTCTGAAATCAAAGTCATAGGATAGTGGTCATAATACGTCATAATAAGAATGGGAGAGGTGCCTGTGTGGACCTAAGCTAGAGTCACCCAAAGATCTGGTGGGTGTACTTGAAATCAAAAAGGGACCACCAGCAAGTAGCATATTTGCCTAAGTAACTAGAGAGACCACTGAAAGAGACAAAGTTGCACCTATCAATCATCTCTGGTTGGAGTCAGGTATTAATCCTGAGGTCGGCGTGTTACCTGCTGCACAGATCTACCTCTTCAGTAAGACCGCCCTGGCTCTTCAAGTGACTCACAGTAATCTGAGGATAGTGAAGGCAGCACTACTGAGGCCTGAGAGGGAGTTGATGCCAATCTGCGAGAGGGGTTCTCTACATTGGTGGTCTCACCACAGAGCTACATGAGCATGCCCACTGTGACCTAGGTGACGATGGTAGTGAGCAGGAGCACCAGTGATTGACAGCAGAAGGAGACTATCTTCAATAAGAGCTCCTGCAAGGGCATGCATCAGTAGCCATGGCAACAGGAAGAACCTTCACAACAGTTCTATTCATGGGGCAGACTATTAACAAAAATAAACTAAACCTGGGGGGAGAAAAAGTGGATTTGACACCAAGCAGCAACTCAGAAGGTAGGTTTATGAGAACCCAAGACCTGAAATACTGGAGACCATGAGAAGCAAGTGAGGAGTCAAAGTGTAGAGAGAGGAAGGAGCAGCACCCGAAATTAGCTAGTTTTTGGCATTAGCTGGCCAGGGTCAAGCCCAGCTTAACCCAGGAAGTCCAGCTGTGTGGCCTTGGTCAAGTCCTGTAATTCAGAGCTTCAAAGTTCTTGAAAAATGGAATGACAAGCAGTACTAAAAACTACTTCACTATTTTAAGAAGAAAACCAGGGATATTCATTTGGAAGAATTTCTTACATGTTAAAGCACTGTTCACAGATAGCAAGATAGCTCAGTGGGAAAGAGGTTCTTGCTTCTGAGCCCAACACACCAAGTTTGATCCCTGGAACTCACATAGTGGAAAAAGAAAGCTGATACTTAAAAGCTGACCTCTAACCTTCACATGTACAAACACACACACACACACACACACACACACACACACACACACACAACAGGGTAAGTAAATATATGTAATTTTAAAATATTAAGTTTAGTAGAAGTATGATGATTATATTTTAACACGTAGCATCTGTATATGTTTTGTTGTATAAACATCACAGATTGTACTTACACATATATGTAATATATATGTGTATATATGTATTATATTGGTGATGATATAACCTCCTACATGCCTAGGCTATACAGCACACAGCCATCACCACACGTGTGGATCAGTGTGGACGGAAACATCATTCCACACTTTGTGACTACACTATCCGTAATATCTCATAGTAGACCGTTATGCAACTTCCAATGCTCTGATGCCCTCAGGATTTAACCTTAATACAACCAGTTCACATCTCACCACTGAAAATATGGCTTCAGGGAGAAAGAATGAAGAGAGAATGAGCTAACTTGATTAAAAAATAGGAGGGGAAGGAAAACCCACCCGGTTACACCCAGAGGACCCATAAGCCATCAAAGTAGGGTGGAACTGTGAAAGAAAGAAAAGAAATATGCTATGTATGCACTGGAGCTTTACGAAGCTCTGTTAAAGGGATATTATGGCTCCTGCTTTTCAGGTACATCATGTGAGACTCAGAGAGGTTGAATGGCATCACCAGGGTCACACAATAGGGGGACAAGGTTGACATTTGTCATCCAAGTATTTCTAGGTCAAAAGTTAAATTCCTTTCCTCCCCATTCCATTCTCTTCTTCATTTTCCCTTCTCCCTCCCTCCCTTCCTCCCTCTCTTCTTCTTTCCTCACTGCTGCTTTCCTACCATAACACCAACATCTCTGCTCGTAGTCACCCCACAAGCAGAACAATCATTTCCCAAATTAAGATGACAAAGGAGTCCCAAGGCACACTGCACCAGTGCCTCATGCCTCCCAGTACCAACTTCTCTGGACATCTAGGGGCTGGATTTGGCACCCCATACAACACTCTTCAGCTACGCTTGCTCTTAAATACTTTCTAAGCCTGTTCCTTGGGGTGATAGAACATTTTGTTTGTTTGCATGGATGTATCCTGAAAGCTCAAAAACCAGCCTGCTCAGATGGAAAACAAAAATCCCTTCTCCATGTAAGCATAACACACACAGCCTGCTCAGAAAGGGACTTAAACTCCAGGCAGAAGCTGAGTGAGAAATGAACAAGCGGGGCGTGGGGGGAAGGGAGGAAAACTCAGTACAAGGAAAGCCACGGGCCTCTGGCTTCCTTCCCCAGAATGCCACAGCTCCAACAGGACAGTGTGGGGCCGCACAGCCTGTGGAAAGGCATTCTACCATCGTTCAGCTCTGTGAAGTGTGGGGCATGCATACAAGTATGTGTGGTAGTGAGAGGAAAGATCTGGTTCCCCTTGGCTGCTTTCCAAGCAAGCAAATATGGATAATTTGGGGCCTATTCTTTTTTTTTTTCTTTTTTACTTTGAGAAGTTCTCGCAGGACTGGGATGATTTGAAAATGAAGACATATCTTGGACTCTGCCAACAGAGAAAAACTTGGCTGAATTCAATGTTCTGGTTTTTTTTTTTAAAGTTGTGTGTACTTTTGCTAGAGATAAATCTGCTTCCTTCCAATCACTCCTCCCTTTTCGGAGAACACACATAGATCCTGCCTTGAAAGAATTGCAATACTCCCTTCCTAAAACAAACAACTTCCAATGTTACCCCAGTAAAATCCCAGTGTTTGTTTTCCAGGTGACAAACCAAATGTCAGACAACCCCATGTCTAAAAATTGTAATGCCCTGATTTTCTGGGGTTACTTTCTCCTAATGAGTGAAACCCTTGTACGGTTTTGGTGGTAGTAATAGTGATGTTGTTATTGGTTTTGCTGCTGCTGCATGTGTGTGTGTGTGTGTGTGTGTGTGTGTGTGTGTGTTTCCAGTTTCCTTAAACTGGGTCTGACTCCTTTGGCCCCTGGGTTCACACTCATAGATGAACAATAGACAAAATGAAGAACCTACAAGAACTTGTTTTTGCCAAAACCAAAAATCTCCAGGGAGGAAGGAAAGCTTCTACCATGACTTAAATGAAGCCAAGCCCACACAAGAGGGGCTTTGCGAGCATAAAGGGAAGAGATACAAGAGGAGAAAAGAGACTTAGGTTTGGGTGACCATGTGATCTCAGGCATGCCGCCAGTCACTAACTCACTGGGCCACATCTATAAAATGGGATTAAAGATATCTCCACTCTGGGGTTAACATAAATGAATAAACATTGTGAACATTCATGACTCAATTCCAAGCACAGAGTAATGATCGGTTATTACTAGGCTCGCTCCTTCCTTCTTCTATCTGCAGGATTGATGTGATGATCCAGTGAGATCATTGGGGATGGATTGGAATGTCATTTATATGTGAGATTGTTGCAAGAAAGAAGGGAGAGACAATATATAAAAGAAAAGTAAAGAACAAGGGCTCTGATCTCCAGTGTATCGCCATGTTCACGGCATCATTATTCACACCAGCCAAGACAGAAACAACCCAGATGCTCATAAAAGGATGGATTTTAAAATGTGATATACATGCATAAAATATTGTTCTGTCTCAAAAAAGGAACAGAAACCCTGCTGTCTGAGACAATATGGATTAATCTGGACAGTATTATGAAAAGTGAAATAAGTTAGAAACAGAAGAACAAATGCTATCTCATATAAAGTTTACAATGAGTCTACAATGAACTAATGAGTTGATAAGAGCTAGGAAGAGGGGGAAAGCAAAAAGTATTAGTCAGAATGCACAGTGTATCAATTATAGAGAGAAACAAACCCTAAACACCTATTACAGCTACTTCCTATAGGAAACAATAATATGTTATGTGCTTGAAATGTTGGTAAGACAATAGAGCCTTTGTTAATCATTCTTGCTCCAGGATGGTAATAACAATACTAATAGTAATGGCAGGAAGAAACCTTTAGACGTGATGAGTAAGTCTGCAGCATAAGTTTGGTGCTAGTAATCACCATCACCAAACTCATCAAACTACATGCACTGTATGTGTACAACATCCTGCATTTCAATTCATCCCAATAATATAGATTTTTCAGGAGAGTGAAAACCAGATAAAGATACACAATTTTTCTGTATTGTCTTGAAACTTTCCCATAAGTAGAAAATTATTTCAAAAAAAAATTTAAAGGTTTAGTACAAAAGATCCACCTCAGAGAGCCTGCCAAGAGTCAAATCTGAATATTACCTCCAGATCTTTGTGGCAAATTCAAGTGGCCATAAGACTCTTCAATGAAAGAAAGATGCCAAATGGCACATGTCTAGACCCTAGTTTCTATCAGAGAGCTCAGGGGAAGGCAATGAAAGAATGCCAGTTTTCGAGGCCATGGCACTCTCTTATTCAACAAACATTTATTTATTTACTATGTGCTAGGTATTGTTCTAGACACTGAATAAATCAGTAAGCAGACAATTCAGTCCCTGCCCAAGTTGAATTTAAAGTTTAGTGGACAAACATCAAAGTCTAAAATGATCATAGTAAACACTATAGCAGATGATAGAGAAAACCAAAATAGAAAAATATTGAAGTATTGTTGGGTTGAACAAGCACTGGTTACACACTTTTTAAATAGGGTGATTAAAGAAACTCCTACGTATCCAAAAGGACCTGAGCCCAAAGACTAACCCTGGAAATGAGCTCTGGGAAGACTTTCCAAGGGTACGAAGACAAGTGACTTGCCTGATATATGCAAGAAAGGTAAAGGCACTCAACAACTCTAGGATAGAGTGATCTAAGGAGAGGCAAAATGGAGGTGAAACTCAACCAAGGTGGGCTGGAGAGGTGCTGCATGAAACTTCAAAGCTTTGATCTGTAAAGTGTAGGAAGCCATAGAAGCTGAGCAAGGAGTGTGACCATCTGACTTTCACTTCAACAGAATCACTTTGGTTTAAAAATTTAGGGTAGCAAAGGCAGAAGCAAGATAAGTTATAGGAGCGAGAGAAAGCAATGTTATTCAGTGCTGTAACCACTGGTTACTTGTCTATGCTCCAGTAAGTAGCCTCCAACCCATGCTCATGCAAACTACCCTAATCAAATTCAGTGAATGACAAAATTCACAAAATAAATAGATAATGAGTCATTCAGACATATCAATTTAAACGAAAAGTACAAAATCTCTCCATGGAAACAGAGTCAAACTATGCACAGGAAGTAATGTGCGTGCATAGCCAAAGAAGTACCTGACCAGTAAAAACTGCTGGAGGCAGAGCTCAGCACTCAGGAGCACTGGCTGTCTTTGCAGAGGACCCGGGTTCACTTCTTAATACCCACATGATGTCTCACAACCATTTGTAATTTTAGTTGCAAAGCCCTTTTCTGTCCTGTGTGGGCATGAGGCATGTACCTATTACATGTACACATATGCAGGCAAATACTTACACACATAAAATTGTTTTTGCTCTAAGGAAAAAGAAGTGGGAGGCCACAGGCAGTTGCAAATGACAGAAAACCTGTAAGTTTCATGAAGGACTGACTTATTTATTCAAAATAACAGAGAAGTGTCTGTAGAGGAAAAAAATAGACATATAGTGTAATACTTTAAATTGATTTCACCAACTGAAATTCTTTCATCATTCACAAACTTGTGGGGAGAAGGACACAGGTCTTCACAAATGTCCATCATTAATTTCTAGGTTAGTGTTTGCCCCTGGGATACCACATATTTGTTATCTATAAATCAGTAATCCAGTTAATCTCTCAGGTCTTTTGAAATGGATACACCTTTGTAATGGTGGAAATTTGCCCTCAAGATTTTGCTGTCAAGCAGTGTCTAATGTTTTTCAAACATCAAAGATTTGTAACTCAAAGGAGAAGAAGAAACAAAACCACTTCAATGGTGTGGCAATCTGACCTGTTTTTCAATTGACTAAGTTCTCAAATGTGCAAACGGAATGGAGGATCTAAAGCCATCACTGGAAGAAATGAATGGTGGGCAGGCCAAGTAGCCAACTCTTCTCCTTGGCAGGAGAGACCCATAGTAAAATGAATCTTTTTTTTTTTTTTTACAGAAATTATATATGGGAGATAGAAGGAAGGACCTCAGGGTACAATCACAATCAATATATATTAATAAATTAGATATGTAAGTTAGAATGTGAGAGTGGTGGGTGGATGTACAGGAGGCAGAGGGCTTCATCACTTAGTGTCTTTGAGAGAGTCTGTTATGAACCTAAGAATAGGGTGGGGAAATGTGCAGGAGAAGTAGATCGTTGTCTCTTCAGGTGTCTGGGAGCAATCTTTTGAGGCTCATGAAGTTAAGGCTGGTGAAGCTAAGGGCTCAAGTTAAAACTGTGGTCTTTTTTCCCTCTTTCCATTTACTCTGAATTCTTCCATCTTGCCGCAAAACTCGGTTATAAAAACCAGAGTGGCTGGCAAGTCAGGCACAATAGTATGTTCTCTGCGGAGGGGAGATATGAGTGAAAGAAGCAAGTTTCATGTCTAGGAGTCCAGAGCACTTTGGGCAAAACTATAAATAAAATCTAGGATGACAGTGAAGGAAATCATGGGAAATTAGCTGGTAGCAGATGTGGTTTAAAAAAAATGCACAATAACAAAACAAAAGAGGGTTTGTTTTTGTTTTGTTTTTTAACACAGACGGTTTAGACTTTAAATAAAATCTTTACTGGCCACTGGTTCATTTCTGTTTAACTTCAGATCTATCTCTAAACATCTTTGACTCAGTAGTCAGTGGTAGTAACATCTGGAGACAACAGCTTACAACTACCAAGTATATGGAAGCCCTGGTGGGAATGAGACTTGAACACCATGTAGCCAAAGCCTAAATCACAAAATTACAAATAACTGCACAGTTCAGATAACCACTCTAGCTGACTTTATTAACAATTTCATTTTGAGCCCCTTATTTTTTTATTTTTTATTAATTTATTCTTGTTACATCTCAATGGTTATCTCATCCCTTGTATCCTCCCATTCTTCGCTCCCTCCCATTTTCTCCTTATTCCCCTCCCCTATGACTGTTCCTGAGGGGAATTACCTCCCCCTGTATATGTTGAGTCCCTTAATAACTTATCTTTAAATAAACTACACTTTCCCACCATCATTCCACTAATTCATGTAATTGTTGTTGAATTTTCATTATAGCCATGCATCAAAAGAGGCTCTGCGGAAGGCAGAAAAAGTAATGTTGTCATTTCTGTCTCTTACAAAATTACATCCTATATGCACATAAACAGAATACATACTACATTGTACCAATCATTATCATAGAAGAATTGACTATGAGAGTCCGGCAGAAGGAATGAATAATTATACTCAAGGAAAACTCCTAGGCACTTTTATTAAGCATTTAATATACACAAACAATATTCAAAATACTTTACATATGCCCACTATAAACATCACAACACTACTATGAAAAAGCTGCTATGGTTATCTCGATTTTGTGTAACAGTAAGCAGAAAAATGAGGAGACTGGATCCCTTACCTGAGGTCACACAGCTAACAAGAGACACTGTCGAGACTTGAGACAAACATGGCAGTCGTTTACTCAAAACTGTGGCCACTTGCAATGGCCCATACCAGACAGGCACTGTCAACAATCGGTCATAAGAGGAGAAGGGCTTCTGGGCCCTACTCATTGTTGGTAAACTATTGATTATTGATTAGTACTGAGAGAGAATTATTGTGCTTAGTTGTATACCTATTGCTGAGCTCACTCATTTCCGGTGACCAGTTCCAAACCTATGATCATACAGACGGCCTTCATTAATCTCAATGAGTAACAAACAAAAGAAAAAGTCATGAGTGTGAGGTGACTGTGTAAGGGGGAGTAGGTGCAAACAGATGGGAGGGAGATGGGAAAGGGTAGGGGTGAGAGCGGTCAGTATGCATTGTGTACATGTGAGAAATTGTGTAAAAACAAATTTCAACAGTGAGAAGAGGGGGCAAGACAGACAGAGAGAGAGAGAGAGAGAGAGAGAGAGAGAGAGAGAGAGAGAGAGACTGCGTGGAATTGAATCCAGGCATTTGAATTCTAGAACCCAATTCTAGTTCCCTGCAGATGCAGATGTTTCGGATGTTCTATACAGAAAACAGTGGAAGCAGAACTTAGATGCGATGCTCAAGACAGAAGGGAGAGTAAGTACAAAGGGGCGCATGGTCAGAGCATACAAGTTCAGCTCTGAAGATAACTTAGCAATGGATGTAAACAAATTAGAGGAATAGACCTAAAGTTGCTCAATTTCTCACCCAGATTTACTATTAGAGTTGAGTTCTTTAAATGACCCTTCCTGTGACTTTGAAGCCAGTTTTCTTCTCTCATCAGTGGTCTCCTTTAATGTAATAGCTGGCTTTGTTATCTCATCAGATGACGATCCTATGAGAGACAATCACTGAACTGCCCCCTTTTAATAAACCAGCTGTCTTAAAATACCAACTGTTTCATGTTTAAATGGTCACTCAACACTGGGTATTTAAAAATGGTTCTGGGTATTTGACCACATGGTTAAATAGAAGTTTCTATTTTTTTTCTGTATCACAAAAGGCTACATTGTAACTCATTATCTCGGTGGAAACCACTAGCAAATTTTCCATGAATTCAGTAATAAGATCCTTGTCAATAAACTTCATAAATCCTACATCCGAAGATGTTCTGGAAAAGGTAGTTTTAAGGCAGCAATAATTAGGCTCTCAATGTGATTCTATCAGGCAAGATTTGCCTTTTGGTAAATCTCTTCCAACAAAGGGATCTAGAAAGGCAGTGGCAATGTGGTGCGAGACTCATAACTGTTGTAAATCACATGCCTGGATAGCGTCCAGGAAAATTCACCATCACTCACCTCTCCTGAGACATCAAGGTGAGAACATTTATCCTAGCAGCAGTCATGAGAGGTGTAGCTCATTTACCAAAATGACTTGCTTTTAAAAGATGATGGCGTCTGTGGGAGCAACTAAAGAGATAACCTACAGGACGAGAAGAACCATTTTTCAGAGTGGATAAAATTTGGGTTTGTTGGTTCACCTCAGGAGGCTAATAGGGGAAGAAAAGCAGAAAATGCACGAGAAAACAAGGATCAAGGTTGTAGCTTGGAGATATTAGATATGGAATGAGTGTAAGAGGAGGGAAAGGAGGGGGGAGGGGGGAGGGAGGGAAAGAGACACAGGGAGGTAGAAGAGAGAGGTAATTCAAAATATTAAGGAGGTGTATTGGCTGCTAGCTGGCCTTTTCTGTCCAGTGAAAATAAGGTTGAAACCCACTGTTTGAATTAGAAGCAAACACACCCATGTTTCTGTCTTTTCCATCGTTCCTCGGGGTCGCCCATCAGCTGGCTCTGTTGATGCCACAGAAGAGTCATATGTCTCTGTACCGAGGGTCACAACACAAACCCAGCCACAGTTATCCCCAGACCAGACCCTTGCAACAGCTTCCCAGCCTCACTCCTCACTGCCTTACTAACCCTCAATCCTCATGCCAGGGAGAGATTTGTAAACTGAGAACTAACTCGGGCTCCCTGTGGCTATTTGAACACAAATAAAATCCCTTAATTTGCTAAATCTGCCTTAAGTCTGCCCTAGCCTCGTGGGCCATTCTCTCCCACTCTGTGGTCCAAAAGTGTTGACTGTCTTTTCATTTTTCTCATACACTGAGGCCTTTCTCCAGGCTGCTGGCTTTCCCTGAAATGTCTTTCCTGACTCGTTCCTTTAGTTTTGTATGTGTGAAATGCTTCTTCTTTGTTTGGAAGCCTCGGGCTAAATGCCTTCTTTTCAGAGAGTCCCCAGTGACTTTGTCTATGAAAATAACGTGGCAGTTACATTAACACAGAGATCTGCAGGCTAAGAGGATAGACAGGAAGACCTGGCCATCTAATTCGAAATCCATAAGCCCATCATTTGTTCAGTTCCCGAGCAGGTAAGCATGATTGCTCAGTACCTCAGTTTCCTGTGCATGTTTGGAATAGTGAGGTAATTGTTCAGAGGCTGGTTAGGAGGCCTAAGTAGGGAGGTCTGCTCAAACTATTGCACTAATCAAGGACAATATAAGCAGCAAACATGGAACCCCTACTTTGACCAAGCCAATGGACAGAACATTCTCCACAGTTATGTGGAGAGCAGGGACTGACTCTGACACGAACTCTGGTGCCCCATATTTGACCATTTCCCCTTGGTGGAGAGGCCTGGTGGTACTCAGAGAAAGAATAAGCAGGCTACCAAGATGAGATTTGATAGCCTATGACTGTATAGTGGGGGAAGAGGTCCCATTCGGTCATAGACCTAAGGGAAGGGAATAGAGTGAAAGCAGGAGGGAGGGAGGAACAGGAAGATACAAATGATGGGATAACAATTTAGATGTAATCTGAATAAATTAATAAAATATATTTTTTAAAGTAGGCCAACCAGCACATGGAACTCCTAGCACTATCTGGTCCCTGTAAGTATTGCGTCTGGCTATCACTCCATTCACTTTGCCTCTCTCTGTTACTGTGTTTAGTATTTTCATGTTTATTTGTATTTTATGCTTGATTTACTGTTTCATAACTCCAGTAGAGAAAAGAACTTGCTTATATCTCTATAAGATGCCAACTCTTACATCAATATTTGGCAGATGAATGAGTTGACAATAATTCCTATTCCAGTGTGTAGCTCTGGAAAGAACCCAGGTTGTGCTGAGAAGGCCAAACTCACTGACCACAGTGACTTTAAGAAGAGTTCCTGACAGATGGAAAGTTCTCAGAGCATGAAGTCTTCATAGCAGCCAGCTCATGGAGGGTATGGAAAACAATAAGATACATCAGAATAAAAGAAAGTATTTCCATTTGGTGAGAAAAATGAAAATAAAATGCAGTGGTGTTTACCCTAGTGATCATTGGTAGAGGGCAGACAGGTGATACAGATTGAGGAGACTAAGGGGAAGAGGTAATCGACACAGTTTTTTTAAGTTGTTGATGGGACATTGAATTTGAGTGAGCAAGGGTAGAAGATGCAGGGAAGCTAAGTGTCAGGCCAGATGCTAAGCTCACAAAAGGAGAGGAATAAATCCGAAAGGCAGCCAGTGGAAGCCAGCGAGGGTAGAAGAAGTGACCTGGTAGCGTGTTGAGTTCCTCGAGGTGAAAACGGTTGAGTGTTGGGCAGAAAGTTTTCCAGAACCTCAGTGCCAAATTGAAAAGAACAACAACAACAACAAAAAAAAAAAAAAATGACAGTGCTTGCCCTGAAGGAGAGCGTCCTGCAGTAGAGAGGAGGTGTGGAACACTCACCAGAGGAATGTATTAGCAGAGGGAAGGTAGAATGGGTCTCGGACAGACCTCATAGATGCCAGACTTAAAGAGATTCTGTGATGCTGAGGCAAGTATTCCTATCTTAGTTTCACCATATGCTTTAAGGCCTGGGCCAGCGTAGGCTGAGTTACTGTACATTCCAGATTCTGTTTCTGGAAGACTATGATGCGGTCATCTTAAGGTCATTCAGCATTCCTCCCTCCAGTTCAATCCTCCTCTTCTTCTTTCTCCAACCCAGGTAGAACATAGACGCTGCACTACTAACTGCTTTAAGCATCTTTTTTTTTTTTTTTTTTTTTTTTTTTTTTTTTTTTTGGTCCTTCCTAGGAGACACCAGAGACAAATGAGCTTAAAGGAAGTCTGTATTTAGGAGGAAGAAAACAGCCCAGGCTATTGACAGCATCTCTCAACTCCCTAGGGAACTGTCAGGCTGGAATTTCTCTCAGCAGATACAAGAAACTGACATTTCCTTCCCACACTTCCTCACCTGCATGTCCCAGAAAAGGCTCTTCAGATTCAAAGTAAAACTACAGCCAAACTGCCCTGATCCCCGGGAATACTTGGGAGGAATTCTAGCCCTCAGCCCTCCCTCATGTTGAGCAGTAGGTCAGGTGAATTACTTCAAATACATGCAAGGCCCTTGGTTTCCATGGTAACTGTTCTAAGAACCGTAACAGTGTCAATCAAAAAGATGGTGAAATCATAACTTGAACCCATCTTGCTGACAAAGATATCTTGGGAAGTAGCCACTGCTTGGTGTCAGACTTCTTGCCTCTCATTCTGAGGAGAATGTTTTGTTTCTAATCAGTCAGTTATGGGAATAAGGCAAAAGGGAGGTTAGCCACTTGTCCTTCTGCCTCACCGGGTCTGGCTCTGTATGTATTTTGCTGATCTGCTTGTAACTCATTTTCACTGCTTGAAATTACAGATGGAACAATTCATTTTTCCACATCTTTTTCCTGCATAGGTGTGAGCACTTGAAGACAAAATATTGACTTTCTCCCATATACTATAAAAAAAGAACAAATAAGGACAGATTTGCTGGTTTTCATTACCTTGTGCTTGTTGTTTTAATTTTATTGTGCCTGTTTTGGCAAAGAACCCTCACAATATCTACAGTTGACGTTCTAATCCAAGGGCTGAAATAAAATCAAGAATCTTTTGTCCACAGTGAGTGATGAAACGAATACCTCAGTGGATAGACTCTTGAAAGAACAGAGAAATTAAAGACTGTTTGTGCACAGTCTAGCCTCTATGCTGCACTGTGAAGTGATGTCATACAGAGATACAGAGTAAGGTAACACACTTGTGACATCTAGACCCTACTGCTAAATCTTGTCAAAAATTAAAAATGGAGGTTATTGAAGCATGTCATCTCTTTATATCTGTTGGCTATTTTACTTGCTTAGTTTTTATTTTGCATGTAAATCCTAGGGCACTCTTGTCCTGCATGGTGTTTTTAACTCTCCTCTATTCTCCAAAGAATCTCTGAGAAGAGGAACCGTTTGGTGGCTTCATTATTAGAGCCTGCAGCTGGGATGCTGAATTGTTGCAAAACCAATATTTTTTACATTTTTCTTCTTAATAACATTCTTTGACCCAGCGAGAACTAAAAAAATAAGCTATTTGATGTCTAAAATTGCCAAGATAAACTGACATTGTGTTCTGAAGGTGTCTTTTCAAGAGAAAAATGGAATTTTTAAAAAATGTAATCAAGTTATACAGAGCCTCTCACCCTTAGGTCATCAGTTCAGATTTGTCTGAGGTTGAGAAGTTCCACAAAGTTGTGGTGGCAGCTGGGCTCTCAAGTGCCCTCTGAGACATGAGTCGGAGGTTCCAGGGAGGTCACTGTGCTTTTGCCACTGCCCATAATTGACACCCATGAGTTCCCCAGGGAACCACAATTCCAAGAGGTGGCCACACATTGGCCTAAGAGCTCTCTCTAAGTGGGTCCTCAGTACCCTTATGTCTGCAAACTTATGTTCTTAAGCGTAAAGTCTATGGAGAATGAAAGATGTTAATGTGTATTTACTGTAGAAAGTCTCTCAACAGTGTCCTAACTTAGTTCATGCAGCTGAGAGGATCAAAATCTAAAGACAAAGACAAGTAGTGGGGGAAGAAAAGTAAAAGAATACAAAGTAAATAAGTGAAAACAGAAAGAAAGAAAGAAAGAAAGAAAGAAAGAAAGAAAGAAAGATGATAAGACTCAGAGAAAGTACAGGGAAAATAAGAAAAGAAAGAAGAGATAGGAAAAGAGAGAGGAAATAAGGAAAAGACATGTGTGTGTGTGTGTGAGAGAGAGAGAGAGAGAGAGAGAGAGAGAGACTGTTCCCACGAAAAGGGTCTTTCTTTTACAGAAACCTCATCCTTCACAGTTGCCAAATACGGCCAGAATTCTAGAATTCCCAATTCTTTCCGCAGAGGAAAGTTAGTGGGAAAAGATAAAGTATTTCACATTCCAGGAAAAGGCATCCCAGAGAGGTCTTATTCACTTATTAATAAATAATTAATAGCTTCAAGAAAGAAATCCCACACCAATGCAGAGAGAAGAAGAAAGCTTGGCATGCAATCCCTCCAACCATAAACAACCTGGCTTGACCACACTCCCAGTAAGAGGAAGGGCAATTTAAAGAGTACTTAATGTGCATAAAACCCATATGTTTGTGAATGCATGTGAAAAAATTACTTGAAGACAGGACTTTTATCTACTTTAAGAGCTTAAAGACAAGCAGATATACTTAAGGTAGATGTATAAATTAAGTATGGAAAAATGAAAAGTTGACAAAGTTTTGCATAATGACTAATGCCCTGAAGGTGATGGAGTATGACGTGCTGAGTGACTCACCCATCACTCCACCAATCCAGGTTTATAACCTCATAACACTGCCTATTTAAGTTGTGTGGGATGAGACGGACTTGCCAGACAGACCTAAAATTAACTCTTCCTCTTGCTCTTTTAACTAGTTTACTCATGATAGTAGAACTGATTGTCTTGGTGACAGTCTGGTGCCTATGGGCACATTCCTAAGAGGACATGGAATGGATGTGCTGAGAAGGCCACCATTATTTGACATCTCTTCCCTCCTGTTTTCTCTTGGATCTGTCTTTATGTAGGCATACTCTACAACTTTAGTCTCCAGAGAAGACAGAGAGCCTAGATAAGACCTTGACTTGGCTTTAGAAGAGCCCAGGAGGCCCCCAGCCTCATAAGTAGACTGAAGTTTTTCACTCTGGACACTTTCTGCTCTTCTCCATTCTTGCTGGAATCTAGGAAACCCTCGCCCATCCTCCAGCCTAGCTATTGTCAGAGAACCTGGCATTTGAGAAGCACAGAGGACATTTACTTGACATTTCCCTGGCATCACTAATAAAAATGATATTTGGATTCCTTTTCTGTTTTGTGTTTCACTTCCTAGAAGACAGGAAGTAGACGGAACCATCCTAACCCGGCCATAAGCTAATAAAAGTTGCCATTTACTGGGTAATTGTTACGGTCCAGTTTAACACTACATGCTTCATTTCGAGTTTTTCATTCAAATACCTCTCCAAGATTCTTGTAATCTTTCCCTTTGTATCTTGGAAGGCACAGGAGACTAAGTAACATGGCTAAGATCACATAGCTATCAAAAAGCTAAATCGGAACCCAAAATTCAAGTTTATGGCTCTAACATGTTTCAGAGAATAACAATGATCTCTTAAGAATTACTATTTCTCTAAAATTTAAAAAAAAACTTACTAGAGGACGCCTAATCAGAACTGTCCACGTGAGTGTGTCACCACTTCTCACACACGTGTCCCAGGGATACAATGGTACAAAAAGAATATAAGAGCCAGGGACATTAGAATGGAGGAATGTGACAACAGTAAGCTCGGGAAAGCTGAGAGCAACTGGGAAGGTTGTGAATGACTTACCAGATGCGTGAAGCTGGACTTGCCAAGGGGGCTGTAAACAGCCCAGAATTTAGTCTATGCACAAGACTAAGGCAAACACAGATGATGCTGCCTTGGCAGACTCCACTGGAAGACTGGGTGAGAAATTGTAGTTGGTACCATTCCTCCTTTCCCTTCTCATGCTGCAACCTACAGGTTTGAAATGACCTGAACCTTTTAGGGACTGCCTATGTACCCACTGCCAGGATGAAATGCAGCCCGTCTGTGTAGGCTATCACCCAAATATCAGAGTGGATGGATGAACGACAGAAATTTACCTCCTCGAAGTTTTTGAAGTTCTTTTCTTTTAAAATATATTTTATTAATTTATTCATATTACATCTCAATTGTTATCTCATCCCTTGTATCCTCCCATTCCTCCCTCCCTCCCATTTTCCCCTTACTCCCCTCCCCTATGACTGTGACTGAGGGGGACCTCCTCCCCCTGTATATGCTCATACGGTATCAAGTCTCTTCTTGCTAGCCTGCTATCCTTCCTCTGTGTGCCACCAGGCCTCCCCATCCAGGGGACGTGGTCAAATACGGGGCACCAGAATTTGTGTGAAAGTCAGACCCCATTCTACACTCAACTGTGGAGAATGTCCTGTCCATTGGCTGGATCTGGGTAGAGGTTCGAAGTTTACTGCGCGTATTGTCCTTGGCTGGTGCCATAGTTTGAGCAGGACCCCTGGGCCCAGATCCGCTCATAATAATGTTCTCCTTGTAGGTTTCTAGGATCTTCTGGATCCTTTTATTTCCCCATTCTCCCATGCTTCTATCACCTAGAGTCCCAATAGGATGTCCTCCCCTCTGTCCCAGTTTCCTGGTAAGTGAAGACTTTCATGAGACATGCCCCTTGGGCTAGTGTCCAGATATAAGTGAATATATACCATTTCACTCTTTCTGATTCTGGGTTAACTCATTCATTATGATCGTTTCTAGTTCAATCCATTTGACAAAGTTTTTGAAGTTCTTAAAGCACAACAGGATAAACAGATACTGGGGTGCTCCACTAATAATAGTGGAACGAAAGTTTACCAAGCCAAATCTCATTATTAATTGCATAGGAGAGAAGCAGAGGCAGGGGAGGGGAGCAACCTTTAACTCCTTCAGCTTCACATAAGGAAAATGAGGTCACCACAGATTAGGTGGGGAGAGTACATATTCACCTTAGCTGTGTTAACCCTGATTGTGTTTCCAGAGCTCAGAGGTCAGTGGTTTGGAGTTGAGATCATCGTACTCTCTAATCCCTGGATTAGCAGCACTGGCCAGGAGCACAGCCCTTCTCACTTATGGCTCTGTTCTCCTTCACTTTCTCACCTCTGTGAGCTGCCTGCTGCATCTAACGTGTACAGTTTCATTTATATGAGGTTTTTTTCCAAGTGAATTTCCAACTTGCACACATATTATTTCACTCTATATCTTGATTTTTTTTTCCTTTCACCTTACCACTATTCTTTAGATCTACCTAGAATGTGCTCTGGTTTGTTCTGTGCTTCTGTAACAGGACACAACAGACTTCATTTAAAATAAACAGAAAGTGTTACCTATGGCTCTGGAAGGTGAGAAGACTGAGATTGAGAGCCAAGTATCTATCAAGTGGTTTTTCACTCCTTCATCCTATGATCGAGAGTAGAGGGTGAAAAGAGAGCAGGAAAATGAGAGGGAGACAAAGAGCTACCAACTCCTCCTTCCATACGACGTCCATCCCTGTAACAATGGCGTTCATCATGTCATGAAGGCAGGAGTTCACAATCCGAGCACCACCCGTGAATTCCTGCTTCCCAATAGCTACACGTTGGGGTCAAGTTTCTGGCTTGAAATTTTGGAAACGCAACCAAACCACAGTGGTGAGCTCACACCTAAGTGATTCTTCAAATTCACAAGTATATCCTAATCTGTATGTACTCTCTATGTTTATTTGGGCCTGTAGTGAACAACAGCCAGATTGGTTCCAACTTGCAGCTGCAATAAGCAAAGTAGGGAATTTCTGTAGGGTGTGCATCCCAGAATGCAATGGAGTTGACAAAGAGGGATGAGGGTGCTCTCTCCAGAACTGATGCTCTGGCCTGTAGTTCTATCACTGAGAAGCAGTTCTTTAGTTGCCAAGTCTATACCAGCCACCAGCCAGCTTTTCATCTCTGGCTAATCTGAGAAGAGTGAGGTAATATTTAGATGTGTTCACTTTCACCAGTGTTTAAGCATCTTTTACTTTGCTTGTAATCATGCAATCCCACTTCTCGGTGCTGGGATTACAAATTTGTGCCTACATGCTACACTTTTCCGTGAGTTCTGGAGATGGACTCCAGGTCCTCACATTTGAATGGCAGGCACTTTACCCTCTGAGCTACCCTTGTCATAAATAAAGTGGATGACATCAGAGGAACAACACCCTGAAGTTGACTTCTGGCCTCTATTCTAACAACACAAACACACACACACACACACACACACACACACACACACACACACACACACACCAAACAAGGACAACAACAAAAATTAACCAAAGGAAAAAAACCCTTTAAACTGTTACACTGAATCTCACAACCTCTTTAATGATAAAGCAGAAGGGCAGGGCAGATGGCTCAGTGGTTAGAGCACTTGTCCTGTGATCATCTGATCCCCAGAATTCATGTAAGTCCCAAATGGCCATGGCAGCCCACCTGCAATCCAGCACTACCCCTGAAGCACTCTTGTTGGCCAGACCAGGTGAATCTGTTAGGTCTGAGTCCATTTGACAGATCCTGCCTCAATAAACAACATAGAGAGCAGCGGCAGAGGAGTCCCAGTGTCATCTTCAAGCCTCCATGTACAAATGCACGGGTGCACCCACACTTGTGCGCATGCAGTATATGTGTGCATTTTTAAGATGGAGAAAACACAAATGTAAGGGATTGCCCTGAAGATCAGGGACAAGAATCCAAGAATGAATCGAAAGCAAGAGACGGCCAGAAACTTAAAAGAGATTGCTTTTTCCCATTATGCAGCTTGTAAAATGACTTCTTAGACTATATGTTCTTGCAATGTTTTAAAAATACATCTTTAAAGCTGTCTTCCCAGATTTAAAGGCTCTCCAGCATCTTAAATTCTCTATACTTTTTACTGCTTTCACGGCATCAAAGAAGACATTTTTGTTCTTGTAAAAACTGTTGGTGTACAGGGCCGACACACATTGTTGCATGTTTTCCTTGTACATTACTAAACACATCTTGGACTTGTGCCTACATTCCAATTTTTAATGATTGATAAAAAGCATTTGCACTGCAGGGTTTGGATGGTGAACTGTCAAACCATATGGAAACAGCTCAAGGCTCATAGAAACACGCCTAAGTCCAAAGGCCCTTGCTTATGGATTTTCTTGGCCCAAGGAAAGTGAACTTATATCGCAGAGCCTCATTTTTTTTATCTTCACAATTGGATGATGAGACAGTACTTCATAGGAAGTCTGTGGTTTTTTTTTTTGTTTTTGTTTTTGGTTTTTTTTTTTTTGGTTTTTCGAGACAGGGTTTCTCTGTGTAGCCTTGGCCATCCTGGACTCACTTTGTAGACCAGGCTGGCCTCGAACTCACAGCGATCCTCCTGTCTCTGCCTCCCGAGCTGGGATTAAAGGCGTGCACCACCACCACCTGGCTAGGAAGTCTGTGTTTTAGTGAGAAAGCCCTCCCACCATGCCAGGCTCCTGGCAAGCACTTGGTGACAGGCATAAGCCTGAGATAGCCACCTTATGAAACCTCTTCCATTTTCTGACAGCTGCATCTTCAGCCACCAGTTTAAGATGCTCCCTTCCGTTCCTGTATCCTCTAAGCTGGATTCAGACCATTGGTTGCTTTTATTTGTTTGTGGGGTTAGACAATGCCTCACTATATTGTCCTGGCTGGTCAGGGAACTCACGGTAGAGACCATAGTAACCTCAAACTTGGGGTTTGATCCTCTTGCCTCTGCCTTGAAGTTTTTGACTCCTTACATAATTAGGTTGAGGAACAAAGCCTTGGCCTGCAAGCCCTGGATCATAACTGACTAATCCCCCTGCGAGCACTGAGCAACTCACTTGTATCTCCTAAGCTTCTGCCCCTTCTTCATAAAGCAAGTTAAATAATATCTATTGTGATGATAAAATGAAGAACAAAGAACGTGAAAGTGTCCAGGGTGATGCTGGGTAGAGTGGAGATGTTCAAAAGCTGACGGGTGGTTTCAGTTCCTAGTACGTAAAATTAAGTAATGTCAAATAAACAAAATACCTCATATTCTTTCTCTATCCCACGGGAACATTTTGTGAATATTTAAGTTTCCTCTGCCCTCCAAAAGGCTACCTGAGAGATGTAAATGTTCTAAATATAAAGGATTACACAGAAATATTCAACCCTTTTGCTTCATACTGTGTCAAATAATTGGATTTACACTGTGATCTCGGGCATCAAACTGTCCAGGTTGCTTTAATTGAATTAATTTCCAATGAACTTTGTAATACTTGGCAACATCTTAGACATTTGTCTAATATGATCAAACCAGCATTTAAGAAATCACTAATGAGGCTCATAATATTTTTATTAGTATTGCCCATCTTTCAAAAACAACACAAAGCCTAAAACATCAAATACACCACATACCTAAACCCAACACCTCCCAAAAGATCCTGAACGCCAGTGGACTCTTCTGGATGGCAATCTTCCCAAGTGGCTTTTAAATGGCTGGTTTACAAAAATCTTCCAAGCACACAGCAATTGTCCAAATCAAGAAGGCTCGATTAGAAGATCCCGCGCCCCTCCCCCAGCTGCCTGCTTGATACTCATTTTCAAAGTGAACAGGAGATCAGTTTAAATCAGCACGCTCCTTCCTCACGGACCCCTTTTCCTTTCATCCTCCCCACTGCTCTGGTGTCCTGTCGGGGAGAAGATGTAGGGCTTTCTAAATAGTGGAGTTCAGCAATCTTCTAAAATGCTGATGCAGCTCCCATGGCTAAGGGAATGCAATATTTCTGTGACAACCTTCCATAATCCCAGGGGCGGCCCTCTGAGGTCAGCGGAGGTGAGTGCAGTTCCCTGTCAACTGGAAGAGATTACTCCCAGTTGCATTTGTAGCTAGGAAGAGTCCAACCCCCAGCCTCTGCCCTCGCACATGCTTTTCTTTTTTACTTGAATAAATGCACACCTAGCACCAAATACGCGGAGACATCTTTGCATCTGTCTTCTTTTCCATTCTCCTATCTGGTGCTGTCCCCGACATGTGTGGCTGATGACAGCAAATACAGTGTGGTCAGCCACTCAAACATGCACAAAATTGTTTTGATGCTATGGTCCATGGAACTGAATTCAATCTTAGGTAGTTATTATTAAACCACAGAAGATATAGACAGACCTTTTCTATTTGTACACTCCCTGGACATACATATTGTATGCTCTTTCCAGAAACTATATAGAAAACGCCACCCTTGTGATACAAACAGGAAACAGTGCTATTCCTTAGAGGCTGCATCTAGACATGAGTCAACACTTTAAAGAGTTCTGAATAGCACAGTAGAAATAGGTCATCCACCCTCAGTCAAAGTGCCCTTAGGTCCTAGTCACACCTGTGTCAACTACTGAAGCCAAGTCTCCATCTCTCCCAGACAATACAAGAACACACGTCCACTTAGAAGGAGGAAGAAACAACAAAACAGAATTCTGAAAGCTCAAGCTGTGTAGGGCCTGTACGTCGATTACATGAAGAAAGCCCACTTACTGTGTACCAGCCACTCTTCCTGACATCCATGCATCACGTCACTTAGGACTCAACACCAACCAGCCAATGCACTCACTGCTACATTAGCCCCCATTTATCAAATGAGGTCATAGGGGGTGTCACAGCAGCCTGAACTCCAATGCTTCTGCTCTCCGTTTCTGTCTCTGTCCAATCAGGTTCATTTTTCTTAACCACCAAAAACAAAATAGCCAGGAACAGCACTTGGTAATTCCCACACCATATTCCAGTAAATGTATCAGGCTTAGGCTTGGAAGTCAGGACATTTTCAGTTTTCAGATGAAACTGAAAGCAACCATTATAGTTGCTAGGTATAAAGAGAGTTTACTTTAGCAATTTTGATTGCTATTTCACTCTATAATTGTGGTTTCCTGTAGCAAAGAATATATCTACAGTCTAGAACAATCCTGAGTAAAGGTTGTTAGACACCCACAGGGGTCAATATTCGCCCATATTAGTTTGTTCATCACCTGGAAGAAACTGTGGTACACTAGAGAAGAGTCTGCCACTGGGGAGGCAGCTCAGAGATGCACAGGCAGAAGGCAACGCAACTGCTATCCACCACTGTTACACCATGCTAGTGATGGGATGCTACTGCTGGCCAGAAACGAGTCACCAGGTCCTGACAAAGAATGGTAGCACTGTGACATGGTAAAAGTGGCCGTCCTGAGCTGGGCTTTACAGGTTGTGTAGGAGTTGACCATAGATCCAAGGAGAGCAGAATGGTCCTGGGTAGAGGATGGTCTTGGAATGGCAGGAACGTAGCGAGCACCAAGTAAGAGAAAGAGCGCATGCTGTGAAACAAGAGCACAGAGCCCTCAATTCATTATAATAAAAGGGGATTTATAGCATCCCTGTACATGAGTCTAGCTGGGATCTCACAATTGTCCACTCTTTACAGAGTCTCCAAAGAAAAGGCCTCCAAACCCCACCGCTTTCCAATGCTTTGAAAATTGAGCCCGCCATAGGGAGGTTGGAAGGCTTAAGAAAGGATTTGAGAGGCAAGTTCCCTGAAGTGTTTCAATTTGTTTCTAGGACCTTTGCGTTGGGTGCTCCGCAAACAAGAGCAGCCACAAGCTCTGGGCGGCTCCTCCGGGCCACTCCTTGGCTCTCCACAAGGTGCCTTTCTCGAGGTGTACATGCAAACGAAGGCTGAAGTCTGGCCTCAGAATGTCTTCCCAGTGCTCATTGGCCCTTTTTAATGTGCTCAGCCTCAAGCTGCTCTAGCAAGGTTCGATCATATCTGTTCTCAGTTATTGACTTAAATCGTCCTTAGTGCACAGAGATTTTTGAAGCCATTCACCTAACAGGCTGAAACGATAGAATATTCATATTTTAAAATCAACATAGCTGTTTTTTTCTTTTTCATTAAAACCACAGACAAGCCGAGGGACAAACAGGATTAGGCCTAACAAGTGGTAGGCTCTCAGCCTAAGCTCTGTTTGAGCTGTAAATTTTGCCATAAGCTTCCCGCCAACCAAAGCAACATCAGGAAGCTCATAGTTCTTTCTACCCACGAGAAGTCCCAGGAGGTTCTGGGAAGATGCAGTTATTTCCTAGGACACTTAACATTTTTCTTATGAAGTGCCCTACATGGAACTCTGGGAAATGCAGGGATTAATATCAACAGTGAGGTCCATGTGTATGCTTCGTATCCAGTGGAGAGCAGCAGCCAGCAGCCTTCACTTTCACCAAGCTACACTGGGACTTGTATGTCTAGCATGTGCTGAACCATCTGCTTCTTATTCCCATAGGCTCCCATGCTCAGGGCACAAGCAACTGCTCTCCCTGTCTCCATCCCTGTCCCTGTCTCTGTCCTGTCCCCGTCCTTGTCTCTGTTCCCATCCCTGTCTCTGTCCCTGTCCCTCTCCCTCTCCCTCTCCTTGTCCCTGTCCCTGTCCCTGTCTCTGTCTGTGTCTCTGTCCCTGTCCCTGGCCCTGTCTCTGTCCCTGTCCCTGGCCCTGTCCCTGTCTCTGTCTCTGTCTCTGTCCCTGTCCCTGTCTCTGTCTCTGTCTCTGTCCTTGTCCCTGTCCCTGTCTCTGTCCCTGTCCCTGTCCCTGTCCCTGTCTCTGTCCCTGTCCCTGTCTCTGTCTCTGTCCCTGTCCCTGTCCCTGTCTCTGTCCCTGTCCCTGGCCCTGTCCCTGTCCCTGTCCCTGTCCCTGTCTCTGTCTCTGTCTCTGTCCCTGTCCCTGTCCCTGTCTCTGTCCCTGTCCCTGGCCCTGGCCCTGTCTCTGTCCCTGTCCCTGTCCCTGTCCCTGTCTCTGACTCTGTACCTGTCCCTGTCCCTGTCTCTGTCCCTGTCCCTGTCTCTGTCTCTGTCTCTGTCCCTGTCCCTGTCCCTGTCTCTGTCCCTGGCCCTGGCCCTGGCCCTGTCCCTGTCTCTGTCCCTGTCCCTGTCTCTGTCCCTGTCTCTGTCCCTGTCCCTGTCCCTGTCCCTGTCTCTGACTCTGTACCTGTCCCTGTCCCTGTCTCTGTCCCTGTCCCTGTCTCTGTCTCTGTCTCTGTCCCTGTCCCTGTCCCTGTCTCTGTCCCTGTCCCTGGCCCTGGCCCTGTCCCTGTCTCTGTCCCTGTCCCTGTCTCTGTCCCTGTCTCTGTCCCTGTCTCTGTCCCTGTTTCTGTCCCTGGCCCTGGCCCTGTCTCTGTCCCTATCCTTTTCTCCCTCCCTTCTCCCCATCTCTCTCTGCCTCTCTCCATCTCTCCCTCTTGCTATCTTTCCTCTTCTTCCTCTCCTTCCCTCCCCCTGACCTTCCTTCCCCCTTCCTTCCTCCCTCTTTTCTTCCTTCTCTTATGTTCCCCAACTCTTTCCCTGTATCCCTGTGTCTGTCTGTCTTCCTCTCCTGAAGCTCTTCTGTGCCCCGCAGGGTATTTCACAATAGATGCCTCCTTTTCTCCCATTTGTCGGCAACATATTTTTCAAATTAGCACTTGGTAGCTTTGGGGAAAACCCAGACATTGTTGGAAATAGAGTGAGAGGCCAACTGGAAAAAAAAAAGGGAAAAAAAAAAAGAGGTCTGCTCTTTTTTCAGCTTGTTATAAATTTACAACACAAGCAAAGAAAAATAAACACCCAGATTCTGCAAGTGATATAAAAGTCCTTTAGTTGGACAAGGCACCAAAGCGTAGTCTTCCCCCAGCTCCTGTGCTATTAACAAGCAGGGAGCCTTTACTCATTCAGAAGTAGCATAGCACAGCAGCTTTCTCCCCTCCTCCTCCTCCTCCTCCTCCTCCTCCTCTTCCTCCTCCTCTTCTCTCTTCCCTCTTCTCTTTCTTCTCCTTCCCTCCTTATTTCTCCCTCCTCCTCCTCCTCCTCCACTTCTCGTCTTCCTCCTCGCTGTCTTCACTACCATATTTGCCTGAGGAAGAATGAGGGGCAGAGAGATGACAGATGGGTTTCATGGTCAGCCCAGAACACCCGAGAATCCCTTCCTCCTCAGGAAGCCACACCAGCCTCCAGCCTCAGCAGGCCTGCTTCTGGATCTGCACTGTAGCTCCTTGACATGTTTCCCTGCCCACCCGCCCCACCCCCACCTCACCCCCCACCCCACCCACCCCACCCCTGGGAAGGCCAGGACCTCAAGAAACCCAGCTGATGAGAAGCTATATGCTTTTGCTAGGGCCTCCACTGTAACTTTGTCCTTCCGTTGCAAAAGCTGTCCCCAACTTGACTAAATACTAAAGGGCCCTGATTTGAAAATTGGCCCTGGCAATTAACAACAGTGTCCTTGGGAAAGTCCTCTTAACCTCCCAAATCCTTGCTTTCTCCATTAGAAAGCATGGATAATATCCTTGTAGCTATAAAAATTAGGAGTTAAAATTGGGGCTGTCCTGTCCCACTGAGAGCTATGCAAACCTCAGCCATTGTGGACTAAGGAAGTGTCCACCTCCTAAACACCGCAGCTGACAATGAATGGTCCGCACTAGCATTTACTCACTAGCTGGATTTGTCACAGCTTTTATCTGAGCCTCAGTTTCCTCAAGTGACTATGTTGACAAAGGAAGTCACCTCGGAGTACAGGGCTGTTGGGATCAAATAAGACTAAACATCAGAAAGGACTCTGACATCTGTAAAATGCTAGGCAAACATTAGCTGTTAATATTCTTAAGGAAGATCCAAAAGGCCTAGGCTGTGGCCCCAGCTCTGCGCCCTCCCCCTTAACCGGCTCTCACCTGAATTCATCACATTCTCCCACAAGCTGTCTTCTCCTGCTGACAATTATCTAATCCTTTTCTCAGTAACCAAGTTCCCTGAGTGGAGCCAGGCAATCCACAGGGAAAATTAATCCACTCTTGTCTTTGGGGGAACTTCTACTAGTCAAGGCAAAGCATAAATAACTAACGTGGCTGAAGGAGAGCAAAGCAGAGGGAAACAATGTTGATCTTGAAGTGGGAAGATCCATCTCAGATGCCCGAGCTCGCTGAGTGAGCCTGGGTCTCCGGGCTCCTCTGACCTTTGGCTTCTCTTCCTGTAAAATGAGTGCATTGATAATAACATCTTCACCCAGACACTTGAAGGAAGATTAAAGAAGATAAAGTCTACTTGCAATCTCTCTCTCTCTCTCTCTCTCTCTCTCTCTCTCTCTCTCTCTCTCTCTCTCTCACACACACACACACACACACACACACACACACACACACACACACACACGCACGCAATGTTATTCTCACTATTTCCTGGCACACACCTTCATGAGACAGATAGGTACTTTACTAACTATGATCATGGGCCGGGCACAATCGATGATATTATGTGTCAGTGCGTCTAGTTCTCATAGGAGGAGACCAAATTGTTCCAATCTTTTTGGTAATTTGCCACCTCCATCACATTTTTCTTTTACAGACAACAGCATCAAAGCTGAGAAGGCTAGGGAGGTCAGAAGGAAGCTGGTCTCAGGATTGCCAGATTCTATATTTCAAAGTTTATAGTCTTTCCACTGCTGTCTAATATGGATTCGTGTAACTTCTCAAGACTCAACTACAGCAGGACTAGGAGCCCAAAGGTACTTTCTTCGCACAACAGACTCTTGGTATATGTTTTCTTCTACTGCTTCCCCCAGAGGCAGACTCCCAAGATGAAGGCTTGATTGTAACTAGTTTGGTAGACACTCCAGGAAATCAGCAAAGGGACAGGAGACAGCCAATGAGGTTTTCTTGCAAGCAAGAAGTTTGTTGGGGATAGGCTTCAGAATTATCACGTTCTTTTAAGTAAAAGAGCTAGTATTTGCACACAACTCCTCTTGGGCAGTAGTTTTTAGACTTCTTGCCCTGTTGGGGAGCAGAGCAGACATTCATAAACATGTACCCTTCCAGATACTCCACTCTTCTAGAAACTCCACCCTTCCAGATACTCTACCAGGTGAGGGAAGGTTTTTCAAGCAAGAGACACAGGTTCTGGCAACCACAGCAGCACAGTACATAAGTGAACAAAGAGCACATGAACAAGCAAGCTGAGGGAAGGGAAGAAGAGAATAAAGACAAAGAAAATTACTCAAGTACTGCCTTAAAGGATTTGATAGGCTCAAGTTCTCCTTGTGGTATGATACCGTACCCATAAGAGATCTAAGGCAGACTATCTTATTGTGCCAGCCTGTGCACTAACAGGATTATAAGCCCACACCTTCTATCATGTAACTTTCCAATGACTTCACACTCTAACTGTGGTGTGTTTCCTTGTCCTTTGCCTGTGGGTTTGACCATGTGACTTGCTTTGCTCAAGTGGATAAGCATAAGCTCCAAAAGATTTGCTTATTAGGACTTGAATTGCTGAACCTTATGCAAGAGTTATGTTGATGACTTCAGAAGGCAGGGGAGCTACTCCTGCAAGCCCAGCCTAGACAAGCTAACCCCAGGCAGTCCCAAACACATGGATGAACCCAGCTCAGTGAGCCAGCTGAACTCAGGCTAGGAAAGCTTGACTGAACCACATAGAGATGAGGGAAAAATACTACTGTGATATGGCACTGAGATTTTGGTTGGTTTGATGCTCTGCAGCTAATAAGGAACTACTTAAAAACTACTACTTTTTTTCTCTGATCGCCCCAAATATTCACCTTTGAAATAAATTTCAAACAACGTATATGTTTTCTTTGGGTTTACTTGAAATTATTTGTTTCCTTGCCATGTGTCATCCCATCACAGATCTGTGGGCTTCATGAAGTCAGGAGCCTTTAGCTCTGTTATTGGACCAAATCCAGCAAGGGTTTAGTACAATATTTACTGTATGGTAGGTGGGGAGTAAGTATCTGCTGATTGAATGGATCAACTTTTATTCTCCATGCTGCAGACATTAAAAAATGCTACTCCAAATTTTTTTCAACTTGTTGAAGACACGCACCCATACGCAACTGTAATTGAGTCCTGAGCAGTTAAGTCTAAGTCAAAAAGTTAAAGGAAAAAATTGTTTCAAATAATGTCTTTGGAGTGACTGATCATTTATTTTTTTAATATGGTTTCTTTTTATCAAATGTTTTATTTTTTACAAATGCATTTATATTATTATACATATGTACAATAAACTACTTACAGCAAGAAGAACCATGAAACAATCAGGAGCTATATAAATGTTACATTCTTAGTGTTTTGGCTATCTGCATTTGGCAGCTTTAAAAAGAACATCTTTCCTATCTTGGTGCATCTAAATTTCTGAATGTAAAGCAATATCTATCTTATCTCATCATTACCAACTTAAAACATCTATCTAAACCAAAAAGCATCTTAACTCCTAACAACTCCTAAACAACTAAATTGTAAAACTAAACTATCTGGTCTTCAACCACATCAGAGACTTGAGAAGGAATAAAATTGATTACCTGAGTACTCAGGGGGTGCAAGTTAGCAGCTTCCCAAGTGAGAAGATGACAGAGACAGTTTACTACCTGAATAGTCACCCAAAACTTTCTATAATGGTGGAGCATCATCGTCAGCCTTCTGGCTCAATATATCTGACAGACATATTTGTGAGGCAGGAACTATTGACCACTTGCTTACCCTGTCTTGGCCGTTGGCCATCGACTCTGCCTGCATCCAAGCTTGCCTTTTGTAAGGCAGAATTCTGTCTATGGTAGAAACAAGGACATTTGCCCAGTGGCTTGTTTGCCACATTTGAAGCCTTCTCCATAAGGAGATGATTTACAATGAACAGAGGCTTAGCTGATGGAGGAGAGAAGAGGCAGCATTCCCACCCAAAGAGACACATGTGTTAAACAAGAGTACTCGCTGACTTAAGTAAAACAGAAGTATATAGGAAAACAATGAGTGCATTCACCTGAAAATAGCTGTAAGTGGTAGGCTAGAAGACTCTTCTAACACAGTTCAGATGGAGGAAGTTTAAAGATGGATGAGGCCATCTTCATTTTCAAGGTTCTGTGGAGAAATGCAAAGAAGCCATAAACTTACGAAGCCCTAGGCATCTGTTTTCTTATCTTTAAAAATCTCTACAGGGTTAGATAAGGAGACTGTCAGATATCAGGGAAGCAAGATCCAGAAACCACAAATGTAAAGGCCTAGTTAGTGTTATATTGGTAGGAAATATCAGTTTCATATATAGTTGGTGCCATGCTCTCCAATTCTCATCAACCCTTCCTTCAATACAATCATAAACTGAGCGGGAGAGTTGGCTCTGTGCAAAACCAAAACACACAGGGAAAATAAAAAGAACATTCTTAAGAACTCAAAAGGGAGCTGGAAAGGTAGCTCAGTAATTAAGAGCACTGGTTGCTCTTGCAGTAGCCCAGGCTCTATCCTCAGCACCTGTAGGGCTGCTCACAACACTCTGTAACTCCAGTTCCAGGGTAACTGATGCCCTCTTCCGGCCACTGGAGGTACCAGAAATTAATGTATTGCACATACATACATGCAGACAAACACTCACATACATAAAATTAAAAATCAAAAATTAAAAATAAAAATAAATTAAGAGCTCAAAGGAGAACTTCAAAGTTTTTAAGTAAGCAATTGAAAAATGAACATTTTTCTGTAATGTAAGACTAATAGATGATTCCAGAAATCATTTTTTGTGTTGCTCTTGTTGTTACCAGTTTTACATGGCTTGGTTTGGTTTCGTTTGGTTTGGGAATGGGGTATTGTTCCAGGGATCAAATCGTAGCTGCTTTGTAAGCCAGGCAAGTTCTCTGCCACTGCACCACATCTTTGGGATTCCAAAATGAGGAAAGAAAAATTGAGTAAAGAAGAATAATTAGAGACATTATTGAAGAAACTTACAAAAGCTAAAGAGATTGCTTCCCCTTTTCATAATATTTCTTAGTTTATTTATTTATTACGTATACAGTGGTCTATGCCAGAAGAGGGCATCAGATCTCATTATAGATGGGTGTGAGCCACCATGTAGTTTCTGGAAATTGAACTCAAGACCTCGGGAGGAGCAGTCAGTGCTCTTAATCTCTGGGCCATCTCTCCAACCCCCTTTTCAAAATATTTGATCTAAGAAAAATGTTTAAATCCAACACAGATATCTAAAATCTTTGTGAGTTTAAAATAGTAGAGGAAAATAATTCCAAAAATATCCAAGAGGTAAAAGTAGTTTGAAAGACACAAAATTTAGACTGGCCTCAGATTTTCTCTGTTAGAGTAAATATCTAAAGAATTTAAGGCAATATCTGTAAAAGTTTGATAAGAAAATATTGTGAAGTAAAATTTTGAGTCTAAACAGGGTATGACAGCATAAACCTTTAGACTCTGAGAGACAGAGGCAGACAGATCTCTGTGAGTTCAAAGCCAGCTTGAACTACATAACAATTTCTAGGACAGTCAGGGCTATGTAGAAAGATTCCGTCTCAAAAATAAAAATAGCCTGGAGTCTAAGAAAATAATTTTTCACTTGTGAGTCTTACCCTGTTATACTTAAGTATTTAAAAAAAACCGGCTCCTAGTTGATTACCCTCTGTGTACCTCCAATCAATCTAACATATTTGTGTTCTAATCCTAACCCTTGATGGTAAGCTTTCAGAGCTGTATGGCTTTTCCAGTTATGGGTAAAATGTCAATAATGATAACCTCTACACGACATGTACAGCTGTTTACTATAAAAATCTTCCCATTTGGCTGTATGGTTCAAATCTTTATTTATATCACCCTTTTTATAGTAGATCTTTTATATCATTGTCATTTCCTACTGGAAAATAATTTTACCGGCATGCAAATATCTTCAGTCTAATCCTAACACCCTCCCTTCCTATGGCATTATTATTTTTACCCCATGTCTTTGTCAAGTCCTGTGAGTTCCTTGCTGTTCCTAACGTCTACTCTCTTCTCTCCCAGCTCTGTTACCCATAATCTTCTCTGCAGCAAGGTCACCCTCCTCACCTCCATGCTTGGCGGCTACTCACCCTCGATGACCAGAACACACATTACATTTCTATCTTTAAAAAAAAAAAAGTCAATTGTTTCTGTTCTGTTTCACCCTTTTCTTAGAGCTCATGTCACCTTCTGCTCTTTCCCTATCACACTCTCCAACATGACAAGGGGACCTGGACATACAACTCTCTCGTGTTTTAGATCAGAATTCGACACAGAATAAGCATCCATAAAGTTCTTAGGTTTCTGTGAGGAGAGAAGAGGAGAAGAGTGGAACGTTCCTGGAGAGCTCACAATGAAATAGTGCTAAGCTGAATTCAAACTGAAGCAGCCGAGTGTGAGGACAGATGAATCATCTGTGATCTCATGCATGTTAACAGTCCACTGTAGCTAACAGGATATCCTGCCTAACTTAGAGGATCCAGTGCAAATGAAAATTCAGGGTCTCTTGTCGAAATATTAAGGATCTCAAGACGGTAACAAAATCTGAAAATCAGAGTATTTTAAAGATGTGTGGGTTCCTACAGACCACCGTAGCTTGATTATGGTATCTGTCCTCCATGTATAGGCCACAGGGAGATGGTTCTGAGAAGCAATGTGGAACCAGAGAAGGTAGAACTAATCTCTCTCTCTCTCTCTCTCTCTCTCTCTCTCTCTCTCTCTCTCTCTCTCTCTTCTTCCCTCCCTCCCTCCCTCTCTCTCTCTATCTATCTATCTCGCTCTCTTGCTCTCTCGCTCTCTGTCTTCCACTACTAGCTGAAAATGTTCCTACCCATGTTCCTGTTATGATTTGTAACCATCCACCACAAATACAGCAAGAGACAAAACAGCTAGTCTTAGCCTCTGAAAGCTCCAACCTGTAAGCTAAGTGAACATTTTCTCTTTATAAAATTAGCTCTTTATAAAATTTGTAGTAATACAAAGCTCGCCATTACACTACAAAATTATCACACCCATGAAGCCAGCAATCGTTCCTAAGCTGGATGAGGAATCCCGGGTCTCTCTCACTTTCCTTTTATGGCAGCAGTGGTGGTTCCGTCTATCTATCCTTGGTAACACAGTGACAGGGAGCTAGAGTCACCAAATGGAAGCTTACCAAATATATGGCATTACTAATTCACTCTGCTCCTTAATAAAGCGCAGTTACCTGTGTTGCCAGCAGAGTTACAATGCAACACATTGGTTACATAAAGATGCATGTATTGCAACAAAGTTATGACTGTCCATCTAACTCCCAACCCCCATGGAGCTGAACAGACGCAGGTCCATACCCTCACCTGAGAAAGAAGGTTCTTAGCATTGTGCTATGTCATTTTAAAGAGTTTTTTCATGCTTAAAGTTATTATTTTAACATGTACTAATTTTATTTTGGGTGGTTGCATATCTATGTGAGCGTTGTGCACCAGGTGCCTATGGCGTCCAGGAGAGGGTATATTTCTTGAAGCCAGAGCTACAGGGCTTTGCAAGCCACCTGACATGGGTGCTGAGGTTCAAACTCTAGACCTAGTTAGTGAGCAGCAAGTACTCTTAACTGCTAATCCATCTCTCCAGGCCTATTTTATTAGCATATTTTAGTTGTTCTTCCTCTCATATCATATCTCAATGTTTTATTATAGAAAACCTGTTAGTGTTTTTATCTTATATGTGAATGTTTTACCGAACTCATCAGTTCTCAGTGATTTACAGTTTGTATTCTTGAGCTTTCTTTTTAAATACTGCTTTTATTACTTATTTGAGAATTTCTAGCCATGTATTTTGATCATATTTTCACCCCTTGAACCTCTTCCTAACTCCTCTCAAATACACCCTTCTACTTGTTCCCCTCTCCAAACTTCTTGTCCTCGATTTCTAAGTTAATCATATGCAAATATCCATGGCTTTGCTTCTCCTTCATAACAATCACATGTGTCATTTCTGTTTGATGAAAAAAACATGTAAAATCCCTTTTCCTGAGTATGTTAATAATAAGTCTAGCTTTCTGTGTTATCACCATGTTTGGTTTTTTAATAGTTCATTTTTAACATGCTGGAACAAATCCTGCTCTTAGTTTCTTAGGAGTTATTCTATAAAATCTAGAATAGTCCATTACCAAGAGCATTGTACTACCTACTGGTTCCGACAAGCAGCTCTTGTTGTATTACCTAGAATTGTTATGTTCTATATTAATCAGCTTCCTTTCATTTTAATATAAAGGAACCACCTTCAGATTCTTAGAACAAATCATACTTGGTAATAATGGATGATCCTTTTGATGTGCTATAATATTGTTCGCTCTGACTTCACTTTTATCAAATCTATACTAAGAATAGTCTATACCTTTCTTTTGTGTCATATCAGCATTGTGCTACTCCAAATATTTCTAAGACCACACTGGAGAATTAAGAAGAATATTATAGAAGTCTCCTCCCCACATATTGACTTTTTTCATAGAAGTGCTAATAACTGAAATTTCTACAAAAGTAGAATACTGCTTTGAATTTCTAATCGTCACAGAAAGCAAACATTCACAAGCTGGTATTTGGTCTTTTCTGCTATGCTGTCTCTGCCAAGAGTCACAGAACCCAAATGAGAATTCTTCTAGTTTCCGAGGTTATATTTTTTAAAAAATCTCTGGGTTAAGAGTGAGATGAGTGAGCTCTTAACTGAGGCCAGCCTGAAGCAGAACTCTTAATCACCTGAGACCAGTAAGTATCCACTCTGACTAGTTGGGCATGATAGTATCTTAAGCACCTCACATTCTCACACACACTGCTCTGAATCTTGACAAGAGCAATTAGTAAAACCCTACAAGTCTATTGGATTTAAAGTCTTCTTTGGAATTAAGTCCCTTAGATAGTCTGGGTTTGGATTTTTGTTTAGAATTAGAGAAGATGGGAAATAGTAAATAAAGATAGGGAAAGCTACCTCACCTTACCTCACCTTACGATCTCAGTTCCCTCAAGTAAACAAGGGGTGATAGTACAGCATCATAAAGCAAAACGTAATTATTATGAGAATGCAGGGTGGGGACAGGGGGCTGCTTGATTGACAAGGAGCAGAAGAGTGGGATCTCTGTGCCACACCTACTATTCCCAAACAGTGCCTCGTCTGTCCTTCACACCACGAGCCCCTTAGGCATGTGCATTCAGTTGGCATTGCACATTAGCAAACAGAATTCCATTTGAACTAGCAAGAGGCAAAAGCACTAAATTTTCCTAGGTTCTTGTTTAAACACCGAACCAAAACAATTGAATGTTTTTGTTTGCTTGTTTGTTCATCTCTGGAATAATCACAGGCATACAATACTCCTACTTCTCTGACCATTCTAGCCTTCCTTATCCCCTCCAAGCCTGGATATGTATGGAGAAGGCCACTTGCTGTCCAAAAGCTTTCATTTGAGGCTGCCAGTTCACAAATGCGCTCCCAGCACTGACCCTTTCCTGACTGCTATCTGAATTCTCATCACCTTTAATCCCATGTAGGACAGATAAATGATCCCCAATTGCAAAGGCCCACACACATGTGCACAGACATGCAAGCTTATGCATTCACACATCCTGGCTTAGCAGGCAGGGAAGCAGTCACTTGAAGTCCTCTCCTGTGAAAATGCTGTGCCAGTCAGCATCTTCCACTGAAAATGAAGAAACATTTCAGGTTAGAGAAGCTAGAAAAGGACAGGAATTCATCTCTACAGTATAAGAAGGACACTTGAGGGATCTGTTGGGAGATTTGAGTGCATGTGAGAAATGTTGTCAAATAGAACTGCAATACCAAACTAGCTCAGGAAGGCATAATAAAAAAAAAAGATTTATTAGAAATATCCTAGGTAGTCCTAGGAAGACTGGGCCTATCAGCTACCACCACAGAATACTCCAGAAGAGTCATTCTAAATTGCTTCTGCTTCTTTGCCTCACTCACTCATGTAAACTAAACTCTTACAAGTGGGATGTTGTCCTCATACATTGTCATCTCAGAAGGTAGGCAGTAGAGGCAGGGGATTCTGAGTTTGAGGGTAACTTGGACTGTATAGTGAGCATCAAGCAAGCTGGGCTACATAATGAGAGCCAGACTAAAAATAATTAAGAAATTATACTTGTAGATCCTTAATAAGCTGACCATGGATTCTTGCTCTATCAAAACCAAAGCAGAGGGAAAGAGTTTGGAAGGATGGAAAAAATGCTTTCTACATAAAGAATCCCTTTCTTTTTATGTGTTACAAAGTTTTTTGTATCTAAGTTTTATCTTAGGATTTTTTAATTATGTCCATGTGAGAGGGACCTATGTACATATTAGCACAGTTGCCTTCAGAGGCTAGAAGAAAGCATTGGATCTGGATCACCTGAAGCTGACGATACAGGGGTTATAAGTTGCCCAACATGGGTGCTAGGAACCAAATTTATGTCTTCTGCATGCACTAAACTGCTGATCCATCTCTTCTCTAAGCTTTGAATTTATTAAATAAGTCATCATTGAAAATGGCTCCAGGCCATTTCCTTAATAATCATATATTAACAATTATCTATTTTTCTATAATTATTGTCATGTTTTAAATGCTTATGATTGATGCATTTGAGAATGAATAAAAGATGGCCACCGCCCTCTAGGAACTTATAGCTAAATCAATCATACTTGTGTTTGTCCTTAAACTCAAGCAGAATGTCTGGCACAAAACCAGCTCTGGAAAAAGCTTCCAGAAAGAAAAGTTTCCAACTGCAAATCTTTACTAAAAGGTTCATCTTAAAAGTTCTGTGCTTGTTGAGAGAGACAGGGCCCTCCCAACTTGGTAAGTGCATTGTTAAGATATGCTAAGGCACACAAACTCACCACAGTGCTGGCCTAACATGAAGAATGTTTAGCTCAAAGAGAACCAAGGCCAGTAAATATGGACTATATATGTATTTGAGTAGCCAAGAAGATAGCCTCCTCAAACGTAGAAAAATTGTATATCACAATGAGTCAAAATTAGTGAAAGTTAGTTTGTATATACTTAAAAGTACAACAGAGGTTGTTTTTACATTTTTAAGCACTGTTAATGGGAATCCCAGGAGGAATATAGAAAACTGTTGTAATCAAAATTGAGCTGAACCATCTAGTTTTATAAGCATAAGGAGTGACTGTTAAAGGCAAGTCCATCTACCGTTTGTTAGAAATATGTCGAGATTTGGAACCATCAAAAACTAAGCCTTCCAATTCAGCCAATCCTCACGATGAAAATTATAAAATTTCTGGTAATCATAAGAATCCCTTTAAAGTGAGCATATGTTTGTACAAGATATCATTATGGTCCTGTTTGCGTAACCAAAGATTCCAGGCACCTGAATAAGGATGGGAGGCCAGAATTAGACAGGAAGTGACCACTTCAAAAACCTCTGGATAGGACCTAAGGGAGCTTTCTTAAGGCTTTCTTTTCCTGCTGCTTTTGAAACTTTTTTTTTTGCTAACTTGTCCAGAAGGAACATTATAAGGTGGAATGAAAAAGAGATGAAAACTCCCAGCAAAATGATGACATGTCAGTCCTTTAAAAAAAAAAAAAACTGCTTGGAAGACTCTTCACAATGGCCCTGGTTGATTTTTAAGCATCCAAAATGTGCAAATCATTGCATTATTTTTCATCATGCCAGAAAGTGTTTGCATTTTTATTTTTGTGAGGCAGGAGCAGATGAGTTCCTAGAAAAGAACCTGGCCACATGCCATCGCTCAGAAGCTAATGTGCTGAGGATCCAGAAGGTAACAAGGAAGTATATTTTGTTACCATTTACAAATAAATGTTTGATATCTACAATTTCATGAAAACTCTGGAATCAAAAAATTGTGATCAGAATTTAACAATTAAGGTGATTCAGAAAGAATAAGTAATTTTCCAAATGTCAGTTTCATGTAACGCGATCTGACTTCAAACTGATTTGGTCCTTGTGATCATCTTGGCAGATGTCACCTGGCCCCGTCACTGTTCTCTTTTGAGGCTAAACTTTCCCAAGAGAAAGACTGCATGTATTTTAAAAGGAAGATGGCCACAACTCTCCCAAGAAAATTCCAAATCTGCTTTAGGGTCTCCCTTGAGTATGAACAGAAACTATCACTTCTGTCTAAGCCACAGATTGTAGCATGCAGGATTGGGCATATCACCTGAGGTTACTTTGCTTATAGCGGATTCTGTCCACTTTGTCAGCTGACCCAGACTAGGTAGGTCTCTTGGTGGAAGAAAAACATTTCTATGCTGTGAACTGCCTAGGACAATGGCACAAGGAAGCTTTGTAGGACCTCCAGAAGTCTCTAGGCAACAGACAGTGAGCAATCAAGAGCCTAAGAGCCTGTAGGCCATGAGCAAATGACTTCTGCTTACAACTTTAAAAGGCATCCAAGTATAATCTCTTCCTCTCAAGCCTACAGATAAGATTGCAAACAAGGAACACCTCATCTGCAGTCTTCGGGACTCTGCAGAGACAGAGATGCCCAACTCAGTTGTGTCTGGAATTCTGACCCACAGCAATTATGAAATAAGAAATGTGTGTGGCCTTAAGGCATTATATTGCACTAACTAATACAAGCACATCTAAACTTACACCCAGATTATTCTGTCGCAGACATTTAATACTTGCCTTGGGATTTATTGTGTTAGCCATCTAAATTTTGTTGCCATTGTACACTCTTTTCTATTATTTTTAAATTACTGTCTAAAATAATGATTTTCACTATGACATTTTCATACATACTTATCATTGCAATTTGTTCATATTCACTCCATTTAATACCACACACACACACACACACACACACACACACACACACACACATACAGCCCTTTCCCAAAGAGTTGCCCTTTTGTTTTCATGTCATACATTTTTAAAACTACACTATGCAAATGAGCACAAATGCACAGTATTTGTCTTTCTGAATTTGGATTATTTAATTTAACATGATGATCCTAGTTAATCCACGTATTAGCTAAACTCGTGTGTTTCCCCCCCAACTGTTATAATTGCATTCTTCTTTATGGCTGAATAAAACTTCATTGTGCATATACACCACATTTCCCCTCTCATCACTTAACCAGCACTTACGATCATTCTATATCTAGCCTAGTATTATTAATACAACAATAAACTGGATGGGAGGCTTTCTCTGTGGTAATCGAATTTAGAATTCTTTGGGTATATACTCAGAGCGGGAGAGCCAGATCATATATATATGGTAGTTCTAGTTTTGCTTTTTAAAAGAATTTCCATGCCAATGTCCATAGTCACTGCACTAATTCATAACCCCACTGGCAACCTGCACACACACACACACACACACACACACACACACACACACACACACATACGCATGCACACACATGCACACACACACATACATACACATATGCACACACGCATGCACACACACATGCACACGCGCACATACACACACACACACACACACACACACTCGCACACACACACACGTTGTTTGACAAACCTTTATTTCATTAGTTGTGTGAATAAGAACTGGAGGGATGGCTCAGTGGTTAAGAACACTGCCTGCTCTTCGAAAGGACATGGGTTCAATTCCCAGCACCCACATGGCAGCTCACAACTGTCTGTAACTCCAAGATATGACACCTTCACACCAATGCATATTAATTAAAATTAAATAAACATATTTTTAAAAGAAGTTTTAAAAAAAAGAACTGAGTTACACAGATAGCTTGTCAAATGAAATCTAACAGAGAAGGGAGTCAACAGTCTTCACGGAGGCACTCCATTCATTGGCCATCTCTCCATGAGCAAGAGAAACGGTAAAAACAGAATCAGACTCCCTGAGTGCCTCACTCTGCCTAGAGCCATCCTGGCATTATGGAATAAGCTACAGAAACCGTATGTGCCTTTCATTTGCATGTTTGGGTTATGTGAACAGATTTCATGTCTTCCCTCTGCCTGTCTTTTTCTCATCCTTAAACCATCCAGGACTTGTGTCAGACCACAGCTTAGCTAGAAGACTAAGGTGAAGACTCACAAGACCTTGTCTACAAAAAGTAGTAGAGGACTAGGGGCTGCAAATATAGCTCAGTGACAGGGTACTTGCTTAGAATGCACGAGGCCTTAGGTTCAATCCCTAGTACTATAAGAAGGAGAAGGGAAAGAGAGGAAAGGGAAGGAAAGGAGAGGGGAAGGGGGAGAAAACAGGAAAGAAGAGCTGGCAAGATGGCTTAGTGGTTAAATGCACTTCATGATCAAGCCTAATGACCTGAATTCAATCACTCAACACCTCTGTGGTAAACGGGAGGGCGATAATTGAATTACAACACACACACACACACACACACACACACACACACACACACACACATACACCACACACCACACACACACAAGTCCTAGGCTAGCTAGCCTGGAGTACAAAGCTAGGCAGAAACAAGAGAAAGTCGGCGTCAACAAGGTAGAAGGCAGTAACTAACTCCCAAAGGTTTTTCTCTGATCTCTGTACATGTGCTGTGACACACGGTGTGCATATACATCTGTGTGTATGCACACAAAATAGATAAATAAGATGGATAGATGACTGATAGATAGATGATGAGAGAGGGGGAATGATAAATAGATAGATGATAGATAGATAGATAGATAGATAGATAGAACCTAAAATTTTGTGGAGAAATAGAACAATTGAGAGCCAATACTTAAACAAGGGGAAGTTGTGGCTAACACCACATCAGTACTGTTTTCCCCATTATTTCAATGGAAAACCAAAATGACTTGCCCAGCACTCCCAACTGTTATTTCATGAAACCGGGAGGGGAGGCCAGGACCTTGTGATTCCAACTTTAGAACTCCTGCTACTAGCTACACCTAATTCTTGAAAAATATCCAAAGTTCAATTTAGTTCAATTTATGTTAATCTGAAAAATAAATGTATGTTATCCAGCTCTTTGAGAAAAGGGACTGTTGTATAACGAAACATAATATTTGACCTGTCCTAAAGCCTTGGTGTAAGAAGTAAGAACACAAATTCATTTCCAAAGAACATTGGAATCCTCACCTTAAATAAGTCCCTAAAAGAACCACCACAATTAATCAGCCCCTAACATCAAGTTTGAGGATTGGGGCAGAGGCAACAGAGTTTTCCTTGAATTTCTCCATCTTGGTTACAGTACAGGATTAGTTAACTCACTACAGCCAAGCTGCTCCAGCAGCCATGGAGAAGAACACTGCCACAGGCAGACAGTGCATCTGTAAAGGAGTAGTAAGGCTTTCTTCGCTGAACCACAGTTGCCAAGCACTCACCATAATCCATGCCTTCTAATTTAGCCATAACAAAGCGGGCTCTGGTATTAACACAGCCATGGGTGTATTCATCAAGATGAAACTTCCTCCAATTTCTCTACTACAATCCTCTCTCTCTCCCTCTCCCTCTCTCTCTCTCTCTCTCTCTCTCTCTATCTCTATCTCTATCTCTATCTCTATCTCTATCTCTATCTCTATCTCTATCTTTATCTCTATCTCTCTTCCAGCCTGCCCAGTGCTCAAAGGCAACTGAGGGTTTTGATAGTTCTGTGCTTCCTAAGGAATCCCTTGGACGACCTCACTTTTCAGATCCCAGGGAGCCTAAGGGTCGTGTGATTCAAGGCTATGTTTCGCTAAGTCAGGATTCCAACCTCAAGTCTGGGGAAAGGAGATTGACAAGGATGTGCGTAAGTTCTAATCAGGTGTTTGCTGGGTCCTAAGTCACACAGCTGGAAAAGTTTGCTAAAGGCATTGACACACAAGCACATAATCTCTCTGTACTTACTACCTTAAGAAAGAAAGGGAGAGCCATCAAGCAGTAGAGGTGACAGTCAAAGAAAGGCTGATACGATTTTCAAGATTGAGAGTAAATTAGAAATAGGAAACCAAGCCATTAAATAGTAAGTGTCAGGTGGAAAAGCAGCAAATGGTAGATTTTAAAATCATAACGTCAATTAATGATACCTCAATTCGCAATAAATTACATCATTAGGATATATTCCCAATACAGAAACAGTAAGAGAAATGATCAGTCTCCTGGGAAAGCTTGCACAGAAGTCGCAATGGCAAAGGCAGGAAAGAAAAGGAGAGAGAGGCAACAGTTATGCTGCATCTGTTTCTTGCACATCAGCGGGGGGCACTTTCCCCTAAATCAGTTGAATAGTCAGTGATGTGAAAGATGAGGGCTCGTTAGGCAGCCTACAGACAGCACCTGAAATGGTTTGTCAAACAGTCGTATCTCTGAAAATCAACAAGGAACCAGGAGGTGAGGCTTCATTTATACTGGGAGAAGGCAGTGACAACCAAGACCCAAAGACGAGGCAACCAGGCTTTTCAAGGCCTTTTTACATTTAGCTCAGAAAAAAAATAATAATAATAAAGCCAAAGAAAGAGCATGACAGAACAGAAAACAAACTTAAGGCAGTAGCGCAGAAGTCAGGGGCGATACTTTTTCAGACCTATGCAATACCTGGGACTGTACACCATTGCTTTTCTCGTTCATAACAACTCAACAAGGTAGTTTTATTCTACTTTCAGAGATAATAAAACTTACAAAGGAAATCTTTCTCAAAGTCACACCACACGAGATTCAGAGACAAACATGTTCAGCTCCACGTCCCAGCTTCATCGTATCTTCTTTTCAAGGTTAACGAGAGCTCAGATTGTGTTCGGCATTCCAGACTTAGATAAGGAAATGGAGGGCGATGCGAAAGTGTAGCCATAGCCAACCTGGGGAAGAAGATGGAGAGAAATGCTGACCACAGCAGCTTCATTCTCAAACTCCAGCTTGCCAAACTCAGTAGAACACAACATTACAATTCTCCTGAAAAATCTACTTTTTAACTCACCCCCTCAACAACCAGCCCCACCAAGCTAGAGCCACAACGCCTTCGGTGTGCGCAGGCGCTGTTGCTTTGCAGCTTCAGTTCAGACCATCTATAAACAGCTCAGTCTCACTCTATGACTGTGGATTCTTGGAAGCTCCAATCCTCAGCCCATTTAAGATTATGGAAGCTCTCAATTCTTCATTATTGTAACTAGAAAATCTGGGGAGACTCCTCGGACTACCACATATTACCAGGGGAATTGCAGGTCCCTCTTTGGATTCTTACTTTCAACAGTAAGTGAATTTAAGAATGTCAGAAGGAAGCCTAAGAACAAGTGTATCTGGATTTAACAGAAAAAAAAAAAAAAATGGCAGGCCAGACAAGCTGAAAATCTGGGCGGCTACCTGGAGAAGGGAGGTGGAGAAGAAAAACCGAGAGGGTCATGCCTTTTGAGTGAGGCTGGCATGTTCACCAAGGGGGTGGGAGGGCTAAAGGGACAGCCACATGATGGAGGAAGGGGCGGTAGGAGGAAGAGAGAAGAGAGCGAGAGCGAGAAGAAGCTCAAAGTGTTGCGGAAAGCCTACCTGGGCTTTGGACAGCATCCAAAAGGAAGAGAGAGGAAAAAGGAAAGAGAAACATTATGCTTTTTCCGAGCTAAGACACAGACAATTATGTAGACTTAACAGAGATACAGGGCTGCTCCCTAAGCGACTGCACTACCTGCAGGGTTTGTAGGAGACAAACATGCATTACCTCGTTAAGGGCACAATCATCCCTCGCCTCTCTTTAGCATGGCCTTAAATGAATCAGTCTCTTGGCCAGGTGATCGACAGGCCCAGGTAAATTAACTATGAAGGAAGAAAAGAATGATATTTCATGTCTCCACTCAGCCCAGCGGTGTATTGCATTCTGGAGAGACTAAATAGCTTTGCCTTGATGGGCCTCAGCAAAGTCCTGACATCTTCCAGGCCCTCCAAGGAGGTTATATTGTTTAGGAGATGCACTGGAATTGGAAAATAGATATGACCTGTTTTAATGGGATCTAGTTTCAAAGCTAGTCATCAAGAGTTTGGGGTCTAGACTGGAATTTCAGAGCTCTCTTTCCATGTTCCTGGCCTCTACCAAGGATATTCCTCAAACTGCAACTTTTGTGGTCCCTACCTATAAACTGCCTAACCAATTTCTAGATTAATTTTGCTAATACATGCTAAATGTCTAAAACAGAGCCCAGTCTATTGTAAAGAATTATGTTAAGTGTTTGTCCTTATTATTACTATAATTTTCCTTCTCGTTGTTAGAAATATTCTTGGTATCACACAAAAGACCATCTGAACAGAGTGAAAGCATCCAGCAAGACAAAACTTCTCCCCCTAAGAGTGTGCCCTCTAAAGAGAAAGCCCACCAGGGCAGGAAGTGCACCTGGCTTTTATTCAAATGCGCGTGGTGACTGTTTCCCTCATTGGCCAGGGTCTTGCCTCCAGCCTTTTACAACTGGGTACACGAGTTTTACTCTCCACCAAGGAAAGGAGGAAAACTGAAAAGGGGTAGGCCAGGTAAGTCACTTAAATTCCAAGAAGAAACAGGGCCTTTGTATAAACAGGTTTTATGGGGTTGTAGGGGTTGAAATTTGCATAAAGTTTTGCAAGGTAGAGGAGATAAAAAGATTTAAATTCCTGTCACAGTGTTTGACAGCAAAGACAAAAATGTTATGTTTCCTGCTCCTTAAGCACCATCGCTTGTCACAAGCTATTTGAGAGGGTGCTGGCTTGGTTTCCTTCCTTAGTCAGCTCCTTGTTCGTGGTCTTAGGTGTCTGACTAGGTCCTCCGTGTGAAAAAGGTATCAGCTCCTTTTTCTGCTGAGGCACAGTGTTTTCTCCTTATTCCCAGGCTTGGAGGGAGCTCTGCTGTAAAATACAACACACTTTGATTCTGCTCTCAGCGATCACACTCAGTTGGACAAACTCAGCTTTTCAACCCTTCAGTTTTGGCTACAGGGGCTGGTACAAACACAGGGAAGCCTGGCATATCAAGGCAGCCATAAGTGGCATATCGGTGAGGACAACAGGCCCCAGGCTCTGATCAAGCTGAGAAAGCTATTTTTTGTCAAGGCCAGAGAAAGAGCTGGGTCACATCAGTGAGAAAAACAGAGAGCTTGCCACCGTATGGCTATGCTGAACCATTAAACAATCAAATAGCAGCCAAGACTTCAGAGACCAACAATATCAGAGACAGGTGACATACATAATGTGAAATGGCCGAAAGCACACAGTTCAGGCCAAAGACATGAATAGTTTCTAAGTGAAGAATTTTGTGGGTTTATATTTTTCAAAAGCTTACTGTATTTAGAGTTCTTAAATGTTCCACCTCCTTTCCAACCCACTAACCAGAGGTAGGCAAGAATGAAGGTTAACAGGGTGGGGGGGGGGTGCTTTTTTAAACATAGTTCCTAAGGGCAATTCTGCTCTACACTGTCAGGATATGAGCAGTCCAGTCAAATAGCAAACACCAAGCAGCAACATGAATCAGTAGCAGCAGCACAATCCAGCAGAAACAGCAAGACTCCAACCAAATAGGCACAACAAAGATCTGAAAAGAGATATGAATCATTCATTGCAAAGTGTAGTGATGCAAAAAGCATTCTCACTGTCTGTGGGCTTCTCTTTATATTCTCTTCTCAGAGTCCACCCGTGGATGTCTTCAGCTGACCAAAACCATAACCCTCACACAAGACAGCTTCCAGCAAAGCATCACATGCCCTCTCATGAGACAGCTCCTAGCAAAATATCACATGACACAGATGAGTTTCTAAAGAAACCAGTAACTTCCACTTCAATTTTTCCTTCATATTGTTCCTGTATATAACTACACTGAGGGCCTCCAATATCTTAGAATGAATTAGTGTAGAGTCCTTCTCTTAACAGAGCCATCCAGAGAGTATCTCTGTAAGTCCTTTGTCATGTTAGTGCAGCAAAAGTCCTGAGTGAAGCAACTTAAGGAACAAAGGGTTTACTTGGGCTCACAATTGAGGTTGGTATTCATCTTGCTTTTTTTCTTTTAATGTAGTCTGGACCCAGGACCATGGGGTGCTGGTGCCAATATGTATGTTGGATCTTCCCACCTCAATTAACTCAATTAACCCTCACAGATGAGTGAAGAGATTTGTTCCCAAGGTGATCCTTATATCTCATCGAATTGATGGTCAAGGTGAACCATCACAGTTAAGGACCACTGGGGCCCTGAGCCCCTGTCCAGCAGTCAGAGGGATTCTAAGATATGCTGCCCTGGAGATGCTCTCACAAAAGTATCTGGACAAAGTATAAGAGTGATACATTCGACTGCCTTAGGCCTTCCTTTTTCTTGAAATTTCAGCAAGTTCAAGACAATAAAATAAATTAGGGACCAAAGGAAAGCAAGCAAAAATTTGACCCTACATCTCCAGATATAGAATCCTATAAATATGGTGTAGGATCCTATGAATATGCATGCGACCAGAATGAATAAGAATGTAAACTTTGATTTAAGGACTAAAGAGGTAGGAGTTTTAGCTGATATTAAGCATGGCTTGAACCTCCATGTCATCACCATGAAAGAGAATGCAGCTCTCAGATCAATGGTCGTGGTGGTTTGAATAAGAATGGTCCCCATAGGCTGACATGATTGTGTGCTTAGTCATCAGGCAATGACACTACTAGAGAAGGATTAGAAGGATTTGGTGTGCCACTGGAAGTGGGACATTGGGGTTTCAAAGGTCCACACCAGGCCCAGGGTCTTTCTCTGCCTATAGATTAGGACATAGCTCTTAGCCACTTCTCCAGCACCATGCCCACTTCCAAGCCACCATGCTCCAAGCCATGATAATAATGGCTTAATCCTCTGAAACTATATGGGAGCCCTCTTTTATAAGAGTGGGCTTGGTCGTGGTGTCTCTTCACAGCACTAGACCAGTGACTAAGACAATGGTGGATCTCCATCCAAGACAAACATAACTGTGCCCATCTCTGTTCCTGGTAAGCCCCAAGTGTTGACTAGTCTAAACTCTAGACCTCACACTCAAGACAAAAATAAAAAACTCATATGCACTGAGAGTACACACAAAGTAAAAAGACCCAAACCTATGGCATAAAAGGGCATTTTAAAGAAATAGACCTGGCAATAGCTTGTAGAAGCATAGCCATTATAAACAATATCAGAGGCGCTTTTTGACTAGGAACTGTAGAGAAAGGAACTTAAGTGACTTGATTAAAAGCCACAAAGTGACTTGGTGGTTGATTTTAGAGTTATGTTAGTGAAGATTCTTCAGAGACATAGAGTCAATATGATGGAGTTGAACTCATACCATTTTAAACCTAAGTCAAGCACAAAGTCATATGCAAATAGACACTGTTAGGATTCTGCCCTAGTCTGCCTACCTGTGATGTCATTGCCTACCTGCCACTGGGCATGGCCCTGCCTGGTATATAAAAGGACACAACCATTTTACCCCTCTCTCTTACCTCTTACTCTCTTCTTATCTCTCTTCTCCCCCTTGATCTCCCTTCTCCTCTCTCTTCCTCTCATCCTCTCAATCTCTCTCTCTGTCTCTGTCTTGTTTCTCTGTCTCTTTGTCTCTATCTATCTATCTATCTATCTATTCATCTATCTATCTATCTGGGGCCACCTTCCCCCAATTTGGTTCTCTCCCCATGCTCATATAATAAGCTTCTCCATATAATATCTGTTTCCTGGCATCTTATTTTTTAATCATCAAAAGACACACCTTGACATGTTGGGAAAACTCCACATAATCTCAAGTCTTCATTGCAAAGAAATGAAGAGCCTCCATTGCAGCCTGTGGTGTCTTGAAGATTCCTCAGCATCACATATTAATTAAGTAAGGGAACAGAAGGCTTAAATGCCCTTATCAAATGAACCTCAAGCCTTAGAGAATTGATATCATCTATATGCAGAAATAATAACCTATACTCCTCCTCATAGCCTAAACTGTGCAGTAGTGGAGATTGGATGGTGATCCAGAGTCCATTCAGGTGATGGTTAGATCTCCAGATCCATTCCACAAATGAACTAGGATTACCTCATCAAGCCAAGCCTCATTCTAAATACTGGCTAAATGGTGGCTAAGAAGATGACAGTCTGGTAAATGATACATGCATTCATCAGTAAGCTTCATCCAAATTGCATGTGAGTGCAAATGCTTTAAAAGATTATAGTAAAATAAAACACCTGGATTTCATAAGAGAAACAGAGAAGTGAGGTTTATTAAACAGTGCTTATACTTTCTAGATAGCAATGTTGTCCTCTCTGGTAAAGGCTATGTTTTAAAACAAGGCAATACAGGACTATTGGGGTGTCAGGAGTTACCAAATCCACCCTGAGCTAGTGTCTGTCAGGTACTTGTCTCCCAAACTTGAAAATGAAGTACACAGATTATAAAGGTAAGTCTTAGAGGGTTTATTGTAGATTCACATGTGGGAACTTAAGCTGGAGAGAGAGCCTTGCTGTTTGAAATATGCATGGAGATCAGTCATGTAGCAGATTAGCAGCTACATGGCAAAAGTGGGGGGAAGGGGTCAAAGAAATGGTAAGAAGCCCAGTGTATCAGAAAAGGTCCACTTGGGCTCTGGTCCATACCAGAAAGGAAAAGACAGAAGAAAACATCACTTCCTTCTCACTGAGAAAGGTGGGCCAACCCAGCAGAACCTCTTTGATGGCTGGTAGAGAGGCAGCACAGAGCGGGGAGACACCTAGAAAGGCAAAGTCCATGATCTCTTCCACATGGCTTAAGATAGATCCCTACTGGTAGCCCCATCTTTCTGATGGGTGACCCCTTAGACTGCCCAACCAGATTAAATCTTATGTTCCTGACAGG